>NC_090267.1:186962959-187633792 GCF_040414725.1 Anabrus simplex
GTGGTAAATTGTTATTAATTGTTTTAAAAGGAGCTGAGAAAAATGAATACCAATCCGTTCAACAGTGTTTTGTCACTCGTTGACTGTCTGTTTTCAATTTTAATTTGCAGTCGTCTTGGTGACTATTCTTGTTAAAGATATTGATGAGATTGTTGATTATACGCGATGACTGATGAGTTGGTTGGTGACTGGCACGGATTACAGTTGGAATTGGTTGATCTGAGCTTGGCTTGGAATTTTGGGGAATTATTATCATTATTGGTTTACTTTAATTCCTTCCCCGGTATCTATTGTTTGTCGGTGGAATCCGTGTTATCTCTCCTGTGATTTATGTGTGTGAAATATTGAATTCGGCAGAAACTTCTGTGTATTCTGGACATCTCTTACTGAGTTGGTGTGGACCCTTACGGTAACTACTTCTCAGTGCTTGTGATGCCATTCTGGATTTTTGGCCTATGATTTTAAGTATGAAATATTGTATTTAGCAGAAATATCTGCTTACTCCGTTACCCTCTTGAAGGTGGTGTGATTGTATTGCCAAATTACCCCTGTTCTGCACTCCACTGCCTTAGTGGTGTGATTTTGGAAATTTCCTGTGATTTATTTCCTAATTCTGATTTTTGCTGTTTCTTCGTGCCAACCTACTTGGTATTGTACCAGGCCGGTACCGTGTATTAGTGTATTTCCATTGTTTTGCGTTTCCGGGTTTGCTGTTTTCGAGCCCTGTTCATTTATGCAGGTTGTTCTAGAATAACACCGTGCTAAAGATTGGATTCATTTCTCTCCTTGGTGGTTACGATTTAAAAAAATTAATTATCCACTTCCTCCATCCTTCGATCTTGATTTCAAAAACCTTGACTTATTCTTCTTTTATTTATTGTGATGTAATGTTCATTTTGCGTTTTAATTAAATTCCGGTATTTCTAAAATCCTCGGCTTATCCTTTCTAATATCTAAGGTCATGATTGCAAAGATCCTAAGGCACCTTCCACATTCTCACCTTTGAGGTAAGTTGTCTTGCCTTTTACTTGTATTTACTTATTGCATTAACTGCTTCCGTGTGGTGACTCTGTGGTAATTTATTTGGATATACTGGGTGCACAATCTTGGATAATCGCTGTGCACTGGATTTCTTACTGTTATTGAACTGTCAACTGGCTGTCGCCTACTACGTTACTGTGTTTTTTTGTCTTACTGTGTCATTATATCTAGATTCTCTTTGGTGCCACCGTTACCTCGGTACAGTGTTTTAAAAGAGTGTATGTTGATTGTTTTGCTTGGGCACCTCTCTACGCTAAAAGGATTATTAACTAGGGAGTTCCTCTGAGTTTCATGTGGTATGTTTCCTAACCTGGCACCTTACAGTGTTTAAAAATGTTTTGTTAAAGTTTGATCATTAACCTAACTAGTGCTGGTGGAATCCTAACCGTCACAGTGCCTCTTGTTGACCGTCACTGTGTATTTATATTAACATTACCGTAGCAGTGTATCACTGTATATCGTAACCATCTCTAACTGAATATAACTGTATCAAAATATAACCGACGGTCACTGTGTATCATTATCCTAACCTAACCGTAACTGTAACCTGTACCAAAACAGCCGTCACACGAACTACTGTCCCTGTATTGTAGCAAAGCAGCCGTCACATGCAGGAGAGGAATTCCAATAAATTGAAATAAATATGTAGCATCAGGATCTACGAACAATAATATGGCAGCTGATCCAGCATAAAACAATCCCATGCCACGTCACAAGATAGCTCAACCTATTAAGATCTATGTCCAAGAAATTGGTCGCTAATTTATGTACAGTATTATGAACAATATGCTGCTACCTTCTGCGATATTACCGCGTGCAAGGGGCTTTGCTGTGACCTAGTCAAAATGCCAGTCAAAGGCAGTGGAAACTCACTTCAAATACAGTGCCATTTGTACCTACTGTATATCGAAGGCAGAAATCTGTGTCAGTGGTTGCAGAGTAGGCTAATCCGTGGTCCGACAGCGCTGCACTCCGACCGGCCAACCGAATAGAGGAGGGGTGGCCATGGCTCTACTGTGGCTTTACACCTCTGCATTTGGGACACAGAAAGGGGCTGTTTCCGTACTACTGGCTGTCCTGAGAATGGTTTTCCTTTCGCCTGCAGTAAGGCGAATGATGGGACAGTTCCTAGTATGAGGACGGTTTGAAAAGTTTTCGGAATCACCGCTAGATGTCAGTGCTAGAGCAACGAGGTTCCCACACAATAATCACACATCCTTTGTAAGTGAACACGTGGCGCGTCAGTGCTCTAGCTGCAGGAGTGTGGTAGTGACGACTCTTTGTTGTTGTTCCTGCGTAGTGATTTGTGACAATGGAAAAAACTGAGATTTGAGCAGTGATTAAATACTTTGTAAAGAAAGGTATGAAAGCAAAGGAAATTCATGCCGACTTTCAGAACACACTGGGGGACTCTGCTCCTTCATTTTCAACTGTTGCCAAGTGGACCAGCAAGTTTAAATTTGGTTGGGAGAGCTTGGATGATGATCCACTTAGTGGACGGCCAAAAAGTGTTACGACCCCAGAATTTATCGCAAAAGTGCATAAAATGGTCATGGAGGTTCGTCGACTGAAAGTGTGGGAGATTGCTGAAGCTGTAGGGATGTCTTCTGAACGGGTATATTATATTTTAATCGAAGAATTGGGTATGAAAAAATTATCCGCAAGATGGGTCTTGACATTGGACAATAAACGCACCAGATTGGAAATGTCCGAACAAAGTCTGGCCCGTTTTCAGTGCAACCAACAAGATTTTTTGTGCCGGTTTGTGACTACAGATGAAACTTGGGTCCACTACTATACTCCAGAGACAAAACAGCAGTCAAAGCAGTGGGAACATGCTGATTCACCACCACCAAAGAAAGCAAAGGCAGTGCGTTCGGCCGGAAAGGTCACGGCCTAAATTGTCTGGGATGCAAAAGGCATTCTGCTGATAGATTATCTTCCTACTGGCCAAACAATTATGGGGCAATACTATGCAAACGTCCTAGACCAACTACAGGAAAAGATACGCGGAACAAGGCCTGATTTGGCAAGGAAAAAGTAATCTTTCATCAGGACAATGCTCCGCTGCACACAAGTGTTATTGCCATGGCAAAACTCATGAACTGGGGTACGAATTGTTGCCACATCCACCTTATTCACCTGATTTGGCACCATCAGACTTTCATCTATTCCCCAAGCTGAAAATTTTCCTCGGTGGATGGAGATTTTCTACAAGGGAAGAACTGACAGCTGAATTGGAGAGTTATTTTGCAAGCCTGGAGGAATCTCATTTTCGAGATGGGATCAAGGCATTGGAACATCGCTGGACCAAATGCATTAGTCTACAGGCAGACTATGTTGAAAAATAAAGGCAGTTCCACCGAGGTAAGATACTTAATTCTAGTACATTCCGAGAACTTTTCAAACCACCTACGTATATGTCACGGCCACCAAACGTCTCGCCTTCTCTACAAATTTCCTTGCCTAAGATTGCTTGTTGTTTAAAGGGGCCTAACATCTAAGTCATCGGCCCCTAATGGTATGAAATGAGACAAAATATAATAACAATTTAAAAGTCCAAAATCATCTACTGACCAGGATTCAAAACCCAATGACGAAGAATGAATGGATGGATATGAATTTAGAACAATCAGTGGATCCGACCTGTAATGCCCCACATTCCCAGAAACTACCGTTAAGCAGTAGTATTACTGACCAAGGGACTGCTTCTAAAACACAATCCTGAGTCGATGATGCTTGTAGTCTAAAGGGGTCTAAAAACCAGGTCGTCAGCCCCTCATAATGGTACTTATCACTAGGAAAGTAGAACCATGGTATTTGCCATGTTGCGATACTAATTAAAAGTAGTATAGACTCTCTTGTGGCACTACTCACAGGTAATGTAATGCACACATGTAACACACACCTATGGCGTTTCACACATTGCGGCCCCATTTACAGGCAACGCAAACCTATGGTGTTCCTCACCTAGGTGTACTAATCGCAGGGACTCGTACTATCCAGTGGTGTTAATTTTTCGTCATTTCTGTCATGGATTAGACGTATGGCTTTTCAGGCGTTTGCTCTATTAACCAGCGTTTCGTCTTAGGTCTGACACTAGACTCTTCAGAGTGGGATGTGTCAGACCGTACCCACTGATGCTGGGTGTATGCAGATGAACTTATCACAAGCCTATTTAAGAGGCACAGTCTGATAACTGCATACGGGAGATGAAACTCCAAAATGGAATTAATGCCCGCCTAGCAATTCCGAATGGAAATTTTAAATTCCCTCCATGGGAATTTAGAATTTCCATTTCTGTCATGAGAAAATGGCTGAACAGAATTCAATGAAAATTGTTATTTTATGTCGGGGAGTATGCCACTACAATGCAGGCTATAAATAATTTTATTCACCCTGGATGATTGGTCCTATCGAAAAGAACTACAGAAAAAAAGTTATGAAGAATGCAATTTTCGATCATTTATGTCTTATTCAGTTTTATCGCACCGAATACGATAAGAGTGGTGGTGGTGGTGGTGGTGATTATTATTTCAAGAGGAAGTACAACTAGGCAACCGTCCTCTATATATTAGTAATCGGAGAGAAGAAATCGAAAGGGGCCGACACTATGAAAAAATGAAGGTATTGGCCTAAGAAAGACCAGGGCCATGAAGGGCGTGAAAATAAGACTCTGTAGGCTTCCATACGTAATCCAGTCGGGGTCAGAAAAGAACAGGTGGTGACCGAGGTAGATGGGATTTTGATAGATGAAAGTGAGGAGCCTGGCACAAGTAAGTGAAAGCAATGCCAGGATTCACCTAAGGGCTTTACGGACACCTACCCAAGCTTGGAGCCCCCATGGGACCCTTTATAATTGCCTCTTACATCAGGCAGGGGATGCCGTGGGTGTTATTCTACTCCCCCCACTCGCAGGGGGCAACTATGATAAGGAAAGTTTGTACAGTTGTTACCATCACATCAAATGAGTTACCAACATCACAAAATTCACAAATACTAATTTAGTTACTTGGACACTGAATACATACCAGTACATATTTCTGTAGAGGAAGATTGTTTCCAAAATACAAAATTTTCAGTGAAAATACCTTTTGTAGAAATGGATGCTTAAACCAAAACTAAGACTTCTTTACAAAATTCATCCAGACAATATCACATGACACTTCCACTTCAGTATTTGATCATTATCACACAATTCTACAGAAATTATGAGCTCATATAAAGGAACAGACTATGAGGACAGTAAACCACATGTTTGAAATGTTCATTGTTCTGAAAAATAACGCCACAGTTTTTCACTTCCCATTCAGCAGATATGCTTAATGCTCCTTATAATATTAATAGTAATAATAATATTACTGATGATAATAATAAATGTCCCATGAAGTTTAAATAAATTGTTCAATTATACAACAACTTTACGGCAGGAATTTATAAGTCATTATGAATGCAATTAAGACAAATGTAATCTGAAACATGCAGATGTTTGGCATATTTTGAATTAGAACACTGAACATGAACATACTTGTTTTCCACCTTTATGAACAATTATAATCATGTTATGGGCTTCATAATAATGTCTCATTTTTTTGGCTATGAGTTTTATATAGCACCGATTCATGGCAACGATGGAATGGGTCTCAGAAGTAAGCAACTGTGGCCTTAATTAAGGTACAGCTTAGTATGTCTGCCTGCCTATTGCGAAGAAGGGAAACCATCTTCAGTGTTGCCGTCAGTGGGACTCGAACACACCACTGCCCAAGCGCAATCTCACAGATATGTGACCACACTGTGTAGCCTACATGCTGAGTGTTTTGTAATACAAAATTAAAAACTTTAATACCCAATCGTTAGGATTTTGCAAATTGAAATTATTTAATTTTAAATCTTCAACAATATTTAACCTATACACAGTGTTCTCCCTAGGACCTTTTACTGACCGCCCGGCTATCATAACGTAGATATCTACTAGTTACATAATATTTCAAGTTGCTTTACATCACACCAACACAGATAGGTCTTATGGCGACGATGGGATAGGAAAGTGCTAGGAGTGGAAAGAAAGCCCAGCATTTACCTGGTGTGAAAATGGGAAACCACAGAAACCATCTTCACTGCTGCCGACAGTGGGGTTCTTTTTCTTTTTTTGCTAGTTGCTTTACGTCGCACCGACTCAGATAGGTCTTATGGCGGCGATGGGGTAGGAAAGGCCTAGGAGTTGGAGCAATGCGGCCGTGGCCTTAATCAATGTACAGCCCCAGCATTAGCCTGGTGTGAAAATGGGAAACCACGGAAAAACATCTTCAGGGCTACCGACAGTCAGATTTGAGATGCAAGCTTACAGCCACGTGGCCCTGACCACACGGCCAACTCGCCCGGTACGTGGGGTTCGAACCCACTATTTTCTGAATACAAGCTCACAGCTGGGTGCTCCTAACTCACTTGATTTACATAATATTAATACATATTTCAGTCATTGAAAACCTACAACCTGTTTTCCAGTCAGTGACCGAGTCAGGGATGGAATGAATGAGAATCCCAGTTGAGAAGAATGTCAGTAATGTAGTGTGTGCCATCAGAGATTTACTGTTAACCAAGGTGGAAGAAATTCGCCAAGATGTATTTTACGTGCTAAAAAAGCGAAGCCACCACATCAAGACCTGACCAAAGGTGAACTTAAAGAAGCTAATGATTTTAGCAAAGACGATAGTATAATTGTAATTCCAGCTGACAAGGGTAATGTTTCTGTCATCATGAATACAGCTGATTACGAAACAAAAATGAACAACCTACTAGAAGAAGAAACATATAAGAAAGTAAGGAATCCCTCTAAGAAAATTAATACACAAGTCACCCGGCTAGTAAAGAGCTCAACACTTCCAGAACACTTGCAGAAGACCTTACTAAATGCAGACCTGGTACCTCCAGTCATTTATGGCCTCCCAAAAATACACAGGAATGACGTGCCACTAAGACCAGTCGTGAGTGCCATTGGTTCTGCGACCCATGAGTTAGCCCTCTATATTTCGTCACTGTTACAGCCAGAACATCACGTTAAAGATTCAAAACACTTCTTGCAGAAGTTACGTGAACTACAGGTGGACGAAGGTGACATCCTGGTAAGCTTTGATGTTACGTCACTTTTTACTAATATACTAGTAGAAGAAACGCTTGCTTACATCAGACAATACCTGTCTGAGGACTTGATCAATCTGACAGCAGTTTGTTTAAAATCTACTTACTTAAACTACAAAGGGGATTATTACGAACAGACAGAAGGAGCAGCAATGGGTTCACCTCTGTCACCAGTGGCTGCTAATATTTTTATGGAACACTTTGAGTCTGCTGCATTAACTACAGCGCCATTGAAACCTAAGTGCTTCTATCGTTATGTGGATGACACATTTTCAGTCTGGCCACATGGAAGGGAAACATTAAATGAATTTTTGGAGCATCTAAATTCCATTAACAGTAAGATCAAGTTCACTGTGGAAGTAGAAAATGAAGGTAAATTATCTTTTCTTGATGTGCTAGTATACAAGAAGAATGATGGTACACTAGGCCATGCAATGTACAAGAAACCTACACATTCTGAAAGATACCTTCATAAGTCCTTACATCACCACCCCTGCCAAAAAACAGCTCTCCTTCGAACTTTATTTACTAGGGTGAATAACGTTGCAGACACTGACAACTGTTCAAGTGCATTAAGAGAACTGACAACATCCATGAAGAAAAATGGCTATACGTCAGGAGACATAGCATGAGCTATGAAGATCAAGGAGCCTAACAGGGATAGTACCAACCAGGACTACAGTAAAAAGAAGAAAGTATTCCTTTCTTACGTGGCAGGTATAACTGAAAGAATAGGGCACATTCTTAGGAAGTACAATATAATTCCAGTTTTCACCATAGACCGGAAGCTCAAATCCCTGTTTCGACCATTCATAGAAAAACCACATCTTGAAACACCAGGCATGTATGAAGTCCCATGTGGTTGTGGTTGCTCATATATTGGCATGATGAAAAGGCTTGTCAGCACCAGGGTGAAAGAACACATCAGGTCGGTAAAGAATGTCACTCTTTCATCTTCCATGGAGAATGCCATAAGCCAGTCTGCCATATTAGAACATTTCTACAGTACAGACCATGAAGTTTGGACAGCCAAAGTAGGGGACTGCCTGTAGGGGTGAAGTACAGTGGGGACTTTGAGTGCCCTGGGACCGCTACGGTAGCTGCGAAGGCCCTTCAGGAACTCTGAAAAGTGGTGGCAAAAGGGGCTCTGGTTAAGACGCACCAGGTCGTTATGCTACTTAGGTTCCAAAATGGGTAAAAAAAAAAAGTAAATAAATGCAATGTAAATTTTAATCTTATACCAGTTGCATAGTATTATTTGAAGTAATTCCACACACTGTATACGAGTTGACTATGTTTGTAAGTATAGGAGATATTATAAGTAGAATTTTGTAAACAATATAAATTTATTAAGGATGATCTGTTTGTTTAATAGAAAAAATTGTTAGCGTAAATTGTATATTATTGTATTCTAGAAAAAAATTTCTTCTCTTGTTAATTTAAAATTTAGTGCTTGACAATAATGTATTTTAGTGTACCATTTGCCAATAATCTTGAAGAAGGGATAGATGAGCTGCTTTTCTTGTAACATTGATGAGGCTCAAATTCTTTTCACAGTTGTGTTCAAACCAGTCTCTTCTCTTTGTTTTTCTTGAACTGATTCAGTAATCAACTTTTGAAACATTGACCAGTCTTGCTCGACATCTTTAATGTTGGTTAGATTACTTGCCATAGATTGTGTTTTGGACGTATCTGAAAGCCTGGAAGTGTCAGACTTCTGTCTGTCCAAATTGGAATGATGCATAAGAGGCTTTCTGCAGAAAGAGATTCTGAGATCAGATCAGAAGTTTGTGTCCTGTCCAACAGTCATCAATATTTCTTTCAGTCTTGGTGATGAAAATGTCTTTTGCATCACACTGCAACCTCACTCTTTGTCTTTCCAACAGTAAAGGACAGTGGAAGCAGGTTTTGGGTGAGACTGGGAGCACCTAGTCTAGACCTGCAAGTTGGTCATAGATGTGATAGTTGTCTTTCTGAGAGTCCATGACTAATGAGGATTCAGTCCTGTATCTGGACAGGCCTGTTTACAACCACAATTGAATGGGCAAGGCCCTAAAAAATGTGAGCTAAACTTTCTGAGTGTGTTTGGAGTGTGGGTGCATCCATGTAGTCTTGTGATAGTTTGACTGTTGGAACCGAGTATTGCTAATGAACAGCTCTTGCTCAGCATACAAACCGAGAAGCAACAGTCCACTGGCATTGCAATTACCAAGTCCTTGTTTGTTCATTACATTTTTCCACAGCTGGTTATTTCTTCCAACTCTGGGATTGAAATTGCCAAGCACTAACACTACATGATATTTTGTTAATGGTTCTTGTTAACTGGTTGTAGAAGTATATTTTTACATCTTCAGTTGCATCTAAGGAGTGGGTGTTTCTGGTTAATATCTTGTAGAAGTGTATTTTTACATCTTCAGTTGCATCTACGGAGTGGCTGTAGTCAAATATAAGAGTAATGAAACTGTCTCCAGAGAGAGGTGTATGGAGAGTCAAAAGTTCTGACAACAGTGGGAGTAAATTGGTGGTCACTTATTAGTTTTATCTCATCAGCAAATCTAACATCATGAATATAGTGGACCCCTCCCTTCTTCCCTTTCTAAAAGATAGTGTAGCCAAATACATACTCAGCAACTTTCCCTTTGCCAGACATTCTGGTTTCACTCAGGGTGGCAACATTGACATTTAGTCTAGCAAGGTCATGGTTGATGAATACTATTCTCCAATCAGGACTATCATTATTTTTTACATCAAGGAGTATTCTAATTTTCCATGTCCCAGTTAATGTTATACTTTATCGACCACATGAAGGGTGGCCTTCTTGATACGGTTGCCCAGTCAGGCGAATATGTGACTTTCAAAGTTTAGCTCACATTTTTTAGGGCCTTGCCCATTCAATTGTGGTTGTAAACAGGCCTGTCCAGACACAGATGCAGGACTGAATCCTCACTAGTCACGGACTCTCAGAAAGACAACTATCACACATCTGTGACCAACTTGCAGGTCCAGACTAGGTGCTCCCAGTCTCACCCGAAACCTGCTTCCACTGTCCTTTACTGTTGGACTTGAGAGACAGAGAGTGAGGTTAAGGAGACCGCAGGAAAAAGTGCTACTGGTGAGAATTTGTTTTAGGGGGATCGTAACTTGCCAGGGAATGACCCATACACTGTGATCTTGCAGCCATGTGAAATGAGACTTACAGTATTGAACACTGAGATTGCAATGGACTGCCATATAGTCAGAGTATAGCCGAGTTGCACCTTAATGCCCATTCCTTGTTGCATTACCTCTTCTGCCATTGAGTCATAACATGATTGAGGAGACCATCACCTCATCTAAAGAAGCTCATGGGCCTGAAGTCATTGGCACCTTCAGGGGGTTGAGTTATTAATCCCCTCCCAAAACTTGGCATAGAGTCGCAGGCTGTATGATCTACTGTATCACTGAAGCAGTAATATAATTAGATTATTCAAGACTGTGCTTGGTTGTAATGATAACCAGTTATTTGAAGTGATCCATTTCTTGAAATTTATCCCCGTGCAATTGCAGTTTGAAATGTTTCATATTCCAATTCATTTTGAATATTCCTAGTAATGTTCATTTTATTTATAGTTGATTCCTTTACAGCTGAATGTGGGAAGTTGTTTATGAGACGCAGTGCATTGGATGTTCACCTCCTCATACATAGCAAGAATAAACCATTCATGTGTGATATATGTGGGAAAACATTCTCTCAGAAAGTATCTCGGGATATTCATATGTCCAAACATACAGGTAAGAATTTCTAAACAGTGTTAACATTACCGTATAACATGATGAATTTGGATTCAGTTTAAATAACATAGTTTTCTTGTGAATCATTACAAACTGTTGAGGATGGTCATTTTCTAAGGAAAAGAAAATGGAAAAGTCTAGAATGTGAAATAATAATAATACCACTGCCACCGCCGCCGCCACCACCACCACCACCACCACCACCACCACCACCACCACCACCACCACCACCACCACCACCACTGATTTGTTCGTTTCGTAAAATTAATTTTACGGAATAGAACATGTCCTATTTTATGAAAAGTTGTATCAAAGGTTTTATAAAACTTGAATTTGACCGTGAGCAACAGACATTTTATAAAATTAAATTATTGTACAATAAATTTGACAGAAAATAATACCGTGAGCAACAGGCATAACTCTTTATATTTGTGGCTCGAATAGATCATACTTTGAAGTCAAATACATATTAAAATTTATTTATTCCACCTATTTAATACATAAATAGAGATTTTAATTAAGAATTAAGAAATTAAATCAAGATTATTTTAAATTTTAATATTTATTTGACTTTATTGTACATTTCAATACGGACCAAAACATGAGAATTATAACATGTAATAGATCATACTTGTCGGCGTGTCACTCGGAAGTTGTAGAATTTCTTTAAGAGTGCTTCTGATCATGTTGTCAGCTTTTAACAGACTTGATTTGGGAATTTTCTCAACCAAAACAGTCTGGAAGGGTTATATCAGTTAAGGGCCAATAAACTGATTTATTATAGTCAGTTTTTGATGCGGTTGGAGTTAGTGAGTCCTGGTAATCTGATCTTAGCTTTCAATTTTTCAAGTACCTGATTTTCATTGAAGACTAAAGTCTGTCTGAAAGTTGCCCCTAAATATTTTATTTCTTCACTATCATTTATACTTGTAATGTTTCCAGAGACCATCACGATATCATCAGAATGAAGTTTACCATTTATATTATTTATATTATTGCATTTATATGCAAACCTATTTCTTGAAACAGTTTTATGACAGAAGTGACTAGGATTGAAGCTTCTGCTTGGTCTTTAGCTATGATCACCAGATCGTCGGCAAAGCATAGGGATGTTAAAGGTACAGTGTTAGGACTCAACTGAAAACCATACATTTCTGATACTTTGATGTCTTTGAGTTCATCAAGGATGTGGTTTATACCCCAGTTAAATAAGAAAGGTGAAATGGGATCTCCTTGCATCACTTCATATTTGACGTTTATCTTATCTGTATGACCACGAGCAGTTTGAACTTGTGTTGTGTTTTCTGTGAGAAGGTTGACTAGTAACTTCTTAATGGATCTGGGTAGTATAGAGTTCTCTATTGTCGCCTTTAAGTGATTGTGTCCAATACTATCGAACGCTTTGCTGATATACTAACAATTTGTTGGTTATTTTGATCCACCTTTTCAATACAAATTACAGTTTGTGTTGCTAAGTTGTAATGTTACAACACTAATTTACCGGGACATGTTTCGCTTTTATTCACAAGCATCATCAGCCTATACAATTGCCTCAAGGTTTGTCATATTTGGGTTGTTGTTACAAATTTCATTACATTGAATGTAAATCTAATTTTAGTGATAACAATATTTAAAACAAAACCAATATACACATTAAAAATTATGACAATATGATTTGCAATGTTAAAATGGATTAACTCTTAATTCTAAAACACATTGACGTCCAAAACACAGTTTTAACAATTTGAAAATTTGGCCAAAAATTGTTTGCAATGTTAAAATAAAATTGATTCAGCTATAATTTGGCATTAAAATTTGAGTCATAAATATAAATATTGGATGTTAATATATAGGAGCCATAGTTTCTGAAGTGCGTTGGTTTCTAGAATACAGTAACATTTCAGTATTGAGAATTTTAGTTAAGAATTGTGCTCTCTAAATAATGTTATTTGAAAAGACTAATTTTGCATTATGCGTGATTAGTCATGATGATAATCTAGAATTGAAGTCTTGAGTTCGTTGGAAAATGGCTTCTAGATTTGATGAGGCTTGCTGCTGAAGTTTGGCAATAAGATCAGAGGAAGTATTGACATATTTAATTCTTGTTTGTAACGACCAGACTCTCCATTGGAAGTTGATTGTTTTGATGTAAGTTATGGTTAAAAGGGGCTTCAATCCAAATTTTGAGTACCGGTATCTGATTATGTTTCTTTCGATTTATGGAATGGAAGAAGCATCTGGAACAAATGGATATGAACTTAAGTAATATTGTGTGTGTGTGTTTTGCTTATAATGTGAGTGTTGATGTTGCATTATCACTTCCCCCTTTGTCTGCTGCTACAGAATCTTGTGGGCCTTATTGCGTTACTGTGACTATTGTCTGTTGTGGCTCTACTCCTTGTGTTGTACGTATGAAAGAGCTGTTGTGAAGGGCGGGTAGGGGGTTGAGGGGAAGAGATGTTGGGCGGGGCGTTTGCTATTGACGTTCTACGTGGTGGGGAATTCTTATCTGTTGTCGAGGTGGGGGTAGAGGACGATCCTGCAGGTGGGCCGTTAAGCTTTGGCGTGTTATGTGGAGGGGGACTTTTTTGCGTTGCCGAAATGGTTTCAGTTGTGAGTATATTTAGATTGAATATTTTAAAGTTTGATTTTATCTGATTTGAGATTTCGTAATAATGTTGGCAACCGCTCTATTAACGGACTTTTTATTTCGACCGCGTCATTCAAGTTTTTTCCCTTATTAAAGTATTGATCCAAATAAATATATATGTTTTCGAATCCTGTCATTAGCTTCCCCTTTTCGATTCTTTTGATTATTGTAAGGTCTTTGTCTATTGAGGTGTAATGATGGCCGGTTTCTTTCATATGATTACTCATTGCGGAGTATTTATTGTGTTTTAAGGCATTAAAGTGTTCCATGTATCTGGTTAGGAAACTGCGTCCAGTTTGGCCAACATATGAAGATTTGCACTGTGCGCATGTTAGTCCGTATATTCCGGAGCCTTGAAATTTGTTATTGTAGGCATTTACTGTGTTATGGTTAAAAAATAAGTTTTTGTTAGTGTTATATGTTTTAAAGGCTATTTGCATATCTCGTTTTTTGAGTGGGTTTGCTATTTGGTGAATCTTTGAACTGGTGTAAGTGAAGGTTGCGTATTTGGACTTTTTAGTCTTTTCCGGTGTGAGGTTTGTGGCTATTTTGAGCTTTACTTTGTTGATGATTCGATTTACTATGTCTGCTTTATATCCATTGGCTAGTGCTAGTTCTTTTATAAAATTTATTTCTTTTGTAAAATTCGTGGGAGATAAGGGTATTTTGTAGGCTCTGTAGACCATACTGAAAAAGGTTGCTAGTTTGTGGGATTTGGGGCGGAGTGAGTAATTTCTTATTGTTATTGGCGTGTGTTGGTTTTCTGTATATCTGACAATCAAATTTGGATTTTAAGCGTGTTACAGTAACATCTAAATAATTCAATGAGTTGTTTTTTCGTCTTCTTTGGTAAATTTTACGTATCTATCGATGTTTAAAAATTCAAGGATTTTTTCGCTGTTATTTTTTTGGTTGTCTGTTAGTACAAATGTATCGTCAACAAATCTCAGCCAAAGACAGATTTCTTCTATGTTTGGTTTTATAATGCTATGTTCTATGTTATCCATATAAATATCCGCTAATATTCCCGAGCTGGGGTCACCCATGGCTAAACTTAATTGGTGGTAAATTTTATTGTTAAAGGTGAAATAGTTATTATTTAGTACGAATTTAAGTAGTATAATAAATTCATCTACTTCTAGCTTAAGTTGCTATATTTGGAAAGGTTTTAATAATTTCGATCGTTTCTTTAATGGGGATATTTGAATACATATTGGAAATGTCAAACGAGCTCATTATATGGTGGGGTTGTAAGTTGAAGGTTTTTAATCTTTCGCGAAATTCAATTGAGTTTTTAATTGAGGACTTACTCTGGAACTTATAATGCTTTTTGAGGAACTGATGTATAAATATTGATATTTTATATGTTGGGCTATTTCTGCTGTTTGTAATTGCTCGAATGGGTGTATTGTTTTTGTGTACTTTAGGTAGTGCCTTTGCCTTGGGTAATGTTGGGTTCATGTTGACCATTTTTTTTTGTTCTTGCTCGTTAAATAAACAAATTGAATTTTTAAGGATTCTTTTTAGATTCCTTTGAATTCTAGAGATCGGGTCTTTATTTACTATAGTGTAAGATTCATTAGAAAATAATTCTTCAGTTTTTTTGATGTAGTCTCTTTTATTTACTAGGACTATTGTTTCGCCTTTATCTGCCTTAGTCACGATAATGTCGTTATCTTTTATTTTTGTCTTTAAATCTTTTATTTGTTTTAGGAGGGTCTGGTCGGAATTAGTTTTCATTTCTTTTACTAAACTTGGAAGTTTCTTTTTTACTTCATATTTAATGTCATTTTGTATTTCTGCCGGCAGTTTCCCTGTATTTGCTTCAGATTCCGCTATTGTGATAGTTAATTCTTCCATTTTGTACGGGTTAGGCCAATTGAACTTAGTTCCTTTGTTGAGTATGTTCATTTCATTTTCAGAAAAATTGGTGTCTGATAAATTAATTGTCGCGGGGTTGTTTATCTTTAAAGGAATTGAATCATTTTTTCCATTAACGGTTAACTTTTTTTGATCTTCTGTTAGGTGTTTTAGTTTGTTTTCTAGAGTTTTTTGCTTTCTGTCTAAGATGTTTGAGAGTTTTTCAATAGTATGTCGTTGAATGGAGCTCCAGTCTAAAGGCGATGTAAAATGGGATATACTTAAGTGTGCTTTGTAGAGCTGTAAGTTTAGTAGCGATTTTTTTCTGTACAGTAACTTTAATTAGTTTTTTAGCCATATTTTGTTTACTCTGTTTTGGGTGTCAAGAGATTTTGAACTTGATATGTTCTTTCTGTGGGTAGACCTTAAGAATTTCGGTATTACACCGCACCTTAAACATTCTTTCAAAAACCAGATATCTTTAGCTATCTTACTGACTTTAACCTTGAGGTTAATATACCTGTTTGTCTTAGTTTTTGCCTGGTTGGCTATCACATTACATGGAACTAATCTCATTATTAGACCCGTATTGAACTATGCTATGATATACTAACAATTTGTTGGTTATTTTGATCCACCTTTTCAATACAAATTACAGTTTGTGTTGTTAAGTTGTAATGTTACAACACTAATTTACCGGGACATGTTTCGCTTTTATTCACAAGCATCATCAGCCTATACAATTGCCTCAAGGTTTGTCATATTTGGGTTGTTGTTACAAATTTCATTACATTGAATGTAAATCTAATTTTAGTGATAACAATATTTAAAACAAGAATAATATACACATTAAAAATTATGACAATATGATTTGCAATATTAAAATGGATTAACTCTTAATTCTAAAACACATTGACGTCCAAAACACAGTTTTAACAATTTGAAAATTTGGCTAAAAATTGTTTGCAATGTTAAAATAAAATTGATTGAACTATAATTTGGCATTAAAATTTGAGTCATAAATATAAATATTGGATGTTAATATATAGGAGCCATAGTTTCTGAAGTGCGTTGGTTTCTAGAATACAGTAACATTTCAGTATTGAGAATTTTAGTTAAGAATAATTGTGCTCTCTAAATAATGTTATTTGAAAAGACTGTAATTTTGCATTATGCGTGATTAGTCATGATGATGATCTAGAATTGAAGTCTTGAGTTTGTTGGAAAATGGCTTCTAGATTTGATGAGGCTTGCTGCTGAAGTTTGGCAATTTGATCAGAGGAAGTATTGACATATTTAATTCTTGTTTGTAGCGACCAGACTCTCCGTTGGAAGTTGATTGTTTTGATGTAAGTTATGGTTAAAAGGGGCTTCAATCCATTTTTTGAGTACCGGTATCTGATTATGTTTCTTTCGATTTATGGAATGGAAGAATCATCTGGAACAAATGGAAATGAACTTAAGTAATATTGTGTGTGTGTGTGTGTGTGTGTGTGTGTGTGTGTGTGTGTGTGTGTGTGTGTGTGTGTGTGTGTGTGTGTGTGTGCGCGCGCGCGCGCGTGCGTGCGTGCGTGCGTGCGTGCGTGCGTGCGTGCGTGCGTGTGTGTGTGTGTGTGTGTGTTTTTTTTTTTTTTGTGCTTATAATGTGAGTGTTGATGTTGCATTATCACTTACCCCTTTGTCTGCTGCTACAGAATCTTGTGGGCCTTATTGCGTTACTGTGACCATTGTCTGTTATGGCTCTACTCCTTGTGTTGTACGTATAAAAGAGCTGTTGTGAAGGGCGGGTACTGGGTTGAGGGGAAGAGATGTTGGGCGTGGCGTTTGCTATTGACGTGCTACGTGGTGGGGAATTCTTATCTGTTGTCGAGGTGGGGGTATAGGACGATCCTGCAGGTGGGCCGTTAAGCTTTGGCATGTTATGTGGAGGGGGACTTTTTTGCGTTGCCGAAATGGTTTCAGTTGTGAGTGTATTTAGATTGAATATTTTAAAGAATTTGCTTTTATCTGATTTGAGATTTCGTAATAATGTTGGTAACTGCTCTATTAACGGACTTTTTATTTCGACCGCGTCATTCAAGTTTTTTCCCTTATTAAAGTATTGATCCAAATAAATATATATGTTGTCGAATTCTGTCATTAGCTTCCCCTTTTCGATTCTATTTGTTACCGTGGTTTGGTGGTTCAGCAGAGGTGAAAGAAGGTGCTGGGATGAATAGGTCTCAATATACGAAATTAAAGTTAATTTAAAATTTAACAAGGTTATATTTTCTTTTCAAGATCAAGAAATAACAAATATAACAGGTACTTAGTAGCCTAGCAACAAATCGAGAATGTACAATTACAGTTGTTACAGAATTTGGGCTCCGAGAGCCAGACACACAATTCTTGAGCAATTAGCCCAACATTAGCCAAATACCAGGTTTGACAAAGGGGCAGAAAACCCCAATCATGCCCAGGAGCACTTGCTCCCTATAACTCAGTAAAGCCTGCTCGAGGCACACATAAACCGCTTTAAGAAAGAGCAACCCACTCTCAAAGTTCAAGCCTATCAAAGGCCACACCAAACTCCACCTTCAAGCTGACCTCCAAGCACATGAAATGAGGGGTAAAAATACCCAACCTACTGAGGCCTACTCAATAAAGAAACAGGACAATTACATGGCCTCCAAAATACCAACTTGAGAAGAGGCGAAAATGCACTCCTAATACATTTCTTTAAAACCTATTTGGCATTAGGCCGCTTATGCAAGGGCTAATCCCATACTAAAGAGGTGACTTATATAAGAAAATAATTTATATTACATTAGGAAGGGAAGAAACGGTTGTGAAAATAAGTTCACCTCAAAGCAATAGGAGTGGGAGCTCGAGAGGGTTAAGCACACTCTATCCCAATATGTAGTTTAAAGAGACAGAATCTATACCAAGTGTCTTTTACATTTTAGAGGAAAGTTACATGGTAAAAGGTATCGAACCTGGCCTGAGAGTTGAACTGCTGAGCTAGCAAGAAAATAAGTTATTAAAAGGTCATTACCTTATTGATGAACTGCTGCCCGACGAAAGAGGCGCTTCCCGCCCCCTGCTACATAATTTACACAATGATAGATGTTACTGAAGTGGCCCGGAGACCCAAAAAATCAGCAGTTTATATACCCTCGTGGAACATTCGAGACCTTTCATGAATGATTACGACCCGCCCACAAAATTTTATTGGATAACAGCAAAAACTAATACACCAGACGAAGAAGAAACACCTTATTGGTGGAAAATTAATTACAGAAATTCCTGATTGGCTACATACAAAACAGGCGGAAAGAAATAATTATATTGCCAACTCTCAAACCACAGAACAAAATTTAGCAAAAACAAAACTTATGAATGTTAAATTTCTTCCGGATTGTTCATTCCTTTACACCAGAGAGCGTTATCAGTTTTGGTAGAGACATCTGTTAGAGAATGTTCAAAGTTTTTGCTATGGAGCAGACAAACATGAATCGAAATTGACATAGTTCAGAACACTTCAAAATTTACAGTAGAGACATCTTCTGATAAACTTTAGAATTAACATGGTTGTTAGAGTTCAGGCTTCCTCCAGTAGAGGAGTTTCAACTGGCGCAAAGTTTGAATTAGCGGAGCAGAGGTGTACCGCCCGGTACAGACCTCTCCCCCCAAAGGACCCTCCAAGGGGTAACACAGAAGAACACCAGATTCTGTCTTAAAACAAGGTCCAAGTTATGATGTTGATATAGAAATTAATTGCAGGAGGATTTACAAACAAGTTTCTTAAATTGGTTGGATCCAGTTTCAAAATTCTTTGTAGTAACTTTGATGTAATGTCTTTATGCTTGTAGTAGTTGAATTCATAATGAAAACTTTTAATTCTTGAAAAGAAAAAAAAATTTTTTATGTCCACCAAATATTGCAATTGAATTCCAAAAATGTAGTAATTGTTGATATGAAATGTCCATGTGACTGATTAAGTACATTCAATGTTGATTAAGTTTGACGGCCAGACCAGCCGCCGCTGCTTGTGTCCAGAGGAGGCCGCTTGGACCCCTCAAGTACCCTGAGATACCGCTCGCCCGCACCATGAGAGGAGTAGTGGAGTTGAAGCACGCCGTGCCCGCGGCAAACATACAGGTCGCGGGCAAGTTGCAGGTTGTGCGCCGCACATCAGCCGTGGCCGGGAGGAGGACTCCGGCTCGCCGTACACTGGTTGGCCTCACTGGAGAGGGGCGGGCCCGTACCCCCCCTCAGTGGCGGTACGGCACCGCGCGGCTGCGGGGGCACTGAAACATTCAAATCTCGGCGACAGAATTTTGTTGGACCAGAATGATTTTAGGGTACAGTCTTTGTGGTGAGGTTGAGGGGCCAGCGGCGTGGAGGTTTGTTTTTCATTTCACTGAGCCACTTTTTTATGTGAGCAAGAGACGGGAGCATGGTAATGGCCATGGCAAGGACAGGATGGCAGTTTAACTGTTCGGGGAAGGTTTTACAATAAATACTTAAATACAAAGAACCAGATACCAAGGGCAGAAGGCCTTAAAATGAACCCCCCCCCCCAAAAAAATATAACCTTCTGAATACTTCCAAAATGTTAAAACAAATATACAATCAGCTACATTAGCGCGGAAGTTACACAGGTTTCACCTGCGACAGGTGAACCCTAAATATCCTCTCGGTGGCTGGATTGCTTAATAACAACGTAACCGGCATGAGAAAATCTAGGATTATGCACGGCCCATGAAATCTGGGGGCAAGCTTGCCCGCGGGAACAAAATTTTTGACCATCACCTGGTCACCTACCTTCAAATTGGTGGGTCTCCGTCCACGATCATATCTGTCCCTAACCTTTTCATGAGACACTTTAAGATTGGCTTTAGCCTTCTTCCAAAGATCTTTAATATTATCTGGATCTATTGTCTCGGGTAGAATGTCACTCAGAGACCAGAGGTTAGAGAGCGGCGTGTTGGGAACAAACTTGAACATTAAAGAAGCTGGAGTAAACTTATGAGATTCATGAACCGCCGAATTCAAAGCAAAAGCTAACCAATGCAAGGACGTGTCCCACCTAGAATGATCATCGTGATGATAGGCAATCAGCGCCGACCTCAGATTACGATTAACCCGTTCAGCCAGAGATGGTTGAGGATAATAAACCGAAGTTGTCACATGAGATATGGACAGATCAGGTGAATGCTTTAGCATTGTCGGATACAATATATTGACACGGACCAAAAGAAGCGAAAATGGAATTTAAACAAGTGATGGTGGACTGGGCGGTAGCCAGTTTAGTCGGAAATAACCAAGAAAATCTTGTAAAACCATCTACACATACAAGGATGAACTTGTTGGCATTCCCCTTTGACTGGGGAAGGGTCCTACGTAATCGACGTAGAGACGTTCCATGGGGCGCGACGCTTGATGAGAAGACAAAAGGCCTACCTTGGTGGACATGGTTGGTTTACTAAGCAAACAAGATTTACAAGCTTTAACTAGTTCACGAATTTCACCGTCCATACCCTTCCAGATAAACATTTCCCGGATCTTTTCCCGGGTTTTGAAGATGCCTAAATGCCCCCCTAACGGGGTCTCATGATAGTACTTGAAGATCATTGGCACAAGAACGGCTGGAACCACTACCTTCATCTTCTTATCATGCCTCGATGGGCAACATAGAACACCATTCCTCAAGACATAAGGGACAACATGTTCCCCAGAAGAAAGGGTTTCCATGATCGGAGCCAGCGTCGGATCTTCACGTTGATATTTCTCAAGATCCCTAAAGAGAATGGGAGCATCTGTTAAGATGGCATTAACCTCCGATAGTATGGACTCGGGAGGTGATGAACTATCGACCGGTTCATGGGTCTCGACGTCGTTGGAAAACATACGGCTGAGTCCGTCTGCGACAACATTTTCAGTACCTCTGATATGCCTAACGTCAAATTGGAAGGCAGAAATTCGGATGGCCCACCGGGCTATACGACCAGTACGACGCAGCCTACCTAAGACCCAGCTTAAGGCTTGATTATCATTCTCCAGGTCGAATTTGACATGGTCCAGATAGAGACGGAACTTTTCTAAGGCAAATAAGACTGCCAAACCTTCGAGCTCATAGATGGAATACTTGGCTTCTTGAGCCGATAGAGTCCTAGATGCATAGGCGATGGGTCGCTTCCCTAGTTCAGTCTCTTGAAGAAGGACTGCAGCTACCGCCGCCGACGACGCGTCGGTTTGGACGATGAATTTCTTCGAGAAATCTGGCATAGCAAGGACAGGGGCATTACAGTGAGCTAATTTCAGGTCTTCAAAAGCGGCTTGTTGCGAAGGCCCCCACTCAAATTTTATGCCTTTCCTACGAAGAAGGTTCAAGGGCGCCGCTCTATTAGTGAAGTTAGGAATAAATTTCCTGAAGAAATTCACCATACCAATGAACCTGGCAATACCTTTGATGTACTTGGGAGGTTTGAAATCACGGATGGCCTGTGTTCTAGAGTGATCGACTGCAACCCCATCGGGTGACATAATATGCCCTAGGAATGACATAGAGGGTTTAACGAAGGCGACCTTGGACAATTTCACAGTTAACCAAGCTTTACGAAGGCGATTGAGAACTTCTTTCAGATGATCTAGATGTTCATTTAAAGATAAAAATTTCATTGTTCCGTATTGAAATTATTGATGTAGCTACGTTTCTTTCTTTTGAGTATTGAATAGGTTGAACCTCCTTTCCAGTTATTTAATTTTTAACATCTAGATGTTCTTCGAATGTTTCCGAAAATACGACATCATCCAGATAGTGGTACAAATACTCAAATTTGATGTCGGAGAAGACCCTATCTAGCAGTCTGGTAAGTACGGCTGCTCCCGTGGGGAGCCCGAAAGGCACGCGGTTGTATTCATACAGATTCCAATCCGTGGCAAATGCTGTGAGATGTTTCGATTCTTCAGCCAGAGGAATTTGATTATAGGCCTGATTCAGATCCAAGATGGTGAAGAACTTAGCTTTACGAAACCATGAAAAACAAGAATGAAGGTCAGGAAGGGGCGCAGATTGTAACACCACCTTCCGATTGAGAGCCCTATAATCAATGACAGGCCTGAAGCCACCTTGGGGTTTCGGGACTAGAAAAATAGGCGAAGAATACGCCGACTTAAAGGGCCGAATGATACCATCCTTTAACATTTTAGGTGGAGATAGCCTATAAGGTGGAAAACAAACAGGAATCGAATCCGTGACCTCAATTTTGTATTCAATAAGGTCAGTAACACCAAGGGTATCAGAGAACACCTCTGGAAACGACTGACACAACTTACGAATACTATCAGCCTGCTCCTCAGGTAGATGTCTAAGATCTAACAACATCTCATCCTGGGTAGGCGAAACCGATGAACATGACACGGAACTACATTTAAGTAAAGGGATTTTACAATTAGAAGCAAATTTGAATGTGCACGACTTGCTCTGAAGATCGAGCACTAGACCAGCATGGGACATGAAGTCTGCTCCCAGTATAATGGGGCAAGACAAGTGCTTTGCCACGAACAATTTAACTTTCCAAGTAAATTTAGAAATACGAATTTTGGCATTTAAGGAACCTAAAATTTCTAAAGGAGAAGAATTAGCCGAAACATTTTGAACCAAAGTCGAACAAAAATCAGGAAATTTGCAAACTGTTTTCAATTTAGAGTACCATTCAGCTGAAATGATAGAACAAACACTGCCAGAGTCTAATAGAGCTGTTACAGGTTCATTATTCACCTCAATTTTAAGAAAAGGTACAGGTGCGGGGGAATCCGCTGCAATCCTAAGACATTCCTTAGGGCCTTCAAAAGATAAATTGGAAGCGTGAGTTTTCCCTGAGATTTTGGTATGTTTACTTAGGGCTGAGCCTCGAGAAGAAGGGTTCGCCGACTCAGCTGAAGCCACTAGTCACTTATTATTATTGGCATTGGTGGAAGTTGCACCAGAAGTTGAGCAGGAGGGGGTGCTATTAGAATTTGGGCAATTCTTGGCGATATGGGAAAACGCGCTGCATTTAAAACAGCCTCAAGATGAACTGGCTCCATTATTTGTCCTACTTGATCTGATCAATGGACATTTGTTGCGAAGATGGTCAGGCGACCCGCAAGCGTAACATTTACGGGCAGGACGGTTCGGCGAGGAGGAAGCCGAAAACTACTAGAGGATGGAGGGGGTTCTTTCGCGACACGCAGTGTATTGGCGTATCTAACTCCTTCGGCTGAGACAGCCATAGCCTCAAGCTCAGCGAAGGTTTGCGGACGCGACGCAAAACACAAGTATGATCTGTAAGGTGGTGAAATACCTTCTACAATATCCTGAACAATTTGATCTTCAGGAAAATGAAGAGCAACACCCTTGTATAAAATTTGATGTCCTGGATGAAGTCGGCAAGACTTTCGTCCAGACGCTGTACCTGATAGTAGTGTTTTTGAATAAGCGATGACCTAGCTCGAGCCGGAATGAAGTTTGCGAGAAGGTGTGCATGAAAGTCTTCAATAGATGACTGTTCAGCAATTGCCCTGACTATTTTGTCTGAGAGAACACCAATTGCATAGGAATAAATGATCTGCAAAATTTGACACGGAGAAAGAGAAAAAACAAGGGCATGATCCTGAAATTCAACTAAAAACCTTAAGAATGAAATAACTTCACTGGTAGAGTTAACCGAAAACTTAGAAATACCTCTGAGCAACATTGCTAATGGATGAGGCAAGCTGCTGAACCCGGGTGACATAGTAGGTAAAGGTTTAAGTGGCAAAGAAGCTAATTCAGAACGTACATTCTTCAATGAGGTACGTCGTTCAGATTCATGGTCTAATGGGGCAGAGGTTTGTTGAACTCCTACCGATTTAGTACTTTCTTCCCCGGTGGGAGAACGGTCCTCGCTGACTGCGTTTACCGTAGCGGGTTGGTCGGTTTTGGAAGGAACTTCCCCAGTTAACAATTGGGTAACCTTACTGGACAATTCAGAAAGGTTTTCAAGAACCACACTAGCTTCCTTCCTCTGAATGTCATTCAACTTCAGAGACAACAGATCGTTAACTCTATTAGAAAAATGAAATAACATGGCTTGTACACGTTTAATTTGATTAGGAGAAGGGTCATTTTCTTCAAAAAAACTAACTACAGATGCTAGCTCAGTAGTATTATCCGTGATCGTGGAGAGAGAGTCGTCAATTTCTTTCTCTCCCAAAGTGGGGATGGAAATGGGCAAATCAAGGGACTCTCTAAGCTTATTTGAGTCTACCGCAACCGTGCCTCCAGATTGCACATTTCTAATTGTTAATTCATAGATCAACTCCTCCTTGCGCAAATAGTTGAGATGGAGGACATCGCAAGGGCCGGGCATGATGACAGAACAATTTTGAGAAAAAAAAAAACGAAAAATCAAAAAATTCCAGCAAATGAGAAAATTGTTAAGAGTTCGAAAGCAAAGCAATGTTTAGCCGTCAAAAGGGGCTAAATTGAGACCCATTCAACCACGCTCTGCTACCACTTGTTACCGTGGTTTGGTGGATCAGCAGAGGTGAAAGAAGGTGCTGGGATGAATAGGTCTCAATATACGAAATTAAAGTTAATTTAAAATTTAACAAGGTTATATTTTCTTTTCAAGATCAAGAAATAACAAATATAACAGGTACTTAGTAGCCTAGCAACAAATCGAGAATGTACAATTACAGTTGTTACAGGATTTGGGCTCCGAGAGCCAGACACACAATTCTTGAGCAATTAGCCCAACATTAGCCAAATACCAGGTTTGACAAAGGGGCAGAAAACCCCAATCATGCCCAGGAGCACTTGCTCCCTATAACTCAGTAAAGCCTGCTCGAGGCACACATAAACCGCTTTAAGAAAGAGCAACCCGCTCTCAAAGTTCAAGCCTATCAAAGGCCACACCAAACTCCACCTTCAAGCTGACCTCAAAGCACATGAAAACAGGGGTAAAAATACCCAACCTACTGAGGCCTACTCAATAAAGAAACAGGACAATTACATGGCCTCCAAAATACCAACTTGAGAAGAGGCGAAAATGCACTCCTAATACATTTCTTTAAAACCTATTTGGCATTAGGCCGCTTATGCAAGGGCTAATCCCATACTAAAGAGGTGACTTATATAAGAAAATAATTTTGTATTATATTAGGAAGGGAAGAAACGGTTGTGAAAATAAGTTCACCTCAAAGCAATAGGAGTGGGAGCTCGAGAGGGTTAAGCACTCTCTATCCCAATATGTAGTTTAAAGAGATAGAATCTATACCAAGTGTCTTTTACATTTTAGAGGAAAGTTATATGGTAAAAGGTATCGAACCTGGCCCGAGAGTTAAACTGCTGAGCTAGCAAAAAAATAAGTTATTAAAAGGCCATTACCTTATTGATGAACTGCTGCCCGACGAAAGAGGCGCTTCCCGCCCCCTGCTACATAATTTACACAATGATAGATGTTACTGAAGTGGCCCGGAGACCCAAAAATCAGCAGTTTATATACCCTCGTGGAACATTCGAGACCTTTCATGAATGATTACGACCCGCCCACAAAATTTTATTGGATAACAGCAAAAACTAATACACCAGACGAAGAAGAAACACCTTATTGGTGGAAAATTAATTACAGAAATTCCTGATTGGCTACATACAAAACGGGCGGAAAGAAAGGATTATATTGCCAACTCTCAAACCACAGAACAAAATTTAGCAAAAACAAAACTTATGAATGTTAAATTTCTTCCGGATTGTTCATTCCTTTACACCAGAGAGCGTTATCAGTTTTGGTAGAGACATCTGTTAGAGAATGTTCAAAGTTCTTGCTATGGAGCAGACAAACACGAATCGAAATTGACATAGTTCAGAACACTTCAAAATTTACAGTAGAGACATCTTCTGATAAACTTTAGAATTAACATGGTTGTTAGAGTTCAGGCTTCCTCCAGTAGAGGAGTTTCAACTGGCGCAAAGTTTGAATTAGCGGAGCGGAGGTGTACCGCCCGGTACACTTTTGATTATTGTAAGGTCTTTGTCTATTGAGGTGTAATGATGGCCGGTTTCTTTCATATGATTACTCATTGCGGAGTATTTATTGTGTTTTAAGGCATTAAAGTGTTCCATGTATCTGGTTAGGAAACTGCATCCAGTTTGGCCAACATATGAAGATTTGCACTGTGCGCATGTTAGTCTGTATATTCCGGAGCCTTGAAATTTGTTATTGTAGGCATTTACTGTGTTATGGTTAAAAAATAAGTTTTTGTTAGTGTTATATGTTTTAAAGGCTATTTGCATATCTCTTTTTTTGAGTGGGTTTGCTATTTGGTGAATCTTTGAACTGGTGTAAGTGAAGGTTGCGTATTTGGACTTTTTAGTCTTTTCCGGCGTGAGGTTTGTGGCTATTTTGAGCTTTACTTTGTTGATGATTCGATTTACTATGTCTGCTTTATATCCATTGGCTAGTGCTAGTTCTTTTATAAAATTTATTTCTTTTGTAAAATTCGCGGGTGATAAGGGTATTTTGTAGGCTCTGTAGACCATACTGAAAAAGGTTGCTTGTTTGTGGGATTTGGGGTGGAGTGAGTAATTTCTTATTGTTATTGGCGTGTGTGTTGGTTTTCTGTATATCTGATAATCAAATTTAGATTTTAAGCGTGTTACAGTAACATCTAAATAATTCAATGAGTTGTTTTTTCGTCTTCTTTGGTAAATTTTACATATCTATCGATGTTGTTTAAAAATTCAAGGATTTTTTCGCTGTTATTTTTTTGGTTGTCTGTTAGTACAAATGTATCGTCAACAAATCTCAGCCAAAGACAGATTTCTTCTATGTTTGGTTTTATAATGCTATGTTCTATGTTATCCATATAAATATCCGCTAATATTCCCGAGCTGGGGTCACCCATGGCTAAACTTAATTGGTGGTAAATTTTATTGTTAAAGGTGAAATAGTTATTATTTAGTACGAATTTAAGTAGTATAATAAATTCATCTACTTCTAGCTTAAGTTGCTATATTTGGAAAGGTTTTAATAATTTCGATCGTTTCTTTAATGGGGATATTTGAATACATATTGGAAATGTCAAACGAGCTCATTCTATGGTGGGGTTGTAAGTTGAAGTTTTTTAATCTTTCGCGAAATTCAATTGAGTTTTTAATTGAGGACTTACTCTGGAACTTATAATGCTTTTTGAGGAACTGATGTATAAATTTTGATATTTTATATGTTGGGCTATTTCTGCTGTTTGTAATTGCTCGAATGGGTGTATTGTTTTTGTGTACTTTAGGTAGTGCCTTTGCCTTGGGTAATGATGGGTTCATGTTGACCATTTTTTGTTGTTCTTGCTCGTTAAATAAACAAATTGAATTTTTAAGGATTCTTTTTAGATTCCTTTGAATTCTAGAGATCGGGTCTTTATTTACTATAGTGTAAGATTCATTAGAAAAGAATTCTTCGTTTTTTTTGATGTAGTCACTTTTATTTATTAGGACTATTGTTTCGCCTTTATCTGCCTTAGGGCCGGTTCTACCACCTACTGGTAAAGTAGTGCGTAATTTGCCCTCTGCGTAAAAGGATGTTTCCGTCCGACCACTCCCAGGTAGCGCTATCGGCAGCATAAATCGTCATTACCCGGCGCGTATTTTCTCGGCCACTTCGAGGGCCCGATAAGACTTTACCTGCCGGGCAAGTTCTGAGAGCTGAACATTATTAGCTGTATTTCTGGTGATGTGCAACTCAAATTAGCTTAGTATTCTGAAGAAAGCAGTATACTGTAACAGTGATCGATATTGTATTGCAGGATTTTGAACATTAATGCTTCCCTTTAGTTGCAACGGTCACACCAGCCTCTCACATCGGTAGCGCAGGGAACACATTTTATACGTCAAGCTTTCGTAAAGAAACTCTAAAAGGATGTAAAATCAAAATCTATTTGGAAATCATTTCAAAATGGGCTTTAATTTTCTACTTTTTCAGTTTTCGGACACGAGATATATATTACTGTATGTATCCTACCTAACCCAAGCGTTTTCGTAGCGTAGTGGTTAACACGTACGCTTCGTAATACGAAGTGCGGAGGTTCGAGTCTTTATTATGACGAATCTTTTTTATTTCCATTATTAGAGTTGTGTTAATCTGTATGCCTCTTTTCATACGTTCTTATCACAATATTATGTCTACTAGGAAAATTGCTTTATATGTATGCTACCTATAGCAAGTGATGTTATGATTAATAGCATATAGGACTGTCGCCCAGGTAGCAGATTCCCTATTAGTTGTTTACATAGGCTTGTAAATTATTTCGAAGAAATTGGAAACTATTCCATTTCCGAATTCCTCTTCCTATGAATGGATATTTACCCCGATTAGTTCTTTAACAGTACCTTCGAACTTTATCTTCATAAAGTTAAAAATTAAAATGAAATGCTTTATCAATAAATGGAAGCATCTGGAACTACACGAGGTCACAGAACTAGTTGCAAATAGAGCATCGCGGAGATACTTAATCAATTCACAGAAGCCTGCAGATAGAATGCTCAAAGGCAATAAGTCCGTAAAGAAGATGTGTGTATATACGTATATGGAAGCGCGTAAAAGAGAGTTAAGAACAACGGCAGGGAACGAAAATACACTTTAAAATGTAAATTAGAAATACGATGAAAACCTGCGTACCTTCTATTACTGAGCGAGCGACTTGACCAGTCTACTACAAGAATATCTTTCAAAAACGCTGCCTTGTATGGCAGGTTATAACTGGCGTAAGAAAATGCAATCTCGAGATTTTAATCCCAATTAGGTATTGATATTGAAGAACATAGATTAAAATCACGAAAGCTTGACATGAATCGTCCATAACTCTTAAGACTCCCCTTATTAGGCTTTTTGGTGATAATCACCAGACGCAAGCACAGGGAAATAAGACAATCGAAATGGGTTTCATGCATCTGACGATAGATAGCACCACACTCGAAAGCGAGAAATCGCTGAAAATCAGTCTAGCCAACTTCGTATATCGGTGTCTAGCTCCGGGTAGCTACCTAGCGCTTGCGCGGAGGTGGTTGGACGCAAGCCAAAGTACCAGCCGATTTACACCTCCAGGTAGTTTACCTCCCGGGCAGCTGCCAGCCACTTTACCAGCAGATGGTAGAACCGGCCCTTAGTCACGATAATGTCGTTATCTTTTATTTTTGTCTTTAAATCTTTTATTTGTTTTAGGATGGTCTGGTCGGAATTAGTTTTCATTTCTTTTACTAAACTTGGAAGTTTCTTTTTTACTTCCTATTTAATGTCATTTTGTATTTCTGCCGGCAGTTTCCCTGTATTTGCTTCAGATTCCGCTATTGTGATATTTAATTCTTCCATTTTGTACGGGTTAGGCCAATTGAACTTAGTTCCTTTGTTGAGTATTTTCATTTCATTTTCAGAAAAATTGGTGTCTGATAAATTAATTGTCACGGGGTTGTTTATCTTTAAAGGAATTGAATCATTTTTTCCATTAACGGTTAACTTTTTTTGATCTTCTATTAGGTGTTTTAGTTTGTTTTCTAGAGTTTTTTGCTTTCTGTCTAAGATGTTTGAGAGTTTTTCAATAGTATGTCGTTGAATGGAGCTCCAGTCTAAAGGCGATGTAAAATGGGATATATTTAAGTGTGCTTTGTAGAGCTGTAAGTTAGTAGCGATTTTTTTCTGTACAGTAACTTTAATTCGTTTTTTAGCCATATTTTGTTTACTCTATTTTGGGTGTCAAGAGATTTTGAACTTGATATGTTCTTTCTGTGGGTAGACCTTAAGAATTTCGGTATTACACCGCACCTTAAACATTCTTTCAAAAACCAGATATCTTTAGCAATCTTACTGACTTTAACCTTGAGGTTAATATACCTGCTTGTCTTAGTTTTTGCCTGGTTGGCTATCACATTACATGTAACTAATCTCTTTATTAGACCCGTATTGAACTATGCTATGATATACTAACAATTTGTTGGTTATTTTGATCCACCTTTTCAATACAAATTACAGTTTGTGTTGCTAAGTTGTAATGTTACAACACTAATTTACCGGGACATGTTTCGCTTTTATTCACAAGCATCATCAGCCTATACAATTGCCTCAAGGTTTGTCATATTTGGGTTGTTGTTACAAATTTCATTACATTGAATGTAAATCTAATTTTAGTGATAACAATATTTAAAACAAAAATAATATACACATTAAAAATTATGACAACATGATTTGCAATGTTAAAATGGATTAACTCTTAATTCTAAAACACATTGACATCCAAAACACAGTTTTTACAATTTGAAAATTTGGCTAAAAATTGTTTGCAATGTTAAAATAAAATTGATTGAACTATAATTTGGCATTAAAATTTGAGTCATAAATATAAATATTGGATGTTAATATATAGGAGCCATAGTTTCTGAAGTGCGTTGGTTCCTAGAATACAGTAACATTTCAGTATTGAGAATTTTAGTTAAGAATTGTGCTCTCTAAATAATGTTATTTGAAAAGACTGTAATTTTGCATTATGTGTGATTAGTCATAGTCACAGTAACACAATAAGGCCCACAAGATTCTGTAGCAGCAGACAAAGGGGGAAGTGATAATGCAACATCAACACTCACATTATAAGCACAACACATACATACAATATTACTTAAGTTCATTTCCATTTGTTCCAGATGATTCTTCCATTCCATAAATCGAAAGAAACATAATCAGATACCGGTACTCAAAATTTGGATTGAAGCCCCTTTTAACCATAACTTACATCAAAACAATCAACTTCCAACGGAGAGTCTGGTCGCTACAAACAAGAATTAAATATGTCAATACTTCCTCTGATCATATTGCCAAACTTCAGCAGCAAGCCTCATCAAATCTAGAAGCCATTTTCCAACGAACTCAAGACTTCAATTCTAGATTATCATCATGACTAATCACGCATAATGCAAAATTACAGTCTTTTCAAATAACATTATTTAGAGAGCACAATTCTTAACTAAAATTCTCAATACTGAAATGTTACTGTATTCTAGAAACCAACGCACTTCAGAAACTATGGCTTCTATATATTAACATCCAATATTTATATTTATGACTCAAATTTTAATGTCAAATTATAGTTGAATCAATTTTATTTTAACATTGCAAACAATTTTTAGCCAAATTTTCAAATTGTTAAAACTGTGTTTTGGACGTCAATGTGTTTTAGAATTAAGAGTTAATCCATTTTAACATTGCAAATCATATTGTCATAATTTTTAATGTGCATATTATTCTTGTTTTAAATATTGTTATCACTAAAATTAGATTTACATTCAATGTAATGAAATTTGTAACAACAACCCAAATATGACAAACCTTGAGGCAATTGTATAGGCTGATGATGCTTGTGAATAAAAGCGAAACATGTCCCGGTAAATTAGTGTTGTAACATTACAACTTAGCAACACAAACTGTAATTTGTATTGAAAAGGTGGATCAAAATAACCAACAAATTGTTAGTATATCATAGCATAGTTCAATACGGGTCTAATAATGAGATTAGTTACATGTAACGCTTTGCTGATGTCGAAAAATACTACGCAGCCCGAAATCTTTTTCATTACAGCTTTTCGTAAAATGCCATCAATAATATTCACGTTAATGAAAGAGCCAGGGGTCATGACAAAACCTCTTTGGAACTGGTTCAAAGGGATGTATTCCCTTACAATTTTATCAAGGATCTTACTTAATATGCGCTGAATAATGGTGCAAATACTAATCGGTCTCTATTTGGACAGATCATTCTCTTCACCGCCTTTATGTATAAGAACAGTTCTCGCTGCCTTGAGAACCTCAGGAATGAACCCACTTTCAAATATTCTTCTGATGATATGGGCTAAAATATTAGCAGCAAGTGGATCATAAGCAGATTTTAATAAAACCTTATCCAGACCTGGGCTAGTGTCAATTGCTATGCTCTTGATAATAGAGTAAACTAACTCTTGAGATATTGAAATTGTATCGTCTAAGGTATCATTCGTATAATCAATATAGGAGTCTCTCATACAGTCATTAGGAGTTTCAAATCTGTTCCAAAAATATCCTTCAACAACATCTTTCTCTAGTTTCAAATTATTTTGCCACTTAAATTTTTTTCTAATTGCTTTCCTCCTTTGGTAAAAATATTCGTATTGAGTCAGAACATACTTGAATTTAGCTTTACGATGTTCACGATCATTCTTAGAGGATCTCTGTGGGTTACTGGAGGTTTTATATTGTCGGTTGTTATTTTTGTAAGTGCCACATTTACGAAGGCCTTTGCTGGCCTTTGTTTACAGTGCACTATGTCTTCTGGTATAGGCTAGAGCAATTTTGTTACTTTCATAGATCATCTCTGTCTTATCCTAGGCTTTGACAATATGAAAGTGACTGAGGTATGAGGGATGCTAATACAGTAATGCCAATTCCTTATGCAGCCAGTCCCTGCTATGAATGGTGTGAAAATGTTGCTCTTAGGGTCGGTTGATGCATTTCAGTGGTCTTGGCAGACTGATATGTGATAGCAACTCTGGCTCGGTGAGGAAAGCAACGGGAAACTACCTCACTCCTCATTTCCCTATTACGCCTCTTCAGTGATGCCTAGGCCATCTATGACAGCTGATGGCAGAGCTGTTGAGGATCCCACCAGCGGAAGTGCTGACGGACTGAACATACATACATACGTTTACGAGCTTCAATATATCTAGTAACTGGACTCTTTGGACCTGGCAGTAGGTCTGTAGCTGTGGCAAGGAAGTTTACAAAATTAGTGACTTGTTCATTGAATTCAGCATTATTCAATTCATGCTGAAAAATACCTAGCCATTTACTCAGTTCGTCGTGGTAATGTTTAATTTTTTGCTCTCTTTGATCAGAGGTTATTTCCAACTTCGTTGACTGACCATTTTTACTAGAAATAGGAATAAGATCTGAATATGGAATCTTAGACTGGCTAGGTGTGGTCATAGATGGATTCAACAAGCAGGCTCTGTATTGCTCTGGGTGTGATTTACTTATATGTATCTTAAGGCCTTTATACATTTGCCTGCAAAATTGACATTGTGTTTTGTTATCAGTGGTACTCTTATTGGTGTCATTTGTAGTCATAGTACAGGATGTATAACCTAGATAATATAGATTATATTTGTCAATGATGATAATTTATTAGGCCTATGGACACTATTACTATGAAACTGTAGAATATATCAGAAAGTAGGGATGTGTAAAATATTAGGTCTTATAAATGCAAACAATGAATTGAAGATATCATAGTAGGATATTTAAAGAGAGTTAAAAGATGGCAAGAAGAGAGAAACAAAAAATATGGAGAACATAGCCTAATTCAGACGTTGAATGATTAATGGACACAGAACATTCATATGATAACAACCTTAGTAATTTGTTGGAATTACCGCCTAGATGGCGTTGGTTTATCTTTAGCTTCTCTGTATAAACCTAAAGCTACTGGACATATAAATCAACGCTGAATAATAAAAATCAAAGTGGCTGTCGTCTTGGCAAAAATTCAGCTCACTTATTTAGCGAAAATTTTCTATAATGGGAGCACAGGTATGATAGATAACATCAACTGGGGCACTATACACCTCAATACGCCACACAATACCTGAATCAGCCTATAAATAAGCACAATTCAGCGTGTTAAACCACTAATGCCACCCACTTGGATTAGGAAGGTTTCCATCATGGCCTTGTACCATGGTTTCAAGAGAGACATTATTGACATAGTTCCATAATAAACAAACACTGATGCCCACAATGTTCTGTACACACTGTAATATCCTACAGCACTGCATAAAAATTCATACAAAGAAAAACTGCTAAGTAAATCTGTGACTGCAGGTAGATTTTAGGGATGGGAGTACAGTATGAAAAAGTTCTTGCAGTTTCCTCGTTAATGATTGGCTCACTTTTGAAGTACATACCCAGAGTCCACGTGGAGTCTGTCATTTACAAGGCAAATATGATGTTGGTTCAGCCATCTGACCTCAGACAACTGTATATCTGGTTATTGTTGGTGGGTGGTATTCCTTAATGATGGAGTCAGTGGTCATTAACGAGGGAATTGCAAGAACTATACACAATGAAAACAAGAGCCTGGAACAGGTGGGTGGTGGTGGTGATGATTATTGTTTTAAGAGGAAATACAAGGAAACCATCCTCTGCATAACACTAATCAGAGAGAAAAAATAGAAGGGACCCGACACTTCGAAAAATGAAGTTATTGGCCAGAAGAAGGCAAGGGTCATAAAGGGTGTGAAAATGAAAGTTTCCTTAGGCCTCAAGTGCTCTACTACCGTCGGGGTCAGAAAAGAACAAGAGTTGACCACGGGAGATCGGATATGATAGATGAAAGTGAGGAGCCTGGTACAAGTAAGTGGAAACAATGCCAGCACTCAGCTAAGGGCCTCTTGGTCGCCAACACATGCTCCCAAGTTGAGAGCCCTTGGGGTAAGCCTGGGACAGGGCACTACTTCCTGGAATTTAACGGACAAGCTTGACTAACCTTGCACTCCTTTCTAAACCTTTCTAATCCCAACACTCTGGCTTGCAATATACTGGTATTGGCATTGTAGGCTAAATTTCATGATTTTGCCTCTCAATCTCGCTGAGTGTTACTTCAAATTACCCAAACAATAATTAAATAACAGAAGATTTTTTAAACATTGCTTTGTATAGGAATGTCAAGTGACCATGCAAAAAGTGTGAATTATTCATGATTTTCAATTTAAAATGTTTGAATTAACCATGTTAGATTGTATTTCAGTTAACATCCTTATTTGTCCAGCTCCTTGGCTGAATGGCCTTGAGCATTGAGACCTTCGATTCAGAGGGTCCTGGGTTCGATTACTGGCTGGGTCGGGGATTTTAACTGCATATGGTTAATTCCTACGACTTGGAGACTGGGTGTTTGTCTTAATACACTTCTCTTCATATACACACAATACACCACATTATCAGCTGCCACAGAAACATGTAATAGTGAATACATCCCTACATATAGGGTGGGTGTCAGGAAGGGCATCTGACCATGAAACAGGGCCAAGTCCACTTATATGTCAGTTTGCACCCATGACCCCATCTAGCTATGGGAAAAGTGGCGGAGGAATAATATATTATTGTTTCTGTCACATTCCTAATTTTTGTTAAAATTGGTTTACTATACTATTGTGAATTTTAATTTTCTCATTATTCTCAAATATACCCTGTTCTTGAGAAGAAGAAACTGTAATAATGGTATTGGTGGTATGGGCATGGGATTTGCAGAGATTTCAAAAGCCAGCTGAAAAAGTTTGGAGCATCTTATTTAGGATTAATTTTTCTCTGTGTTTCTCAAGGAAAGTATGATTACAAATGTAGTCTATGCCAGAAGGAGTTTCCATCCCAAGCTAAATTGAATGCTCACATGTACGTACACTGTGAGCCACGATTTGAATGTGAACTCTGTGGAAGGAAGTTCATTCGCAAGGATGCACTGCTGATTCATCGTAGAACTCACACAGGGGAGAGGCCATTCCAGTGCACTGTTTGTTCTAAAACTTTCCCATCAGCTTCGAACCTTAGATTACATGAACAGGTGAGTGTTAAATAGTTATCAAGCATGAATATCGGACCATCCCTTATACAGTGGACATGTTATAAATCTGCCGCTAAGTAGCTGTAGCCTTTGTAAAAATTTGAACGACCATCATCGCTGCTATTTCATTTCAGATGATATTTCCTGTGAAGTTGGAGCTCAAGACTACAGTATGGTCGAACTTACACTATGATATAATTTTGAGGATGTTTATGTAGAGGCTAAAATAATGTCATTCTCTCTCCACTCTCTTCCGGGAAGCAGTGACATTGCACAGCGGAAGAGTTATAACATAGGCACCGTATATATATTTTGGGAAACCTATTTGTATGGAGTTGGCAGTTATAAAGGTGCCCAGATTAAAAGCAGATAATGTTCTTTAATCTAATTATTAGATACTAACAAATTATAGATTACAAAATTTGTAGTTTTGAAGATTCTTGACTTTTATGTGCAGTTGAAAATGTTAAGTTGTATAGTTTGGAAATAAATAAGGAATTTAGTATTCTTTTTTTCCCATTTTGAAAATATAGATGTGTAATACAGTAAATTTTGTTTTTCCTGTCATCAGCTCTGTTTTTAGAATAAAATTGTTTCTTGTTAAGACATGTATTGGTATGTATTATTTTCCAAATGGCTATTTTGTTTGCTGAAAATTTGTTTTATAAATCTGTTTGTTGACTGTCTTAATTGGCCTCTGCAGCTACTCTCAATAATTCTTCATTTTGTTGTTATGATGTTCATTTCTTGCAGATAGAAAGCATTTCTGTGTTGCCAAATATTATTATATCTGAACCTGCCTGCTGAAGAAACATATCCAAACATTCTCATTTTGGATTGCCAATTCCTTCTTTTTTCTCTTACCTGATACTGCATTTGTTTGTTGGAAGAGCAGATCTATTATTGTTTTCCTGATTTCTCTTCACAGTCATTCACATCTTGTTTAGTTGGTCAGAAATTTGTTCAGAAGCCCTGGGTTTTAGTGTTGTCTAGTTAGAATTTATATAACAACTTGGTCTTTTCAGCTGATCAACTCTTTCCTGATATAGGGTTGGTGATGAGGTGAGATGAAATTATACGGCATGATTGTATGACTGGGTGCCGTTCCTAATGCCAATCTCATTCAAGGAGCTATTGAAGACTAAAGAAGACAGAAGGAATCGGCTGTGGCCTATTAATAAGAACTGTCTTGGCATTTGCCTTGAAGTGAAAATGGGAAACCTCAGAAAACCATTGTCAGGACAGTCAGTGGTGGAAATTGAACCCACTCATTTCCTGAATGTAGAGTATGGCTTCATAGCCATAGCACATTAACATGTGTAGCCACTCCTCAGAGTATTAATCAACATAAAATGAATTTCTGAATTGACTTGATGGGTGATCAATTTAATCAGTGTAAACACACTCATTAGGTACAAATGAAACATAATACCATAAGTGACTTTGTGACACTTTAAAACAGGGGTCGAAAAATACCGGGCGCCCAGTCGCCATGGCACCTGAAATTTTTTACCTGGCGCCTGAATTTTCAAATTTGGTTTTGAAAGTTTATTTTTTGAAATCCGGAGTTCCCTTACATGTACGTTCCCACCACTTTACAAAGTAACAAGTCGTGTGGTGGTTCACGTATTTTTTCCTGTAGCTCATATATTCTAATATGTGCAATAAATTTTTGAGTGCTTTTGGCAGTCTTGAATTCTGTATTTGCTCTTTGTACCTTGGAACTGGATGTTTCAGTTCTGCGCGGGAGCTGCCTAACGGTCATGGGAGATATCGTTGTAACCCGTCAAACAAGTACCTACCCTTTCATGTGGACATATCGTAACACATCGAGTTCCATTACAGATGATCAGCTATCGGTAGCTGAGTTCAGAGATCAGACCAGAGTTGTGGAGAAATGCAGAGAACTTCTACGTGAAATAATTCCACAGACACTACATTACCGCCTTCCCGTGACTAGCCGTTCCTCAACTATTGCCGCTGAAGCAGTGCTGATAAATTCCCGTGGAATTCATTCTTTGCATTTAGAGCATACGGAATGACATGCTTATCAATTCTTGTATTTTCACCGAACAATATTTATACTTAATTTAATTACAGCATCTTAGTATTGAACGGTTTGCACTTTATAAATACGGTTGTTTTTATTCATGTGCGTTTATGGAAAATTGGTAACATAGCATCAGACATGGAAGCCCGCGAACTCGGAAGCCATTTATCGCTGGTGTATTTTACGTTTCTGTGCTATACTTAGAAAATTGGCAAAATGAAACGAACAAAACCACACAAACTGACTGAAGCGAGTAAAAAACAGTATACTCTTTCAGATTTCTTCGTATGTAGGGCCCGTAAATGTAACACAAAGTGATACAGAAGCGAGTGAATGTGAGAAAACACTTGATGGAAGTGCCGATTGTAGTGTTCAAGACGACAGTGACCAGCATGACATTTAAGTTGTTCAAGACAATAATAGGTCAAACATTAAAAATACGTTGAAATTTCAATTTTCAGGCAAACGGAAATTTCAGCACTTTTAGCAAAGTGCGTAAAGAAAATGAATGCTAATATGTTACAGCATATGAATGCATTGTTCATGGCATCTTATCATACTGCAAAAAAAAACAGACCCTACACTGATTTTGAAGGTTTGTTTGCATTGTTAAGCAATTTGAATGTTACTGATTCAGAGAAGTATGTGAATGACACAATGCAGAGAATTTATTTTCATACAATGCCTCACATCTTCATGAAGATTTTATATGTGACATTAAGGAAAGTTCATGTCAATATCTTACTCGATGGTTCAACAGATACTGGTGATGATGAGGAGCTGATACTTTACATTCCTTTTTTCAAATAAGGTGAGTTTCTATTGTGTCATTGGAGGATGCAACAAGTGATAGCTATATGGAGGCTCTAGAAACAGAATTGCTTCAGTTAGGGCTTGGAGAACTCTTTACGGTACAAACCTAATAGGTACAGGGACTGATGGAACACCATGTGTGATTGGTGTCCGTAATGGTCTGTTTACAAAAATATCTGAAAAAATTGAGAACTTGGTAAAATGTTCATTGTGTTACACAGCAACTCCAACTCATTGTTCTTCACTTACTGAAAAATGTGAAACTGAAAAATCATTGATGAAATTGATTCTATACTCAGGAAACTATATATGTTTTATCGACATTCGCCAAAACGACTTCGCGAACTGAAGAAAATTTTGGAGTTGCTGGAATGTGTAATATCTAAATTGAAGTACTTACACCAAGTTAGTTGGGTAGCAAGCAAATTAAATGCTTTGCATGCACTTGTCAAAGACTGGGAATGCCTAGTGGTGCATTTAGAGAATATTTCTGAAAGGAAAGGTGAAGACGGAATCACAGCTAAAGGTTTTCTAAAGAAGATCAAGGACTTCAAATTTGTCATCATAATTCACTTCTTGTATGACTATTCGAGTATATTCAAAAGACTTTCACTTGTATTTCTGAGGCATGTTCTGATTTTAAGTCAGATAAGAGTGCATGCAAATAATGCAATTAATTCATTGCAGCAACTTCACAACACCAAGGGCCCAATGGCAGAAAAGTTTTTTCTGCTATAACACTTTCAGGAGTTTTTAGTGGAATACACTTATCAGATGTATTTAAAGTTAAAAATTTCATTGTTCTGTATTGAAGAATTTTACAGTTAAAATTGAAATAATTGATAAAGAGATTCAACCTATTCAATACAAAAGAATAAGAAATGTAGTGAATTACATTCTTATTTAATAATAAGTAGAAGTGGTACCGGTTTCGACCCTAGTCCAGGTCATCATCAGCCGATTAAAACATGAAAAACAATGCATAGGAAAAGGAGATAAAAGATCAAGTACACTCCAGATCAGTAGAAGAGGCGATATAAAAATGAACGGGGGTAGACACTGTAAAATTCAGAAGAAGTAAAATGTAAGTCACTTAAAAGAAAACAGTGCGTAATTTTCTGAGCGGCAGTATGGCACACGCAGTGTTAGGCAAAGTCTTATAATGTTTATGAATAGCGGAGAATGGTTAAATGAGCTAGTTTTTAAACACTGTCAGGCACAAAGTCATATCATAATCGAACACATACGAAGATCCATAATTGTGCAGGAGTTGAAGATGAGTAGATCTATTGAAGTAACTTGCCAGCTCCCAGTGATCAGCGCGATATATTTAACATCAGGCACTGTGGTTTCAAACGCCAAAGTAAAATGAATAGCTTGATGATCGAGTAATTTTCTTCGGTTGTGGGAAAGTAAGTATATAGATAAATATAATATAATTCAATATAATTGAGTAAGTAATTGTGCTCCTATAGAATTCTAAGAACAGTTGACGTGAAAAAAAAATCATAAACAAAGGCCCCCTCTTAAACACTACTTGAAAATTGCTTTATTCACCTTGATCAATACTTCAACCCTAATTTCAATTTAAATGACATTTCTGAAAAACCCAACATCCTTTTCAACTTCCTAATTCTTCTTCTCAAAAATTCTAAATTTCAAAACCCCAATTCTATTTTCTATGCCTTACAAAGTTCCTACCCACATTTTCTACCTCCAATAACCCACCCTCCTAACCCACCCTAAACTACCCCTCCTTCATCTCCCTATCTTATCCTTCCTCAACACCATTTAACTTCAATTTCTTTTATTCTTCTCTTATTCCACTATTCCTCTTCCTCTATTAATTTATTCTATCTTTTCTTTAAAAAAAAAAATCAATTCCACCTTCATTTCGGTTCTTCTCATTCATACTTAACTCCTGCCTTGCACCGATTTCGACTACTTCAATCATGACCTGAATTTTTTATGTTTTAAAAAATTGCGCACTGTGCATATACATTTTCATTTGTTTCCGGTATTGCGCTTTTCACTATATTTTTTTCTCTTCACAATTGGTTATTCTGACCAATAAAAATGAATTTCCATAAATGGGCGTATGGACAATACATTCTAGAGGTTTCAATTGTGAAACGCAGCAATTTCATGATCGAAGTGGCAAATACAGGGTGCTACAAAGGTTAGTTACAACAAGCACACTACTGGAGATCTCCAATACTAAAATTAATGTCTTTCTTCCATCACTCATAATGTTTAAATAGGCCTAAATATAAATGTCATTCTTGTGAGTCCTAAACAATTCTTATCAATATTTTTACATAAATTCACAACAAAAAAAAAAAAAAGATGAATATTTGACTTCTTCAAGAATGTCTTAGTTCTTGCAATGGTGATTTTACAAACAATTTTTACATAATTTCACAAAAAAACACAAATATTTCATTGACTTCTTCGAAAATGTCTTAGTTTTTACAATGGCGATTTTACAGAATTTAGTATTACATCCACGTTATGAACTTCTCACTACCGACGAGAATGTTTTAGACAATAAAAAAAATGAAAAATTCCCTTTCCTTGTAGAATTGTTAGGCATCCCCTCTCTTACCCCTCTACCACCTTCTGTACAAACATGTCCTGCGACCACGCACGTATACAGCTGTCAGTACAACTGATAGCCATGAGTGAGTCAGCTGGAGGAAGGAAGCAAGGGGTGAGTACGTTATCACATCATGTTTTTTTCATATTTTTTCCCTCCTTTTTCTAGATTTCAGACAATATAGTCATGCACAGTATTTCTTAACTTCTTTTGAGAAATACATGGTTCAAATCTGTCAAATGAAAACACAAGAAATCCCCTTTGCTTCACAGGAAGTAAGTCTGTTGATAAATTCCACATTTTTATAACAGTTTTTGCACAAGATCTAAAAATAAGTTGTTTGAAGGAAGGCATTCTAATGTTCAAGACTAGTATGAAGAATACATAGCAGCATGTACAAGTGTAATTTTATTACCAACAAGTTATTTTAAAAATAAGAAGTGAAATACTCCTGAAGAAAAATATCAGTTCATAAGGCCTTTATCCCAATGTGTTTTTAATAGAAGTGTTTGTTAATTGTGGAGTGTTTTAAGATCTATTCTTTATGTTAATTTTAATCTTACAAAGATAATGCGGTGATGATGTCCACATAAGGATGAAACTTGTCCTGCAAAAATTATGAGATTATCGAAATGAAATAATCAAAGGATTATTTGTTGCAGAGAAAAAGTGGATCATAGCATAATTTCTTTATTATAATCATACTACCTACTCAACAAGCGCATCGGCATAGTTATGCAACAGTGTGACTTAGGTGCAATTTTTGATATGAAATTACTAGACTTCTGTACCGTTTTACAGAAATTTCTGATCTCACTGCTCTTCGCCACGTTGTCTTCACGATCATTCAACCTCCCTTGAACTACTGCTCTCTGATTTCGACAACACCCGCCACCTCTAATATTAACCAATTAGACAGAGGAACATCCTTCTTTACTGCAATTGTAAGGAGCAGAAATCCCAAGCTCAGAAATCTGTCTACACAGCAAGTATAAATGGCAATAAATATATCACCACAGCACATCAGGGGACAGGCATCTGACCTGAGTTTCCTCCATGGAATCTTAAATGGGCATTACCGCTTGGAACATTTTGTCTCACTCTTCTCTCTCTGTGTTCTTTCCCGCTCCACCAGAGTCAAAGACCTTCTCCACATTATCCACACTCGGCACTCGATACTTCAACGATCTTTTCTAATCCACCTCCCAACTCTCATTAACACTATTAATAGGAGACAAGAGCTTGATATAGCATCAAGTAAAAGGAAATTCCAGGGAGGTGTAAATCTCTTAAGGATAAGTTGATGTGTGAAGTGGTTATACCTTCATCTTGACCCGCAACAACTTGGCCATGAAGATGGACATTCACATGGTTTTTGATTTTGACAGTTGTTATTAGTAGGCTATGCACCTGATCTGGTTATCTTTTGTTATATTGTATTTTATTATGAAAGTTTACATTTGTTAATTAGTCTGTTGACAGTACATGTTAAATGCACTCAGTGTACCTGTATCTTGTGCTTTGTGAATGAATGAATGAATCAGTTGATCAATCAATCAATCAATCAATCAATCAATCAATCAATCAATCAATCAATCAATCAATCATACCTGGCATGGATCTGTAGGTGCTGTTGTCCACTCTGAATTTTCTGTTTGCATCCAAGGTTTGTATAAGTATTGAAAGGTATTGTAGTTACACTTCAACTGACTTGCCAGGCCTAATATTAGAGGAGATTTTCTGTCAGGAATATCTCCCTTAGCCTTTAACAGTTCCCTGCTACATCTGCAAGCCAGCAGCTTCCTATTTAATTTATGTGTCATTTCCTACCAAATGCTTCAACAAGCCTCCTAAGGGTGAACACTTCTGCCCATAGCTGGCGATTCTCCCTCAGTTTGTCACGTTTGGTAACAACGACCCAACCCCAGGCTTGACAGTTGCAGATAGTACTGTCTACTGTTGCTTATGCTAGCGGGATGTACCTGCCCTGATATGTATCTTCATATTATCACCGAGTTTAAATTTAGAAAAACTGTAAGGAATGTACGGATATTCTGTGGATTTTTAAATGATACAGACCCCTATCTGATCTACAGTGAACTAAGTACTGTTCAGCCAAAGGCTCAGAAAGTGAAGTCTACCTGCAGATGGATAAGGGAGGGGAAATATTCAAGATGAAGAAATTAGATATAAGTACATGGCTATGATAAGTGAGGTTTTCCAAATAGGTAGGAAACAGACCAAGGATATTGTACCTGCTCTTGAGGCTAGCTTGAGGAGCATGAGCAGTGCAGTTTTGGACTGGGTACAGAGAGAGGTTTCTTTCCAAAAATATGCATGAATCTTGAATATTTAATTTTCACGACCGCATTGTAATCGAAACAGACTTTCAACGTTTTAGGTCGTGTTACGTACATGTAGTACATGTTGAAGAGATGTTAAGTACAGAACAAAACTGGCCAGCCGGACACCAGTGGGATCCGAACCCACAACCTCCCGATTTCGCGTCGGTTGCTCTACCAATTGAGCTATAGTGGCCTAGGCCATCTTTGTCCTGTTTGAAAGGATCTGAGCTACAGGTCTGGCACTGCTGCTAGCACACTGCAGAGTGCATTTAAGTCGCCCGTTGTGGGGCATGTCGATGAATATTGAATTTTCACGACCGCATTGTAATCGAAACAGACTTTCAACGTTTTAGGTCGTGTTACGTACATGTAGTACGTGTTGAAGAGATGTTAAGGTTGTGGGTTCGGATCCCACTGGTGTCCGGCTGGCCATTTTTGTTCTGTACGTAACATCTCTTCAACACGTATTACATGTACGTAACACGGCCTAAAACGTTGAAAGTCTGTTTCGAATGCATGAATCTTGTTAAGTTCTGGCTTACTTTAACAGTGTTCATGTTACCTTTCCTGCAATGATGTGTACTCCTAGAATCTGTGTGATGCCTTCATAAATCATGGAACCATGTATGCAGATGCCATCACCATTGAACCATATATGCAGATGTCAATCACCATAGAACCACGAAACCAATAATGTGGGTCCCTCACCAGATGTTCTCAAAGACTGGTGACTGTCACTTATATTTCAAAGTTAGGGCTTACAAGTGTGGTGATTATGTATAAGCTATGCAAAAAACACAAGTCTCAAAGTAAACACCAAGTTATGATGAATTAAATTATTTACACTTGGCAAAGTTCAAAGTTAATTCATTACTAAGAGCTAAGAGGAAGAAAATACAAGTTTGTAGATGTTGAAAATAAATGCAAGTCTTTTTATGTGAGACGTTTCTCAACATTAACTCAAAATAAATCAAAGACTAATCATCATTATAAACACTGTTCACACAAAAAACAAAATCAACACAAGTTTGTAGAATTCACATGAGGAGAAAATATTCACAAGATCATAATTGTAATCTGTTCAACTAAATAAACACTTGAAAATTATTTTTTCCATTTAAATACATCAGTTTGTGAGCACTGCCTCGAAGCACAAAGAATTGACTAACACTGACAGTTATTCATAAAGTTGCAAGTTCTCGAGCTCTATCTCAAAATATGGAGAAGATCACAAATTCTGAGCACTGCCTCGAAAATTATCACTGAAAATTACAAGTTTCCCAAAGAACGAAGAAAAATTTATCCTAATATTTTAAGTCTTGGCTTGATTTAAACACACAGAGAAACTGTTATAAGTTGAACACAGGAATAAATTATAAGCTTAGTGTAGAAAATAACCAAGTTCTCAACATGAAGTATTCATGAATTGAAATATCACAAGTGTTGATTTGTAATTTGCAACCGCAGAACGTTTAAGTTGCGCATGATATTTGATGTGACTTAGCGATGTATGTCTGACGTAGTCTAGTAGTGTGCTGACTAGCAAGGCATGACTGTAGATTGTTGACTGGATATCTGGTGAAGTTTTCACTGAGCTTATATAGTTGAGAGACAGAGCGTTTGAGTCACTACTTACGCATTGCATCAACTTACTGAAACCTGTAATAAATACCACCTGACGTAAAGCCCCTAGCAAAAATAAAATAAAATAAAAACCACAATATTGTTACAACCACCATAAAATTAGTGAGTTTTGTAGGCATTATTAAAACTTACACATCGCCGTTGTCCGTTCTTTTGTATCATAGTAATTGGCAGAGATATTAATTGAAATACAATATCAGCTGGGCGTGAGTGACGTGTAACTTGTTCTTCCCAGAAGTAATGCAGCATATGTTATTAGCTCCACGTAGGAATTTATGCAGATGATGTATTCTTAAGCGGTAGAAATACTTCATTATATTTAATGCAAAAGAAATTTTGTACTGGCATTACTGGTACAATATGGAAAGAGAAAAATGGCATATATGAATGGTGTGTTGGAAAGGACAAGGAATGCCTTGGAATTGTATCATAAACAAGTGGGAAAAGATGTTCGTCTTGTGGAATGGTGCAGTGAGAGCAGCTTGTAAATGCAAAGGGAAGGTATATAAAAAGGGACACCAAGCAGTAAATGAGGTAGATGGAGAATACGTAGAAGGAGAGACAAGTAAATTATTTAAGATTCCAAAAGGAAATCATGGGAATACTTTGGAAATAACCTTGAAAGACTGGCCCTGATGGCAGGGAAACCTTTTCTCCATGGAATAAGGAAACTTGGAAAGGGAGGAAAAGGGAAATGGTTAACATTTTAGTATAAATCAGGTGAACACACTGCAGATCTGAGGGAATCACTGAATAGATGGAAGGAAAATTTAAAAAAATATCTCAGTACAGATTACATAGAACTGAGCAAAGTGAGTTCATGTGCTATGGCTGTAGAGCCAAGGTCTACATTTGGCAGACAGAGTGGGTTCAAACCCCACCATCAGCTGTACTGAGAATGTTCTTTTTGTGGTTTCCCACTTTCACTTCCAGGCAAATGCTGGGACAGTTCCTATTAGTCAGTTCTTTTTACCTCCTTACCCAATTTCATTCACCATCATTCATTTCATCTTCATTAGCTCCTCAACTGAGGTTGGTGTCAGGAAGTGCATTGGGCCGTAAAAACATGCCGTGTAATTTCATTTCACCTCATCTCTGACCCCGTATAAGGAAACGGTACTAAGGGGTAGATATACATATGTCTCAATATACCTAGGTAGAAGGATGTTTTGTTATTGACGTATGGTCTCTGGAATTGCCTGATGCAGGTCTTATGAGTTTATGCCTATAGGTGACCTGCACATCTGTGGGGATGAGGCCTTACTTATGATGAATTTGAATGATGAAAACGGTGCACACATCTGGCTTCCAAGACATCAAAATTAACCAGTGAAGGTTAAAATCCCCGACCTGGCCAGGAATCGAATCCGGGGACCCCTTAAACCAAAGGCCAGTGCACTAACCGTTTAGTCATGGAGCCAGACTCTTATAAACTGACGAATAAGAGAATATATTGGGAGAACATAAAAAAAGTTGTATAGTATATATTCTTCAGAATTTAGTAATTGGAGTTTAATTCAATAAATTTGTTGTTTTTTACTTTTCTTTTATATTTTTGAGAGGCTGATAATCACATCACTAAAGAGCTGGCCATGTGATTAAGGCTGCATAGCTGTGAGCTTACATTCACAAGATAACCCTCCTTCCGTGGCACTACAGCCCTGAAGGGCCTTGGCCTACAAAGCGACTGCTGCCCAGCCCGAAGGCCTGCAGATTACGAGGTTTTGTGTGGTCAGCACAACAAATCCTCTCTGCTGTTATTCTTAGCTTTCTAGACTGGGGCTGCTATCTCACCATCAGATAGCTCCTCAGTTCTAATCATGTAGGCTGAGTAGACCTTGAACCAGCTCTCAGATCCAGGTAAAAATCCCTGACCTGACCGGGAATCGAACTCAGAGCCTCCGGGTACGAGGCAGGCACGCTACCCCTACACCACGGGGCCAGCACATTCATAAAATGATGGGCTCAGATCCAATCGTCAACAGCTCTGAAGATGGTTTTCTGTCATTTCCCATTTCCACATCAGGCTGTACCTTAATTAAAGCCATGGCCAGTACCTTTCCAATCCTAGCCCTTTCCCATCCTTGCATTGCCAAAAACCTACGTGATGTGTTAGTGTGATGTGAAACAACTAGTAAAAAACAACAGAAGTGTCTGAGAATTTCTATATAACCTGTCACCTCTCAGGCACATAATGGGTACATCTCTCAGCTTATTAATTTGAGCAGAATTAGGGCAGACAGTTTATTTAATTGGTGATGACCAAATTTATAATGTAATTGTCACTGCTCATGCATTCGTAATAATTTTCTTCATGGTAATACCTATTATAATTGGGGGATTCGGGAATCGATTAGTTCCACTTATACTTGGAGTCCCTGATGTGGCCTTTCCTCGAATAAACCATATAAGCTTCTGATTATTACCTCCTTCATTAACCTTACTACTTAGAAGTAGTTTAGTGGAAAGCGGTGCAGGTACTGGTTGAAAGTGTATGTGTATTTGTTTGTTTGTGTGTTTGTTATCCATATTTTTGCTCTTTTAAGGTATAATAGTACTACTTAAAGGTTTGGGTTGAGTTATTGCACAACATACAACTGTAATGCAGTGATTTTTCATGTTATTATTATATAAAACTCAACTATTTTTTGTAAAATACTTCATTTTTTTTTCCAGATGCACAGTAATGTTCACAAGTTTAAATGTTATGAATGTGGTGCCCAGTTCAAACAGAAGACCGGACTTAACACTCACATGAAACATCAGCACAATGTTGTTAAGTCTTTGCTACCTACACAGCAACGATATCTGTGTCCTGAGTGTGGACGTGAGTTTCGCAAGAAACAGAGTCTCATTGAGCATGAACGAGTACATCTGTCTTTAAATGCTGAAGAGCGACGACCACATGCTTGTCACCTATGCCCTAAGAGATTTGTGCAAAAGAGTAAATTGAATGCTCATATTCGGACACATGTACAGGTGAAGAGATTCATTTTAACTACTGTCTGACTGTTCCTCTATCTATCTATCCATCTACCTACCTACCTACCTACCTACCTATCTATCTATCTATCTATCTATCTATCTATCTATCTATCTTTGTTTTTTTGCTTGGCATAGTTAAGGCTGTAAAACCTTCTCTTAGACTAAACCACTATAACATAACACTGATACTATTAATTTCATACTGGGTTGAATTCCATATGTTTGCATTCTTCAAAATAATGTGGAAAGTGGAACTTTATGATACTGTCATTACTTACCGCCCTCAGTTTCTTTTTCTTTCTTGATTCGTTTACCGTTTAGGGTTGGATTTTCCTTTGGACTCAGCAAGGGATCCCACCTCTACCGCCTCAAGGCCAGTGTCCTGGAGTGTGAACCATTTGGTCGGGGGCATACTACTGGGGAGGAGGACCAGTACCTTGCCCAGGCGACCTCGCCTGCTATGATGAACAGGGGCATTGTGGAGGGTGAGAAAATTGGAAGGGATAGACAAGGAAGAGGAAAAGAAGCAGCCATGGCCTTAAGTTAGGTACAATCCCGGAATTTTGCCTGGAGAAGAAGTGGGAAACCATAGAAAACCACTTGAGGATGGCTGAGTTGGAAATCGAAACATACTTGACTCAGGTGACCTTCAGAGGCTGAGAAGATCCCGTTCCAGCCCTCGCACCACTTTTCAAATTTCATGGCAAAGCCAGGAATCGAACCTGGGCCTGCGGAGATGGCAGCTAATTGCACTAACCACTACACCACAGAGTCGGATGGTCTCATCTTCTATCAACATAGAATCATATCATCATAAACCTTTCAGTGCATGTAAAACATTTACTCAGATATACCTGGATACATACCAGATGACTATACTGTGTTATGTGGGTGTAATATTACTGTTTAATTGTTTTATATTATTCATTGTTTTTCAAGAACACAATTGTTCACATTTCTGTTTATATCTTAAATCTAATTTGGTAGGGATCACTTTCCTCACTGCTTCCGTCGATTTATTTAAGATCGTGGAACATCACCTTCTGCATCCGAAACTCTCTCCATGATTATTACATCTATATACTGTCTGAATGGTGGACCCTGAACTGAGCTTAAAAATTGTGAATGATATAGATCAATTCTTTCATGGATGATGAACCTGAACTGAACATAATGATGTCTGAATGGCAGTTCCTAAACTGAGCATAATGTATTCATCTCGAGATTATATAAATAAAAATAGTCATCATTAGTATGAAATAAAATATTATATGTTACATGGGTGGAAGTGTTTTACATAATTCTTTTTAAAATTCCAGCCGTAAATATGTAAACTCATACGCAAAACCTCACTTTTGGCCCTTAAATGTTTGTTGCCAGGAAATGATAAGAAGTTGACCTATCAGTTAATGATAACTATATAGAATTCTTAATGATGATATATTGTTAAGCATAATAATAGTAGAGGGATGATTGCCAAGCAAAGGTGGCTGCAGTTGGAATCCCGGCTAATGCATATAGTTTTTTGAAATGAAAAATCATGTTGTTTTTGTTGGGATTCCATTTAAAACTGGAGATCTATGGCTATATTATGATACCTACAGTTTTGTAAAATCACAAGCTAGCTTGCTTGCATAATAATAGTAATAACTGTAGTAAATTTTTCTTATATTTGTTTTTGAATGACGAGCTTGATATCGGTTCCATAACTCCACTGTTATTGAATTCCTGGTGTGTGCTGCACTTTCTGTAAAAGAGTGAGAATACTATTTAGTAGCGTGTGCTAAAAAGGTTGTTCCTGAAGTGAGAGTAGGTGTTTTGTTGAGGGGTCTCTAAGAACTTGGTAAACCTGGGTGCTATGTGCTGAAGTGTAGATGTACCTAGATTGTTATGGTATTTAAAAAATGATGACACTTCAGAATTTAGTCCCAGTCTGGTTTCTAAGAGTTTATATTTGTCTGAGAGTTTATGTACCTGTTGATAAATATGGTACTAGGGAGCCTAGGAAATGCCTAATGGTCATACTCTCGTAGAAGGGAAAGTCCTCACATGTACCTCCCCATGATAGAGAGGGGGCAACATTTGCAGGAGTGGCAAGTGGCTAATGGATGCAGGGACTGAGATTTTTTAAATTTTATTTTTACATTTTGCTTTATGTCGCACTAACACAGATAGGTCTTATAGTAATGATGGGATGGAAAAGGGCTAGGAGCAGGAAGGAAGCATTTGCCTGGTGAGAAAATGGGAAACCACAGAAAATGGACTGAGAATCTCCCGGGATAAGGAGGTCCTCTTTTACCAAGAGCCAACAGCCTCCTTGGAGGGTGAATGAGTCGGTAAAAGAGAGGGCACCCTCTTGCCCGTGGGATGAGAAATTGTCCTAAAAGGCAGATGAGTTACAGATTGGCCAATGGCATGTGGATGCAGAAAGTAGCAAGGAACTACAGCCTTAAAGATTTGCTGATATCCTCTAGTAACACATAGCTGTGTTCAAAACAAATGTTTCTAGAGTTTCAAGTCCCCGATTTGGGGAGGGGGGGCAGCTTTTGAGCAAGGATGTGGTTGAACAGATTTCAATAAGTGGTTGTATTAAGATAGGTACATGGAATGTACAGACACTGGCACAACTTGGAAAAATGAACACTGAAATCCAGGAAATGGAAAGAAAGGGGATTAAGGTGATCGGTATCAGTGAGATGCAATAGGTGGTATCAGGTTCCTGTAATGTATATGTGCACTGAGTGTATTATTTGGGATTATCCAATGATCAATTCCATTTTGGTGTGGGGTTTATAGTATCTAAATCAGTTGCAGTGTGTGTCACTAATTTTGTGCCAATCTCAGAGACACTCATGTTAGTACAAATAAATGCAGGATCCTACACAAGTGAATATCATCCGGGTGCATGCTCCAACTACAGATGAGAGTAGCTGAACTATATTCCACCAAGCGAGTTGGCCGTGTGGTTAGAAGCGCGCGGCTGTGAGCTTGCATCTGGGAGATAGTGGGTTCGAATCCCACTGTTGGCAGCCCTGATGATGGTTTCCCATGGTTTCCCATTTTCACACCAGGCAAATGCTGGGGCTGTACCTTAATTAAGGCCACGGCTGCTTCCTTCCAACTCCTAGGCTTTTCCTATCCCATCGTCATCATAAGACCTATCTGTGTTGGTGCGTAAAGCCACTAGCAAAGAAGAAAGAACTACAGTTGAACCTGTTTTATACGTAACTCTGTTCTGCATAATTCGTATCTGTACGTGATTTCCTTTCAGTCCCAGCAAAATGTAATTTAAAAGCGCGTTAATTAAACCTTATTTATACGTAACCCGTTCATACGTAATTCGCTGTTATACGTATTAGGTGTCAGTGAAACATAACTGAGTTTTGCGTAATTGTAATGAGCACGTTCTGTTTTAAAAGAAACTACTGTATTTGTGAAGATTCCTCTTTGTCGGCGTAGGCGGAAGTAGAGCGGTCGGATTTCGGTGTTGAAACAGAAGACAAAGAGTTTCGCCGAGTGACGTTGACACTTACTTACTGGCGGCTTAACAAAGGCCAACCGAGCGAGTCCCTTTCCCTCTCTATCTCGCTCCTCCTCTACCTTCGTCGTTTTTGACCTTCAAGTGCCGCCAGAGATTAAGATACATTACAAGCAAAGTGGACAGTTTCGGTGTGGAAACAAAAGAAAATACAGTAAATTTGTTTGAATATCAGAATTTCTTTCGTGGGAACAACGGAGAAGTAAAATGTCCATGTTGCCGGTATCTGGTGTTTACTGCTGAACAGTAGTTTTGTCATTCAGTTGCTTTTGATTAGCCATGGAGAACAGAAAAAAGAAACGTTATACCCTACATGAAAAAGTAAAATTTATACGAGAAGTGGACGCTAATCCACACAAAACCAAAACTGAAATTGCTTCAGGCTTAGAGATTGCTTATACCACGCTATGTACCGTCATCAGTAAAAGAAACGCTATTTTGGTTGAGTTCTTAAAACTGGGTTCAAAATCATCAAAGCGCAGCTGTCACCAAGAAGGAAGGTATGTAGATTTAGAGAAAGCACTTTTCACATGGTTCCAGTAAAAGTGGGCTGAACCTCTCCCAATTAGTGGCAACATGCTGAAGGCAAAAGCGATAGATTTAGCTAAAATTATGAGTGTCGCTGTTGATTTCAAGGCTTCATCAGGATGGTTGCAAGGATTTAAAAATCGTCACGGAATCATAGGGAGAACAATTTGCGGTGACTCAAAAGCAGTGTACGACATCACAGTGCAACACTGGAAAGAAGAGGTTCTGTCGGATATCATAAGCGATGATCAGCCTCCAAACATTTACAATTGTGATGAGACCGACTTGTTCTACAATCTCCTTCCTAATAAAACATTAGCTGATAAAGGTGACTCATGCCATAGAGGTAAGAAAAGTAAAATTCGTGTAACAGTACCTACTTCTCACCACCAATGTAGATGGATCTGGCAAACTTCCTCAACTTGTGATAGGAAAATCGAAGAATCCAAGGTGTTTTAAGGGTGTGAAAACAAAACCTACGGAATGTGAATCCAACAGAAATTCTTGGATGACTATGCTTCTAATGGAACAGTTGTTGAAAAAACTGGACATTAAAATTAAAAAGAAACAGAAGAAGATCCTTCTTCTTATGGATCTCTATCTCAAATCGTTCTGGAGAATGCCCAAGTGGAGTTTTTCAACCTAACTGTACCAATGTTCTACAGTCGCTTGATTTAGGCATCATTGCAAATTTCAAAGTGCATTATAGAAAAATGCTGGTTCAATATTTAATAACACTGAGTGATGCAGGAAATGAACCTCTCTCCATTAATTTGCTACAAGCCATGGGCTTTATTTCGGCTGCCTGGAAGCAGGTGTCATCCTCCACAATCAGCAACTGTTTCCGCAAAGCTGGTGTCTTACTAGAAGAGGCCGCCTCTAATGATGATTATGGGGACGAAGTTTCGTCTGGCAATGAGCTAACGCTACTGGAGGGTGTAGAATTCGATACTTTAGTGCATTTCGATGATAATCTGGCTGTACGTGGAGAACTACCGGATGAAGAGATTATTGCTAATGTATGCCAACAACGCAGTGGTGTTGGACCAGCTACAAGCGATAGTGACAAGTGATGGAGATGGAGATAAAGACTTGAATCTTGAAACACTTGAACTGAGTGAAGTGTTAAGTGCAATCGATGTGTGTAGGTGTTACATCAGTGCGAAAAGTTGTAGTGAAAATGCTTTGAATTCATTACTAAGTTTGCAAAAGGAGGTTTATACTCTTAATGCAAGAAAAGTGAAACAAGCCAACCTATCTGATTTCTTTAAGGCTGGACCAAGTTCAGAATAATATGTTCTGTCTTAATGTGTTTATTATTTGCAAAAATTTACACATATATATGTCTATTCCATTGGTTTTTCAGTAAATATGTGATGTATTGTGTAAGTCTGATTTCTAAGTAATTCTGAGTTACAAGTAGTTTCTTCTCTTCCCCTTGATATACGTATAAGTCAGGTTCAACTGTATATTCCCAGGTTAGGGATGTCTTGAAAAAAATGATCAAAACTTGATCTCACAATTATAATGAGGGATTTCAGTGCCAAAGTTGGTAAAGCTTCTGAAAGTTACTTCATAGACCCATATAGTATTGGTAAAAGAAATGAAAGAGGATAACTGCTTAGTACATTTGTTGGAGAACATGGATTTGTGATAACAAATACATTATTTACTCTCTTATGCAGATGTCTGTATATTTGGAAGTCTCCTGGAGACTCACCCGAACATATTATCAGAAACCAGATTGACTATATCCTGGTAAATCAAAGATAGAGACCATCAACAAAAAAGCATTTTATTTCAACATTAACTTGCATCATTTACTGCACGAAGTATGGTATTGGCGTTTTCTATTTGTTTCCCACTGAGGAGGTGATACATTTGGTCTCCCAGCGCTGCTGATTGGTTGGTATTCAGAATATCTGATTTATTTCATTCTCGTAATCGTCAAGGTCCTCAAAGCCAGAAGTTTGTATCCAGTATTGGAAATTTGTGCCCTCTGTTGCCTCAGTGTTTAATTTATAGGCAATAATCTGGTAAGCATGCTTAATTGCATCTGCTATAGACTCTGTTTCACTGAGGTGCGTCTACAAAATCTTCTGCCAGATTTTCTTTAAATTTTTCCCAGAGCCGCTTAGTGTTTTCAGCAGATCCGAAGCTTAATATTTGCGTAAAAAGGCTTTGCATCACTGGGAATCGTAGATAGGGCATATTTTCATAATCTTTCTACCCATTGCTGATGATCATGGGCTAAACCATGAGTTAAGCAAGCTTGTTTGTGTCTCATATTGGACATCATTTACAGTTCGAAGGACTTCAAAACTTGTTGTGTCTTTCAAGGCGAGATTCCACTGAGGCAACATTAGGGCAACATGGAACGTGCAAGAGTGCTGCACGCTGCAGTCGACTTGCAATTGAGGAAACACAGCACGACATATAGTGTGCAGCGGTGTGGCATGAGACACGTTGCGATCTGTGAACCACTCTCTGGTGCCGCATACCTCAAAAATATGCTTGTCGAGCAGTGTCGCCCGGGATCCGAGAGTGTGTGGATTCATGCTACAATTTCCGTGCAACAAGATGGAATGGGCTATTGAAAACACTGAATTTAATTGAAGATTACCACAATGCTCCGGAACTGTGGAATATAACTTTGAGTGATTATAAAAACAATAGCATGAAGATGGATACGTTGAAACGTTTCTCAGAAGAATATGACTGCAATGACTAGGAACTGAAGAAAATTAAAAAGATGCGTTCAGCTTTCCACCAAGAGCATAAAATAATTCAGAAAATGAAAACTAGTGATGCTTCTCCATTGAGAGGAAAAATGTGCTTCGGGTATAATCTACTTACCTTTCTTCTTGACATGAAACGACTTCAACGTCAGGTGACAATGAGGAATGTGAAGTGAATTGATTTTAAGCCACTGTTTTCCTTTAATAAATAAAATAAGTTAACTGCTTATGAACTTTTGTAAGTAAGATTGTGATTTATTCAATGCCTGCCGGCCTGAGCGGCTCAAACAGTTCAGGCGCTGGCCTTCTGACCCCAACTTGGCAGGTTTGATCCTGGCTCAGTCCGGTGGTATTTGAAGATGCTCACATACGTGAGGCTCGTGTTGGTAGATTTACTGGTACATAATAGTACTCCTGAGAGGCTAAATTCTGGCTCCTTGGCATCTCTGAAAACTATAAAAGTAATCAGTGGGACATAAATCCATTAACATTATTATTATTAATCAATGCCTGGTTTTCTCATTATTAGTACTGGCCATAGTTTGTGCTAGAAATAAATAAATTAGAGATAACAATGAAAATATAATTTAATGACATAGCACTAACTACTATGACAACAATAGTAAACTTAGCAGGTTCGATCCTGGCTCAGTCTGGTGTTATTTGCAGATGCCCACTTTAGTCTCTAATGGTAGATTTACTGGCACATAAAAGAACTTCTGTGGGACTAAATTCTGGAACCTCGCATCTCCAAACATCAAAAAACTAGTAATTGAAAGTAAAGACAATAACATTATTATACAACAACAACAATAATAATCTATGTATCAGTATTGTATGACATTTTCATTCCTATGGATTTCTCGTAAGTACATCATTTAACAACACTACAACAAACGGTTCTGATTTCAAGACTGTTAATACACAACAATTAATCTACTTTTTATTTAGAAATCCATTCGCCGCTACTCGAATTACGCAAAGTCTTCCAACACTGTTTCATCTGTCCGCTTATTGTCATAATTTCCACGAGACATCTTTCATTCTCCTGGTGTACGTTTATTTTATTGAATTTTTTTGCTGTTTTGCTTTACATCGCACCGACACATGGCGACAATGGGACAGGAAAGCCCTAGGAATGGGAAGGAAGCGTCCGTGGCTTTAATTAAGGTACAGCCCCAGCATTTGCCTGGTGTGAAAATGGGAAACCACGGAAAACCATCTTCACGGCTGCCGACAGTGGGATTCGAACGCACTATCTCCCGGATGCGAGCTCACAGCTGCGCCCTCCTAACCGCACAGTCAACTCGTCCGTTGGTGTACGTTTATTAGAAATGTGAACTGTAAGGGGATAAAGTAATCAGAATATGGTTAGGATATTCTACTTAAAACTAGTACATTTTAATTAAAAAGAAAATTAAATTCCAGTGTACAAGAAGGTTCTAAAACTTCCCGTGCCTCTAAGCATACCGATCCTGCCATGGTACATGGCCATCATCTGACAAAGTACTGCATAAACTCATCCCTAATGGCTTTTGCCTCTTGAGAATTCCGACATGGGCTCCATGCCTTTATCAGCTTGGATCTCTCCGTGCCATGCACACTTCCGGGATCTTTCGTGAGATGCTAGGTTCAGACTCTCAAAACAAGTACATCAAGGAAGTATAGCTGTCATCGGTAGCCAAAAGTGAAAAGGTAAGCAACAGTCTAAATTGGTATTGGACTTTGCAATCATTGGTACAACCTTCTCTAACAATAAATTGAAAATTTTTCTGGCTCATCTATGTAAAATTTTTGAAATGCTCTTTGCCGTCAGCCAGCAACTTCTCAGATAATTAATGCTGTACTGTACTTGATTTGACCAAACAAATAATTCTTGCCTCCACCACCGGGGCCATTTTTTCCTACGGCCGTGCTGAATAACAGTGTATGCTGCTGTGTAAATAGTCTGCAAAGACATCCTCCTCGGTCAAAGTCGGATGAGGAACTGTTGCCTTGGTTGCCTTGATGGAATAAAGGCGGGATTCCACTGAGGCAACATTTGGGCGACATGGAGCATGCGACAGTGAAGCATGCTGCAGTCGTCTTTCAGTTGAAGAAACACGGCACAACATGTAGCGTGCGGCTGTGTGGCATGAGACATGTTGCCGTCTGTCGAACACTCTCTGGTGTCGCATGCTTCAAAAATGTGCTTGTTGAACAGTGTCGCCTGGGATCCAACAGTGTGTGGATCGGTGCTGCAATTTCCGTTTGACAAGATGAAGTGGGCTATTGAAAACACTCCAAATTTAATTGGGGATTATCACAATGCTCCGGAATTGCGGAATGTAACATTGAATGATTATAAAAACAGTAGCAAAGAAAGCATACGTTAAAACGGCCCCCCAGAAAAATATGACTGCAGTGTCCACAAACTGAAGAAAATTTAAAAAATGCGTTCAGCTTTCTACCGAGAGCATAAAAGAATTCAGAAAATGAAAACTGGTGTTGCTTCTGCATTGACAGGAAATCTGTGGTTCGCGTATGATCTACTTACCTTTCTTCTTGACATCGATGCTCCAAACGTCAGGTGACAATGAGGAACGTGAGGTGAAATGATTTTATGCTACTGTTTTCCTCTAATAAATGAAATAAGTTAACTGCTTATGAACTTTTGTAAATAAGATTGTGATTTATTCAATGCCTACCGGGCTGAGTGGCTCAGACGGTTGAGGCGCTGGTCTTCTGACCCCAACTTGGCAGGTTCGATCCTGGCTCAGTCCAGTGGTATTGGAAGGTGCTAAAATACGTCAACCTCGTGTCGGTGGCACTTAAGAGAATTCCTGCGGGCCTAAGTTGCGCACCTCGGCGTCTTCTAAAACCGTGAAAGTAGATAGTGGGACGTAAAGTCATTATTATTATTATTATTTTATTATTATTATTCAATGCATGGTTTTATCCGTATTAGTACTGGCAATAGTTTGCACTAGAAGTAAGTAAATTAGAGATAACTATTAAAATAGAATTTAATGGCATCATGGTACTAACTACAACAACAACAATAATAAACTTGGCAAGTTCGCTTCTAACTCAGTCCAGTGGCATTTGAAGGTGTTCTAGTAGACCTACGTCAGTCTCGTGTCGGTAGATTTACTGGCACGTAAAATAACGCCTGCTGCACTAAATTCCGGCACCTTGGCGACTCAGAAAACCGTAAAAGTAGTTAGTGGGACGTGAAGCCAATAACATTACTGTACAATAATAATAATAATATCATGGAACAAGCTTCTTACGAATTAAATTACCCTGAAGACAAAATCAGGCTTTCGGATTCCAGGGTGCCTGACATTTTGAAGCTCGTGAGTGAATCGGAGCACCATAAGAACATTGCTAAATTCAAGAATAAGAGAAAATATTATTTTGGAACATTCAACATCAACTCCCTTATTCAGGTTGGAAAACTGAAACAGTTAACAGCGGAGCTACATAGACTCGATATCTCGATATTGGCCCTCCAGGAAACGCGGTACATGGATGAAGAACCTTTTGAATCAGATGGGTTCAGAATCTTCAAAGGAAAGGCCGGAAGAAAGATCATGAAAAACGTCCCGCAACTGGGAACAGCCTTTGTAGTAAACAAAAAGTTTCTAAACACTATAGTCGACTTCAAGAGTGTAAACTCAAGACTATCACTCATGACGATCAAATCAGCGAATAAGAAATACACGCTGATAAATGCTCATGCATCAATAAATGAGGATAATAAAAAGAATCCCGATATGGTTGAAGAGTTTTGGGACAAACTGGGGGATGAAATACTAAAGATCCCAAAAAATAACATCAAAATTCTCCTGGGGGACTTCAATGCACAAGTGGGGCGGGAAAGGAAGTACATTGAAATAGTTGGAGAATATCCGGCACACAACAGGACGAATAAAAACGGAGAAAGACTGATCAATTTATGCAATATGAACAACTTCAAACTCATGTCTACCCATTTCAAAGCACGCCCCAACAAAAAGAAAACATGGGTATCACCAAACCCCTTGCTAGGCGAATTTCAACTGGACCATGTAGCGATATCCAAGAACAATTACAAGGAAATTCATAATGTCAAAGTTAGAAAAGCGGTTAATGTAACATCAGACCATTATTTATCACAGATTAAGATGAATTTCATACCCGGACGAAAAACACATATCTGTGGCAATAGAGTGCCAAAAATTGACCGTGAATTGCTCATCCACGAAAAGAGGGAAGAATACAGGAAAAAGCTACAGGTGCCAAAAAATTGGAATGAAGTGACAAAAAATCTTCAGGAGCCAGCAGTTGAATTAGCGTCTACGAAACGTCGAAGCAAGCATGCATGGTGGAATACAGAATGTGAAAATGCAATCAAAGAAAGATTTGAGGCATGGAAATCATGGAATGAGAATAAGACTGTGACAAATTTGGAAAAATCACGAGAAATAAGGAAACGAACCCACCAAACACTGAGAAGAGTCAGAAGAGAACACCTTAGGACAGAACTCACAGAAATGGATGAAAACTTCAAGAAAAACAATACCAGATTATTCCATAGGGCCTTTAAAAATAGAATCAAAGGCTATATAGCACCGAGCCTGCATTTCAAGAAAACGGACGGAACTCTTGCCCTCAACAATAAAGATAACTGTGAGATCCTTGCAAAGTACTTTGAAGACCTCCTTAACTGTGAATCACCACGAGAAAAATTGGAGATTGAGAAGGACACAATCCAGAACCCAGATTCTGAACCACCCGATGAGGAAGAAGTAAGGGAAGTAATAAACTCCCTAAAGAACAACAAAGCATCTGGTGAAGATGGAGTAATAGCAGAACTGTGGAAGATAGCCAATGACGCCTTTATCACTGAAGTGACAGAACTGTTCCGGAATATTTGGAGAGATGAGAAAATACCAGAAGACTGGCTAGTGGCATTAATACACCCACTACATAAAAAGGGATCGAAAACAGACGTCAACAACTACCGAGGAATATCACTTTTATCTGTCACGTATAAGATTTTTTCTAAACTCCTATTGAACAGACTGACACCGCAAATTGACCACAAGTTGGGAGAATATCAGGGTGGCTTCAGGAGAGGGCGCTCTTGTCAGGACCATATCCTAAGTCTAAAAATGATAATCAAATATTACAATGCGCGGCCAAAGAACATCTTCATCTCTTTCGTTGATTTTAAAAAAGCATACGATTCAATAGATAGAGACACATTGATGGAAATTTTGAGAGAATATAGTATCGATCAAAAAACACTCAACTTACTTAGGTTAACACTAACAAACACCATATCCAAAGTGAAATTTCGAGGAGAGATCAGCAAACCCTTCCAGATAAAAACAGGTCTGAGACAGGGTGACAGCTTATCCCCAACACTCTTCAACGTGGTTCTAGATAAGGTCATGAAAACACTGTGGAAACATAATGACTCAGGTGCTATAATAGGTAGTAAAAATAAACATGTCAAACCCAAGTGTTTGGCCTTTGCTGATGATTTGGCACTCTTCGCTGAGACAGAACAGGAAGCAATAACACAGATAAATGAACTACAGGAGATAGCCGAGAAAACAGGTTTAAAAATCTCCTTCACGAAAACAGAGATGATGAGCACGGACAGGAATTATGTGAAGAGAACAATGAAGACGAAATATGGCGAAGTGAAGGTCACAAAGCAGTTTAAATACCTGGGAGAAATTATCAGCAGCAACGGGATGGATAAAGCGGCCATGGAAAATAGAAGACTTAAGTTGGAAAGGCTAAACATTGCCACCAAAGCCATTTACAACAAAAAGAATCTCTCCATCAATGCGAAACTAAGACATTATGATGCTGTGGTAAAACCAGTGATTCTGTATGGGGTGGAAACAGCAACACTAACGAACCTGGAAAAACTACTAAAGATTGAAAGGAGAATATTGAGGATGATTTACGGCCCAAGGGTGGTAGAGGGAAACTACAGATTACGCTCAAATAAGGAGATATACAAAATAACATAAGACCTGGAAACAACAATAAGGAAAAGACGGTTGCGATTCTATGGACACATGCTCAGAATGGATCCAACAAGGTTAAATAAACAAATTTTTAATAAAATATACTACTTGAAGAGCCAGGGGGGATATGCCAAGCAGATGAAGGAAGAACTCAAGAGGTTAGGAATTGCAGATGAAGAATGTCGTGATAGAGACCAATTCAGGAAAAGACTTTCCAACATAAAAGTTCTGGTTGAAGAAAAGAAAGAGCGCAGAGGGGGAAGATGGACTGAAGAGAGAAGAGCGCAACATTCTGAAAGAATGAAGGCACTGTGGAGAAAGAGGAAGGAAGAAGGGATGATTAGAAGGAAGTGAAGTGGTATTGGCGTGGTCCTAAGTTTGGCCGGTTCGCAAGAAAGAAAAGAAAGAATAATAATAATAATAATAATAATAATACATTCTACATATTAGTATATTATGGCATTTCCATGCCTATGGATTTCTTGTAAATACGCCGTTTAATAGCATAACAGAAAATGGTTCTCTTTTCTACACTGTTAACACACAACAGTTAATCTACTTTTTATTCGGATATCCTTCGCCGCTACTCTACTTACGCAGTCTTCCAACACTGTTTCATCCTAGTCTTTTTCTTCCTCAATATGTGTAGGGGTAGCGTGCCTGCCTCTGACCCGAAGGCCCCGGGCTCGATTCCCGGCCAGGTCAGGGATTTTTACCTGGACCTGAGGGCTGGTTCGAGGTCCACTCAGCCTACATGATTAGAATTGAGGAACTATCTGACGGTGAGATAGCAGCCCCGGTCTAGAAAGCCAAGAATAACGACCAAGGGGATTCGTCGTGCTAACCACACGACACCGCGTAATCTGCAGGCCTTCGGGCTGAGCAGCGGTCACTTGGTAGGCCAAGGCCCTTCAAGGGCTGTAGTGCCATGGATTTTTGTCTACTTATTGTCATAGTTGCCACGAGTTATCTTTCATTCTCCTAGTATAACTGTATTAGAAATGTGAACTACAGTATAAGGGGCTAAAATAATCAGAATAGGGTTAGGATATTCTGCTTAAAACTAATACATTTTATTTTTTTTAAATATCATTAAATTCCAGTGAACAAGAAGTTTCTGAATCTTACTGTACCTCTAGACATACAGATTCTGTCATTGTACACGACCTTCATCTGACAAAGTACTCCATAAAATCATCACTAATGGCTTTCGCCTCTTGAAAATTACGACGTGGTTTGTTTGCCAAGGGCTCCATGCCTTATTAGCTTGGATCACTCTGCGCCATGCACATTTCTGGGATGATTCATGAGATGATACGTTAAGAAATTCGAAACAAGGAAGTATAGCTGTCACCAACCGGCCAAAGTCGAGTGAGGAGCTGTTGTCTTTGTTGCCTTGATGGAATAACGTTTGTAGTTGGCGACAAGTCACCACAAGTGACGCATGCTACACGCGGCAACACATGTAGCATACCACATCTTTTGTGCCCAACTGACAACAAGCCGCATGCTACAAAGAGCAACATTTGTTGCCAGCTGCATGCTCCATGTCGCCCAAATGTTGCCTCAGTGGAATCCCGCCTTAACGTTTGTAGTTGGTGACACGTCTCCACATCTTTTCTGTCCCACTGACAACAAGCCTCATGCCATAAAGAGCAAAAGTTGTTGCCAGCCGCATGCTACATGTCACCCTTTGCCGCAGGCAGTGGAATCGTACCTTTACACAATAAAGCAACAATCGAAGGTGGTATAGTTCCAGTTGCAGAATGTAATTTACATTGTGAATCGTACCAGTGACTCGCAGCTGGCGAACTCTCTGCTACCAATGACTTGCAGCTGGTAAACTCTCTGTACCCATTCACTCGATCTTCCAATCCATCTAAAATATTCAGGCATCTGCCAGTAATAGTAATATGTTAGGGCTACTGTTACAAAATTTCCATTCAGTCGATTGATCTTGTTGTTTTATGTTTGTATCATGACTGAAGTAAACTTCTAATGTCGAACCTCTTTGACCAGTATCGGCTAAATCTTCCCGAGATTTTTTCTGTGTTTACTATTTGATATCAACCTGGTAGGTGTATGTTCAAGCGTTGAATGCTGTGACTTTTCTTTTGAATTTCAAAGGAAAAATAATTACCAACATGCTTCTGGAGATGTGACACCGTCCTTCCTTTTGTGTGTTCGCTTCATTGTAAATTACTGTTCTTTGTTCTTGAACAACTTTAATTGCTGCGTAGTCATGTCCCTTATACAAGGGCGTTTTTTTTTTTCAACATTCGGAGGGTCATAAATGAAAGACAATTGTACGTATCCAAATGAATTTATTACCAAATGTTAGGTACAAATGTGGTTACTTTTCAACATAATCACCATGAAGGTTGAGGCATTTGTCATACCTGTGGACAAGCTTTTCGATCCCCTCTGCACAGTATGTTGCCGCCAGTGAGTTCCGATAGGCCCGAATGTTGGTTTGAAGATCTTCATCCTCCTGGAACCTCTGCCTTCCCAGCCACTTTTTCAGTCCCGGGAAGAGGTGGAAGTCATTCGGCGCTAAATCGGGACTGTACGGTGGGTGGTCAAAAACGTCCCACCGAAATTCCTCGTGCAGAAGTTGTTGGGTGACACGAGCACTGTGAGGGCGTGCGTTGTCATGAATGAAGAGTATTCCAGATGTCGGCATGCCTATCGTTTGTTCTGTATGGCCCTCCGCAGTCGTCGTAAAGTCTGGCAATAAACAGCTGCATTGATCATAGACCCCCATTCCATGAACTCAACAAGCAACACACCTTTTTGGTCCCAAAAGACTGTAGCCATCATCTTCCTTTTGTTGAAGGTTTGCTTAAACTTCTTCAGTTTGTTTGGTGAGTGCGTGTGCATCCATTGACGTGATTGTTGTTTTGTTTCGGTGGTGACGTTTGAAACCCAAGTCTCATTGCCAGTCACAATTTTCTTCAACAAATCGCCACCTTCAGCCTCATAATGGGTAAGAAACGTCAACGCTGCTGCCATCCGGCGACTTTTGTGGTCATCAGACAACATCTTCAGAACCCATCAGGCGCACAATTTCCTGTAGCGCAGGTGTTCTGTTAGGATCTTGTAAACAGATGACCTTGAAACTGCAGGAAATTTCTCACACAACTCGCTTACGGTAAACCTTCAGTTCTTGCCTATTTTATGAACAATGTCATCTGTAGCGACAGACTTGCGTCCTTGCCCCCCTTCATCATGAACATCAGTCCGGCCTTCTTTGAACTTCCTGCACCATTCACACACAACACCATCACTCATAACGTTTGGACTGTATACTTGACTCATTTGTCGATGAATGTCAGCTGCACTATTCCCTTCTGCTTGAAGAAAACGTATCTCACTACACACCTTACATTTGGCGGGAGCGTCAATAGTAGCGGCCATGTTTCCGTGCCAATACCTCGGCTCTGTTTACAACAGTAATGGATGACATCATGAGAACAGCAAAAGCAACATACGGAGGAAGAGAAATGAACATCATGTTATTTGCAGATGATATTGTGATTTGGGGAGAAGACAACATGAAGGTTCAAGAACAGTTGGATGTGGTGAATGGAAAGATCGAAGAATGTGGATTGAAAATAAGTGTAGAAAAGAGTAAAACTCTTGTTATGACTAAAGATGAGAAAGAAGGGAAAGGTCAGATTAGACTTGCAGACAAGCCCCTGGAAGTAAGTGGAGACGTTCAAATACCTGGGGAGTGAATTAATGGAGAATGCTCGACTGGATGCTGAGATTAGTAAAAGAATTCAAGCTGGAAGCTCTTTCTCATAGTGTAAGAAACATGATATGGGACAAAGATGTGCCAATGAAAGAAAAGGAAACTATGTACAAGATGTATTACATACCCATAACTTATGGAGCAGATACTTGAACAATGACAAAGAAGGATGAGAGTCGAATACAGGCGGCAGAAATGTTCTTGAGGAGTATGATACAGAAGAGCAGAAGAGACAAACTAAGGAATGAGAAAATCCGGGAAGAAATTGGAGTGGAAAAAATGAATGATAGAATAGAGAAGTGCCAACTAAGATGGCATGGACACATAAACCGAATGAGTGATGAAAGAATGCCAAAACAAGGTGATGGAAATGCAAATGCAAGGAAGGGGAGTCCATGGATGACCACATTTGAGATTGAAGGACACAATCCAATGCAGTATTATAAAAAGAAACCTGGACTGGGACACACTGTTCAAATTTTGATTGAATAAGGTATAGTTGACTAAAGTTACAGTTTTAAATTTTTTCGGATCAAGGCTAAATTTAAGATATGATTTAATTTAGTTGATAAGTCTCAGTAACAATAATATATGAAGGCAGTTTTTTTTTTCAACCTCCGATCACGCAGGTAAAGAACCACACAAGCTGTGGGAACCGTTCGCGCATGGAAGGTGACTGCGCAAGTTCTCAAACAGGGGAAATGCAGGAGTAGGTTTAATCTATATATATAAACTAAGAGTTTTGTCTGTACATTGCTCAGAATTTGAAAAGAATTGTATTTCTGTATTGGTCAGAAGAAATGTAGGAACACGTGAAGCAATCCTGACTTTACATCTGGACTTAGAGGATCGAATCAAGAAGGACAAGCCCACGTACATGGCATTCGTAGATCTAGAAAAGGCATTCAATAATGTTGATTGGACCAAGCTATTTAAGATTCTGAAGGTGATTGTGATCAGATACCGAGAAAGAAGAATTATCTACAATCTGTATAAAACTCAGTCTGCAGTGATAAAAATCGAGGGCTTTGAAAAAGAAGCAGTAATCCAGACAGGAGTGAACCAAGGCTGCAGTTTGCCCCCACCCCACTCCCCACCTCCCTCCTTTTCTGTGTTTACATAGAACGGGCAGTAAAGTAAATCAAAGAGGAATTTGGAAGGGGAATCACAATCCAAGGAGAGGAAATCAAAACCTTGAGATTTGCCAGTGATATTATTATTTTATCTGAGACTGCAGAAGATCTCGAGAAGCTGCTGAATGGTATGGATGAAGTCTTGGGTAAGGAGTACAAGATAAAAATAAATAAGTCCAAAACAAAAGTAACGGAGTGCAGTCGAACGAAGGCAGGTGATATAGAAAATATTAGATTAGGAAATGAAGTCTTAAAGGAAATAGATGAATATTGTTACTTGGGTAGTAAAATAACTAACGATGACAGAAGTAAGGAGGACATAAAATGCAGACTAGCACAAGCAAGGAAGAGCTTTCTTAAGAAAAGAAAAGAAAAGAAGAAAAGAAATTTGCCCACTTCAAACATTCATATAGGAATTAGAAAGATATTTTTGAAGACTTTACAGGCAGTAAAGTAAATCAAAGAGGAATTCGAAAGGGGAATCACAATCCAAGGAGAGGAAATCGAAACCTTGAGATTTGCCAGTGATATTATTATTTTATCTGAGACTGCAGAAGATCTCGAGAAGCTGCTGAATGGTATGGACGAAGTCTTGGGTAAGGAGTACAAGATAAAAATAAATAAGTCCAAAACAAAAGTAATGGAGTGCAGTCGAATGAAGGCAGGTGATATAGAAAATATTAGATTAGGAAATGAAGTCTTAAAGGAAATAGATGAATATTGTTACTTGGGTAGTAAAATAACTAACGATAGCAGAAGTAAGGAGGACATAAAATGCAGACTAGCACAAGCAAGGAAGAGCTTTCTTAAGAAAAGAAATTTGCCCACTTCAAACATTGATATAGGAATTAGAAAGATATTTTTGAAGAGTTTTGTGTGGAGTGTGGCATTGTATGGAAGTGAAACATGGACGATAACTAGCTCAGAAAGAAAGAGAATAAAAGCTTTTGAAATGTGGTGTTACAGAAGAATGCTGAAGGTGAGATGGATAGATCGAATCACGAATGAAGAGATACTGAATCGAATTGGTGAGAAGAAATCGTTTTGGCTAAATTTGACGAGAAGAAGAGATAGAGTGATGGACACATCTTAAGACACCCAGGACTTGTTCAGTTGGTTTTTGAAGGAATTGTAGATGGTAAGAACGGCAGGGGTAGACCAAGGTATGAATATGACAAGCAGATTAGAGCAGATGTAGGATACAATAGTTACGTAGAAATGTAAAGGCTAGTACAGGATAGGCTGGCATGAAGAGCTGCATCAAACCATTCTATGGACTGATTACTCAAACAACACACAGAGTGCACATAAAAGAAACACATGGGTCCATTATTATTAGTCTATCCTCCATTGAAAAAGGCTACAGCCAAACATTTTGGACCCATGTCTTTCTCTTATGTGTACTCTATCCACACATTCTGAAATGGTAAGTTGTTCTCTTTGTATGTGTCCTAGATTTATATATGTTTTGTTCCTGCTAGCTTTCTTACCAGAACATTTATAACAAAAAAAAAAAAAATGACCATAGGCAGTGAAATCACACCAATACATGTTCATTTACTGTGAAATATATAGTTAAGTGGTGGGTGTATTTGAGAAACAAATGTTACAAAACACAAAGACTCCTGGAAAATAATACTATGTAGTTGGCAGACTCTGGGAACCATGTTCCAGGGGTCAGCACATCATCTTGACTTTGAGATGTCCTGGATTCAATTCGTAGTTCTGCTACGAATTTAAGACTAGTTTGAAAGACTGGAACATGGTGTAGTAAGCATCAGGAAATATCAGTTAGGAAGTGGTTTGTTGTTTCCAATTGTGAAAGTGGATAATAAATTTAAAGTTATTTTACAAATTTTTAATTCTTTCTATATGTGAAGAAAGAAGCTAGTTGAATAATGATTTAATTGGTTAAACATTCACCTTCTGTGGAGAATAAAGTCACAAATAAAGAAACTAGTTGAATGACTTAATTGGTTAAATACTCACCTTCTGTGCAAAATTGAATCATCTTACATTCAGTGGCATTTAAGGATACATGAGTCAGATTTTGTAGTATGTTGATGAAGTCTTTACAAAGTATGGTGTTGATGCTTCAGGATTTCTTAAGACTAGTTAAATAGACTAAATGCATCTATTTGTCATCAGCATCATCGGCAAAGGAAGTTCATGATTAGGAAGGAAAATAGTTTGTGAAGTGCAAAGGAAGACAGGACACTGCAGAAGTTGAAAGCTGTTGTCTTAAGTTCTTTTCAACTAACAGGCATAATATTTACCTGAAGAACATAGATAATGGTCTCCTTTACTTGAAGTACTGAAAGATGTCCTTTTTATTATTGTTTTAGGAACCCTCATATTCATGTGACCGATGTGGCAAACGTTTTCACCGCAAAGATGTGTATGCCCATCACATGTACCTGCACACTAATCACCGCCCCTACAGCTGTGCTCACTGTGGCAAAGCCTTTGCATCAAAATTCAACCTTAGTGCCCATATGACCATGCATTCATCATCTTCCCGGAGTGCTGATTATCAGTGCCTTGACTGTGGCAAGAAATTCAAACATAAAAACACTCTCACACTTCACAGGTGAGTTTTCTTCTTTGTATATGAAGACAATTACGATCATATTTGAACAAATGATGAAGGTTATGGGATAGCTATATCTGATATATCTGAAAAATAATCCTCTTCCTCATTAATGATACAATTTGTCCTCATTTTTGAAACAATTTATTCATGCTGCTATTGAGATCGCTGTTGTATGAAAAGGAGGCATTAACATATGAATACAAACTGTGGTTGTCTGTGAGGCTTTTGGGGGTGTGATAGCTGAGTGGCGTTGTCATTCTGGAGTTTATGTGGCTATGATCACGGTATCATGGCGACGATGGCATTGTAGTGAGGTTGTGCTGCATAATATATCGATTTATATGCAAGAATTGTGCCTCTGTTGTGGTTTCTGGCAGGTGTCTGTGGCTTATTTTGATGTGCTGACCTAGTGTTGTTGTCTAGTAGTTTTACGATCTTTATTTGCTGTTATTGGTGTTATATTTGTGAAAGTTTTACGCCGTAAGTGGCAGCCATTTTGGATTTGCTGCAATGGTTCCATAGATAACACTAGATAGAAAGGCAGTTTATTATATCTGTCTATAAATTCTTGCCTTAAGTGTCAGCCATCTTGTCCGATTTAACATAATTGCCATAGAAACCATGATTCATATAGGAACTCTAAACTACATACCCGGTGTTGCCTAGACCATAGAATCTGTGGCGCACGTCGCTTTGGGGGAACACCCTAGCATGTTCCGAATTTCAAGAAGACATATCCATAGATGCGACGAAGAATACCTTAACTGGCTGGTCGCTTAGCCTGTCATTGAGGGCATTTTATACCTACTGCCAGGTAATATTTAGGCCGCCCCTAATATGGAGAACAGACGCCATTTTCAGCCGCTCCACTTCAAGTAGCCTATGCAGTGGCCTCCACGGTATGCACTAGCCTTGCGTCTTGGGTGGTGTGCTAAGTCCCAACTGACGAGCCTAACTTAGCACACGAGGGCGAAACGCAGGCAACCAAGAATGAGTTAGCTGGAAAATTTATAATGTCCAATAGCGGACCATTATATTGGTATTACAATGAGGGATGTCGTATACTTGATTGTGCAGAGGTTCATGACTTCGTTGTGACCAACACATATTTAAAGAAAAGGATAACACATCTGGCTACATATATCAGTGGAGGTCATGCTACTCAGATCGATTACTGGATGGTTCGACAACAAGATCTGAAGATGGTAATGGAAGTGATCCCATATAACAGCGTTGTCCCCCAACACCGCTTGCTTGTTCTGGATGTTCAAAAACTATCAAACGTCCTAAGACACCTAAAACTGGACCTGAGCATATCAAGTGGTGGAAAATGAATGTCCACAAGTACGAAATGAAGATAGCTTTGCCGTGCGCGTAGAGGCGCACGGCTGTGAGCTTGCATCCGGGAGATAGTAGGTTCGAATCCCACTATCGGCAGCCCTGAAAATGGTTTTCCGTGGTTTCCCATTTTCACACCAGGCAAATGCTGGGGCTGTACTTTAATTAAGGCCACGGCCGCTTCCTTCCAACTCCTAAGCCTTTCCTATCCCACCGTCGCCATAAGACCTATCTGTGTCGGTGCGACGTAAAGCCCCTAGCAAAAAAAAAAAAAAAAAAAAAGATAGCTTTAACCAACTTCTTAGTAAAGCCTAACCAGTCACTTGAGGACATGTTGGAAGATGCTGCGAAACAGATAAATCAGGCAGCAACAGTAACTCTGGGAAAAACAAAACCCAGGTGAAAATACATTGATAAACAGACCTGGTGGTGGGATGATGCTGTCCAACCAGCTATCAAGGAGAAAAAAAAAAGTCTTTTAAGACTTGGTGAAAGACACGCCTGGATACTGACTTTTAGAGATATAAATTGCTGAAATCAGCAGCGAAAAGAGCAGTGGCTGCTACAAAAGATCGTTACCAGAATCTATACAACCAGCTTGACACACCAGCAGGAGAAAATAACGTTTGTCACCTTGCGAAGTCCCGTATCAGTTCATCCCAGGACATTGGATACGTCATGCATAGCAAGGGAGCTGACAACAAATTACTACGAGACCTGTAGCGGCTGTTTGTGAGCACATACACAAAATAATATTAATAATATGAATTAGAAAAAAATATCAATGTAGCGGTAACTTCAACATCTAGGCTGGGAAATGAGATGGTTAACTTATCAAAAAATGCAAAATCAAACTATACACAAAGTAAACTTATAGGTCCAACAAGTGAAAACTACAGAAGGACGTGGAAGGTGGAAGGAGCCCTATTGAGGTCCGTGGGAAAGTATTACATTATGGGGAAGAAAAGGTTCTCGATAATCACCTTCAAACTAGTAATTATTAACAAAATGAAAATGTTTACAAAATCAAAATAAGCCTACAAATGACAACAGTAGGTGACAATTTAAAACACTTAAGTCAAATAATATTTAAATAAACTATTAAACCAAATGGAAAAGCGGCCAGCAAAACAATGTAAGAAAAAAACTTAAGTATCCTAAACCAAAAATACAACAGCTCTTTCGATAGAACAGGCAAACTTAAGGAAGGTTAAATTTATGGAGGTTACGACTTTAGAACCAAGGAGAGTTGCCTCACTGTTGTTAGGACAGTCTCACGAGGCACCGTCTTTCAAAAACTTAAAATTGGTGAATGTGGAAATCTAGAGGAAACTCCGTTACGTGAAAAACAAGTTACGCTACCACTGAAAGTTACATAAAATGAAAAAAAAAGGCCAGAACACAAGAATGAATTTAAATTAATATATTGCTTACCGTGAGAGACTGGGAACGCAAGGCAGGACGGATGAAAAATGCGTCCGCCCGCTGCAGTGATCCGAATTCAAAGACACGGACAGTAGACTTAGCTCTCATGAGGAGCCCAAAACAAGAAATCATGCAATCACAAGTAGCCAATAATAACACTCCAGATTGCCACATTCACCAATGAAAAATGCTATTTTGGCCAATAAGGAACACTGTTATTTTCGCCAATCACAAGGCGCTTCTCAAACAATCTTTTCTGCTAAACCAGCATATTAGCGGATGTTAAGAAACTACAGGAAAAGGCCACTTACACATGACACACCCTGCCTCGCAAGTTATGTATCAAAATGAACATACCTTTATAAAATTTGCAGAACAATATACAATTTAAAACAGGAAATTTAAATAACCAGATCTCTTTGAACATAAATCGTCATATCCGTCATTTACAATAATTAAAAAAAAAAGACTTTCAATATATTCTTCATATTAACAATTTCTAATCCACAAATTCTCCAAACAATTTTCTTTGCATAAACTGTTCAGTCCTTAAATGTTCCTTTTGTTTACCCAAACAACTGTTTTCATAAAAATGGTTAAAATGATGACAAGACCAAAATTAAATAACATTACATGACAAGGATTTCTGTGTCTTCACTGATTTCTGCACACGGCTGTTCAACATTGGTCACATCTTCATAGATTGACGTTCCACCACAGGCGACAAGACCAACAAGCTATCCTTCAACGATGGTCAGACTATTTTGCAGATATTAGGAACAAAAAATTTGATCATCCACCGAATGTAAGCTCTGATCCTGTCTATGGACCCGTGCCTTTGATTATGGCAGAGGAAGTAATGATTACCATAAAGAAGATGAAGAATGGAAAAGTAACTGGCCCAGATGACATACCAGCAAAAATCTGGAAAATTTTTGGCAAGTCTGCTACAGAATTCCTTATTTAAAGATATGAACTTCATTAATGTTTCTGTATTGAACTGAGATAAACTATAAGCTATCTATTAGTTTCAACTTTTTCACTACTAATTAGGTACGTGTTTATGTTACAAATACCTTTTATTAAACTTGGGGACCATTTTTGACATATATAATGTCATCATCAGCCATAAAATGAATCACAAATATATAAGCTAAGACATAATCTGTAACTGACCATTCACACCATGTCATACTCTTCATAAAATGAATCACAAATATATAAGCAAAGACATAATAACAGAAGATGGCTGATGATGACATTATATATATTGAATCCGGTCCCCAAGTTGAATAAAAGGTATTTGTAACATAAACATGTACCTAATTAGTATTGAAAAGGTTGAACCTAACAGAATTCCTTGCCGCACTCTTCCACCAGATCATCATCGAGAACAAACTTCCCCGTGCATGGACACCTAGCACGACAGTCCCAATCTCGAAGGGTAAAGGAGACGTGAGCGACTGCTCAACGTACTGCCCAATTCTACTCCTCTGCCATACACTGAAGATATTCGAACGAGTGCTGGACAACAGGCTCAGAAAAATTGTCACAGTAACATCCAACCAGTGTGGATTTGTTAAGGGCTGCAGCACCATCCATGCCATCCATTTCACACCTCTATTGATGGAAAAACCTAGGGAGAGGCAGAAGAGTGTACACATGGCATTTCTGGACCTAGAAAAAGCATTTGACCAAGTCCCACATGACCTCATCTGGTAGTTATGAAGTCCCAGAAGCCTATGTAAGTTGGGTACAACTTATGTATCACAATACAATTAGTGTGGTCCAGAGTCCAGCTGGAATCTCTCCGCCTTTTGAGATCACCGTGAGTGTACATCAGGGCTCAGCTCTGTTACCATTATTATTTATCCTCTGCTTGGATACAGCAACGGCTGACATACAGACATCTCATCCCTGGACCCTTCGTTAGGCAGATAATGTGGTACTTGCCCAACAAACATGCCTTGGACTCCAACGCAGGACACAAACTTGGAGCAACAAATTAGCTGAGAATGGTCTGCGCCTCAAAACCCAGAAAACCGAATACCTAGAATGTGGCCCCCAAACTAGTGGGACCATAAAGATCAATAATCAAGACTTGGAGAAAACCAAGCATTTCAAATACCTAGGGTCAGTTGTCACTTTGAACTGTGATACCACTTTTGATACCCAAGCACGGGTAAATGCAGCTTGGCTCAAGTGGAGACAAGTCACCGGAGTCCTCTGCGATAAAAAGATGCCTCACCATCTAAAGCCAAAATTTACAAGATCATGGTATGCCCAGCAGCTATTTACAGGGCAGAATGTCGTCCAATGACAAAAAAAAACAAAAACAAAAAAAAAACATGAGCAGACTCTCCATACAATGGAAATGAAGATGCTTCAATGGACTCTTGGACTGACTCGATGTGACCACATAAGAAATGAAGATGTTCGACAAAGGCTTGGCGTCGCTCCACTTGTGGAGAAAGTGAGGGAAGTGCGTCTCCACTGGCATGGGCACATAATGAGAAGGCAGGAAGGCTCAGTTGCTAAAACAGCTCTCCAAGTTGATCCGGGAAGAATACGACCACGTGGAAGGCCTTTAAAGCGGTGGACTGACAATATCAAGGCCAACATGCATGACATTGGTTTAAAACCTGAAGATATCAGCAATAGGACAAAATGGAGGAGATGTACCAAAAACAGCAGACCCTATACTTTGGGATAAACACTAGGAAAGAGAGAGAGAGATCACGCTATCAACAGTCGTGTAAAATTGCAAGCTTAAGTGCTTTTATCTGTCTTGCTGGAAATTAAGAGTAAGGGCCGAGCAACACATTCTATTATCAGCTGCTATTAGAAATAGAGAAACTATGTATATTGGAAAATTGAATGTCATCTTCAGTTGAGGTAACGTGAATGTGGAATTTACTAAATTTGTCATGGAGTTTATCCTATTGTAGTTAAAGCTAATCATAAGAAAGGCTCAAAATTCTCAGGTTAGCCTTAAATCGTCGATCGATTCCCACATAACTATATTGGTATTATATTTAGGAGTTCTTGTGATTATGCAAACCCTCTTGAAATGATAATATGGTCTTTTAATTGTTACTTGACCTCATCTGTTGCTGGTGTTGGGAATTGAGTCTTTCGTTGCCCAAGATTGTGAATTCGATGTTGGTTAAAGTTGGTTGATTTGTAAGAATTGAAAAATCTCGAACTAACCATGTTTTTCGTCTATACTAGTATTGTAAAGAAAGGAAGTTTGAGAGTTTGTATATTGGAACCTTTTCAGTCATGAGTTAGAAATGTCCCACACATCAGCGGCACAAGGAAACTCCCAACGAGGACATCAGAGGCGTATCTTAGCAATAATGAGCTCCTTTACATTGGTGTGCTACACATGGAATCTCTCTGGCCTGGGGTTCAATGTCATGTCATCTGGTAAACCAAAGGAATCTGACTGATGGGTGAGCAAATGCTATTGACTGTGCGAGATTCGACCGCATATCCTTCCGCTCAGTGATCTTGAATTCTGGCTTTCTGTGGCATGGTACATTCAGGTCTATATTAAACCAAATCTATCTTACAGGCTTACAAGAATGGAGGAAACAAGGAATGCTTATCCTGCGGCAAATGGAAATTGGCACAAGTGCTAAAATAAATGTAATTAATCATGATAAAAAGAGAAACATGCAATTACATGTGAGAAACCATGAATAATACATAGAACTGTACATTTGGGCAAATGGACCTAAATTTGGAGGCGAATCTCTGTTCAAAAATGATTAAAATATTTTTGAAATGAATTATTATTTCATCACACGAGTACACCTCAAAATATAGGTACTAAATTGAATATAACCCTAACATGTAGCAATAGTGAATGTGACGAGAAATATTAAAGCTCCCTCTGACACTGGGAGAAAAACATTACATGAGAAAAAGGAAGCTAACGTTGAGTGGTTATCTAATTTAACATTTAACCCAACACCATTCCACTGCAATTTGGAAAGCTCTTCTGGAATATAATTTTTTAAATTATGTGAATTATTATGTGAATAGTCTGTAGAAAACATGCAAAGATGTACATCTGTATGTTCGTATATATATGTATATTGTACCAGGAACGCCTGTACTTAGCTATCTTGGAGAGCATGGATTTACGCAAGGCGTGTACAGTCCATGCTTGGAATGCGTACAGAGAGAGAGAGGTTTTTGAAATATACTTTTTAAATTGAATTGTTTGTTTATTCATAAAAGAAGACAAGTTGCATATCTCCTTTAATACAGCCGGAGTTGGAAAAGAGGAATTAATGTCCTTTGCATTGTGGCAGACAATGTCCCTCGCTGCCGGTTCTCCTTCCCCACACCATAGGTCATTTTTCTGTACCATGGGACCACGTGAATTCCCACGACGATTAGAAGTTCTGGTTCTGGCAGATCGCAGACAGTCTGGGAGTCTAAGTTCCAGGGTTCACTCATTCGGCACGATTGTGTACACTCAACTGATTGTTGGTGTGTGTGTGTGTGTCACCTCCGTACAGGCCATAAAGGCCCTTGGAGGATTGGAAGATAAAGGCTTCCGCCATTACGTGATGGGGTAGAGTGGTTAGCTCTACGCCCGGCCGCCTTTGCCCCCAGGAATTAACCTAGTACTCATTTTTGGTGTAGGCTGAGTGAACCTCAGGGCCATATGCACCTCCGGAAGTGGAAATCTCATTTCTTAAATTTTACGACTTCCTGATGGGGATTCGAACCCACGTCCTTCCGGACAAACCGAGCACGCCTTTACCGCCTCGGCCAGGCAGACTGATTATTGGTGCATTTTGAAATTTAATTGAACTGTTTGAAGGGTTCTTAGGAAGGGAGTAAAGAAACGTGGTTATACCGTGTAGAATGTCAATGGAATCTATCACGAACATTTCTTTACTATGACTGCATAGTGAAAATAAAGAGATTATTCTGCGGTTCAAATGTTAATGGGATCAAACGCGCACTCTAAAGTAAAATTCACTTGACACAGTTTTTAAAGATTTTAAAAAGAAACATTTCACTTGGCACAGTTTGTAAATAAATCATTCATTTTGCATAGTTTTGAAAATTTCACTGGGTACAGTTTTAAATAAATTGAAAGCAATGAATCACTTGTGTGTTTCACAGTACATGAAGTAAGAGGATACAGATGCATAAGAAGTTTCGTTACGTCCTACTTATCATCATCATTTTCCTTTATCCAGCTGTAGCCGGGTAGGGGCAAATATGGTTCCTCTCCACTTTCTTCGGTCTTTCCATCACTCCCCCTCCAACAATGTGTTCCAGTCCAGGTTTCTTTTTATAATACTGCATTGGATTGTGTCCTTCAATCTCAAATGTGGTCATCCATGGACTCTCCTTCCTTGCATTTGCATTTCCATCACCTTTTTTGGCATTCTTTCATCACTCATTCGGTTTATGTGTCCATGCCATCTTAGTTGGCACTTCTCTATTTTATCATTCATTTTTTCCACTCCAATTTCTTCCCGGATTTTCTCATTCCTTAGTTTGTCTCTTCTGCTCTTCTGTATCATACTCCTCAAGAACATTTCTGCTGCCTGTATTCGACTCTCACCCTTCTTTGTCATTGTTTAAGTATCTGCTCCATAAGTTATGGGTATGTAATACATCTTGTACATAGTTTCCTTTTCTTTCATTGGCACATCTTTGTCCCATAACATGTTTCTTACACTATGAGAAAGAGCTTCCAGCTTGAATTCTTTTACTAATCTCAGCATCCAGTCGAGCATTCTCCATTAATTCACTCCCCAGGTATTTGAACGTCTCCACTTACTTCCAGGGGCTTGTCTGCAAGTCTAATCTGACCTTTCCCTTCTTTCTCATCTTTAGTCATAATAAGAGTTTTACTCTTTTCTACACTTATTTTCAATCCACATTCTTCGATCTTCCCATTCACCACATCCAACTGTTCTTGAACCTTCATGTTGTCTTCTCCCCAAATCACAATATCATCTGCAAATAACATGATGTTCATTTCTCTTCCTCCGTATGTTGCTTTTGCTGTTCTCATGATGTCATCCTTTACTGTTGTAAACAGGATTCCTTGTACATTGCTATGGTCATTTTTATTAATCCCTGTCCAATTCCTTTTTGCACCAGATTGCCCCCAACTTTAGTCCTGTTGACACTGTCATATGCCTTTTCAGTGTCAATGAATGTCATCACCATATCATTCCCATACTCATCATTCCCATATTCCCATTGCTTTTCCATTAGTTGTCTCATTATGAAAATGGGCTCTATTGTTGACCTTCCACTTCTGAAACCAAACTGATTTTCCCGTGATTTTCAACCCTCAACCTTATCCTACTTTCCAGTATCCTGTCCATTATCTTAGCAACATGGGATATCAGAGTAATTCCCTTGTAGTTCTTCAATAATTTCTTATCGCCTTTCTTGAAAATCAGGATGATTATTCCTTTTTACCAATCCTCAGGGACCTCCTTATTTTCCCAAACAATCCTGAGAACTCGATATGTCCACTGCAGGCATGCCCAGCCATCAGAGATTGAGAGGTAGCTTATTATTGCTGGATGGTCATATCGACAAATCATTCATCATCTAGGCCATAATAACCAGACATCTGGGCCATTTAGGGACCAGTACACCTACGACAAATAGACTCAGGTTGCCCTCAACTGACCACCAGGAGAAAGGGGAAGGATCGTCTGATCCTCTTATAAGCATGAAAAGATCCAACCTATTTTGTTATGTAAATGACAGTTAAATGCACACACTAAAAACTGGTTAATAATCCAACAATTCATGGATTAAAATTTTTACAGATATTTTGGATGTATTTAACTTTCTTGTAAGACACAATACTTGAAACGATGAAACCAGAATTCTCACTAATAATTATTATTCTCTCTATTTCTTTATAGAAAAGCACACACTGGTCAATTCAATTACATCTGTTCATCTTGTGGAAAGAAGTTCATGAAGAAGAGCCACTATGAAGGTCACCTGCGTAGTCATGATTCAGAGCGCCCATTCCAGTGTCCTACCTGTGGTAAACGTTACAAGGAGCGTAAACATTGCCGTGAACATGTGAAAAGAATGCATCCCAATGGCTTCAGTCTTGAAACCCTTTTTGCTTCAATTGCCAGTGAAGATACCCAGGTCGAGGAGATGTTGTGCTCTGCTGCTGGTGAGGAACCAGTGTCCCAGCATCACAAGGATGTGGCAGATCATTCATCTGCTGCCAGTATTGATGCTGGATTCCTGCTCAGCCCACAAGTACCTCTTAGCCAGACTCCTATTATAATGAATGAGGCCATTCAAACTCTTCATGTCTTCCCTAACCTAGATCCAATGCTGCAAGAAATTCAGCTTCCAGAAGCTAGTCATTTCATGATAACTTCTAATACAGAACAACACCAGCTTGAAGGAAGTATTCAGAATGAAGTGATTATTCCAAAGAATTCAGTACCTCTAACAGTCCTATCTGGAGAAGATACAACATCTGTACTCTCTCAGGGATTGAAATAATTTAAAATTCCAGATGTGTTGGATATACTGTACATAGACAGGTTGTGTAAAACACTATTAGTGAGATACTCATTTCTTATGCTGAAGATTATGGGATCATGTTTAGATACAGCTGTTTAGCATTTATGAGTGTTTAAATACAAGATACCTTTGTCAGTAAATAAACTTTCACATAAAAGAGCCCTTTTCAGAGCAAAATTCTAGCACTCTGCATCTCATAAGACTTTCAGAAATAAAATAACTTCAAATACAGTATGTAAATTATAAAGCAAGGTGCTGTATTCATGTGTATAAAGAGATGAAATGTATGTACCATATGACGCGTTTTAAAAAAAATTGACCAAACTTTGAAAATACCATGCAAATATGAAGTATTGGGATATCCTTTCTCAGTAGCTAGCTATTTGCTGCGCATTTCTGAAACAGTTATTGCTAAGCTCCTGTTAGTTTGGGAGTGTTACAATTGAGTCGTATGCGCGAACAAACGTCTATGTTACATTTTTGTGGCATTTGAGATATTCACGGAACAAACATGTATGATGTGTCCTGGATCTGTATTTGCAGGTAGTTTGAGCATATCTCAACAGATGGCTATAGTATTCTGGAAATTGTGAAGAGAAATGCACTTGAAAATAATGGAAGAAAAGTCTATGTTACATCATTTCCCGCGCGAGTGCTCGACAGTGTCATGAATTGAATGCAATGTAATGAACACATTCTAGTCCGGAGAATGTTCTGGTTTGTTCAGTCTTATATTACTGAGTTTATTTAGATACTCATCGACACCATAGTCATGCGATCTGACGGTAGTAGTGATCGTAATGTACTGTTGTCCCCAAACAGTGTACACAAGTTGACGAAAAACAGATGCAGGAAAAGGAAAAGTGACCCCAGTGAGTGGAAGGATGTTGTAGGCATCAAATCATAATAATTAGGCTAAAACTTTAAAATAACACTATTCTCCTCTGTATGCATACATTATGTGCGAATGAGTGAGCGTGTGCACTTTTAACTTGTTGGTTTATGGAACAAAAGTCTCTGTTACATTCTCTCGCGTAGCCATGTCCCACGGTCAACAATCATCTTGTAATCTATCAGTTTCATGTCCGTATTGATACTTAGTATCTATAATCACAAAGAATGGGTACTGTCCACCTAATCAACCTAATCAATACTTTATTATAAAGTATATAATAAAGTATTGATTAGGTGGACAGTACCCATTCTTTGTGATTATAGAACAATCATCTTTATTGCCGTTTTTCTCAATATATAGGGAATGTAACATAGACGTTTGTTTGCGCATACGACTCAATTATAGAGATATAAATATAATGAGCTGTGTATCAACATTCACTTATGTTTCAAACTTGGGAAAACATTTTCAGAGGAACACAGTGGTAGGATTTTTTTTTACCTTTATCAAAGAAAGCATGGCAGGTCAGGTTGAACATGAAAGTGCTGTTGATGGTCATTTTTGATATCGGCAGAGTTCTACACCATGAATTCCTTCCTGAGGGTCAAATGGTAAACCAGTAGTACCGTATTTCACGGCATAATCGTCGCCACCGCGTAATCGTCGCATCCTTTATTTTCAATACAAAAATCGGACTTTAAACCTTTAATTACATAATCGTCGCACGTCCAAATTTTGTTCACTAATCTGGTTAAAAGGTAAATGGAACTGCAACCTAAGTTGCACATGAATGCGCAATTTAAATACGTGTATGGTTTATGGGCAATTTGGCAACACAGTCACGTTTGCGACATGTTGCACAACGTATAAATAAATAATACCGGTATATGTACGACGCATGGCTTACCGGTAGACTATCGGTAGTTTGACAACGTGGTCGCGAGACAGTGTACTATTTATTCACCACCTACATATTATGCTTACCGGTAGGCTATCGGCAGTTTGACAACGTGGTCGCGAGACAGTGTACTATTTATTCACCACCTACATATTATGCTTACCGGTAGGCTATCGGCAGTTTGACAACGTGGTCGCGAGACAGTGTAGTATTTATTCACCACCTACATATGAGTTCCCATTTGAAATACGTAAGGCTGTAAGTTATCGCTTATCGGCAACGTCGCCAGGAAATACCGGCGAGGTAGGTTGAATGGACCTCGAACCAGCCCTCAGATACAGGTAAAATTTCCTGACCCGGCCGTGAATTGAACCCGAGGCCTCCGTGTAAGAGGCAAGCACGCTACCCCTACACCATGGGGCCGGCTCCTGTGTTATTGCGCACGAAGTGAAATCCAAGACGATAACGCAGATTTCCACGGAATTATTCAGCCGAATTATTTACGATGTCTCAGTTGTCATCGCTAGATTCTTATCTTACTACTACGTCATAAGTGTCCGGGCATGGGATGAAAACTTTTATCCAAGCAGTCAAGATAATTATTATCCAATGCTATTAAAGTTTTATTTTATAAACTCGTCAGTAATGTAATGTAAAATCATCAATAACTGGGAAGAAATATTAACCTAATTACCGTATGTTTAAAAGAAATTGGAAAAAATGAATGTTTGTTACTGACGTCTCGGAATACAGTCAACTAGAGGCGGAAAACTATCGATAGCAATCACTATCGTCTGGCATCGATAGTCAGTTGCCTACTATCGATAGTCAACGACAGTTTTCTTTTTCGTTATTGGCTTATTTTTCGCGCTAACAGAAATTGTGCAGCTGTTTGCAGTTAACTGGTGAAGAGTTTGTTCCAATTCATAGGTGTGCATTTAAGAATCTCTGTGTACCTGCGACTTCAGTGCCGGCAGACATACTATTTAGCATTTTGGAAGGTTGGATTCTCCATACAACCTAACCTTAGTTGACTTGATGCCAATACGGGACAAAAAATATGATTGATATATTATCAGAGATTTTATGTATGCACATTTTAGGTCAAAGAAATCATGAAAGCAACTGAAAACTCTCCTGCCATCTGCTGAGACTGCTGTAAAACATTTTTCCAAATATATTACAATACCTGAGAAAATGTCGGGCGATCGCAAAACGAACACTGCAGCAGAACGAGAATTTCTCGGGTGGTCAATGAAGAGATTTATGAGTAATTCCGATTTCAATTTCAGAAATTACATAGCATGAAATAGTTGTGCTTTCTACTGATTTTTTGTGTATTGTGTTCAATAAATGTTCTATTTTCAGGCATAATGATATTATTCGTTCCACTTTTTGAAAACTATCGATTACAATCGATAGTAGAGCTCATAATATCGGAAAATATCGATGGCGATTACTATCGATAGTTTGCCGCCTCTACAGTCAACTATACAGTAGATCTACACCGCGCTAGCTAGAGCTCCGGTTTGTGAGCTTTGCGCAAGCGCAGTAGTGTGTCCCAACCAACGAGTTAAACCAAATACTTTATTAAAGTATTTGGCTAAACTGATAAATTGTTGCATGCTTCCTTGCTGCCTAACAGTATTGGCTGCTCTGGAATGGACAGATCACAGATGCATTTATTTGTTTCAGATTTACGTGATTATTGTAGACATGTGTGCGTGAGAATTTAAGTTTTTAATTTGTGTTTTGGGTGTTTGCAGAAATAATTTGTTTTAATAGTGAACAATTACGGAAAGTCATTTATATCGCAAAACATTAACGTGTGAAGCATTTATAAGCGATTATGGGTAAATATAGAAACTATTCTGCGGGCTTCAAGCTAAGCGTAATTGCCTTCGCTGAACAGCACGGGAACAGAGCTGCAGAAAAAAAAAATTCTGTGAGTGAAAAGTTGGTGCGTGACTGGCGGAAAGTAAAAAACAAGCTAAAAAGCACAAACCCTTCTAGACGCGCGTTTAGAGGGCCTAAAACAGGGAAGTTTCCTATAATTGACGAAGAACTGTTTAGGTACGTCAGTGAAATACGTAACAATGGCTGCAGTGTATCATATGAAATGTTACAAATTAAGAGACAGGAGGTAGCGCGCAAACACAACATACCGGTAACTCAGTTTAAGGCGACTCGTGGGTGGATTAAGGGGTTCATGCGACGACACAATCTGTCAGTGCGAAGGAGAACAACACTAAGCCAAAAGTTGCCTGCTGATTACACGGACAAGATTGTAAATTTTCACCGATTTGTCATACGTTTGCGCAAGGAAACTTCGTACTTGCTTTCTCAAATCGGTAATGCCGATCAGACTCCAATCTTTTTTGATATGCCTCGCAACAGCACTATTGCGCTAAAAGGATCACGGAGTGTATTAATGAAAACCAGCGGTAGTGAGAAGTTGCGATGCACGGCAATGCTAGCCATTACAGCTGACGGGAGAAAGTTGCCGCCTTACATCATTTTCAAGAGGAAAACGATGCCTAAGAATATACAGTTTCCCCGTGGAATTCATGTACGAGTGCAACCAAAGGGTTGGATGGACGTAGAACTCATGCTGGACTGGGTTAAAACTGTGTGGAATAGAAGACCTGGTGCACTACTAAAACAACCAGCTCTGCTTGTTTTAGATAGTTTCCGAGGTCACCTCGTGAACGAAGTGAAGCAAATTCTCACTACAAATAAGACACGACAGATAGTCATTCCTGGTGGCCTAACATCTGCTTTGCAGCCACTAGACGTATGTGTTAATAAACCCTTTAAAGACCACTTACGTCGATTTTACAACGAGTGGATGATGAGCGGCGATCAGCAATTGACGCCCGCCGGAAATATCAGGCGTCCACCCTTGGACTTGTTATGCTCGTGGGTGAAGAAGAGTTGGGATCTTATACCACCAAGAGCTTCAAAAGGACTGGGATTTCGAATGCACTAGACGGTTCCGAAGATGACGCAGTGTGGCAGGGAGACGAAGAATCTGATACTGGTATTAACAGAGGCGGGGACGGCGCATCAGATAGCGAAACCTGCGATAGCGACACCGAAGATTTGGAATAAATTGCGTACCGGTAAGTCCGCATTTCACAACAAAGCGATAATTTTTTGCAAGTGTAATATTTTAACTTTAATACTCAAATTAATGACAAATTAACTTAATACGTTCATTTTTATTTTCAGGTTGGAAAAACGTTCGCCGAATTGTTGCGAAAAATTATGAATTTTGTTTTAGACTATTTTAATTATTTTGATGTATAAACGCGAGTATTACGTGCATCTTAAATTTGTATCAAATACAATTTAGTTATAAATACATTTTTTGAGTAATACAAATACTGGTATTAAATATTCATCGTATAATGGTCGCACCCTACAATTTTTTTCGAAAATTTTGGTAAAAAAGTGCGACGATTATGCCGTGAAATACGGTATTATCTCACTGTCTTGAAAAGAATACCAGAATTGTGTAAAAACAACTGGAGTCTCAACCCTGGCAGTGCACCAACTTATGCATTGTTGTTGAATTTTTGATGAACCCGAAGACTGTACTAAACTGACCTAGCCACAGCAGACCTTTTTCTATTCCCCACTTTAAAGTTCATTCTGAAAGGATGACGATTTCAGTCAATGGAAGAGATCAGACTGAAATCACAGGTGAAAATGTGTGTGATCCTTCAAATTGCCTACCCTGACTACTTCCGTAGTGTTGTGTTTATACTTGTAGAGTAGGATAGTACTTCGAAGGAGACAAATCTACTTACCTTGCAGGGGTATTTTCAAAGTTCAGATTTTTTTGAACAGACTGTGTAAGTGACTAAATTTTATTTGTCTGCGAGGTAATACATCAGCCTGACAAAAAAGGTGATCTTCAGATTATCCTGGAAGAACAAAATATACTGCACTTCTTAAGGAATCCTCCCAAACTACCATTCTATGAAAAACTCTAACTGAAACATTCTCATTTGCCTTTTTCTGCATCAGCAAGTAGAAACATCAAGTACAGTGTATGGATTACAATGAAAGTTGGAAGTTCAGTGAGGATCAACCTATCCTTATGATTCCTGAAATCCACTGTGCCTCTCTATGAATATTTCTGTTTTAAATATGCAGGTAATCACAATTCAATAGTGGTGGTACAGTATACTGTTACTAATAAATATCAACCACTGCTACCAAGGCTCAGGGAGTACTGAAGACAGGTAAAATGACATTCAAGGAAAACATTAATGTTTGGTGATTATCATTTAACCACTGTACTTTTATTTCCATTTTGACCTTAGTTACTTATGCAGACATTTTGATCTAATGCCATATAGGGTGCATGTGTGTAAGTTTTGACATTCCATATTTTTTACTCTACCAGATGGCAGAGAAACCAGATTTTTCTTCTGCAATGTATAACTGAGTTTTAACCCATTTTTTGAGGAAAATAATATGCAGAAAACTCTGTTTTTCATGAAAAGTTCAATGATTTACCAGATGCTGAACAATATGAAGCAGCGTAGGGTGATCGAGGAGTCCAATCACCTGTAGTGCTGATCAAGAAAAAGAACAGCGAGCTCTGCTTCTGTGTTGATTGTCGGAAGCTAAAAGATATCACCATGAAGGACTCCTTTCTGTTACCCTGAATATCTGGCACCTTGGACAGCTTATCCGGAGCCCAGTGGTTCTCACTCCAGACCTGAAGTCAGGATATTGGCAGGTAGGACCGCACCTGGAGGACAAGGAGAAGAAGGCGTCCAAAAAGTTTAAATAATAAAATCTAATTCAAAATCAAAAACTAATAAAGAAATTGTAGCATGTGATAGACAGCCTGCCGCTTCCCCTCCAGTTCCTCTCTCTATTGAGCTTGATAGCTGCAGTCGCTTAAGTGCGGCCAGTATCCAGTATTCGGAAGATAGTGGTTTTGAGCCCCACTGTCGGCAGCCCTGAAGATGGTTTTCCGTGGTTTCCCATTTTCACACCAGAAAATGCTGGGGCTCTACCTTAAATAAGGCCACAGCCGCTTCCTTCCCACTTCTAGCCCTTTCCTGTCCCATCGTCGACATAAGACCTGTCTGTGTCGGTGCGACGTGAAGTAACTTGCCAATTTCTCTCCATTCCCATTCTACTCCGCTTCTCCTCTACAACAACAGCTCCCGGCCACTCTCTGCCAGTGGAAGTTCCAAGACAGACACCGTACATTGTGTTTTAAAAAGTTTTTAATTAGTCTTTTCATATTATTTTTAAAATCATTTTACCCACTTAAATTGTTTAACATATTTTATAACTGTTTAAAATGTCTTTCCAATGTGTGTAGTTGTTTGAGGATGACCCAAATAGGATTGAAACATGTACTTGTGTTTTATATGACTAAATTTACCAGTAAATTTGTTGTGTTTTAGTCCTTTGTGTAATGAAAAGGTGGACCCACAAATATAACGTTTTCTACAATTAATATTCAAGAATTGTCAAGTCAATAGAGAACCAATATTAAATTAATCATTTGTAAAGTATAATCAGATTGTGAGTGATGAGGGCCCAATTTAATAGAGATGTCCATAGATTGTACCAAAAATAACAAGGGTTGAAAATAGAACAATGTTCACAATGTAAAATTTGAACCGTTTAATTGGTAAGCCAGTGTTACTAATCTATACATATATAATAACAATTTTGCAATTTTGTCTGTACATTTCTCAGAATTTAAAAAGAATGATATTTCTGCATTGGTTGTGTCCACAGTAAGAAGGAAATGCAATTTTTTTTTTACAAGTTGCTTTACGTCGCACCGACACAGATAGGTCTCATGGCAACGATGGGATAGGAAAAGGATAGGAGCAGGAAGGAAGTGGCCGTGGTCTTAATTAAGATACAGCCCCAGCATTTGCCTGGTGTGAAAATGGGAAACCATAGAAAACCATCTTTAGGACTGCCGACAGTGGGGCTCGAACCCACTATCTCCCAAATGCAAGCTCACAGCTGCATGCCTCTAACAACACGGCCAACTCGCTTGGTAATGCAATTTTTAATTTTCCTTCTTCGCTGTCTGTATGAATCATCACGAGAAAGTAGCTGTACAGAATTCAATGAAAATCAGTGTATAAAGTCGGTCAGTTAGGCACCACACTTCAAGCTGAGTGAAATGGTAGTTTAGGGGAAGGCCTAAAATTTAATTCTCAAAAATCTATGTTATCAATCGTCCTATCAATAAATACTACACATCACAAATTATACAGAATACAATTTCAGATCATTTGTATCTTATACAGTTTTACCATACTGGCTATGATGTATATGTATTGTACCTGTGTTCCGTTTCTCTGCAGGTTGGGTATGAAGCAAGATGAATCCTCGTAGCGACTTATTATGACTAGATGCCCTTCCTGATGTCAACCTCATCAGATGAGTTAATGAGGTGAAATGAATGACGTTATGTGATAGGAAGGGAGAGGGGGGGAAAGATGGTGCGAGCACATAGCCTACTCCTGTCGAACAACACCAATTGGTCTGCTCAAAGCTTTACGTCCCCATCCAATGGATGAATCACCATCAGCAACATCGTATGCCCTCACTCCATATGAACACTGCAGAGAGGTTTGGAATTTAATCCAGGATTTTGGCACACAATCTTGTGATTGGAATTTGTATACCACTACCTATTCTGCCCTGCCAGCCAACATTCTGATCATAGGATATAAACTCCATGGTTTTGATCCATATTGAATTGTGATCACAATAATAATTATTAAATTAATGCTGTATGGTCCACCTTTTTCAATACTATATTATGCAATATTATTGAATTACATTACTAAACTAGGGACTAGTTTCGGCCTTGGATGGCCATCTTCAGCCTTAATGTAATACATCTAATAACTAAACAAATGTAAAAACACACAATTGACATGAAAACTAATGTACAAACACACAATTAACATTAAAATCTGGGCTGAACTAAGTGTAATTAACATTAAAATCTGGGATGAACTAAGTGTAAAATTCGAAAAATAAAGTAGGCTCTAAATTCTTAGCATCTGGAGTATGCTCATCATCCACTCTCTTTCTTGTATTGATATTCATAGAATTGTTAGTTCCATCTCTGCTAATCATTACAATTTCAATTGCAAAACAGGAACTGATAAATGTTGATTCTGTAGTCAGATCATCAATCACCAAATCTACTTGAGTGGTGTTAACAGTATGCAAGCCATTGGATGCCACTGGAAATAACCACCAGCTGACACAAAACTGCTAGATGGTATTTCCAGATCGACCAACGTAAATAAAATGAAATGTTCCCGTAGTGCTTGTTAAAATCATGCTGAAATGCTGTTGGACATTGTCAGGACAGCACATGAAGATATCATACAATAGAGGGAAATTTGATTGATCCACCTTTTTTCAATACATAATATGCTGTTAATATGATCACAACATTTTTTATTTATTCAGTACCAGTTTCAGTGTCTATGGACACCATCATCAGCTGATACAGGTCATATGAACAAAGATATACAAGACGTAGTACATATAATAGACCCTAAGTAATAAATGACATTATTAGGATGAAGTAAAAATACAATGCTTAAAAGAATATAAAATGAAAGTGAAGATATTAATAGATGTTTAAAGACTTGATCACTTTGGAATGGTTAAAAAATTCTCAAGCTAAACACTAGGTGAAAATAAAACCTGGACATCCAAAAACTGATGTAGTATGCAGTCCTTCCACAGAGTATATTGATAATAAAGTAACATAAGTAAGTTTGATGGTGGCTTGTAACATCAGCTCATAGAAAGAAGCCGTCATTTATGAGGTACAATGAGATATTGGATTGTAGTGTTTTCCCCTATTTCCAATTGGATTGTAGTGTTTTCCCTTATTTCCAATATCTCATTTTAACTCTTAACGTTATTTTCATACTTCCGGTTCCGAATTGGATCGGGAACTTTCTGGCCATATATCTACTTTCTCTTTGCCTGTAATATGATTCACTTCTTTGAGTACCTCATAAATGACGGCTTCTTTCTATGAGTTGATGTTACAAATCACCATCAAACTTACTTTATTATCAATACTCTGTGGAAGGACTGCATACTACGTCAGTTTTTGGATGTCCTTGTTTCATTTTCACCTAGTGTTTAGCAGTGCTATGCTTGAGACTTTTTTTTAACCATTTCAAAGTGATCAAGTCTAAATATTTGTTAATATCTTCACTTTCATTTTATACTTTGACCAACAAGCACATAAGTTGTTTATATTCTTTTAAGCATTGTATTTTTACTTTATCCTATTAATGTCAATTATTACTAAGGGTCTATTATATGTACTACATACTTGTACATCTTTGTTCATACGACCTGTTTCAGTTGATGATAGTGTCCATAGACACCGAAACCGGTACTGAATAAATAAAAAATGTTGTGATCATATTAACAACATATTATGTATTGAAAAAAGGTGGATCAATCAAATTTCCCTCTATTGTATGTTATCTCCTTTCAATACGGACCAGATATGAAGTTTTTAATGTTACATGAAGATATGGTTAGAATTGATACATTATTAATTTGTGGCTGGTATCAATTCGCAATTCATTGTGGTGTCCATGAAGTTACCCTGAATAAATGATAGATAAAATTAATGAATAGAAGGAGAGAGAGCGTGTTAGTCAAATGGCATATGTTATATGAGACTTACCTCTCGTTGCAGCGTGTGGTGCGCGGTGTATTGTTCATCCCAGATTTTAATGTTAATTGTGTGTTTGTACATTAGTTTTCATGTCAATTGTGTGCTTTTACATTTGTTTAGTTATTAGATGTATTACATTAAGGCTGAAGATGGCCAGCCAAGGCCGAAACTAGTCCCTTGTTTAGTAATGTAATTCAATAATATTGCATAATGTAGTATTGAAAAAAACCGAGCTCGATAGCTGCAGTCGCTTAATTGCGGCCAGTACCCTGTATTCAGGAGATAGTAGGTTCGAACCCCACTGTTGGCAGCCCTGAAAATGGTTTCCCGTGGTTTCCCATTTTCACACCAGGCAAATGCTGGGGCTGTACCTTAATTAAGGCCACGGCCGCTTCCTTCCCACTCCTAGCCCTTCCCTGTCCCATCATCGCCATAAGACCTATCTGTGTCGGTGCGACGTAAAGCAATTGGCAACAGTATTGAAAAAGGTGGACTATATGACATTAATTAAATAATTATTATTGCAACATTCTGATGGTGAATGCAACATTCTGATGGTGAATTTTTTTTCAACCAGTGGGACTTGAACTGGCTAACCACGGTGTCAGACCATATAGGCTTCACACCTTAACAATCATGGCCACCAGATGGGTTTCACCGGCTATTATAGCAGAGATATTCATGAATTTAGATTTTTGTTGCTTAATCTGTATCGACACTGAGCCATGAGAAAATGGTTGAACAGAATTTAATAAAATTGGTGACCGGGCGAGTTGGCTGTGCGCGTAGAGGCGCGCGGCTGTGAGCTTGCATCCGGGAGATAGTAGGTTCGAATCCCACTATCGGCAGCCCTGAAAATGGTTTTCCGTGGTTTCCCATTTTCACACCAGGCAAATGCTGGGGCTGTACCTTAATTAAGGCCACGGCCGCTTCCTTCCAATTCCTTGTCCTTTCCTATCCCATCGTCGCCATAAGACCTATCTGTGTCGGTGCGACGTAAAGCCCTTAGAAAAAAAAAATGGTGTGTAGAGTTGGAGAATAAGGCACTGTAGTCTAGGCTGTAAGAAATTTTATTCATGCAGGGTTAAATTGTAGTTTATAGTAAGGCCTAACATTTAATTATTAAATATCTATGTTATTAGTGATTCTATCCATAAATACTACTACCGGGCGAGTTGGCCGTGTGGTTAGGGGCGCGAGGCTGTTAGCTTGCATCCAGGAGGTAGTGGGTTCGAATCCCACTGTCGGCAGTCCTGAAGATGGTTTTCCATGGTTTCCCCATTCTCACACCAGGCAAATTCTGGGGTTGTACCTTAATTAAGGCTACGGCCACTTTCTTCCAACTTCTAGGCCTTTCCTATCCCATCATCGCCATAAGACTTATCTGTGACTGTGTCAGTGCAACCTAAAGCCACTAGCAAAAAAAAAAAACAAAAAAAAAAAACCAACATAGATACTACTAACAAAAGTTATAAGAGAACACAATTTCCAATCATTTAAGCCTTGCACAGTTTTACTGTACCAACTGTGATAACAGAATTCATGAATTTTGACTTTTGTTGCTAGTCCATATCAACGCCGAGCATCGCAAACAGGGAAATATTGTTCAATTGTGTTAACTGGCGATGGTGGTGGTTTTTGTTCTGGTTGTCTTAAGGTGAAAACCCGCAGTGTCATAAGACCATACTGACAAGGGAAATTGTGAAAATGATTAGCAAAAGTGAGAAAAAATCATAAAGGGGTGATCGCTTGAAGAATAAGACGAGGGAGTCATGAAAGGAGGAAGAAGGACTTGATTTACATTAGGTGCCCTAATATAACAGATTTGGAAGAAAACTAATTGTAAAGACCTACAATATCAAAAGTCCATAAAATTGATCAGCAATTACATTACATTGATTATTGTATGTTGTGATGTGCTTCCCCCTCTTCTGCTGCCACTCATCTGTGGGTGATGGGATTACTGCTGCGTCCCTATTAGAATAGCCTGCCTGAATATTGGTGGGAAGTAGCTGGGGAGTTCGAATCTCTCTTTTCTTAACATACCATTTATGTGGTTCATACACGTTTTGATAACTACTCGTACATGGCACACTGGTTCATCATACTATGACAGATATTCGATCGCTGCTCTGAGGTGCTGATTGGAATCAGCAGTGTACACACTTAATGGAAAATGGCAGAGCAGTGTTCTCTGTGGCTGGGCATCCCAGCTCTGAAACTTGGCATTGTTATAACGCCACCGTAGTACTGTTCGTAAAAAGTATGAAACTGTGCAGTTTTTCATTTGATCGAGCATTTCATATGATAGCATTGTTTTTAACTGTGATATTCCGGTCAGTTAATATTGTATTCTGACAAGAATGTTGATGTAATTGTAATTTTCAATTTAATTTTTGCCTTTGTTACAGCATCATGAGAAAAAGAATGGGTGGATTTTAATGAAACTTGGTATTTCAGTTTAGAATGAGGTCAAGTAGGATCTTAGATATAAGTTGTCCAAGAAATTTCACCAGGAGGTGGTGCTTCAGGGGCCTTAAAGCATAAAACTCAATGTATTTCTCTTATGGTTCCTTTTACATGAAAATAGCTCATGGAAAATTTTTGTTCTACATCTTTTTCCAATGCAGCAAAAAACAACAGGAATATCAGTGATAGTAATCTGAAAGAGCCAGTAAATATCTCTATAGACTTCAAAGAGAGTTGCTATGGAGGTCGCTTTAAAAGGCTTTGTACACCTGTCAGTATGTTTTAAATATTAACTGGATACTAGGCACTCTTTCATACTGGAAAGAAGAGATAAATAAAGATCATGAAACTGTAAAGGGCCACAAAGAACAAGGAAGTAAGTACATCGTGACAAGTCACTGACAGGCATGCTCACTTATGTGCCTCAGAATCTGGGGAACAGCGTGAGGGTTGGACAAAAATGTCATCATGCACATGTTAAGTGATTGTCCTGTCAATGACAGGTACTGCAGCTGGTTAAGCATAAATAAGAAAAGGGAAAAATGATGTTGTTAACCACAAGCTCTACTTAAATATGAACATTTGGGACCGGCTCAATTATCAAGGTTAACAACATGTAGAAAACATGATTAAACTTCATTGAATCACACAGCCAAGTACCAAAATCAATAAATACATGGCATGAATGTTAGAAAAGTTTGGGTTTCCCTGAACAAAAAGGGTGAAGGCTAGACAGGCTCAGCAAAAATTTAAATAGGTACATACAATTTAATAAAATTTTAAAGAAGTTATACTTCATTTTTACAAACCTAAGCTCTTAACTCGGCTAAATTTAATACTTATTCACCATTTGGGTTTTCCCTGAACAAAATGCCAAAGCCTGGACATATTTAGCATAAATGTAATTAGGTACAATCTGATCAAATTTTAAAGAAATTGTACAGTATTTTTACTAACCTAAACTCTTAGTTTGACTAAGTTTCCTACTAATACTACTATCAATCACTACTGATCTGCATTTAGGGCAGTCGCCCAGGTGGCAGATTCCCTATCTGTTGTTTTCCTAGCCTTTTCTTAAATGATTGCAAAGAAATTGGAAATTTATTGAACATCTCCCTTAGTAAGTTATTCCAATCCCTAACTCGCCTTCCTATAAACGAATATTTGCCCCAATTTGTCCTCTTGAATTCCAACTTTATCTTCATATTGTGATCTTTCCTACTTTTAAAGACACCACCCAAACTTATTCGTCTACTGATGCCCTCCCACGCCATCTCTCCACTGACAGCTCGGAACATACCACTTAGTCGAGCAGCTCGTCTCCTTTCTCCCAAGTTTTCCCAGTCCAAACTTTGCAAATCAAGCTGCTTTTCTTTGGATTTTTTCCAGTTCCTAAATCAAGTAATCCTGGTGAGCGTCCCATACACTGGAACCATACTCTAGTTGGGGTCTCACCAGAGACAAATATGCTCTCTCCTTTACATCGTTACTACAACCCCTAAATACTCTCATAACCATGTGCAGAGATCTGTACCTATTATTTACAATCATATTTATGTGATTGCCCCAATTAATATCTTTCCTTATATTAATACCTAGGTATTTACAATGATCCCCAAAGGGAACTTTCACCCCATCAATGCAGTAATTAAAACTGAGAGGACTTTTCCTATTTTTGAAACTCACAACCTGACTTTTATCCCCGTTTTTCATCATACTATTGCCTACTGTCCATCTCACAACGTTATCGAGGTCATTTTGCAGTTGTTCACAATCTTGCAACTTATTTATTACTCTGTACAGAATAATATCATATGCAAAAAGCCTCAACTCTGATTCCACTTCTTTACACATATCATTGATATATATATAAGAAAACATAAAGGTCCAATAATACTGCCTTGAGGAATTCCCCTCTTAATTATTACAGGGACAGATAAAGCTTCACCTACTCTAATTCTCTTGAATTCTATTTTCTAGAAACAGAGCCACCGATTCAGTCACTCTTTTGTCAAGTCCAGTTGCACTCATTTTTGCCAGTAGTCTCCCATGATCTACCCTATCAAATGCCTTAGATAGGTCAATCGCGATACAGTCCAATTGACCTCCTGAATCCAGGATATCTGCTATATATTGCTGCAATCCTACAATTTGGGCTTCAGTGGAATAACCTTTCCTAAACCTAAACTGCCTTCTATAAAACCGGTTATTAATTTTGCAAACATGTCTTATATAATCAGAAAGAATGCTTTCCCAAAGCTTACATACAATGCTTTCAAACTGACTGGCCTGTAATTTTCAGCTTTATGTTATCACCCTTTCCTTTATATACAGGGGCTACTATAGCAACTCTCCATTCATTTGGTAAAGTTCCTTCATGCAAACAATAATCAAACAAGTACTTCAGATATGGTTCTATATCCCAACCCATTGTCTTTAGTATATCTTTATCTTTAGCAAATCTTTATCAAGGCAAGCTAACCATGTTATACGTAACCCAACAACTGATATGATTTGGTTAATGATAATTTTCAATCCTTGTGAATTCACTTTGCTTCTCCAACCTGTACATAATTAAGAAAGTTACTGAAAGGTAAGAGTTTAACAACCAACAAGTGATGAGAATAAAAGGGGCAAAATAAAGATGAAATAGCAATGTTTACACTCCTGATATAGAACAACTAAGTATGACATAAATCCAGAGCTAAACCTCAAATAACTCAGATAAGCTGGACAGTACAAGGGAACAGAGATTCCATGAAATATGCATCGCTGTCCCTCCACAATTCAAATTTATTTTCCATAAAATACTTTTAGTTTAAAATTGGTAGTTCACATGTAAACAAAAATATTCAGTGACCTGACAGTTCAAAGAGAGTGAATGTAGCAGTGATTGCTCAGCAGGCCAAGGCAGTAATTAATTTGCAGAGCACTTCTGCACAAAAAATATCATGCATGAACTCGTATCTCTCATCATCATGCAGTCTCCTGTTTATGAAAAGAAAGTCCAAAGGAAAAATGGACTTCAAATAAAGAAAACAAATTTGAGGTTAAAACAAATACTTACTGCCCCAAAAGAAAAGGGATTCTTATAAAAGTCCTTACAAAGGACATGAGATTAGCACAGAATAATTAGACAAACATCTCTTTCACTCTCTCTTGAAGTTCTAGAAGGCTGCGGAACAACATGTTACAGGATATGTCGATGAGTCCAACAAATTGTGGGAGCAATGAAGCACCATGCGGAGACGAGCAGACTCTCGCTCAGATGCGAGAGATGGATGTAGCTACAATTCTCATAGGTGCCGGGAGGTCTTGGTACCAGAAAGGGTTTATAGCCCTTCAACCTATTTGAGGCCTTGAGTGCTTTTTCTCAACAGTTTCTTACTAAAGACTCCATTCCCGTGGTAAGTTTATGGATTATTGTTTTAAAATTAACTGTCCAGGATATGGCCTGCATCCCGGAGAAGGGTGGTTTAGGAGATGATGTCCTTAGGCCTATGGTATTGTAGGCCTAAGGTTCCATAGTTTCCCAGGTTGGCAATCACAGGGTTAAAGCTCAGGTGGAGCTTATCATACAGGTGGGTGACGAATTCAGTGATCCTGCTCTGAATGATATCAAACTGGTACCATTTATGCAGGTCACTGTTCTTTTCATACCACTAATCACCTGTCAAGTGGTGAAGCATGCGGTTCTGTACGCACTGTATTGTTAACATGTGTAACATCGCTGCACTACCCCAAATAGGAATGGCATACTCTAGGATAGGTCGACTTGTAGAGGAGGAGCCGGTTTTCTATGGTGAGCCTATTGGTATAATTTTGAAAAGGCGCACATTTTCTAGTGCTTTAATACATTTAATGTGATCGGCAAATGTTAGTCCTCTGTCTAGGGTGACACCCAGATGTTTTTTCTTTCTAGTCCACCTGATGACTTTGCCGAAAAACATCAGGGGCGCGGGATCAGCAGGACGGCGTTTCGTGAAGAGTGTACTGGCATACTAAGCGAAAAAGCCATTTCTCCGTCAGTTTGTTTTTCGAGAAATTGCAAAAATGAATTTGTATCCATGCAACAATGTTTTAGTTAATGTTTACACATAATATATAAATACGAGGGTGAGTCAATAAATAAGTCGCAAACGTGTGTGCCTTGTACCATTTGAAATTACGCGCGCAAGTATTGCAAGCAGATGGCAGCATATGTATGCTTGCCGTACAGTATCTCGCAGGCACTCCGTCAGTCAGAGGCTGTTAGTGCACGATGGCACATGTGTTGCATGACTGTATACGAGAAGAACAGCATGCAGTTGTGCATTTTTTGTGGACCAAAGGACTGTCCACAGAAAAAGTGCATCGCGAAATGCATCCCGTCTATGGTGAAAACTGTTTCTCACAGAAAGCTGTGTTCAATTGGATCCAGAAGTTTAACCATGGAAGGAAAAGCATCAGAGATGGGGAGCGCTTGGAACATCCACCGTACAGTCCTGACTTAGCCTCCAGTGTTTTCATCTGTTTGGGCCCCTAAAAAATCATTTGGGTGGCCGTCATTTTGATACAGATGATGCCGTAATCTATGAGGTTACACGTTGGCTGCGACAGCAACCAAAGGACTTCTTTGCTGCTGGCTTTCAAGGACTTTTAAAGAGGTGGGCTAAGTGCCTGAATGTACAGGGTGAATATGTGGAAAAGTGAAATAAATGTCAGAAAGTTACTTTGATTTTTTTTGCCTCAATTCAGTTTTGTGACATATTAATTGACTCACCCTCGTATTTGATATATCCATGGGTATAATTTTGTTATTTTGTGTTAATTAACAATGTATTTTAGCATTAAATTGGCAAAAGTTGAGTTACGGCTTATTGGCTTCCTATAACCATTGTTCTTAACATATTTATAGAAGGATTTGCATAGTAAGTGCATGTACTAGGCTCATAGCTGATGTTATATTTTATTGAATAAAACTATTTGACATAGAATAAATAGGTAGACAGTAGTATGTCTTGGCCGGAATGCATACCAGAAATGGCTAACAAAATTTATAAAGTAAAGCACTTTATACACAAAAACATCTTTGGATTCTTGATGTACAAACGAAGGTGTTATGACAAGCTGCATTGCCCAAACATCTGGATATTCTTGATGTTAACATTTTAACTCTTCATAGTGTCTGTCAGGTTCATCATTAATCATAATTTTCACACAAATCTGATACTTCTGATGTTGGAATACCGTCTTCTATTTTCGGGCATGAGCGGTACAAGTTTTTCTAAAATGTCCAGTTTTTTAGCAGCTGGAATTCCACGACAAGTACTTTGTTGCTGGGGTGCTGTAATTCCCTTATGCATTGCTTTACTGTTCTGGAAATCCAGTTTCCTTACAGGTTCATTTTCGTCGTAGCTCATTCTATAGTACAGCGACAAGCTACCCCTTTCAGCATGTACTGACGAAATATCTCAGAGGGCTAGACGACATCCCTCTTGCTTGTTGAGTTTGTATGTTGAACATCGTGTGTCTAATCATAAAAGTCTGTGATAGCCATCACTTTAGCTGTCATTTTTCCACTGTTTGATGCCTTCACAGAGTCTTCAGAGTCTTTAAAATCATAAACCTTGCCCTTACACTTCAGGGAAAGCTCTACCTGGTGATGGAAAGAGTCAGCTGACATGAACGTGTGTCCTGGCTCAAAGTAGTACAGATCAATTTGCTTAGCTTTGATTTCCAATGAATTAACCATAAAAATTAAAAAATGTAAATATACACCAGTTTTTGTTTTGAGAGGTACAGTTATCTACCCACAAGGTAACATGTTCAGCATCTCTATGATGCAAAAAGAAAGAATGGTAGGCATTGACTATGTCCTCTTGTTTACGCCTTGATATACCCTCGTGCCACAATACTGCGAAAGGCTTCCAGTTTTCAGTTGTAGTTCGTAGAGGAGCAAATGATTCATTGAATGCTATAAGACATTTTGTGAATACTGAGACCTTAAATTCATCCATTCATGGAAGCATAATCACTTTCTGCAAGTCTGCAGAAAAATAAGGTGGTCATTTGTGAATTCCTTATCAGAATGCTCTTTATATTTTCTTCTAGTTTCACTTGCTTTACTAATGTGCAATTCCTACTTGCTGCAAATGCCACATCCAATTTGCAGCTCATTAACTGTGTATTTTGGATTGTGCTGACTGAAAACACATTTTTCACACTCTTCATTTGCAAGTTTTGTAAAGGAAATATTCATTTCCCTTAACACTGATCGATAGAGGTCGTAAGAACATGTACCTCCTACATTCTGCACAAAATGCTTGTGCATGGATGCTGCTGTGATATCGCTAGGAATGTATCACCTGTTTGGAGCATGTTCCGTACGATAATAACAGCAGGATTGAATGATTCAATATGTGCCCTCATGAGATCACGGTCAACTTTGTTCCAAGCACTTTAAATTCTTTTATTTTTTGCTGTAGACGCAGGGGAGACTGAAGAAATATTTGTAGCTTCTCTACAAACGGTCAGTACGAAAGTATCATTATTTTTAGAAAAACCTAGGGTAGTTAAGAAAAAACTTTGCATATCGAAGCTCTCTCGCTATCGTCATTTTTCAGAAAGTAATAATAGGACATATTTCTGTGAGAATCCTCTTCACTTCGTCTCCGCTTAACAGGTTGATGAACAGTGTGGCTTAAAATGAAAACTTCTTTCTCGGTTTTGCTAAGATTCCAAAACTGTTCATTAATTTTCTCCCTTTGAATATGACTAAATATCTCGCTACACTTTTTTCAGCAACCATTTCCACAGGGTGGTTTCAAAACATGCTTTTCTCGAATACTCTGCTGCTGTTTAACCTTTCTCTCAGAAATACCTATGTCAAACAGCATTCGCTGCAACGGTTTGCCGGATTTTGTCAGCCCTAAGTCTGTCTGTAAATTGGTTGAAGGAGGCTCTTTGCTGATATGTTGATGTTGGTATATTTACTGCTGTTCGTGTATCCCTTGATGTCTGTGGATGATCACATATCAAGGAAGTGAGTATATTCTTCGATGACTGTGAAACCCCTGATAGATTAGGGTTATGTAATGTTCTGAAGATTCAGTTCTATGCTCTGGATATAAACTTGGAGAATCTCTGACTTCGTTCATTCCACAAAGCTGAACAGTGTGATCACTCCAGTTTCCACCAAAGGTAGTTTCCTCCAAAGTGGAATCTAGGTCACCAATATCATAAAGCGAGTCCCTTACCAGTGTGGCAGTTTCAAGCTTACTAGTATTATTTCCCCCGTCGTGCCGGGCTCAGCTCGGCCAGTGAGCGAGAGTCTCAAAGGTAGACCGTTCGCTTACTGGCTGTGCAGAAAATTTTAAGGGCAGGAATAGCTTAAGGACTAGCAGCAAATGAAAGGAACGCTAAAATAGGTTTTTCACATGTATTATAACTAACACTCTCCAAAATAACATTTAAATTACAAAATCTAGGAAATTCTGTATTCTTCTCTTCTCTTCAGGCTATTACTGGTAAGAAATCTTCATCATTTTAAAGGGCGGCAGATGTTCGAATCTGCAATTATAACACCAATTGTTAGCCTTAGACTTAGTAATAAAATCAAAAATGATTTCTGAGAACACTTTCTCAAATAATAATTAAATTATTTCGAAAATTAAAATATTTCCTCTGGAGCTCATGTAATATTAATGGAAAAGTAATCACTTTCTCCCTCTTATTAAAAATAAAATAAAATTTTTCCTTCATGAAATTATTATCAGTTTGTCTTTCTTAGACTTTAAATTTACCAATTAAAATATTTTTATAATTATTCGGTAAATAATTCTCTCGTAATCAGTTTAAATCTGACGTCATGTCAATCCACATATTACTCATTTACGTATAATTAATGGTTTATGTAATATCTATAAATTCGAGTTCGTGAATTCGATCCACATACATGGCATTTACTTATTCATTTTTCTTTAGTAGATAAGACCCTATCCTATCTTAAAATTCAATAAAATCTACTAAAGATTCATATCCAATCAAATTATGAGCACACGAAAATGACATAAAATCGACCCAAATTTACGTGCACAACGGAGAATAATACCACAAATATTGACAAGAAAAATCACAGTACACAAAATATGGGTAAATTACACACAACACATTCACACAAAGGCATACGGTAACATTATAAAATTATTTACACGAATACTAACCCTTGATTATTATTTTTGAGTTTAATCTAAGTCGGGGAAAATATTCTTACGATGACAATATCATGTAAAATTCCTTGCGTCGACTTGGAATGTACACACACACACTTCACTCACCCGTGCCATCGACCTATGGCCGCGCGATATTGCTCTAAAGCAATATTCATACTTCTCACTCAGCACTCACTGCACAATACAACCTCTCGCTTCGCTAGCTCGATTACAACTGACTTGGAATGTGATAGAGTCAAGATTATTACTTCAGTGAAGAAATTAATCATACAACGATGTCCAAGGGAATATTATGAATAGAAATCATCAGGAAATTATCGATTAAAAATGCCTATAACACAGGTCAAAAATCGAAAATACGCGCTTACGGTTCATGAGTTGCGGTATTAATTTTATTCTCCTAATACTTGTGGCTCTCAATTAATCCGTGCTCAAACTGAAGAAATTATGTTGAATAACATATTTTCTTCCCAAAATTACTCTATAATGGATGCACAAATTATCCCTCAAATTATAGTGTCCATCTACAAGTCCAAATTAATATCGTAGCACAGTAAAATATACAAATGATCCGTCAGGATACTGCCATGATCCAGGCCTTCAGTTACACAAAATGAGCACACATTAATCTCATTCAAGAATAAATAATATTATACTCATGACCTTATTCATGTTTTTAGCCCGTAATTAAGTTGACTTAATTTTATTATTATTATTATTATTATTATTATTATTATTATTATTATTATTATTATTATTATTACTTCTGACCGCGCATGATCACACTCGCAAAGGCTACTGTACGATAACATTTCAGATGACTCTAGCGTATCTCAAATCCATTGAAACATCGCATAATCATAGAATGAAATTTAACATAATGAAAAGTACTGAAATACTGTCCCATCTGGTTTCAATTAAATTATAAAATCATTTTAAACTCATCCAAGATTAACGTAGAGGTCAAATTAATTTTAGTTCTCCTGCCATACTGAGCTTGGGACAATCGAAATTCCTCTCGAAGACACACACTCAAATGACTAGCTAATAGAGTCCAATACACATCCATTCAGTAACACAAACTACCTTTCACCAAGGAAAGAAGGAATGAAAAATCTAACTATAACAATACTAATAGAAGTTACTCTAAATGAATAAGAAAAAGCTATGTTTACACAAATTATACATAGATAGACAGAAAGGAAAATTCTTAAATGGTACTCATGTGACTGTTGACTGCTGGATTCTGGCTGATGACCTAGAGTATGATCACCTCGCCCACCATCGAACCGTGTCTCGTCCATGTCTGAGGTGCCTCACATAATTAGAAGCTCATTGAGGACGTGAGGGCGTACAGGAAACAGCAGCAGAATTCAGTTTGCGGAAGGACAGGCATCTTGAAATGTACTCGAACCAGTAGTCTTCCTCTCCTGATTTTCCTCGTGAAAAAGCTGAAACTGACAAACAGGTCTTAGAAAAAGTCCAGGACACACGCCCAATGCTTGTTGAGATGGATAAAAACACTTATCTTTTGCAAATCTCAAATTATTCGTAGACAGAATTTAGGGAATGTCTGAATTGTTGTATGTTCAAATTTCAATGCCTTCTGTGAGGTAAAGTTCCCCAGCGAAGTAAAAGACGTCTAAACTCGACAGTAGATGCAGTCAGAGTAACTATCAGACGCAGAGTTCAGAAGCAGAATTCAGAATAAAATTTTCCTTTGGAAATACCACTATTTCGTCTTGAGATGGAGGTGTGTCTCTTAATTAATCTTGATTGGTCGATCCATTACATTCAGGCGAAGATTGTCGTTTTATTGGCTGACACTGTCCTACGTCAATCGTCCTTGGCTTTATCGATCGAGCGGCTCACGTACTATTCACCTTGTCACGTGGCACACACAGCTGACTGAAGGACATCTAACTAACAGAATTCCCGACTCGCCCTTGCTCGCTGCTAAACCGGGAAATCCAGTTTCCAAATAACTTGTTCTCGCCGGCTCGGAAGTGTTGAAATTCCCCTTCCTGGCTGTCAAGATAATGTCCCAACTCACTGTTGTAATAAAATGTTCTCTCTTAATAAAATATTACCACTTTTGAAGGGCACATTATGTTCCGGGGAATGTTCATTCTGATGATACTTAGCAACATCAGTATTGTTACTGACTGGACTGATCTTGCCCAGATTACCAGAATTATTCCTGAAAAGACTGTCTTCATTATGTTGAACCATGACCAACATCTTCGCCCCTCTGCTATTTCCTTCACCTAACCGCCATGAACAGGGTGTTCAAGACATATTTCTATTAACCTATAAAAGAAACATTTGTCGTAGTTAAAGCATTAAGATGCCTTATGCCTTACAATAACAAAGAATTGTACTTCTTTCTTCTTTCTAACATGTCTAACTATCAGTACTAGACAGCATTGATCAGCTAATTATCTGTTATGATGGGTGTAGAAAAACTATGCTTACTTTCAACTAATTTAGTGCTGCGCTTCAGGCGAATATTGATGATCAGATATAAGGCTTTTCAGGCGTTTGCTCTGTTAACCAGTGTTTCGTCTTAGGTTTGACACTAGACTCATCAGAGTGGGATGTGTCAGACTCTACCCACTGACGCTGGGGTGTATGCAGGTGAACTTATCAGAAGCCCATTATAAGAGGCACAGTCTGATAACTGCATACGGGAGATAAATCTCCACAATGGAATTATTATTATAGAGCAAACGCCTGAAAAGCCTTATATCTGATCTGTTTTTGACATGCTCTATTGGTGAAATATATCTAATTCCCTCCGTGGGAACTTAGAATTTTCCATTCGGAATTGCTAGGTGGGCAATAATTATTATTTATATTTATCTGGACAAAACATTTAATAAAGATTGCAACCTTAATGACGGCACGGAGATTAAGAGTTCTTTATACACATTAATACCTAAGTTATTGAAAACAGTTATTCCAAAACAAAAGAAAATTCTGCATACATTAAAAGTTGTCAATTCAACAACTCCACTTATCCCCCCGAATACTAAACCTACAATTCCCCCTCCAAATAATCCCCCTGCCGTACCAATACCAATACATATTACTCCGCCCAATTCTTCCCTCCCTCAACCCGCTCCCCTTCCTCCGCTACACCCATACAATACGCGGAGCAGGAACGCCAGTCAGACTAACGCTAATAACAGAACAAGATAGACACTCCACGGCATTCGAGTAAGTATCCATTTTTACGTAACCCATAACACTGTACATTCACATACATTATTATACATACACATTAAATACGTTTTTATATTTCTTTGCAGTTCTAACCATTGAGATGTACACAACAATATGGAAGACTACTGTTATAACGTTAACCATTCCAACTTGTACATTGGATAAATTTTCAGCGTATATTCCATTTCAACGTATTCTCACCTGAAAGTGTTTTAACCAATTTAACTCAAGAAATAACACCAATTGTTCATTCCTGACCTAATTTCTACAATAAGAACACATGTTTTTTACATATCTTTTTCTTCAAATCTGCTTGGTGGTGAACACGACAATAACATTGACTTTCACCAAAATTTAAAAGAAGAGGATCCATTTCAATTCCAGATGAATGCCGATATATATTTTTTAGGCAATATTGTAAAAATGTACTACAATAGTTTTAACTTGTGTTTGTAACATTCGCGTCAAACTTTCTAATCATGATATCGAAAATAACTTTTAACATCACAACATCTCATTCCAATTTTATATGACCAATAATTGTAAACGTTCTTAGTTGTAATTATTTGTTTTAAGGTTATCATTGTGCTGATGATGCCCATTAAGAAGGGCGAAACATGTTCACAACCTTTCTATCATTTATAAATATTTAACCACAAAATGTGGTATTGTAAGTATTGACTAGGTTAACATTAAATGTATATTTTGTAAATTGTATGTAATCACTATTGTCAATACGGACCAAAAATGAGATTAATGACTTGTAACATGCTTGTAATCCAAAGCGCTCTTATATCAAAGCAAGTTTTCCCATAAGAAACAATTGAAATGTGGATGATTTGTCCACAACACAAAAATATTTATTCGCATACCATTTCTGAAACAAAATATAACGTAAAACAAATTAAAGTGAACTTTTCCTTACAATAGAATCATTCCTGATGTGAGGGAGACGAGAGATGACATGAGAAGAGTTACTGTGTAGCACGAATTTCACAAACGGAATTGCTGCTATCTGTTGGTTCACTGGAATTGTTTTCTTTTTGTGCAACTTTAACGAGGAACCTGTCCAATGACTGTTGCTTTTGCCTCTTTTTGAAGATTTCACGAAAATGTGACATTGCATTGTCATTGAACTGATTCATCGCTCTCACTGCTACAGCCTTATTCGGGTGGTGATTTTCTACAAAATTTTGCACCGTTTCCCACATTTTTCACTTCTCCCGAATCTCAGTTGAAGTGAGAGATTCCATTGACTTTTCCTCCTCCTCTTTCCTCCTATTGTTCGCGATGCAGGTCCATCAGTTCGTTTGTGGTCAGTTCCTGGCTATGTTCTTCCACCAGCTCTTGAATGTACACACCATTCACCTCCAGCCCTGTAGTCTTCCCTAAGGACACAATTTCATCGACAATCGGTGGACCATTGTCACCAACAATCCCCTCAAAGTCACGTCCAAGAACACAGTCAGGCCACAGCTTTCCCCAAGCGGAAGTGAGAGTTCTCTTGGTGACTTCATCCCAGGCTTTATCGGTGATCTTCAGGCAGTTCACGATGGGGAAATGATTTCTCCCAAACTCTCGGAGGGTAAGATTTGTTCCTTCGGTCACTTCGAAGCATTGCTGAAATAGTGCTTTGGTGTATAGCTTCTTGAAGTTCAAAGTGACTTGCTGATCCATAGGCTGGAGAAGTGGAGTAGTGTTGGGAGGAAGCAACTTAACCTTAACAAACTTGAATTCCTCCAGTAAGACATCCTCAAGGCCTCAAAGCCAGGAGGATGAGCAGGAGCATTGTCCATAACAGCAAGACTTTGAGCGGCAGATTATTTTGTGAAAGTTATTTCTTCGCTACAGGAGCAAATATCTCGTTCATCCATTCAACAAAGGCACAGGGGAGGGGAAAAAGTAGGCGCATGTGACGCTCGTATTGCGGAACCTCTCTCGCTTATCAAGTTACAATTTATTTAAAATGTTTGCTCGTCTTGCAAAACACTCGTAGACCAAGTTACTTGCATTTCGAGGTTTCGCTGTACTCTGATAATCAAAGTGCGCTGAGTTTAACTGAGAGCTCCGCGTTCCCCAATAGAAGTAAGCATATCGATATGAGACATAATTTTGTCAGGCACATGCTGAAGAAGAGGTCATTCATCATAAAATAAATTTCAACCAAGGTTCAAGTGGCAGACTTCTGTACAAAGAGTTTACCCAGACAAAAACAACAGTGGTGCATGAAATCTGCTGGTTAAAGTGAAATCAACTAAATCTTACTCGTGGGGAAGTGTTGGTATGGAATAATATATTTACGTTTGATATTTTCTGGACTGTTCTACGAGTTTTGATTTATGGTATGCTTTTCTAAGTGTGTGTTGGGCATGATGCCATAGTCCATTATTGTATCTTGTCTGAGAAACAGGCTAGTTACCATTAGTGTATTCAGTGACTCAAACTATTCATTGTGAAATGTTTTGAATTTGTATTTTTCTTGTATAGTGTCCTATGCTTTTTCCACATTAACCTGACCATCTTTTTATCTGCGGTGATAAATACTATATTTCTTTAGAACTAAACATACTTGTAGTGAGTTTTCTCTGTTCTTTATCTTATTTCTGTCATTTGCAGGACAGAAAGTGAACATTTTCTACACCACAGCTGTTCTATACTTCAAAGCTTAACATTGAGTAATTTTTCTTACTGTTCATTTTTCATTTAAACAAAGATATTTTTGATTTTCATTTTGAGTATCCCAGAATATTGTATCTTGTAATATATATTATATCCTACATCTCAATAGTTAATTTTAATAATTTTAAAGAAATTTGTTGGTTTTACAATGCATTATATACTTTTACAGAGTTGAGAGATGTTGTGGTGCCAGAATTGTGTCCTGCATAGTTCTTTTACATGCTGGTAAACCTACCCGATGTGAGGCTAGTGTATTTGAACATAGCATCTGAAATATCTAGTTATGTTTTAAATTAACTGTACATTACGTTCACTCTGAAAATACATTTACCCACAACTTCCCACCCTCTCGCCCTTAGAGATTCCAAAGTTGGAGATCAACTGGTGCTCAGATGCTCATTTGATTTTCCATTCTCTTGCCTGTCTGCCTCCCAGCTCCCTTTACCTCATAACAGCATCTACTGTCATTCTTATTCTATCCACTGACAAAGGCTGCAACCAAAAATTTTGCACCCACATCTTTTTTTTTCTTAAATGTGGAATCTACTGGACGAGTTGGCTGTGCGGTTAGGGGCACACAGCTGTGAGCTTGCATCTGGGAGATAGTGGGTTTGAATCCCACTGTCAGCAGTCCTGAAGATGGTTTTCCATGGTTTCCCATTTTCACACCAGGCAAATTCTGGGGCTGTACCTTAATTGAGGCCATGTACACTTTCTTCCCACTACTAGTCCTTTCCTTTTTTCTTTTTTTTTTGCTAGGGGCTTACGTCGCGCCAACACAGATAGGTCTTATGGCGACGATGGGATAGGAAAGGCCTAGGAGGTGGAAGGAAGCGGCCGTGGCCTTAATTAAGGTACAGCCCCAGCATTTGCCTGGTGTGAAAATGGGAAACCACGGAAAACCATTTTCAGGGCTGCCGATAGTGGGATTCGAACCTACTATCTCCCAGATGCAAGCTCAAAGCCGCGCGCCTCTATGCGCACGGCCAACTCGCCCGGTAGTCCTTTCCTATCCCATCATCGCCATAAGACCTGTCTGTGTCGGTGCGACATAAAGCCACTAGCAAAAAAAGATGTTGACTCCATTCATGTGTTCTTACACAGTAGTGGAGAACATTAGCAAGCTGCAGAGAATACAGTGCCATGCTGAAAGGCTAATTAACTGTCACTCTCCCTCCCATCTATTAAGGTTACCTTTCATTGATACAGTAGGCAAACAAACTGGAATTCCCTGTCAACCTCTATAGATATTGATCTCTTCCAACGTCTATCACTTGTTTACTGCTCAGCTTTGAGAAGCAAAGGAGTTGCCCTTTTTCTGCCCTTTGATGTACCTCTGTCTTTCAGAAGGGTTCTTATTGATGCTCCAAAAGCTATGGAACTTAATGTCAGAGGATGTCAAGAACTTGCCTCTTCCAAAATTTTGGTTGTACATGAAGAAAAATGCCATTTAATGGGACTAATGCATGTGTCTATGAGTATATGAGGGAAAGAGTGAATGACATACTGGTAGAGTGAAAGGAAGTATGTGAGTACAGAATGAATGAACGGGTGATTAACTTACTGTCAATAGAGCAATGAACGAGCAATGAGAAATTATGTATGCATGTTCTGGGTCATCCAATTATCTTCGAACCGCAGTGGTGGCTGAGAGTGACTAAGCCAACAGCTGTGTGGAAGGGAGGACTGCTGGTTCTGGCTTTATCTCATAACACAGTTTATTTCATGTTTCAGTGAGAGAAATACCTGTGTGCAAACTGAAGTTAGAATAAATGGAAAAATAATCATAATAGGCCTAATTATTCTACATCAAGCAAATTTATGATTCGTATGTCCGTACAGAACCCACTCATGCTGTTAGGATATTATTTTAAGATTCCCAGGTGTTCAAGTTCCAAGTGAGGGTGATTTATAAATTAGTTAATAAATTTTGTGAAACTGGAAATATTAGAGATGAGAAGTGAAGAAGTCAATGTACAGTGCTAGGAGGAGAAAATCTTGAAGACATTGGACAGTGCCTGAAAAATTTTCCTAAAAAATATCTTAATTGTCTTTCTAATAAATGGGAATTTCTTATAGTTCTGTATAAAGGGCTACGAAGTTACTTAAGCTAAAACCCTATAAATGTACTTAAACAAGGTAATCCTGTGCGTATAGTTACATTTAGTGAATGGATTTTGGATGGAGAAATTGATCCCAATTTCAATCTCTTCTCAGAATAAGCATGTTTTCACTTACGCAGATGTCCGGCTCCATGGTTAAATGGTTAGCGTGCTGGCCTTTGGTCACAGGGGTCCCAGGTTCGATTCCCGGCAGTGTCAGGAATTTTAACCATAATTGGTTAATTCCCATGGCACGGGGACTGGATGTATGTATTGTCTTCATCATCATTTCATCTTCATCACGATGCGCAAGTCGCCTACAGGCGTCAAGTCCTCTCGTATTGCCTGATTGGTGGGAAGTTATAGCTTGCCGGCCTCAGCCTTGCCTCAGCTGTGATCCTTCATTAATTGGATGACCCTGTATATCTTGCATAGTATTATTTAAGAATTTTGTAAACCATGTGAAATGAAAAGCTACAACCTGTTTTCCAGTCTTTGACCGGGTCAGGGATGTAATGAATGAATCAGACATAGGCTGTTAGTACGATGGGATCGCCACTCCCAAAGTGATTTTTATTAATAACTGATAGATGATATGGAATGAGAATCGAGAGTGTTGCTGGAATGAAAGATGACAGGGAAAACCAGAGTACCCAGAGAAAAACCTGTCCCGCCCCTGCTTTGTCCAGCACAAATGTCACATGGAGTGACCGGGATTTGAACCTCGGTATCCAGCGGTGAGAGGCCGACGCGCTGCCGCCTGAGTCACGGAGGCTACTTGTAAACCCTGTAAATAATATCTCATAAGAAGTCTAGGGAATATCTATATATATAAAAAAAGAGTTTTGTCTGTACATTGCTCAGAATTTGAAAATAATGGTATTTCTGTATCGGTCATGTCCATAGTAACAAGAAAATGTACTTTTTACTTTTCCGTAATTTCTGTCTGTCTGTCTGTCTATCTGTCTGTATGTATGTACACGCATCACGAGAAAACGGCTGAAGAGAATTTAATGAAAATCGGTATATAAAGTCGAGGGATGAGCCGCTACAATCTAGGCTATAAATTATTTTATTCACGCTGAGTGAAATGGTAGTTTAGGGGAAGGCCTTAAATTTAATTATGGAATATTTATATTATTAGCGGTCCTATCGATAAATACTATATAACTAAAGTTATATATAATTCAATTTCCAATCATTTATGTCTTATGCATTTTAACGTACCGGCTCTGATAACATAGATATTAATGAATTTGTATTTTTGTTGCTAAGTCCATATCAACACCGAGCCACGAGAAAGTGGGTTAACAGAATTTAATGAAAACCGCTATATAGAGTCGGAGATAAGAAACTACAGTCTAGGCTGTAAATAATTTTATTTTCCCCGAGATGAAATGGTAGTTTAGGGGAAGGCGCCTAAAATTTAATTTTCAATACCAGTACCTATGTTATTGGTGCTATCGAAAAGTACGGTGCTACATAACAAAAGTTGTAGACAATACAATTTCCGATCATTTATGTTTCATTCAGTTTAACTGTACCGATTATGATAAGAGTGGTATTTCAGAAGGCCTACAGTATCCAAAGCGCTTAACACTGATCAACAATAACTTTACATTGACCATTGTTTGTTGTGATGTTCTTCGTTTCTTATGGTGCCGCTCAACTCCGATAGATGGGATTACTACTGCGTACCGAGTATAACAGCCTGACTGAACATTGGCGGGAAATAGCTGGGAAGTTGGAAAACTTTCTTCTTTAGCATAACATTCCTCTGGTTCATACATTTTCTGATACTACTGGTACGTAACACACTGGTTCATCATAGCATTTGCGCAATTCAGTCCCTACTCTGAGGCACTGATTGGAATGAGTAGTGTGCATATTGAACGGAATAATGACAGAGGAGTGTTCATGGCAGTCTGCGACCTGGTTGTTCCAGCTCTGGAACTTTGGGCTGTTAGATCGGCACCGTAGTACTGTTCGTTGAAAGTGAGAAAGTGTGCGGTTTTTCATTTGATCGAGTATTTTATATGATAACATTGCTTTCAATCGCTACATTCCTACTGACGTTTTTGTAATGACCTATGTTGAATTCAGTTAGGAAAACCACCAAGTCAGTCTTTCTGAGAATCCCGTAGCGAAGCACGGGTACATCAGCTAGTATATATATAAACTAGCTGATGTACCCATGTTTCGCTATGGAATTCTACATTGTATAGAGAATTCTAGGTTACGTAGTATTCACGTTGTAAGTAAGATTGTAATAAATTACCTTTTAACATCCTCAGAAAGACTGCCTTAGTGGTTTTCCCAACTGAAATCAACATACAGTAGGTCATTACAATGACGCCAGTAGGAATGTCGCTTAAAAGCAATGCTATCATATGAAATACTCGATCAAATGAAAAACCACACATTTTTTCACTTTCAACGAACAGTAGTGCGCTGCCGATCTAACAGTCCAAAATTCCAGAGCTGGAATGACCAGGCCGCAGACAGCTGTGAGCCCCGTGAACACACTTTTGTGGGGGGGGGAGGGGAAGTGGAGAGTCCCAGGGGGCAAAAACTATGCCCTTTTACTCTCTGTTTCCTAGGAGTACCTGATGAGTTTGAAAATCTCAATTCACTACACTGGCGGGGAAGAAATCTATGTTACTTGGAGGTAAATTTTTCCTCGAAGCCAGAGGAGAAATCCCTTCTTCGCTGTTAATTTGGAATAAAAGTAATGTAGAATTTAATAAAAGTGAAGAGGAAGAAGCTTTTCTTAAGAAACGGCTCTTTTAGGGTTGAATTTTGAGATACTTAGTGAATTGTGGTGCTATAATTTGGAATAGGCCAAAATTGTAATTCTGGACCAGGTCAGTGAGCCTCTGACAATACTCCATTAATTGTGCACACTGAGCATTCCAATCAGCGTGTTAGAGTAGGGATCGAATAGCTGGAATACTGTGATGAACCAGCATGTTACGTATCAGCAGTATCAGAAAATGTATGAACAGAGGAATGGTATGCTAGAGAAGGAAGTTATCTAACTCGCCTGCTGTTTTCCACCAGTATTCAGGCAGGCTGTTATACTTGGTATGCAGCAGTAATCCCATCTATCGGAGATGAGTGGCAGTATAAGAGACAAAGAACATCACAACAAACAATGGTCAAAGTAATATTGTTATTGATAAATTTTATGAGCTTTCGATATTGTAGACCTTCACATTTATTTTTCTTCCGACTCTCAAATACCACTCTTATCATTGCCGGTACGGTAAAACTGTATACAACATAAATGATTGGAAATTGTATTCTCTATAAATTCTGTTATGTAGTACTTTTCAATAGGACCAATAACATAGGTATTTAAGAATTACATTTTAGGCACCTTCCCCTAAACCACCACTTCAGCCAGGGTGAATAAAATTATTTATAGCTTAGATTTCTTCTTCTTATTGATACATTTCTGCTTATGCTTGTCATTCCCAGAGCCTCTTCCAATCTTCTCTTTTTTCCCCACATTCTATCGTTCATCACAGTCTGCCACTGTGGTCCTCTCCGATTTACGTCATACTCCACCTGATCCCTCCATCTTGTTCGTGGTCTTCCAATTGGTCTTCTTCCAGATTCTGTCCATTTCAGAGCTCTTCTTGGTAATCTTTCTTGTCCCATTCTTTTGACGTGGCCGAACCATTTCAGCCTATTTCTCTCCATAGTTTATTTTAGAGGGTTGATCTGTCGCGTGTTTCGTATGGTTTCATTTCTTATCTTGTCTCTCCTTGTTTTACCTAAGATCCCTTGCAGAAAGTGCATCTCTGTCGCTTGTAATCTATTCAGATTTTTTTTTTTTTTGTCCAAGTCCAATATTCTGCTCCATAGGTCAATATTGGTAGATAATACGATTTATATACCATGATTTTTGCTTTGGTAGGTACTTTCCAATTTCTAATTATGTCTGATACACAGTAATAAAATTTTGAGCAATTTCGTATCCTCTCCGAAATTTCTACCTTGACGTTTCCTTTCCCAGTTAGCTTACCTCCTAGGTATTTAAAAGCATCTACTTCTTTAAGAATTTTTCCATTACACCTAACATCCTTCATTTTTTTGTTTTCTCTATTGATTTTCATTACCTCACTTTTCGTTAAACTTATTTCCATGCCTGCTTATTCAATTACCCTCTGCCAGGGATTTAATTGTTCTTCCTGTTTTTGTTCATTTTCTTCCCATATCATTATATCATCTGCATATGCTATGACTTTCATATCATTTGCTGTTGACCTGGTGCACTTTCCTCATAATGTTGTCCATCACTACAATTAAAGAGAACTGGTAAAAGTACACTTCCGTGTCATACTCCTCTGTCTGTTCTAAACCATTCTGATTTTTTGCCATCTATTACCAGTATAACACATTTTGGATATTTATTTATTTACATAGTTTACGCCCACATTGGAGCACTTAAATCAAACCCAAATACATTTATGTTAACAAAGAATTAACTGAAGATTTAGCTTGCATCATCTTCTTCCTTTCCCAAAACCTCTTCATTCAGATATTTGTTATACAAGTTTCTAATTCTGAATTGCATTTCTCTTGACAATTCCATTCTATTCAGCCCTTGCCATATCTCTTCTAACCACGTCATAAGCCTTTTGTATATCTATGAGTTGATCTGTAGCCTTTTGTATATCTATGAATGCAACTGCGATGTCTTTCCCCAAATTCCCATTTCTTTTCTACTACTTGTCTAGCTGTAAATATGGCATCAATAGTTGATCTTCCAGGTCTAAATCCTTGTTGTTCTCTTAATTGTGAATCTATCTTGTTCTTGATTTTTGTAAGACCAAGCTCGGTAGCTGCAGTCGCTTAAGTGCGGCAGTATCTAGTAATTGGGAGATTGTGGGTTCTAGCCCCACTGTCGGCAGCCCTAAAGACGGTTTTCCGTGGTTTCCCATTTTCACACCAGGAAAATGCCGGGGCTGTATTTTAAGTAAGGCCACAGCCGCTTCCTTCCACTTCCTAGGCATTTCCTATCCCATCGTCGCCATAAGACGTCTGTGTCGGTGCGACGTAAAGCAAAAAAAAAAAAAAAAAATTTTTTGTAAGATTATTTTTTCATAAATCTTCTTGCAGTGACACAGTAATGCTATTCCTCTGTAGTTCTTACAAAGTGCCTTATTTGCCTTATTACCTTTTTTAAAAAAATAGGTACAATAATTGCCCTTGTCCAATCATCAGGAATCTCTCCGTCAGTCCATACTATCTTCATTATTCTATACAGTCACTGCATGGCAGTGGGTCCTGCAGCTTTAATCATTTCCACCGTGATGTCATCTATTCCAGGAGCTTTGCCATTTTTCATTTCTAATACAACTTTTTCTACATCCAACATTTGTAGATCTTCTCTTCCTATTTCACTGATGTTTCTTTGTCCCTTCCACTGTAATGGTGATATGTATTTTATTTACATCTGTTTCCTTGGGTTAATTTGTTTCATTTTGTCCTTCATATAAGTTAGATTTTGGAAGTATTCTTTCCATACTTTTAAAACTTCTTTTTCTTCCCACACAGGTTTTCCATCTTTGTTGATGACTTTTGATGTATTTTCTTTTTTCTTTCTTCTGTTACCTAATATGCGATATAATATTTTCGTGTCATTCTTATAATTCTCTTCTATCTCCTTTGTAGATTTTTCCCAGGACATATTTTTTTTGATAGCTTAGACTGTAGTTTCTTATTCCCCGACTCTGTATTCTGATTTTCATTAAATTCTGTTTACCCATTTTCTCGTGGCTCGGCGTTGATATGGACTTAGTAACAAAAATACAAATTCATGAATATCTCTGTTATCATAGCCGGTACGGTAAAAAATGTATAAGACATAAGTGATTGGAAATTTAATTCTATATAACTTTAATTACACAGTATTTATCGATAGGACCACGAATAACATAAATATTTGAGGATTACATTTTAGGCCTACCCCTAAACTACAATTTTGCTCAGCGTGAATAAAATTATTTATAGCCTAGATTGTAGTGGTTCATTCCCCAACTTTACATACCGATTTTCATTAAATTCACTTCAGCTCTTTTCTCGTGATGCATGTACATACATACAGACAGACAGACAAAAATACAGAGAAGTCAAAAGTGCATTTCCTTGTTACTGTGGACACAACCAATATCGAAATACCATTATCTTTAAATTCTGAGCAATGTACAGACAAAACTCTTATTTTTATGTATATAGATGGGGCTCACCATTTTCTTTAGACCTTCCATATTTCTGCTCAGAATTGTGGTAAATAAATAATATTAACTCAAAATACTATTAAGTTGCTGCTCTCCGTCTGTTTCCTACACATATAAGTATATATATATTTCCCTTGTGCTACCTTTCTTACCTGAGCATAGAAAATACTTCTGAATAACATTCCATTGTTCATGTGAACACAGATCATCATAGTTTTCATACTCCAGCATTGTTAGCAGAAAGTATATCCACTCATCTTTCCTTACAACATGAAATAACAATGTGCAGGCACCGATTGATTTGGCCGTGCATTTAGGGTCATGCAGCTATGAGTATGTATTTGGAAGATGGTGGCTTTGAATCCCATAATATGCAGTTTCTTTGCTGCATCAAGCTGTTTTTGGTATGACCTATGTATATTTTAGAATTACTTCTGTTCTTTTTTTGCAATATTCCTCTGCCAAGAATTGGGATTTTGGTTTTGTTTGATTCTTTTGGTTTTTGAAATACGGACAAACAACCTTCATTCAAATCTCTCAATCAGTCAGTCATCAATGAATTCCATGTAGGGATCTCACCCACTCATCTTTCCTTACAACATGAAATAACAATGTTCTGGCACCGAATGAGTTATTGTTATTTCATGTCCTTTGTCTTTTGTCAACTCCTTTCCTAGGTTTTTCTTAAATGTTTTCAAAGAAGTTGGAAATTTATCAAACACTTCTCTTAATAAATTATTCCAATGCCAGATTCCTCCTTCTATAAATGAATATTTTCCCCAATTTGTCCTCTTGAATTCCAACTTTATTTTCATGTTATGATCTACATACCTAATTTCATAGCGTAAATTTAAAAGCTCTACTCAAGTTTATTTATTTACTAATATCATTCCACGCCATTTCTCCTCTGATACCTCAGAACATACTAGTTAGTCGAGCAGCTTGTTTCCTTGCTCCTAAGTGTTCCCACCCCAAATTTTGTAACATTTTATCAACACTACTCCTTTGTCGGAAATCACCCAGAACAAATACACAATCTACCGTATGTCAACAGAACTATCTCAATGTAAAATTTAAATAAATATCACTAATATTAATTACCACCAACAAACACTAAACACTGATATTTGAAGCATTAAATGGATCACACACAAAAGTACCCAGATTTCAGTAAATATTAAATACCTTATTATTACGATAATACCAAACTCTTGGAACAGTTACCGCGCTCGATAGCTGCAGTCGCTTAAGTGCGGCCAGTATCCAGTATTCGGGAGATAGTGGGTTCGAACCCCACTGTTGGCAGCCCTGAAAAGATAATTTCATGTGGTTTTCCGTTTTCACACCAGGCAAATGCTAGGGCTGTACCTTAATTAAGGCCCGCATATGGCAAGTGCGGGACCACAGGAACAACATAATCAGGCATGACCGTGACCACTTCACTACTTTAACAATGTTAGACATTATAGTCTTTTCTAACGTCTCATGCCATCTAGGTTACATTTAGAGATCTAGCACTCAGGATTGATGTAAACACTTGAAACCATGTAAAGAAAGTAATTATGCAATCAATTGTTAAACAACGAATGTTCTAAAATAAAGAAATAAATATGCTAACTGGATTAAGGCCATTTATACATATTTAACAAAGCTGAGCTTTCCGCCAAATTACATTGCGCATGCCCCCCCCCCCATTCCCCCCACTAACTGAGCTCAAGGATTGTTACGCTGTGCTGTGTTGCTAAGGAGGGAAGTTACTGATTCCCTGCCCACTGTCAACAGTTTCTTGAGTGCGTCGCTCTTTGCCATGTATTTCTGGAGTACAGGTCTCTATGTATTTGATAACTTGAAGCCATCTTCTCTGTTGGTGTTATTTGGGTTCATCTTTGTCTCTGTGGGTTCCCTTACAAGTCGAGCAGGAGCGGTGATAAGGGAACAGGGAACTGGAAATCAAGTACGGATGACATAAAATTGTTAGTGTTGAACTGTAGAAGTATTGTAAAGAAAGGAATAGAATTAAGTAATTTAATAGATATATATTTACCAGATATTGTAATAGGAGTTGAATCATGGCTGAGAAATGATATAATGGATGCAGAAATTTTCTCACGGCACTGGAGTATGTATCGTAGAGATAGGATAGGAAGGGTGGGAGGGGTAGTGTTCATTCTGGTGAAAGAAGAATTTGTAAGCTACGAAAAAGTTAAAGATGAGACACATGAAATTCTAGGTGTAAGGCTTATTTCTAAAGATAATAGGCAACTTGATATATTTGGAGTGTACAGATCGGGAAAGGGTAGCACTGACGTGGATTCGGAATTATTTGATAGGATAGCTATGTGGGAAACGACATGGAAAGAAATGTGATTGTAGCGGGAGATCTGAATTTGCCAGATGTCAATTGGGAAGGAAATGCGAATGACAGGAAGCATGACCAACAAATGGCAAATAAGTTAATATGGGAAGGACAGCTGATTCAGAAAGTGATGGAACCAACCAGAGGGAAAAATATCCTGGATGTGGTGCTGATAAAACCAGATGAGCTCTATAGGGAAACTGAAGTAATAGATGGTATTAGTGATCATGAAGCTGTTTTTATGGTAGTTGAAAACAAATGTGATAGAAAGGAAGGTCTTAAAAGTAGGACTATTAGGCAGTACCATATGGCTGATAAAGCAGGCATGAGGCAGTTTCTAAAAAGTAACTATGATCGGTGGAAAACGGTAAATAAAAATGTAAACAGACTCTGGGATGGGTTTAAAGAAATTGTTGAGGAATGTGAAAACAGGTTTGTACCTTTAAGGGTGGTAAGGAATGGTAAAAACCCACCTTATTATAATAGAGAAATAAAGAGGCTAAGAAGGAGGTGCAGACTGGAAAGAAATAGAGTTAGAAATGGCTGTGGAAGTAAGGAGAAACTGAAGGAACTTACTAAAAATACTACAAAATTGAATCTAGCAAAGAAGGCAGCTAAGGATAACATGATGGCAAGCATAATTGGCAGTCATACAAATTTTAGTGAAAAATGGAAGGGTATGTTTAGGTATTTTAAGGCAGAAACAGGTTCCAAGAAGGACATTCCAGGAATAATTAATGAACAAGGGGAGTGTGTATGTGAGGATCTTCAAAAGGCAGAAGTATTCAGTCAGCAGTATGTAAAGATTGTTGGTTACAAGGGTAATGTCGAGGTAGAGGAGGAGACTAAGGCCAGAGAAGTAATAAAATTTACATATGATAACAATGACATTTACAATAAGATACAAAAGTTGAAAACTAGAAAAGCAGCTGGAATTGATCAGATTTCTGGGGATATACAAAAGACAATGGGTTGGGATATAGTACCATATCTGAAGTACTTATTTGATTATTGTTTGGTTGGAGGAGCTATACCAGATGAATGGAGAGTTGCTATAGTAGCCCCTGTGTATAAAGGAAAGGGTGATAGACATAAAGCTGAAAATTACAGGTCAGTAAGTTTGACATGCATTGTATGTAAGCTTTGGGAAGGCATTCTTTCTGATTATATCAGACATGTTTGTGAAATTAATAACTGGTTCGATAGAAGGCAGTTCGGTTTTAGGAAAGGTTATTCCACTGAAGCTCAACTTGTAGGATTCCAGCAAGATATAGCAGATATCTTGGATTCTGGAGGTCAAATGGATTGTATCGCGATTGACATGTCTAAAGCATTTGATAGGGTGGATCATGGGAGACTACTGGCAAAAATGAGTGCAATTGGACTAGACAAAAGAGTGACTGAATGGGTTGCTATATTTCTAGAAAATAGATCTCAGAGAATTAGAGTAGGTGAAGCTTTATCTGACCCTGTAATAATTAAGAGGGGAATTCCTCAAGGCAGTATTATCGGACCTTTATGTTTTCTTTTATGTATAAATGATATGAGTAAAGGAGTGGAATCGGAGGTAAGGCTTTTTGCGGGTGATGTTATTCTCTATAGAGTGATAAATAAGTTACAAGATTGTGAGCAACTGCAACGTGACCTCGAAAATGTTATGAGATGGACAGCAGGCAATGGTATGTTGATAAACGGGGTTAAAAGTCAGGTTGTGAGATTCTCAAATAGGTAAAGTCCTCTTAGTTTTAATTACTGCGTTGATGGGGTGAAAGTTCCTTTTGGGGATCATTGTAAGTATCTAGGTGTTAATATAAGGAAAGATCTTCATTGGAGTAATCACATAAATGGGATTGTAAATAAAGGGTACAGATCTCTGCACATGGTTATGAGTGTGTTTAGGGGTTGTAGTAAGGATGTAAAGGAGAGGGCATATAAGTCTCTGGTAAGACCCCAACTAGAGTATATGGTTCCAGTGTATGGGACCCTCACCAGGATTACCTGATTCAAGAACTGGAAAAAATCCAAAGAAAAGCAGCTCGATTTGTTCTGGGTGATTTCCAACAAAAGAGTAGCGTTACAAAAATGTTGCAAAGTTTGGGTTGGGAAGAATTGAGAGAAAGAAGAAGAGCTGCTCGACTAAGTGGTATGTTACAAGTAATAAATCTCATTGTAGACCGTATTGGACATCAGATATGAACATTAAAACAAGAATAATAGTTAACACTAGTTTTAAGCCGATTTTCATTTCATAAATATAAATGTTGATTCTTAGGGTGCCATATATGTTAAGGACACTAGGTTCAGGGCCCTGACCTAACTTTAGGCTAAGATTTATTTTTGGCTGATGATGCTTACGACTGTTAAGCGAAACATGTCCCATCTTACAACGCCTGTTGTAATGTTTATTTCCTAAATATAGGAAAGATAAGTATTGGAAAGGTGGTGTTAACTATTATTCTTGTTTTAATGTTCATAAGTGGTATGTTCTGAGCTGTCAGCGGAGAGATGGCGTGGAATGACATTAGTAGATGAATAAGTTTGAGTGGCGTTTATAAAAGTAGGAAAGATCACAATATGATGATAAAGTTGGAATTCAAGAGAACAAACTGGGGCAAATATTCATTTATAGGAAGGGGAGTTAGGGATTGGAATAACTTACCAAGGGAGACGTTCAATAAATTTTCAATTTCTTTGAAATCATTTAGGAAAAGGCTAGGAAAGCAACAGGTAGGGAATCTGCCACCTGGGCGACTGCCCTAAATGCAGATCAGTATTGATTGATTGAGTATAGAAGTTTTTTACAGCACACACCAACAGAGAAGACGGCTTCAAGTTAACAAATACATGGAGACCTGTACTCCAGAAATACATGCATAACACCACCATGGCACAGTGCGACACACTCAAGAAACTGTCGACAGAGGGCAGTGAATCAGTAACTTCCCTCCCAACCACCACAGCACAGCGCAACAATTCCCGAGTCCAGTTAGTGGTCAGGCCATGGATAGTACGGTCGTGACTTCCATGTTCCTTCGAAGAATTTCTTTGCTCACTGTTGGAGGCAGACCTTTATATGCCCTGATTAAGGCCAATATAATTTGGTAGAAAGCTCAGCTTTGTTAAATATATATAAGTGACTTTAATCCAGTTAGCATATTTATTTCTTTATTTTAATACAATGAGCCAAGAAAACCTACACTCATTAACTGATATTCTAATTTAACACAGCTCAACGGTGTATACTTATTTACTTCCTTTTAATGTACATACTTATTCCATGGCATAACGGACCTTGGCCTCCTTGATCACAGATTTCCAGTCGACTCTGTCTTCTACATGTCTATGCTATCTCCTCACTCTAATAGCTCTTAGAGCTGCCTCCTAATCATCCACCTATGTCACACTAAGCTGGCCTCTCACTCTGTTACCACCAGGATGTTCTGTTAGAGCCATCTGTGGATACTTTTCCCTCTTCTATCTGTTGCACATGCCCTAATCATCTTAAACTCATTTTGAAAAAGGCTGTCTTGTCAGGTTCTTTATACAAGGATCTTACTTCTTTTACTACCGACACAGGTAGGTCTTATGGCAACAATCTTATTTCTTTATTGATTATAAACCTCTGTGTCTCACCTTCTTCAGTGAGTCAAAAATCTTCTTCAGGACTTCCCAACATTCAGTTTCTTCCCCCATGGCATCAGCCAGTCCCTGTGCCTCACTACTGTACATTAGAACTGGCTTGATCATTATGTGAAGAGCCTGTTTTTCTTGGAATTATTACTGTTGGCACTTGCTCACAGTGTGCATTTCTTTTCATTCTTGTGTAGAGAGTCAGTTTTAATTTCCTGCTTGGATATTTTTGTAGCCTTAATGTGATTTACTACATCTTCCTCCACTTTATTTTCTAATGTTGGAACTGAGCCAGGATATAAGAAACTGTCTACTGCTTCCAAGGTGTATCCTCCAATTTGGAGACATTCTCTGTTTCTTCTTATCATTTTAGTTATCATATACTTAGATCTTGGCTCACTGATCTCTAACCTAAGGCTTTAGCAGCCATTTCAAACTCTTTGAAGAGTGATTTAAGTGCTTCTATACTTTTGATAATAATCATAACATCATCTGCATAGGGTAGGATTTGTGCAAGTCCATTGCACCTCCTGAGTTTGTGGTTATTGCTCTTACTCCAAAATGTTTATCAATGGAAATTTTTGTAACTGTGGAGATTTATGGACTGTTGAGGATAATGTGCTGTCAACCCCTTTACTCTACATTTTGCTTATGTGAGGATCCAAGATTAGGAAAGCTGTTTACATTGAGACATGTTAGCCTTTTGCAGTTATACTGTGTAAATAAAATCTTAAAATTTACTGTGTTTCATAAAAACTTATGTCCTCTTAAGAAGTCAGGATGCAAGACATAACTGTTAGTAAGACCATCAAGATGATGAGAATTGTCTTTCATTTGTATATATATTATTTATATTGACCAACTAGTATCCTTTTTTTCCTTCAATGTTTGTCCTATGTTCCTAATTCATTTTTATCCGTTTATCCTTCCCTTCCCTTTTTTCTTCTCACATCAAGGGTGGATATCTCTTTCTAGATGGCCCCTCAATGAGTATTGTTGATGTCTGGCCTTCTGATAAAACTGGGAATCAGAAACTAGATCATTTGGACGCTGAGATTAAATGGATATGGACAAGAAGAGAGTCTGTCTGTTCAAAAATGGCAGTGTGTGGAGATGTGGAGATTGTCCCTTGTCCTTTTGTTTTTCCATGTTTGTCTGTGTCTTCTTTCTCTGTAGCTCCCTCTTCCCATGCTGACCTATCAATGCATTTGTCCCATTATATAATGATTTTTTCCCCCCCTTCCTGTGTATGGATGGGTTGATTTCTGAAATACGGTTGATAATTCTTTGGGGGTTGAGTGTGTTGTTGTTTTGACCCTTCAGTCAGCTGTCATTTAGTTCTTGGATCAGAAAAGCAGTGAATTCACTGCATTAAGAGCTTTGGTTTGTTATAAACTCAGAAAAAATGTAATTTTCATATAGTTGCTGGCAAAATATTTTCTGTATATATCTGATGTGGACCTTCAGGAACAATTCATAAAAACTCTACACTTAATCATCCGTGATGTCTGATTTATAGCAACACTTAGTCTAGGCCATTGAAATCATACACCTTTGATTATTAAGATTGTGAATAAGTATTTTATTTTTTATGTCATATTTGTTACAATACAGAATTATAATTTATTTTTAATGTATATAATAATATAACAGTTTTCTTATATGTTGGTCATTCTTGGTCATTCTCATATAGTATCCCCTAACAGTAGGTCTCTCTTGGAGATCATGAGATTAGTGGCTTCTGCTATGATGCTTTTACTCATGTTAAGTTTTCTAAAACTATTTTGACCAGAATTTATTATGTTTTTATTCATATTAAGTGTTCTAAAACTATTTTGACCAGAATTTATGAAAAACTTAGTATTCACTGGATTGCTTGAATTGCAATAAACTTTAATCTTTCTCTGGTAGTTTTTAGGAATTAAATGTATCTGTGATATCCTTGATATTATGATTGAAATTCCTGTTATTTTCTTGAGAGTATGTAACTGTTCTTCTAAGTCATAAAGCAGATTTATCATTGAAACAATACTTAAAACTTTAGCTTGATTCTTTATTTGCTGTGTGTCACTTACAGCTAAGCCATTCAACAAATTGAGGAGTATAACAGGTATAACAATTACAAACAACATTATCACTATATGAGCCAATACTGGAAAATTAGTGAAGTCCAGATTTGATAATTCAAACTCCCCTGCAAGCATCCCTATAGTCTTAAAAATTGACTCCCAGTAATTATTGAAGAAGGTGTGAACCTGTCCTGATTTACATGAGAACAAAATGTGAAAACACAAGGCAAAAGGCAAAATTAAGAATAAAAAATACCATGGCATGTACTTCAGGAAATTTTGTATTACCTGTTTTAACATTTGTAACTGAATAGAGAGAAATGGAAAACTTCCTGTCAAGAGAGTAAGCTTCCACCATGACAAAAGGATGAGAATTATGGAGATAGAGGTATGTGCTGTGTAGTTTATAGTAAGTAGGGCACTGAAAACAAACAATACAATGAACAAGTCCAAATAATTTTCCACTCTCTTCCAGTACCTTGATTTGAATATACTCATTTTAATTAGTTCTTTCCCAAACAAAGAAAAAAAACATAATACCAGTAAAGCAATGTACAGTTTCTCAAGATACATATCATTTGATTGTTTGGTTCTTTGTTCTGTCACATTAGTTTGTGTTGAATTTATTTGCATTTCACTTCCTTCATGAGGTGAAAGATAGAGGACAAAAAAATTTAGAAGAAGCACAAAAATTATATAACCTATGGTATTTATTATAAAGTAGGGTTGTAATAGTTTCCATTTTAAATCTATAAAACTTTGCAGCACAGGGTGTGTGAGAATTTCTTTGTTAGATTTAGTGATAATCTTGAACATTTCCATTTCATTTGTATTGTCATTAAAGTTTGGTGGTTCCAGAAAACTATAATTGAATATAAGAATGTATTGTTCATCTTGTGGTGAGTAGCTGTTGCTTTCCAGATGTTCATCCAGGAATAGTTTCAGTATTTTGTAAGTAATAAAATTTAAGGGACATTTACCATTTTTATTCTTCACCATCAAGTTAGCTCCATGTCTGAGAAGGGCTAAAGTCATCATGTCATTGCCATAAAGTACTGCATCCTGCAATGCAGTATCCCCACATTTATCTTGAGCATCAATAATGAAGTATGATGATGTACTTGCAAGTTTAGTTAAGATAAGTTGAACACATTTTTGAAGCCTTATGGTCTCATCGTGGTTTGACAAGCGTCGCTCAGCTGCTATGTGTAGCACTGTGTGTTCACAATAATCTTTGGCTTTGATATCAATCTTGTCATCAGTTAATAAGAATTCTAGTACTTCTGGACAACAGGAGTTTACAACAAAATGTACTAAGGGAACAGAATGATTTCTTTTACAGTCAGTAAGGTTTGCTCCCGCTGAATATAAAGCCTTTATGAAACCTACACTTTTCCCCTCTCTGCAGGCCATTTCCATACAAGTAAAATAATATGGATCTTCATAAAAATGATTAACATCAATAGTATTTTGTCCTGAATAACTGCATTTTATTAGGCCTTCGAAAAGTTGCAAATTATCATATTGCAAAGCAGCCAGCAAACGCTTTTGATCATCAGGTGAATCCATGTCTTCTCTCAATTCCTCTGGCAGTTTGTGGAGTAATTTTGGAAATCTGCACGCAATCAATTCACGTGTAGACTGGTCAGATGCCATTAATTTTAAATCCAAATTTAGTTGGTGTGATCTTGGTTCCAGCATTTCTTCCAATTGCTCCTCATTGTAGTTTTCTACTGCTAGCATAATGGGTGTATAGGCACCACTATCTAGTTTATTGACATCTATTTTAGGGTTATCTAAAAGTAAAGAAATACATTCTAGAACATCACCCTTGTGTTCTGGTGTACATTCTTCCATACATAGGACATGCAAAACAGTTCTCTGATCTGGAAATGTGACGTTCACGTCAGTCCTCCTGTCCTGAACAAGAAGCTTTATTGCGTTATAATTCTTTGTTTCAGAAGCATGCAGTATTGGTTTTTCAAGGTTTGGATCAGCATGGGATTGTAAAAGAGCCTCAATATACTTCTCACGCTTTTGCTCTTTACATGCTAATAAAAGACAAGTACCTTCAGAGTATTTATAGTCAGGGTCAGCACGTTTCCTTAAAGTTTCTTGGAAACGTTGAAGTTTGCGAGCCTTGAATGTATATAGCAATGTGTTTTGCAATTCTTCCTGAGTAGTTGCTCGAGTCACTTGTACATATGCAGCCATTCTTACTTCTCCCACCTGGAACATTTACCATATGATGCATTATATAATTTATCATTTGAACTTTTAAAGGATTATGTCAAGGAAACAGGTTCCTTAAAAGGAAATATCCTCAGCTGTTTGAAGAGTATGGATGCAAGGAGAGGAATATGTATGTATGTATGTATGTATGTCTGTCTGTCTGTCTGTCTGTCTGTCTGTCTGTCTGTCTGTCTGTCTGTCTGTCTGTCTGTCTGTCTGTCTGTCTGTCTGTCTGTCTGTCTGTCTGTCTGTACAAGGTGCATCTAAAAAGTTTGGTGAATGATACCATAACCCAAAGAAAACAGAAGTTACAAACAAAATACCTTTATTTGCCTTCAAAGTACTCTCCATTGGCCACAATACACTTTTGGCAATGTGTAGGCCCCTATAGGGTAAGTTCCTCTAAGAACATGTGGTCTCACAAGAGTGCGCAGTTCAAAATTGTAAGACATCGGTCATGTGGTATTCAGTCCACTGTGAATAGCTATTGTTCTTGTGCTGTACTGTTGGCTGTGCGGTTAGGACCGGGCAGCTGTGAGCTTAAATCTGGGAGATAGTGGATTCGAACCCCAGTGTCAGCAGCCCTGAAGATGATTTTCTATGGTTTCCCATTTTCACAACAGGCAATTGCTGTGGCTGTACCTTAATTAGGGCCACAGCTGCTTTCTTTCTACTCCTAGGCCTTTCCTATCCCATCGTCGACCTGTCTGTGTCAGTGTGACGTAAAGCAAATTGTAAATAAATAAATAAATAAATAAATAAATAAATAAAATCAATCAGTCAGTCAATCAATCAATCAATCAATCAATCAATCTGTTTTCATTCAGTTTTCTGTAATATTCTGAACCTGTTTGTTAGTATTTGCGCATCCCAGATACATTTTGATATGTTTATCTATTGTGTTATAAGATAAGAGCACCTTCGTTAAGGACTTGGTGCAACCCTCTTTTCTGCATGCTGTTGCACCCATTAATTGTAAGCCCTTAAGAGTGTGCAGTGGATTGTCCTGCAAGAAGACGTGCATTCTCTTATAGAACATCAATGCACGTTCTTAAGGAACAACTTGTTTAAGCTTTGTTTCATGTTTTGACACTTTATTTTTCAGCATTAAAAAAACTTGTTATAAGAAAAAATTAAGCCAAAAGCTTATTTTCACTGAAGCTGTTTTGAATTATTGTTGGGACCCTGTGGGCGGGGGCAGTAGATTGACACCAATGGTATCCCCTGCCTGTTGTAAGAGGCAACAAAAAGAGGTCCCAGAGGCTCTTAGTTTGGGAGTGTGGATTGGCAAGCTCAGGACCCTTAACTGAGTCCTGGCATTGCTTCCACTTACTTGTACCAAGCTCCTCATTTTCATCTACCCTGTCTGCCCTCCCATGGTCAATTCTTGTTCTTTTCCGACTCCGATGGTATTAGGTGGAAGTCTTTCACTTTCATGCCCTTCTTGGCCCTTGTCGTCTTTCATTGGCTGATGCCTCCATTTTTCGAGATGTCAGACCCCTTCCACTTTTTTTCTCTCTCATTAAGGCTCCATGGCTAAATGGTTAGCGTGCTGGCCTTTGGTCACAGGAATCCCGGGTTCGATTCCTGGCAGGGTCGGGAATTTTAACCTTAATTGGTTAATTTCTCTGGCATAGGGACTGGGTGTGTGTGTCGCCTTCACCATCATTTCATCCTCATCACGACGCGCAGGTCACCTACGGGAGTCAAAGAAAAAGACCTGCACCTGGCGAGCCGAACATGTCCTTGAACACTCCTGGCACTAAAAGCCATTTCATTCTCTCATTAAGTGTAAATAGAGGATGGTTGCCCAGTTGTACTTCCTCTTCAAACAATAATCACCACCACCACCACAATGATTTGTCGGGAAAAACTAGAGAAAGGATAGAGTAAAGAATCACTTGGAGTGAAAGACTTAAAGTTGCAAGTACACACTTCAGGCTAAAAAGAGTGATTAAAATTTGTACCTTTTCTGTTTCATCTCTTAAATTTCCTATTTAGTAGGAACTTCACCAATCATTTGTATTTTGAGGGCACTGTTCCAACATCTCTCAAAAGAATGAAGCCAATATTGAGGTCCAATCAGAAGCAGATGTTAGTAGAACTTGGATGCTAGATTTTATGGTGTGACAAGGTCGCAGCTAATTCAGCTTGCGTTTCATTTCACTAAGAGAAACAACAACAGCAACAATTTCAGTGACATGATAAAAATGGCTGGAAAAAAACTGGGTCTGTGGAGTTTGTAAGCGAAACCACCTCACATTTAGTACACCGGAGAAATGCAGTCTAGGTAGAGCCATGGGATTCAGTAAAGTCTAATGACAGAGATTCTTCAATAATTTGAAATGGTAATAGAAGAGAAAACACTTTCCTGCCCACAGGATCTTCAACATGGATAAGAGTGGAGTTTCAACTGGCTCTAATAGCATTCCAAATGTTATTTCACCAAAAGGAAATTTGCATATTGCAAAGGTTGTTTAAGCTGAAAGTAGTCAAATAGAGACAGTTTTATGTTGCCTTTTTCCTACTGGTATTTTATCCCGCCATCATCTTCCTTTGAAAGACAATTAATGTTCAACTGTATGAAGACACACCAGGAGGAACCCTGCATCTTATTTTGGATTCAGTGTACATGAATACTGAATTCTTTCTTGACTGGTTGAAACACTTGGGGAACAATTTGTAAACCCAAGTGAAGAAGATCCTGTTCTGCTTATTATGGACAAACTTATCTTGCACTGTAATTTGGATGCAGTTATTTTCTGTAGGGACAAGTTTATTGCCTTACTCACACTTCCTCCACATGGTAGTCATATGCTGCAGCTCCTTGACAGAAGCTATTTTCAGACCCTTACACCAGCTTTTTCAATTGAACGTGACAAGTGGATGTTCAGTCATTCTGGAAGAGCAATCGCTCTGAAAGCTCTTTTCTCTCTTTTTTGTTCTGCATATGAAAGAGTGGCAACACTTTAAAAGCAAACAATTGTTTCAAGGCTACTGGGATTCATCCATACAACCTGAATGTTTTCTCATATGAAGATTTTGAACATTCGGCCATTATGAGCCACCCTCCATTCTTTGAGGAACTTGAAGAAGAAAGTGTAACACTGATAGTCCTATAGTGCCACTTTCAACTCTCCTCCTTCTTCCAAAAGCACACGAAGAGAAGCGAAAGATTAAATGTAAAAGGTCTGAAATTATGACAGGATCTCCATTTGAAAAATGTGTTAATGGCTTCCATGTCAAAAACAAGTGTGAAAGAACAGAAATCCTGCAGGTCTACGAAAAAGAAATGGATTTTTGAGGCTGCAGCTCCTGCAACATGCACACCAGTTGAGGACATTATCTTTTGCCCTTGATGCAATGAAAAGTATAAAGACCCTTTAACTGAAGATTGGATTTGGTGTAAAGCCTGTAAACAGTGATAGTATGATCCCTGTTTTAGCTAAGAGGGCACTGGCATATTCAAATGCGACTCCTGTTAAGTGCACACACATAGAGGGCTTACTGCGTACTGTTATAGGCATATACCTTCAAGAGCGCAGGTTTCTCATATTCTATTGTATTTCTTGTGTTTTATTATTTAAGTTATGTTTTTCTAATATGTATTGTAATGCCCAGGTCATCAATGAATAATTTTGTGCACACGATTTGTTATTTTATAACTTTTTCCCTCATGCTTGGTGGTCTTAACATTAAGTGCATACTCTTGGTGGAACTTACACTACGGCTACTGGAAACCGGCAGCGAAGGAGTCTTTTGGAATCTATTGAAGCACTGATGTCCCAATTGATAAACTTGATTAGTAGGTATCTGCATTGATGCTATCTAATTAAAATCGAGAGCAGGCACCAGATCCAGGAAGTGGATTTCAAGAACGGCTATGTGCCACGTAGCCAGGAAGTTGCACACATGGATCGCAGTGTGTGAGTGGGTTTTGTCATGGAAGAGACTCTACTTTTCAGTCTTGTACAACTTTGGCTGAACACACTGGATATGTAGCAGCAACCATTTCAGAATGTCCTCGTAGAATGTGCCATTAACAGTTTAACCTTTTGATCATGCCATTGATATTGAAAAATGCGATCAACTGTTTTGATCCTGGACTTTTGGAGGCGACTCTTTTTGGGATGTGGGGAACCCAGTGAACATCATGCCACTGATTGTCTCTTGATCTCTGGATCGAACTGGTGGCACCAGCTCTCATTGCCTGAGATGATGGTTTTGAGAAAAGGTGGACCTTGGTCACATTTGTCAATGAAATCTCCAGCAATTTTCATCCATGTTGCCTTCTGCTTGTCAGTGAATGTGTGTGGCATAAATGTAGAACTGATCTTCTGTTTACCCAAATTGTTGTGAATGATGGTGGTCACACTGTCGCTGCTAATTCCTCTGATATTCTTCTCAGAGACAGTCACCAGTTTTATGCCAGCATCTGTCACACCTGCTCGATGTTTTCTGCACTTCTGTTTGTTGACAGTCGACCTGGACGTGGTGCATCACCGAGAGTTTCCTGTCCATCCTGAAAGTGTTTGAATCAGCCATAAACATATTTTCTGGGTATGACTTCTGTTCTGTTCACTTGCACCAACATCGCATGTGTCTCTGTCACCGTTTGTTTATACATGGCTCCATTACATTATGACACAAGTCTTCACTTGCACTGTACTGGACTGGCTGCAGCAGACTAACCTGCTTCAGCTCCATTTGTTCAACACAGTGTGACACTTCTCGAGATGTCTCTCTATTCACACACACTTGCATGCAGTGTCACCTTGCATTATCCTTGCAATATTGGTCCATTTATCATACCTTTTAGACACTTCTTCTATGTATGTATGTATGTATGTATGTATGTATGTATGTATGTATATGTGCAGTTTTTAAAATTGCTGTTGGCTACACTGACTCAGGGAGAGGTCTTATGGCAATGTCGGGATAGGACAGGGCAAAGACTGGGAAAGATGTGACCATGGCCTTAAGTAAGGTACAGCCCCAGCATTTGCCTCGTGTGAAAATGGGAAACCATGGAAAACCATCTTCAGGGTGACCAACAATGGGGTTCGAACCTACTATCTCCTGAATGTAAACTAACAGCTACACACTTCAGGCCGCATAGCCGACTCACTTGGTATGTACGTACATAAGCTCACTGGACAAAACAATTAGTCTCTGTAGTGCGAATGAGTCCCGTACTCAACCGCACGCCCATTGCCCCTATGTGAGCATAAGGCAGTAGCGATCAATGAGTCATTGATGTTTCAAGCAGACGGTGTACATCAACATGGGTAGATGTAAGGATGTGGCAGAGTGGCAAAAAGGGGCAATTGTGCTTGGTCATGCCCATGGCCATACGGCGCGTGAAGTTGTTGGATTTGTTGGTGTTTTGCAGCGCACTGTTCAGTGTGTCTACAAGCAGAGGTGTACTACACGTGGCCATGAAACACAATGCCAGAATTGTGCTCAGGAAAAGATCATGACTGAGAGGGACTGGAGATGCATTTCACGGCTTGTGAATCAAAATCACTTCCAAATCCGACAGGAATTGCTGCAGTCAGTGAATGAAGGTCCATCCCAACCTGTTAGCAAGAGAACATTGAGATGGGAACTGCATGCAGTGAACTTTTGGAGTTGGTCACCTCGCAAGAGGCCATTGCTCACACGGGCACAATGGGCTAGAAATCATTCAGCGTGGACAGTAGCTGACTGGCAGAATGTAATGTGGTCTGACGAATCACGTTTTTGCCTGTATTCCAATTATTTCAATTGACACGTGTCACTAAATGCGTTGAAGACCAAATGAAGCATTTCATCCTGGATGTGTGCAAGGTCAGGTTCAAGCCGGAGGCAGCTCTGTGATGTTTTGGGGGTGTTTTTCATATCATGGATTGAGCCCGCTCACTGAGGTGACCACTGACATGAACCAGCATGTTTATTTAAACGTTCTGGATGATCAGGTGTTGCTTTTCAGTCAACATCTATATGATAAGCATGCTGTTGATACCCTGATTTTTCAAGATGACAACAGCAAAGTTCATCGGGCTGGACACATATGTGACTGGTTTTATGAACACTCCCTCAGCCTATTACATCTCGATTGGCCTGCAGAATCACCTGACTTGAACCCCATTGAAAATCTGTGGGACATGGAACAGCGGATAAATTGCCGACATTTCATCCCCACTATTTGGTGGAATTGCACAACCAAATCCTCAGTGAGTGGCTTAACATTGAATATTTTCCCTGTTCCTCTTCCAGTCCAACACTGTTGATATTCTGACACCAAACTCCACAGCAGTCTTCTTTAATGGCTTGCCTTTATAAATTCCGCCCACGCTTGTCTTTTTTAACCATTGTTACAACATTCATTTGTTTTGTCGCCAATGTGAGCAATTTACCAACTTTATTTTTTTGTGTTATTTGAAGCCATTTTCTTTTCAGTTTCAACTCGGTTAATTTATAACTGTTAGGTTCTTCATGTTGTTGAAACTAATTTATGAATAAATAAATTTATAAACTGCCTGATAGATAGATAGATAAAGAATGGGTGAACCCTACCTTCACAGGGCTCCACACGTAGGTCTGTGAAGACCCTTTGTGTCCCTTAAACGGGTTTGCCTAGTCCAGCCCTAGTGCTCCTATAAAGGATACCAGTGTCCGGATGTTGGCATTCCTGATGTCTTCCAGGCTCACGAAATGTGAGCCAAGGTATCGATGTCTAGTGCTTGCAAGAGCCTCGCACTGACATAACACATGCGCGGAGGTCTCCTCCTCCCTACCGCATCTTCTACACATCGGATCCTGACTGATTTTCATGATGTGTAGGTGTCTCTGTAAGGTACTGTGGCCTGTCAACAGTCTAACTACCATTCACATTCTGGTCCTATTCAAATTTATCAAGACCTTTGGCTAGGCCCTTTGATAAGTTCACGTGCCTGCCTTGCTACAGTTAACCTCTTCCAAATGTCTAAGTGAGACTGGTTTGTCCACTGGGATATTACCAGTTTCATGCTTTGGAGTGACACTCCCAGGAAGGGCTCTGGTCCTATGAAAAGACCTTTTGAGCCTTGTTTCGCTAGTTTGTCAGCTTCTTCATTTCCACTGATACCTGTGTGCCCAAGGACCCATAATAGGGTAACTGAGCTAAGTTCACACAGCTGATCTAACATCCTTTGGCATTCCCATACCATTTTTGATGTTGTTTTAACTGCACATAGTGCTTTTAACACTGCCTGGCTATCGCTGCAAATAGTGATGCATCTTCTGTGTCCAGGCATGTTCCATATATATACAGCACAGGCCAGTAAACTGCCTGAAAAAGAGAACATATGATAACAGAAGAGTCTTTTTTCAGGTATAATTCTGTTATGTTTTTTCTGCTCTTGGTACTTGTGTACCAAAATAACAGTTGTTGTGATGATTTGTAGGCTCTCTCCATATTTGAGGAATTGCAAATGGCATAATTTTCTTGTTCCATGTCGTCAACCCTCTAAAGTAGACTGGCAGCTGCCACATGTCACTTGAGAAGCCCATGTAACATGTTGGTACTGTACATGCACCCTGAAATAAGCATGATATGCCTCACAGAACTTCGTACATCCACGCCAAATGTTGTTTAATTATACATCTTGTAGTGAGCATTATAAAAAATAAAAATATCAGTGAGGGATGTGCAATGTGTCAGATTAATTCTAAAATCTCATGTAAAGTGGCAGATATCAACTTCAACTACAACTGTATTCCTGAAAGCATAAACAACTAATGGATTTCCACCAACCGACCGACCTGCCTCTAGGGCTGTTATCTGGGAGGAAGATTTCCTATCAATTGTACATAGGCAAGTCAATATGTATCTGCAATTTTGCTCTAATTGTCTGTAGGTTGGCTTTATGGCATTGTGTGGTAAGTTTCAGCATTATCAGATCAGTACAGCTTGCGCTGTTGCACCTTAAAGTTGGCTGCGCCACTCTCTGTTTGCACCCAGGAAGAACAGTGTTCCCATTTTTTGTGGTCTGAGGGTATACCTGGAGCGGAAATTCATAGAAGATTTTCAGCACAATACGGGGACAATGTTTTGCCACAGCGAAGTGTTTACCAGGGGATTAAACAGTTCAAAAGGGGTCGCATGAACGTGAAAGATGAGGAAAGATCCTGGCATCCATCTGCAGCTGTAACTGATGCCAATATTGAACAAGTGCATGGTATGATGCTGAATAACAGATGAGTGACTGTTGATGACGTGGCAAACCATATGCACATTAGCCATGGTTCTGCATATGAAATCATGCATAAAACCCTTAACTTTCACAAAGTCTGTTCAAGATGGGTTCCGAAGCAACTCAATGAAGAGCAGATGCACAATCGTGTGAGAATCTGTCAGCACCTACTGGACCGTCATGCTAACGAAGGTGAAACGTTTCTGAAACGGATCATCACTGGAGATGAAACATGGGTTCACCACTTCGAACCAGAGAGAAAGTGTCAGAGCATGAAATGGATGCCGAGCATCTTGTTTCCTTATACCCAAGTCTTCCCAGCCCATGTTCGCAACATTTTTGTAACACTACTCCTTTGTCAGAAATCACCCAAAACAAATCATGTTGCTTTCCTTTGGATCTTTTCCATTTCCCATACCAATCATTCCTGGTGTGGGCCCTATACACTGAAATCATATTCTAATTGGGGTGTTACCAGAGACTTATGCCCTCTCCTTTTCATCCTTACGACAACCGCTAAATACTCTCATAACCACGTGAAGAGATCTGTAACCTTTCTTAACAACCTTGTTAATATGATTACTCCCATGAAGATTATATTAACACCTAGGTACTTACATTGTTCCCAATGAGGTACTATCACCCCATCAACACAATAATTAAAACTGAGAGGATTTTTCCTCTGGTAAAACTTACAACCTGACTTTTCATCCTGTTTACGTAATACCATCATCTGCAAATAGTCTTATCTGTGATTCCAGATCTTTACTTGTATCATTTATAAATATAAGAAAACATAAAGATCCTCTTAATCATTACAGGATCAGATAATGCCACACCTACTGTAATTCTCTGAGTTCTATTTTCTAGAAATTTAGCCACCCATTCAACCACTCTTTTGTCTAGTCCATTAGCCCTCATTTGTGTCAGTTATCTTCCATGATCTACCCTATCAAAAGCCTTGGATAGATCAATAGCAATACAGTCCAATTGAAATCCTGAATCTAAAATATCTGTTATATCTTTTGGAATCCTTCAAGTTGAGCTTCACTGGAATTTCCTTTAGTAAATCTCAACTGCCTTCTATCAAACCAGTTGGTAATTTCACAAAGATATCTTATATAATCAGAAAGAAGGCTTTCCCTCAGCTTACAAACAACACGTGTCAAGCTGACTGGCCTGTAATTATCTACTTTGGGTTTGTCACCCTTTCCCTTGTACAATGCGGCTGCTATTGCAGCTCTCTATTCACTTGGTATTACTCCTTCATGTAAACAGTAATCAAATATTTCAGAAATGGCACTATATTCCAACCCATAGCCTTTAATGTACAAGTAATATACGAGGGAGGTTTAAGTATAAACAGGATTTTATTTTTTATTTCAATTCATTGATTGAAAAACACAAGGCAATTACAATTTATTTTTGCAAATAGCTTCCTGCTTTGGAAATGCACTTTTCCCAGCATTTGGGCAGCTTTATGATGCCCTCACCATAAAAAGAACAGGGTCGTATCACCAGCCAGTTGCGCATGAAATCTTCTACACACTTGTCATCTTGAAATCGTTGCCCTCCTAGAGCTTCTTTAAGTGCTCCGAACAGATGAAAATCGCAGGTCGATAAGCCCGGGCTGTAAGGAGGATGATCAAGTGTAGTCCAATGCATTTCCTGTAGCTTGGAGACAGTTAGAGCTGTAGTATGGGGCCACACATTCTCGAATCAGTTGGTCTCGTCTTTTGCGGTGATATGCAAGCCTCACCTTGTTCAACAGCTCACAGTAGTAAGCAGCATTGATTGTGCGTCGCTCATGCAAAAAAATCAATCAGCGAAGTGCCTTGCCGATTGAGAAAAATAGTTGCAAGAACCTTGCCAGCTGACAGTCAAGTCTTGACTTTCACTGGTGCTGCCTCTCCTTTCTTCTACCACTCCTTACACACATGCATTCTCGACAATGTGTGATCACCGAACTGTGCAGTCTTTCTCTGGCAAATATCCGCTGCTGTAACTCCTTCACAAGCAAGCAAAAATGCAAACCAAAGCAAAGTCATCTCCGTAGAGGCCACGAAGGCCCTTGGAGGAGTGGAAGGTAAAGGCTTCCACTACCCGTAACCTCGGCACTTGATGAGGTAGAGTGGTTAGCTCTACGCCCAGCCGCCTTTGTCCCAGGAATTAACCTGGTACTCATTTTTGGTGTAGGCTGAGTGAACCTCAGGGCCACGTGCACCTCCGGAAGTGGAAATCTTGTTTCTTAAATTTTACGACTTCCTGACGGGGAATCACACCCACGTTCTTCCGGGCAAGCCGAGCAAGCCTTTACCGCCTCGGCCAGGCAGCTCCTCACAAGCAAGACATTTTATAATTATGCATTGTGCAGTGGAGGGGTGCACCTGTTATGCTGATATTGTGAGCGTTACTGACGAAATGGCGGGAAATATCTAACAGCACACTCTCCCCACTCCTAACAGTCCCGCCCAAACGTAGCAGAATCGCGTGTCCAGTCCTACCAACTGTTGATGTTCAAGAACAAAAATCCCGTTTATATTTGTTCGACCTTCGAATCCCCAGAAATCTTATAAATCCCAGCTGCCTTTCTAGCTTTCAAATTTTTTTATCTTTTTATAAATGTCTTGATTATCATAGGTAAATTTCAGTATTTTGCCAGTATTAGTCCCCGCCTCCTCTATCAGGACATTATCTTTATATTCAACTACCTTTATGTTAACATGTAAAAGATATCTGGTTAAAACATTAGATGTTTAGGCCAACAAAATGATTTATTAATATTCACCAATTAGCAATAATGCTGCACACAGTACCAATAGCCGAGCTCATATATTTTATTTTTATTTTTACAGTTTGCTTTACATCGCACCGACACAGATAGGTTTTATGGTAACGATGGGACAAGAAAGGGCTAGGAATGGAAAGGAATTGACCATGGCCTTGAATAATGTACAGCTCCAGCATTTGCCTGTTGTTAAAATAGGAAACCATAGAAAACATCTTCTGGCTGCTAACAGTGGAGTTCAAGCTCATTATTATTATTGGCTCGCCTGGTGGCCATGATCATTAAGGTATGAAGTCCATATGGTCTGACACCGTGGTTAGGTGGTTCATGTCTCGTTGTTTGAAAAACAAGAACATCAGAATGTAGGCGGGCAGGGTTGGAGAGGTGATGATATACAATTTCTAATCACCAGATTGCGTGCCAAATGCCTGGATTAAATTCCAAACCTCTCCGCAGTGCTCATACGGAGTGAGGGCATATGATGCTGTTGATGGTGATTTGTCCATCGGATGGGGATGTAAAGCCTTGAGCAGACCGTTGGTGCTATTCATTGGGAGTAGGCTTTGTGCCAGTACCGGGTTTTACCCTCTCCCTGCCTACTATCATCTATCATGTCATTCATTTCATCTCCTTAACTCCTCTTATGCGGTTGACGTCAGGAAAAGCATCCGGTTGTAAAAGCGCTACGGAGATTCATCTGACTTCATACCCGACCCTGCAGGGGAACAGGACAAGGGCTGGACATAAGTTACTTTATTACGGTATTATTATTATTATTATTATTATTATTATTATTATTATTATTATTATTATTATTATTATTATTATTATTATTATTATTATTATTATTATTATTATTATTATTATTATTATTAAGAAGGCTTATCAGAAATGGCTCCAAACAAGGGCCGAGGCAGACAGAGATTTGTACGTAGCTGAAAGAAATAGAGCGAAACAAATAGTTGTAGAATCCAAAAAAGAAGTCGTAGGAAGATTTTGGTAATAACCTGGAAAGGCTAGGTCAAGCAGCAGGGAAACCTTTCTCGACAGTAATAAAGAATCTTAGGAAGGGAGGGAAAAAGGAAATGAACAGTGTTTTGAATAATTCAGGTGAACTCATAATAGATCCCAGGGAATCACTGGAGAGGTGGAGGGAATATTTTGAACATCTTCTCAATGTAAAAGGAAATCATCATGGTGGTATTGCAAACAGCCAAGCTCATGGGGAGGAGGAAAATGATGTTGGTGAAATTATGCTTGAGGAAGTGGAAAGGATAGTAAATAAATTCCATTGTCATAAGGCAGCAGGAATAGATGAAATTAGACCTGAAATGGTGAAGTATAGTGGGAAGGCAGGGATGAAATGGTTTCATAGAGTAGTAAAATTAGTGTGGAGTGTTGGTAAGGTACCTTCAGATTGGACAAAAGCAGTAATTGCACCTATCTATAAGCAAGGGAACAGGAAGGATTGCAACAACTATCGAGGTATCTCATTGATTAGTATACCAGGCACAGTATTCACTGGCATCGTGGAAGGGACGGTGCGGTCAGTCGTTGAGAGGAAGTTGGATGAAAACCAGTGTGGTTTCAGACCACAGAGAGGCTGTCAGGATCAGATTTTCAGTATGCGCCAGGTAATTGAAAAATGCTACGAGAGGAATAGGCAGTTGTATTTATGTTCCGTAGATCTAGAGAAAGCATATGACAGGGTACCGAGGGAAAATATGTTCACTATACTGGGAGACTATGGAATTAAAGGTAGATTATTAAAATCAATCAAAGGCATTTATGTTGACAATTGGGCTTCAGTGAGAATTGATGGTAGAATGAGTTCTTGGTTCAGGGTACTTACAGGGATTAGACAAGGCTGTAATCTTTCACCTTTGTTGTTCGTGGTTTACATGGATCATCTGCTGAAAGGTATAAAATGGCAGTGAGGCATTCAGTTAGGTGGAAATGTAGTAAGCAGTTTGGCCTATGCTGACGATTTGGTCTTAATGGCAGACTGTGCCAAAAGCCTGCAGTCTAATATCTTGGAACTTGAAAATAGGTGCAATGAGTATGGTATGAAAATTAGCCTCTTGAAGACTAAATTGATGTCAGTAGGTAAGAAATTCAACAGAATTGAATGTCAGATTGGTGATACAAAGCTAGAACAGGTCGATAATTTCAAGTATTTAGGTTGTGTGTTCTCCCAGGATGGTAATATAGTAAGTGAGCTTGAATCAAGGTGTAGTAAAGCTAATGCAGTGAGCTCGCAGTTGCGATCAACAGTATTCTGTAAGAAGGAAGTCAGCTCCCAGACGAAACTATCTTTACATCGGTCTGTTTTCAGACCAACTTTGCTTTACGGGAGCGAAAGCTGGGTGGACTCAGGATATCTTATTCATAAGTTAGAAGTAACAGACATGAAAGCGGCAAGAATGATTGCTGGTACAAATAGGTGGGAACAACGGCAGGAGGGTACTTGGAATGAGGAGATAAAGGCTAATTTAGGAATGAACTCGATGGATGAAGCTGTACGCATAAACCGGCTTCGGTGGTGGGGTCATGTGAGGCGAATGGAGGAGGATAGGTTACCTAGGAGAATAATGGACTCTACTATGGAGGGTAAGAGAAGTAGAGGGAGACTAAGACGACGATGGTTAGACTCGGTTTCTAACGATTTAAATATAAGAGGTACCGGTATAGAACTAAATGAGGCCACAACACTAGTTGCAAATCGAGGATTGTGGCGACGTTTAGTAAATTCTCAGAGGCTTGCAGACTGAATGCTGAAAGGCATAACAGTCTATAATGATAATGTATGTAATGTATGTATGTATTATTATTATTATTATTATTATTATTATTATTATTATTATTATTATTATTATTATTATTACTGTATTATTATTCCCTGGTGCTACTCATTAATTCCAATCACGTGCAGTAAAGGGGAAGTTAATAAACGATATAATACTATTGGTTAGATTGCGGAAGTCCAGTTTTGGAATAGGCACTATGCTACAACAATTGATGTACAGCAGCTCGAAGAAAGAATGAGCGCATGATTTTGTATAAGTTCCTCGCAACTGTACTTATCTCAGAAACAATTGAACCTATAGATATGATGTTTGTTGTAGGTATCCACAGGGTTTGTATCTGCACGAAAGGTGACTTATGTTTTGATAATAGGCCTAATTAAAATTAAGTCTGATAAAATATTAAATACCTGGAACATAAAATTACATGTGCTCATTCTTTGTTTTTGTGACTATACTGTAGATGCGGCAAGACAAACGACGCTGCAATCATTTTCTTATCTGCTATCCACGTTTTCTTAACAATGAAGTATTTATTTATTGCATATAATAGTTTGACATATTGTGGGTTCAGTTTGTGCTGATTTCTGAAATTACGATTTTCGCAACAGAGGAGGTGTTTATCGCGAAACAAATCTTTTCAGTCATACGGAGTAGGGCGTCAAGAATGGGCTGAGTTTGCTTTATCGTACGTTAAAGAACGGTACGAGACACCAAATAACTAAAGCTATCGTTGACAAGTTCCGTTTTCCGGGATCAGTATTACGTCAACGAAAGGGGACAACCGTTACCGGTACTACAAACGAGATTCATGGACGACTTCTCCAACAAATGTAACAGTCCTTGCTGAAATTCAGATTGAGTAATAAGTCTATTCGGCAGATGTTTAAAAAACTAGGTGGATTTACATACGGTTCGGCACTACATTCGAATTATTCAGTGTCTAACGGAAAGGGACGAGCGAGCCTGATTCCAGTAGGTCTATTGCAGTCGAGTGTTGTCCATGACGTATGAAGATGCAGATTTCTTTTGAAACATACATGGTTTTCAGATGAAAGCTATATTCACCTTCATGACTACATCAACAAACAAACAAACAAACAAACAAACAACTTTTTTTTTTTTTTTTTTAAGGGGTTTGAACGACTTTATGTCGTTGTACAGAAACCACTGCACAGCGCCTAGGTTACGATTTGGTGCGCGTGTCCGGTCATGGAATACTGGCTCCTTATTTCGTCAAGGATGCGGAGCAAAAACCAAAAACAGTGGACCAGGTAGTCTACACTCTACAGAGACCTCATTATTGCCCCTATTCGTGTGGGATTTGCACCTTTTTTGTTGCGGCGGAAACACCCTCCAACGACAATGGATGCAACAAGCTGGAGCTACACCCCACACCGCGGGGGAATCAATTACCCTTCTGGAACGGCCCTTTGGAGTCGCCTAATTTCTCGTGGAGCTCAGTTTTCGTAGCCTTCCTGCTTTCCGCATTTCATGGCCCCATTGCCTATATAATGGGCATGTTGAAAGAAGTCGTTTTCAAGACAGATGATTCACAAATATTTCCGAATTACGCGACAAGATAAGGCCATTTTTGTGTCCTTACAGCAACCTGTGTTCGTCAACATGTTCGATAATTTTCAGTAACGTTATGAAAGCTGTGTGGCACGCGTGATGGCGCACGTTTTGAACACATTACGCACCAACGCATTTAAATAACATTCCAGTGTCGTTTGTTTTATCGCATAGAGAATAATAACTTATTGTTACCTGTAGGTCTACGCATAGGTGAACATTGTCGTGATGCCTCGGTTGACTAGTCAAGTATAGGCCTACTTTACTCTGAAATCAGTTTTATGAAGATGGATCTCACGTTATATCCGGTTTCAAGGATAGAATATTACTAAATAAGTAGAATTATCAGTGGAGGGTTATCTTATCACTATTGCGGTGGGAGTGGTTGAACATCTTTTTGATGATAAGGGGGCGAGTGCAGATGCGAACACGGAAGGAGGCTGAGGAACTATAGCACCTTCCTCACTTTCTCCAGTTCCATCAGTCATCAATGATCTGTATTTAGCGCTGTCACCCAGAGGTCAGGATCCTTATCAATTGTTTACCTAGCCTCTCCTTAAGTGTTTTCAAATTACTTGAAAATTTATCAAACATTTCACTTGATAAATTATACAAAACCCTTACTCCTCGTCCTATAAATTAATATTTTCCCCAATTTGTCCTCTAGAATTCCAACTTTATCTTCATATTATGATTTTTCCTACTTTCGAAAGCTTATTCGTTTAATATTGTCATTCCACGCCATCTCTCCACTGACGGCTCGGAACACACCACTTAGTCCAGCAGCACGTCGCCTTACTCCCAAATCTTCCCAGCCCAAAGTTTGCAACATTTTCGTAGCACTGCTCCTTTGTCGGAAATCACCCAGAACAAATCGTGCTGCTTTCCTTTGGTTCCCTTCCAGTTCTCGTATCAAAAGTAGTCCTGCTGTGGATCTTACACACTGGAACCATACTCTAATTAGACTCTATACAGTATAATCATCCTATCTGTGTTTCCAGTTCTTTACTCATATACCGTATATAAAAGAAAATATAAAGGTCTAATAACACCGCCCCGTCGGGGCTCCCTCTTATTCATTACAGGATCAGATAACACCTCACATAGGCCTACTCGTAATTCTCTGAGTTATATTTGCTAGAAATTTGGCCACCAATTCAACCACTCTTTTGTCCAATCCGAGAGCCCTAATTTTCAGTAATCTTCCATGATCTACCCTACCAAAAGCCTTGGATAAGTCAATAGTGATACAGTCCATCTGACCTCCTGAATCTAAAATATCTGCTGAATAAATGAACCTTTGGTCCACGGCTTCTCATGCGTGGAAGAATATTTTCAGAAAGAAGAGAATAGGAGAGCAGAGAAACAATCAGCCAAAGAGTGGGCACAATGACTGGTACGAAATGTGAGTAGGTACTCCTCCAAGTGGTACACCACTAAAACTGAGATCTCATAATAACATGCGTAGCGCTAGAACCGGGTGTTTAGAATGACCTTTGATTTCTCGCAGTAAGTTACAGTTGAACCGAGAACGCCTCCGGTTTAACATGGAGCGTTACTGCTGTCTCCTCGAAATAGTACACAGCCAAATCTAAAGTTTCACAACAATGTGCATCCCTGGAGCTATGGTGTAAGGAAATCATCAGTCATCAAAATACTTTATTTGCAAATGAGGTCTCCACCTCGGTGGCAAATGATACACAAAAATACATTATTCTCAACAACTACATTTTAAGTTAAAAAGAAAAGAAGACATTTTTCCTAAAATACAGTATTATACAATTTACATTAACATTTTTTTAATTAAAAACACAGCTCATCCTTAATAAATTTATATTATTTACAAAATTCTACTCATAATATCTTCTGTACTTACACACATAATCAACTCATATACAGTATGTGGAATCACTTCAAAAAATACTATACAATATGCAATAAGATTTAAATGTACATTGCTTTTTTTAAAACCCATTTGGTACGTAACGTGCATAACGCTGCGTCTTAATCAGAGCCCCTTTTGCCACTGCTTTTCAGAGTTCCTGAAGGGCCTTCACAGCTACCGTAGCGGTCCCAGGGCCTTCGAAGTCCCCGCTGTACTTCACCCCCTACAGGCAGTCAGTGGCGGTTCGTAACATTTTACTCCAGCAAGGTTGTGCCGCCATCTCTTCCCCTCTCCAATCGGCCCAGTTTTCACTGACCAGCCTCATGATACTTTTAGCTGAATAATAATAATAATAATAATAATAATAATAATAATAATAATAATAATAATAATAATAATAATAATAATAATAATAATCCGATGACACTGGCTGAATAGAAGTCTGCTTGAACTACAACATGAATTAATCAATTAAATACACTACAATGGCATTTATGCACACATATTAACAGGCTAACAGCTAATGCAATCCCGACTACTATGGCACTGCACTGTTTCACAGATCACAATCACAAGTGATAATAACGGCATTCATGAAAACAAATAAACAGTGCACTCCCGAATTTCTCTCTCCTCGCTCAATTTTCAAAGCATGGAAACGTATTTAACACTTTGACCACCGTACAAATAGTGCTGTCACGTTATGATTACATTTTAATCTTTATTTTAGCTTCTTTATAGTCCGTTTAATGGAGTTCATTGTTTTGTAAAATGTTTTGGAATTAATATCTAACAAGAATAATGTAAGACGTGGGGGAAAAACCTAGATACATTATAAAGTGGTTGGCGATGTTGCTGAGGGCTCCGCCGTTCAGAACTTACATCCTCCTACACTCTTCCTTCACCTGACAAGCGCATATTGTCCTTCCAGGCTCCTCCCGCACCCCGCACAATTACTAAGTCCAGTGACCTACCGAGGGCTCTCCTGTCACAGTCCGAGCCCCTCAGAACTAAAGAAAACATTGTGCTTGCTGGACAGACGCCACGGTCTGAAAGCTTTCGCTATTTCCCTGAAAGAAATGCGAATATTTGCAGCCGAAATAATAAAGATAACGTTGTATAACTGAATAGCACAACACATAAGTTCGACTTCGCTACATTTGTCCATCTCTTTATGTAATCAATTACAGACTCTGGCTCCATGGCTAAATGGTTAGCGTGCTGGCCTTTGGCGACAGGGTTCCTGGGTTCGATTCCCGGCAGGGTCGGGAATTTTAACTATCATTGGTTAATTTCGCTGGCACGGGGGCTGGGTGTATGTGTCATCTTCATCACCATTTCATCCTCATCCGACGCCTACGGGAGTCAAATAAAAAGACGTGTACCTGGCGAGCCGTACATGTCCTAAAAGCCCTGAAGGAAATGAAATTCGAAGATCTCAGTGGAACGGCAATCAAAAACGACCAAATCTTGCAGTCAGTGCGCATGTTGCTTTGCAATTAACACAAAGTACCGTACCGAACACTGCCGCTATTGTTAGGGAGAATCCAACAGTGGGCCTTGGCATGAGGGTTTTATTGGCCACCTTTGTTGGCAAAAATGAACTGTATTGAAATATAGCATTTTCAGAAAGAGTTTTGCGGCCGTATATATCTCAGTATCTCACATGTGCAGCGATATGTTACCTAACTCGCAATGTCATTGCTGAGCTGCACATTCTTTTAATTTCTTTGCTTTGTTGACTCGCCTACAGTCCGAGGACAGTTTTCCTGAGTGCCGGTTCACGCGAACCCTAACATTGGCGTAACGGTTCGTATGTTTTATCAGATTCTTGTTATATTGTTGGCTAAGGATGGTGTTCTTCTCTAACTATTCTCTTCAGTGTAAATAGATGATTAGTATCTGAATATGTTCTTTTTTGTCGAGTCCCTTTTGAAAGTAATTACAAATTAGGCATTCAACATGTTTTATTAATTACGCTTCTAACTTTAGAAAATGGTTCAGAGAATAAAACATGTGCAGCAAGAGCAGATTTTTCAACTTCCCCATTAATTATCACTTCACTGTGTGAACCTCATAAGATAGTTTCTATGATTACCATCACTTTCGAGTTTTTAACTAGGGGTAGCCTCACTCTTCTTACAGGACCAGGTGTATTTCTCACTGGAATAAACCACCTTAAGCACATTTGTGTTCGTTTTGATTTTCTCATAAAATTCCCTGCAGATCAAACTGAAATTTAATTTACAGTAGAGCAAAGCTCGAACTGTGTTTTCGTCCAGTCTATGTCTGTCAGGCGACGACACGTTTTTCATTATGGAGAACACACGTTCCACGGGAGCTGATGTTCCAGGCAGAGAAAAATCAAACTCAGCTACTTTGTGAAAATTACGAGTCGGAATCTTCTGCTCATCGAAGTGTTTGAATATTTTGACCCATTTATCTTAAAGTAGCCCAAAACCTGGTTCTGAATTAACATCTTGCTGTTTAATAAATCTCTTAATCCAAGATACCTCATCACACAAGTCGTCAATGTTTATTCTATACCGGTACTGTGACTATCACACTTTAGTGTTAATTAGTTCTGCTGTTTTCTAAATTTAGGCCACTTAATTTCAGTTTGGTTTATCCATCTGAAGGATTCCATTCCACGTCATGAAAGTTTCCGTCCCACAATTCAATATAGCCTACTCAATGCATTTTGCATAAAATGCAACCATTTCTTCTTTGAAAACAACAGCATTTACACTTCCATTTTCTTCAATTTCTATAAAAAGAGCATTAGCGCCTTCTGGTATGAAGTAGTTCTCTTCTCTGTCTAGTAGGCTTTCTTTCAGTTGTTTGAGTTCGCAGGCCATTTGGTGTTGCAGTGATGTTAGTCTTCTCCATTCTGAGAATTCCTGGTTAAATAAACGCAGTTGTCAACAAACAAACTGCAAGTATGCTTCTGCACATTTATTCTCCGATAACTTATTAATTACTGCCTGAACAGTTCAGCCTAAGCCACTGGCGAGTGCAGACGTATTGAGCGGAGGGTCCCTGGAGTGGGAGAAGGGAGTGTAAGTGCTGAGTGCAGGAAGGTAGTGAGGAGTTTACAGACAATGATTGGTGTGGAGCAATACAGGGTGATCATAGGAGGATGGCAGGGAAGAAAGAAGAAGTGAAGACAAGAGGGTGTAAAATAGAAATGGAATCGAAAGGAGAATTAATGCTATCTGTGGCGGTGATTATGGTAATGCTATGGATTGGGGGGGGGGGGTAGAACTGAACCTAGGTCCCACTTCCAGTGGAAATATGAGCTGGGAAGACATGGAAGCAATCAGAAGAGTTGTAAAAGAGGTGGTTGTAGAAGTCTGCCCCTTTGAGCAACTCAAAAATATGATTCAAGAACAAACGAGGGAGTTTGAAAAAATGAAGGGATGGTTCCGAGAAAGGGCAGAAGACACAGCATCGCAAGTAAGGAAAAATACCGAAGAAGTTGCAGCATTAAGAGAGAAAATAGGACGATTAGAAGAGGAGACGCTGAAACTGAAAGCTGAAGTGGAAGCCAACACTCTAAATCGTAGAAATAAATGCCTATTTATATACGGCGTACCTGAGGAGAAGAGGGAGGGCAAAGTGCTTACAATTTATAAAGTAGTGGGCCTAATTCAGGGGAATATGAAAATCAATTTTAGTCAAGCGGACATAGACGATGTGCAGAGAGTGGGAAGAATTAGAGGCAACAGGCCTATCAAAGTACAACTATTTTCTACATTGATGGCTGATATTGTGGTTGGCCATGCGGGTAACATGCAGAGGGAAAAAATATGGATCAAGAGAGACATGGGAACTGAAACGATTAGGAACGAAAAAATTCTTAGGAAACATATGATACGAGCTAGACATCATGGGTTGAGAGCAATCATCAGAGGACAGGAACTAGTGGTGTCAAGCAACAGCTGGAGTAGAATCTGGTCTGTGAATAGATTGATGGACCTAGACATGAAGATGAAACAAGACGAAGAAATAGAGAGAAGTGTAGCGATTAGTGGGTAAGATAGGCAAGTGAAAGATAGTGATATTGGAGAAGATGAGGATGGTAGAAGTGGAAATACCGAAAGTATCAGTGTGATGTGCGAAGAGAGACAGGGAGAGGTGCCAGGTGAAAGTGCGAATATAAACACCGATAAGGAAGGAACAGTGGATAATGGTGCGGGAGTAGATAGGCTTAGGGACACTGACACAGTCGCGCTAGAGGCAAAGGAAGTCAGCAGAGTGGAAACAGTGAAGAAATGGCGGCCCAGAGAGAAAGGGAACGTTCGGAGGTAACCTGAAAGAGAATAGAGCGGCGCTGGAACGAAGGGTGCAGCAGAAGGGACGAAGGAAGAATAGACGAAGGAAGGTGTAAAACATTAAGAGACATGTGGTGAATAGGTGGCAATGAGAAGGGTGTTGTTACAAGAAGTAAAAACGTTAATAAAGCTAGTAAGAAAATTGTTACAGAAGGCAGGGTGACAACAAAAGGGATGAGCATGGTATTCTTGTGAAATGGGCTATGGTTATTTTACGTTAAGTGTATGTGAATCGGTGCTTGGTACGATGTACGAACAAGAGGCAAATAGGAGGTATGAGATTAGAAAGTTTGAAAGTTCTAAGGAAATTTGGAAAAGTAATTAGTGAGTTGTTTATTAGATTTAGGAGTGAAGTATGGTAATTTTATGTCATTTGCATATGAACTGCGTTTGGTATGAATAGTGAATTGATGAATATGGTAGTATAAGGTTGAGAGAAGTGAGTATTAGGTGTGTAATCTGGGAAAGTAATTAATGGGATATCTGATAATGTTATTTGTTTGGAGGCTTGTTTATGGTGGTATAAGGCTGGAAAAAGTGGTTAATTGGTATAATGATAGTTGATGCAAATTGTATGTGAATATGTGTTTGGTATGATGTACGAATAAGAGGCGAATAGGAGATATGAGATGAGAGAGTTTGAAAGCGTGAAGGAGATTTGGAAAAGTAATTAGTGAGTTGTTTATTGGATTCAGGAGTGAAGTATGACAATTTTATGTTATTCGTGAGTTGTTTATTGGATTTAGGAGTGAAGTATGGTAATTTTATACTATTTGTATGTGAATTGTGTTTGGTATGGATAGTGAACCGATGAATGTGGTGGTATAAGGTTGAGAGAAGTGAGTACCGTATAACGTCTATAGAAATTACACCCACTGCTCTTTGAAGACAATTGTGCACTATATGGGCAGCATAGCCAATACCCAAAAGTTCTCTGTCAAATTCATTATTAAGCTGATGGAAAACATTTTTCCACCTCTTCCTTTCACTCCCCCAAAGTTTGTGTTGCAGTTATCTGCATAGAAACCTATAACTTTCTGCTTAAGTTCATACTACATGATGACAGATACTAAAATGTTGCTTAATGTTTCCGACGTTTCCCTTGGAACTGACGAAATGTCTGTAAAAGTTTTACATTCAATCCCTCCGAAGTTACGAACTGATAACATTTTTATCTCCCGCATGTTACAGGTATCAATGGACACGGCTACAAAAGAGGTTTCTTTTAAATCTTCCGTGATTTCGTCAACTGATGAAGGAGCTAAAACTGCGCATAGCGCTGATTCACATTTCGTACGTGCTAGACTAAATTTGGCGTCAAATAGTTGCGAAATTAGTTTCGAACTACAGTCAGCTGATTTGAAACTGAAATCATGACAGGCTGTGTGGTAAACAAAAGTTGCTTCTTTAGCAGCCATTGAATGAATGAAAGGTTTATTGCAGCAAAAGGCCAGAATAAATACAATAGATACAATAAAAGATATCTACTTGTAGTTAATCACTGCACAATTTTGTTTGTGGTATTTGTCTTTTTTGCACATATTAGCATGATACATTGATTGTTACAAAGTTCGCATAAGCAATCCTCACTTGGAAATTGAAATCTTTTGTTGGTGCATAGCTTGTGGTGAAGACTATGCACTGCAAATCGCGCGATGGCGTGTCTCAGTTTGTAATTGGCCTGTCTCCAGCGTTCTGTCAGTATGGCATCAGTTATATAAAATTCGCCCCAGATGGCGTTTCTTTTCATAAGCAATATTTGATAGTTTTTTCATAAGTCTTGGTATTCGGTAGATGCAATTGCAACCTCATATCTTCTATGAAGCTTTCTTTCATCATAATATAGGTCAGCCTTTATGGTGCTGATATTCATACTCCAAGCACTCTCTTCATAAATCGGACCTTCATTTTTTAGAGTGTTAGGAGGTGTTTTACTGTAAGAGTACCCCATATTATGTCGAGTCCGTAGGTAGCTGTTGGTATTATTGTAGTTTGAAAGAGGTTCATTCCTGTTTGGGTTGCGAGCTGTTGGAGATTTTTGATGTTATATGTTGCTTTTATTGCTGCAGCTGCCCTTTCTTGCACATGTAGGCTACTCTAAAAGATGCCAGCGTTGTAAGGAGGGTGATACCCAATTATTTAAATTTTGAAACAACTTCTAGTGGTTCATCGTGGTGAGTCAAAATGTCTTTCGAAGTTTTCCTCCCTCCTTTCCTGAAGGTCATTTCTTTAGTTTTCCGTTGATTTATTTGTAGACTGTTTGATTCTGTCCATTTTCGAGTCTTAATAGCATTTCTTGTAATTCTTTTATATCAGCTGATCCTAGGACCATGCCATCTGCTTACATTATTAGAGTACTTGAGGTGTTTTCGACGATTGAGGTGATATCTGTTGTCATGATATTGAAGAGTGTAGGACTCATTGGATCACCTTGAAGAACGCCATTTGTGTGTAGTATTTTGTTTGATAATGTTACTCCGTCGTCTGTTTGACTGTAGTTGTGACTGTTATTATTTTTGTAATTGGGTTAGCCTCCCCAACCATCTGTCTAATTTTGTGGACGAATATCTGTCTATGTTGTCGAAAGCTTTCTTGTAGTCTATGAAGACTGTATAATATTTTTTCCAGGATTTCGTAGGGTATTTTGTCTCTGCTCTATCAGGTAAGTGATTGCGTGTTGGGTGCTTCTCCCCTTCCGAAAGCCGAACTGATTTTCTGAGAGAGCTGGGTCTATAATTTCCGTAAGTCTGTTTGTTAAGCTACGGTATTTGAGAACATTTTATATGATATAGATGTTGATTCCCATAGGGAACCTGAAATATTTGTCCCGAATGAGTAAATTTATAATACCAATATAAATGGTCCGTTATTGGACATTATAAATTCTCCAGCTAACTCATTCTTGGTTGCCAGCGTTTCGCTCCCCGTGAGCTGAGTTGGGCTCATCAGTTGGTACATAGCACACCCGCCAAGACGCATGGCTAGTGCATACCGTTGAGGTCACTGCGTAAGCCGGTGGCTCCAAGTAGCCTACGCAGTGGCCTCCACGTAATGCACTAGCCATGCGTCTTAGTGGGTGTGCTACGTACCAACTGATGAACCCAACTTAACACACGGCGGGCGAAACGCTGGCAACCAGGAATGAGTTAGCTGGAAAATGTATTTCAACTAACAGACCATTTATATTGGTATAACATTTAATATGGCATATTTTCATTAGCAGCCATTGCGAGTTCCTTGTTCTTGAGGATCCTCTTGAAATACGAGGTGATAATCGAATTAGACTCTTCTGATACGGCAGATTTGTGCTTCGCACTCCGCACATGCTCTACGATATCAGATCGATCTCCATGTGCCACAGAAAACACACTGCCACAATGTGAACACGTAACTCGGTTTTCTTTATTACACAGTGTTTTCATAAACAGATATTCTTTCCGAAGCTCATCCGTAAACTTACAACTCCTCCGTATTGGCATTTTGGAAATAAAGAAGAATCACTAGCACAAGAGGAAGGCAACATTCGCCAAACAAGAGAGAAAACAATGACCAAACGCCGGTTATTTGCGTCATTATTTTGATTATATTTTCCCGTAGCTAAACGACGTATATGGCGTAAATCAATCAATCAATCAATCAATCAATACTGATCTGCATTTAGGACAGTCGCCCAGGTAGCAGATCCCCTACCTGTTGCTTTCCCTATTTTCTTAAATGATTTTAAAGAAATTGGATATTTATTGAACATCTCCCTTGGTAAGTTATACCAATTCCTAACTCCCCTTCCTATAAACGAAAATTTGCCACAATTTGTCATCTTGAATTCCAACTTTATCTTTATATTGTGATCTTTCCTACTTTTAAAGACAACACTCAAACTTATTCATCTACTAATTACATTCCACGCCACTTCTACGTTGATAGCTCGGAACGTAACACTTAGTCGAACAGCTCGTCTTCTTTCTCCTAAGTCTTCCCAGCCCAAACTTGGCAACATTTCTGTTACGGTACTCTTTTGTCGGAAATCACCAAGAACAAATCGAGCTGCTTTTCTTTGGACTTTCTCCAGTTCTTGAATAGAGCAATCCTGGAACCATACTCTACTTGGGGGTCTTACGAGAGACTTACATGCCCTCATTCATTCATTCATTCATTCATTTATTTCAATTAATTCCAACGAGCCTGCAGGCTCATACATAGGAATTGTACAGGACATTACATACTGGCGGGCACTCCTTTACATCCTGCCGGGCTGAGTGGCTCAGACGGATGAGGAGCTGGCCTTCTGACCCCAGCATGACAGGTTCGATACTCGTTCAGTATGGTGGTATTTGAAGGTACTCAAATACGTCAGCCTCGTGTCGGTAGGCTTACTGGCACGTAAAAGAACTTCTGCGGGACTAAATTCCAATGCCTCGGCGTCTCCGAAAACCGTTAAAGTAGTTAGTGAGACGTAAAGCAAATAACATTATTATTTTCGTTTTGCAAGCTGCTTCACATCGCACCGACACAGATAGGTCTTATGGCGATAGGAAAGGCCTAGGAGTGGGAAGGAAGCGCTCGTGGCTTTCACTAAGGTACAGCCCCAGCATTTGCCTGGTGTGAAAATGGGAAACCACGAAAAAACATTTTCAGGGCTGCCGACAATTGGGTTCGCGCCCGTAACCGCACGGCCAACTCGCCCGGTAACATTATTATTTAAATTCTTACTACAACCCCTAAACACCCTCATAACCATGTACAGAGATCTGTACCCTTTATTTACAATCCCATTTAAGTGATTACTCCAATGAATATATTTCCTTATATTAACACGTAGGTACTTACAGTGATCCCCATAAGGAACTTTAACTCCATCAACGCAGTAATTAAAACTGAGATGACTTTTCCTATTTGTGAAACTCACAACCTGACTTTTAACCCCGTTTATATTCATACCATTGCCTGCTGCCCATCTCACAACATTATCGAGGTGATTTTGCAGTTGCTCACAATCTTGCAACTTATTTATTACTCTATTTAGAATAACATAATCTGCAAAATGTCTTATCTCTGATTCAACTTCTTTACTCATATCAATAATACTGCATTGAGGAATTCCCCTCTTAATTATTACAGGGTCATATAAAGCCTCGGCTACTTTAATTCTCTGAGATCTATTTTCTAGAAATATAGCAACCATTCAGTCACTCTTTTGTCTAGTCCAATTGCAGTCATTATTGCCAGTAGTCTCCCATGATCCGCCCTATCAAATGCTTTAGACAGCCCAATCGTGATACCGTCCATTTGGCCTCCTGAATCCAAGATATCTGCTATATCTTGCTGGAATCCTACAAGTTGAGCTTCAGTGGAATTACCTTTCCCAAACCCAAACTGCCTTCTATCGAACCAGTTATTAATTTCGCAAACATGTCTCATATAATCAGAAAGAATGCCTTCCCAAAACTTACATGAAACGCATGTCAACCTTACTGGCCTGTAATTTTCAGCTTTATGTCTATCACCCTTTCCTTTATACACAGGGGCTACTATAGCAACTCTCCATTCATTTGGTATAGCTCCTTCATGTAAACAATAATCAAAGAAGTACTTCAGATATGGTACTATATCCCAACCCATTGTCTTTAGTATATCCCTAGAAATGTTATCGATTCCAGCCGCTTTTCTAGTTTTCAACTTTTGTATTGAACCGTTCTCCTCATGTGATATTGGGAGTAATATTTATGCAATTATCATAAGTAGACGAGGCCACAGAGGGATGATGTAATGTGCTTAATATGACGCAATAGTGCGCGTTTTTGAGAGCATCATAGCTTCAGTTGGGGTGTAGTTTTGTGCCAAACAAAGAGGGAGATAAGCCAAGCCAGCCACTTCACTTCGGGGATTTTCTGTAGCCAAGATGTGAGAGAGATAAAGCGGGAGAATCCAGGCCTGTCAAAAATTAAGCTTGAGAAGTATCTCCGTCCACGGATGGAATCCAGAAAATATAAAACGATAGGAATACTGAGAGTAATTTTCTGAGCGATTTGATATGCCTCATTAAACTAATTATCATCTCGAATTAATTGATCTTCATCTCGAGTACCGTGGGAAGCAAGCCAGAGCTAAACAAGAAACTCAAGTGGCCCAAGCGGGGAAAACTACGCGTGGCTTGGGATAGTCACTCCAATAAATACTGAGCTGAGAGGACGCGGAGATCATTCTCTACACTCAACTCTGTCCGTGTGATACGTGTCTTGTGTCGGTCGCGCTTAGATAGAACAAAGCATTTTATACTTGTGATTTGCAGTTAGTGAACTTTTCCTTTGTCTGTGTATTTGAGCGAACAGCAGATACAGAAAACTTGTGTCATGAACTGAGCAGAAAGCCGATTAAGATGATACGAGTTAGAAATAATTTTTATTCACTACAATTATTCTTCGAGTAAGTAGAAATCCAGTGTAATCTGAACGTTAACTTGTTCTTAAGTCGGCGTAGGCTCGAAATGAACAATATAATCTAACTGCGTTGTAATGAACCATTTCCACATGCACAGAAATTAATCAGCTGAAACATTAGGCGGTTATCTCGAAGAAACGCCATAAATTGTAAATATGTTAATTAGCGTGGCATAAGTGAAGGAAAGAAGTAGCCCAGAATTTCGTTGCACGTGATATTAGGAGTGAAGTCCGTGTGTGATCTCACATAATTGTCAATTCAAACTTTATGCAAATAAACCTCAGGAGTGCACTGATATGCGAAATAAGGAAATATGCATTTAACCAGACACACATGTTAACATTGCATTTTCCTTCCAGTTGCATTATATCACACAAACGCTCGCACGCAAATGCTAATAGATCACTGCGTGCCCAGCTGTACGAGAAGGTGAAGGGAGACTTCAGTAGCTGCAGGGAGAAGAAGATCCATAATTGTGCTGCGTTGGGTCATCGCGGTCCGATCGAGACATCAGTAGCTGCAGGGAGAACAAGATCCATAATTGTGCAGCGTTAGGTCATCACGGTCCGGCCGAGACATCAGTAGCTGCTGTTCCAGTTAAGAAGACAGAAGACAATGGGGATGTTGTTGGAATCAAACCTGGGAGTGCTGCCCTGTGTCAACGGCAGTAGCACGACCTGCTAAAGGATGCAGTACGCCATGGAGGATTGTTAAGATGAGCAATTAATTAAGGTCAGTCAGATTATAACATTTAAGCATGAGATGGCTTCGCTAATATTGTAAATAGGAATTTTTTGCCCTCCAGGCGACTCTGTTAACAATCTTGCGCTCACAACAAGCATGCAATGGTAGTGTGTGTCATTCTCAATTGTTTATAGTTCTAGGTTGTTTTCTTTGTTTGTGTACATAAATTTGTCATTCAGTTGAAGGAGGGATTATTCTGTAATATCATCAATATTATATATAGGAACCAACCAGCACGGTCTAGTAAATGTGATAGGAAGACTTTGTCAGATAACCGCATGAGAATGTCTTAACGAAATGATGTCATAGGTATTTGTGATTATCGTTAGTAGGGACAAAGGCCGCAGCTGGCCCAGGGGCTAATGCGCAAGATGGCGGCTATACATGGGCTCTTATTATGCGACTAACTCCTGGGAGCTGAGCCAGGAGCTACTGCGCAAGATGACCGCCACGCGCAATCCACCTCTAGCTACGTGCTACGACCTCTGACACCTTCAGACAATAGGATGTCATCATCTTATGGAATACTGTCGAAAGAGGCTACTAAAAGGGACGCCTGACTTGAGAGGGCATGGGTTAGCGAACTGAGGGTCTTTAGCTGAGGCTAGGCATGATGTATTCTAAGTTGTTGTCTATCTAACCTTGGCCAACTCTTGTAGGACACTTCATTCCGAGGGGGTGGGATTGATCAGAGCAAAACTCCTCCAGGGGCACCCTTACCTTAGGTAGGAGCCGAGCAACCTGTGCTGTTGTTGTGTCTGCATTGGCGAACTCGAGGTTTTTACCTGAGTCTAGGCATGATGTGTGCTAAGCTGTTATCTATTTAAGCTCCTTAGTCAACTCTTGTAGGACACTTTATTCTGATGTTGTGGGGGTCGAGTAGAGTAAACCTCCTCCAGGTGAACCCTTGTCTTAGGTAGGAGTCGAGCAACCTGTGCTGTTGTTGTGTTTGCATTACTGAACTAGGGGTCTTTAGCTGAGTCTAGACATGTTGTGCTCTAAGCTGTCGTCTATTTAACTTCCTTGGCTAACTCTTGTAGGGGACACTTCAGCCCTAGGGGAGCAGAGTAAATGTCACTCCTAAGATTTGAACGTGGAGTTGACATAAACTCAAAACTAAAGAGCTTATGTGCAATTCAAATATCCTCACCCTGATTGAAATGTGCGCACGATGGTGGTACTGACTACAGTACATGTGGAGACATGCACATCTCAGCAGAAAGAAAAAATGACTTTGCTAGCTAAGCTGCATTTTTCCTATATGGTGTTGTAAAGGAATGCGACAGTGTGTTATGACGTAAGACACCTAACCTGAGAGAACTTAGAGTTTTTAGCTGCAGGTCAAAGCTTGTTCGCAGTGATGTTACTACAACTCTTGCACTATGATGACGTTACTCTACTTAGATCTGAATTCTTTTATGAGGTAGTGTGGAGGGGTGGAATTTTATTAATGGTATACTGCTAGTCTTAAGGGTGACTAAAAGGGACGGGCTAACTTAGGGGAGAGCTGTGCTAGGACACAGGGGTAAATAGACATACACAGAGCCTTATAGAGGCATTCTCTAATTTTTTCCTTCTTATTTTTTTCTTCTTTATCTCTTTACTATTTAGGGTCGGTTTTCTCCATCGGACTCAGCAAGGGACCCTACTCTACCGCTTCAAGGACAGTTTTCTGGAGGTACAGACTCTGGGTCGAGAGATACAAATGAGGAGGATGGCCAGTACCTCGTCTTACATGGCCTATCGTTAACCTCTTAACACTTAACTGCTGACCTGATTATAGTTAAGAGTGCTAGGTTAACCCATGCATATGACGCTAGGCTTAACTTTACAAGGGCGTTATAGTCTCAAGTTTGAGATTCGATCTTACGCTCAACCTAAGTAGACGAGATGAGACATGATCCATGGACTTTGATGCTGAGATTGGTGGAAGCTTACGGCTACACATAGGACTAGGGACATGGTGTGAGGTGTAATACAAATGCTTTATTTACAGACGGCGTAATATTGGGAAGCATCATCGAAGTTCTAAAAAAACTAAAAAATCCGGCTTTTAACCTCTGCCTTCCTACTATCATACACAATGTCATTCATTTCATCTTAGTATCTTCCTTTATGAGGTTTATGTCAGGAAAGGCATCCGGTTATAAAAAATCCATCTTAAAAGATTCATCTCACCACAAACCAGACACCGTATGGAAACTGGACAACGAATGGACACACATTAGATTTTAACGTCGTGCAGCCTTAGCCAGCAGTCCGCATTTCAAATCACCCACGCTGTGACGTCACAGCTCTGTCAGGAGAAGGCCTGCGCGTTCGGTTCTGTAAAGATAAGCATGCATGTTTAAATCGCCCGCGCTTATTACGTCACAGCTCCGTCACTACAACAAGGGGGAGACTGGCAAATAGCCTGTGAGTGCGTGAGTAATCAGTTTTACAGTAACTTGCAAACTCGCCATCAGAGTGTACCTCAAGCTGATGTACCGCGAGTGTGAGCTTGCCTCCGGGAAATAGTGGGTTCGAATCCCACTGTCGGCAGCCCTGAAGGTGGTTTTCCGTGGTTTCCCATTTTCACACCAATCAAAGGCTGGGGCTGTACCTTAATTAAGGCCATGGCTGCTTCCTTCGAGCTTCTAGGCCTTTCCTATCCCATCGTCGCCATAAAGCGATGTAAAGCCATTACCAACAAAAGCCTAGCTATCACCCTTTGTTTATGTCTCTTGCGGGATCTAATAGGAATTTGTTTACAATAACTCACGAAGTCGCGGCGAGGTTGCACTGTTATATCTCTAGCGAGATCTCATAGTCTTTTGATTACAGTAACTTACGAAGTCGCTGCGAGAGCGCACTAATATGTCTTTTGCAGGATCTGATAGTCATTTGTCACGCTGAGACGTCACATCTCTGTCAGGAGAAGGCCTGGGCGTTCCGGTTATGTAAAGATAAGCATGCATTTTTAAATCACCCGCTCTTATTACGTCACAGCAATGTCACTACTCCGCGGGGTAGACGACAAAGAGCCTGTGAGAGATTAGGTTAACACACGTGTTAACCACACCTACAAGTCACCTCACTAGTTGGACTCCTCCAAAGGGAACCCGTCTGAGGTTAGGTTGGCGTTCCTCGTAGCGAGGTTGGGTTAACACGTCATAATGACGTCTTAATCTCATCAGCAGATCAGCTAACTGATTTGTGGCTCCTCCATGGGCGCCAGATCGATTCGGCTGCTCCAAAGGGGTCCGCGACCCTTCCGACTCTGCTTCTCCTAGCAGTCAAAATCACTCCAGGTTGGCCAGTGAGGTTAAGATTGAACTCGTTCGTACGCGTATGACGTCATAACCTCATCTATGGGGGTCGAAAGCACTCCAGATCATTCCCTGAACAATTAGGGCTAGAACAATTTTGTTACTTTCATAGATCTGTCTCTGTCTTATCCTTGGCTTTGACAATATGAAAGTGAATGAGGTATGAGCGATGCTAGTAATGCCAATCCTTATGCAGCCAGTCCCTGCTATGTACGGTGTGAAAATGTTGCTTATAGGGTCGGTTGGTGTATGCATTTCAGTAAGCTTGGCATACTGATATGTAATAGCAACTCTGGCTCGGTGAAGAAAGCAACGGGAAACTACCTCACTCCTCATGTCCCCAGTACGCCTCTTCAGTGATGCCTAGGCCATCTATGACAGCTGATGGCAGAGCTGGTGAGGATCCCACCAGCGTTAACGCTGACGGACTGAACATACATACATACATACATACATACATACATACATACATACATACATACATACATACATACATACATACATACATACATACAATGGAGTCTGTGAGGTTAGGCTTGTTCTCGTACGCAAGCTTATGGCGTTATTCCGAGTTTAGTGGTCTAGAACCTTACTACTCAACTAGGGGTCAATGACCTCGCATCAGTTTCGGCATAGCCTTACTACTCAACTATGGGTGGGAAAATCCTGACTCAGCACCCATTGTTTTAGAACATACATTGCTCATCTACTTACATAATGCACACTTAAGGTGAAGAGGTAAACCAAAAGATAAAAATACAAAACATTACTTTTGAAATTTTGAATTTTCTTAGAAATTTTTCCTACTTTCAAAATATTCAAAAACTTGCGTTATTTCAAAATGTGACGCGTGTTGCGTGTTTTTATATATTTGGACTAATTCAAGTAAATTTTGAATTATTTAAAAATTGTATTCATCTTTATCGTCGAAATTTGTGGGACACCCTGAACCGCAAGTGTCGAATTTTCTGAGACTTGCACAAAACACGGGCTTCGGTATTTTCCGAGGACAGGACAACAAGCGTCAAATTAAAAAAAACGTCTCTTGGTTTAAACGAAATCGAAAGGTATCACCTGTGCGGTCAGTGGCCATTTATTTTGTTGTGCCGTTTCCTGTTGCACAACCCAGCGTGGGCTATTTTCGGGAGGCGCTTCGCAAGGGAGATTCGTTCTGTCTTCGGGATCATGTAGAACAGACGTGTTGTCCGGGAGCTCTGGTTTTCTTGGGGTTAGCAATTCTTTTATTTCCGAATGTAATTTCATTTAACTTCATTTTGTATCTTTATTTATCACAGGAGTTTACCCGTCGATCTTTCTATCAGAAATAAATTGTAATTTACGATATTGTAAAGAGGATCCATCTTCACTTTGGCACGAGGAAAAACAATTTGTACCTTAAAAATAAAATTCTCACTAAGCTTGTCCTAAGTGAATCTGATTTATTTAAATAGGTTTCCTGTGACCTGTATTTCTCTAGAGTGAATGGTGTCGCTTCACATTTTCAACTTGTAATCGATTACGAATCTTTTCTTTGAATATCAGTAGAGCCCTGCGCGGATATACAAAATAATATCCGCATCCGCACTTCTTTCATCCGCACCCACATCTGCATTCGCGAATGTTCATCCACATCCACATCCACAAAATGGCTATCCGCGGATATTGTAAATATTTAACTACAGTATATTACACCCAAGATATTGAAACGGATAGATCTGTTGACATAATACAATAGGCCTGACACCTGGCACAAGAACCCCTACAGTCACAGGTTCATGAGGGACTTCCTCTTGCGAAAACTTTCGACGTATTGACCTTTGTTCTTTCCAATAATTTAGGACAGGAGCCAGCTAGGCTTAGGTCAGATTTTCGGCTTTATATGGTCGCAAGGCTCTTTATATATCACTATTCTCTCATACCAGTGTCAAGGGTCGCCTAACCACAAGCAAAAATAAGAGTATACCTGAGTGAAAATCAATAAACATAATTATTTAGAAATTATCAGCAAAATTATTCACACTGCCATACAGTTTGTATCCGCCAAGACAGTAACTTCGCGGATATCCGCGGATAAATGTACGGGTATCCGCATCCGTGCAGGGTTCTAAATATCAAACCACTCTGCGCAGTGGACCCATTCGCTTTCTTATCTAAACTTCGAAAGGTATTTTCCTTCAAGGCTAGTACCGGCAAGATCGTTGTAAGACTGCAACTTAATTACCTACATTAGGGTTTGTATTTCAATTTTTGTGTTTATTTCCTTTTATTTAATGTTTTTTATATAATAAATAGGGTTTAACTAAATTATTCTTTGTTGAAGTTTCGGCCTAAAAGACCTTCGATCCATAACCTCGTAGGGCTCCTTTCGCTGTCCACATCCTGCCGTTAGTTGCCATGCATTTTAACTGGTTTACTGTAATTTTGATTTAATGGCATAGTTTTAATGATTCCAAGTTGTTTTGTTCTACATTTCCTTCTTTTTATTTGAATATCCCGCACAAAATAGAAAAAGGAACCGTATACACGTCAAATATTTCTATATTAAACATAGTGAGAATGCATTTTTAGGTAAAATCAGTTATTTATTTGGAACAAAATATTTACAGGAACTCACCTTATTAATTCAGCAATTTCCAAATTGACTCGTATTGGGTGTCAAAATCAGCGGCCTTATGTTTCCGACAAGTTGTTTCATCAGCTGAACGTCTCCCCTTTCGTACCCATGACTTGACATATGGTTGTGGGTTAAATGTATACACAGGAGGTCCAAGGCTGGTTATGAAAATAAGTCCGCTTGATCTTGCAACCGTCAGCCTATTTCTATTTTCGGTGTGGATCACACTCATGGTACTGAAAGCTCTTTCAACTTCTGCTGAAGAGATGGGAATGGTCTGTACAGTCTTGATTAAAGGCATCAGCTCCACTGGAATTTCCTTGGTCTCGATATACTTTCTAAAAGCATTAATGTACCTCCTATTGTCTGACATGTGGAAAAAGTCACAAAGGTTGCCAACACTCTTATCACCACAGCAGATATCCAAAGTAGAAGTGGAGGGCCAATTATTTTTGTATGTTACCTTTGAATCACTGATAACTTTTGTCACTCACTCATGTCTCTGCTGACTAGAGCTGGAAACAATTTGAGATGATGTGGACACATTTTCCATAAGCCTGTTATTTCAATTGCTCACAAGACTTCTGAAAAACTGCTTTCTGGTCAATTTTTACAACTTTTTTAGAATCACCTAATCCTATGTTTCTAAACGTTGTGTTTTCTGCTGCTTTAAGAACTGTTCTGTAGTATTATCCAGAAGCTGAGTTGCACATAGATTCAAACACTTTTATAGTGCGCTTGATTGCATTTTGAGCCACTGTCAGACTTGTCTCTCTTTTTTTCTGCAACTCTAATGACAAATCAGCTAACTCAACAAGAGCATCATACATAATTGCAATATTTTCTAGAAATTCTACACATGTTAACATATTTTCTAGACCTTGGAATTTTTCCCTTTCTTTGGAGTCTCTCTGGTGGTCATTTTTGGCTTCTCTAAAATGTTTTACTAGTGCATTATAGTTTTCCCAGATAGCTTTTACAGTTGTCTGGCTTGATGTTACCCATCTTATTGTAAATATTTTCCCCATCTTCTTAACTCTTTGTTCCAGTGAAGCAGCACAAATGTTGAGTTCCCTTTGATTTTTGGGAGACATGCAGTGTAAAGAATACAATTTGTCAAAGAAAGAATGGAAATGGTTAAAACCTGTAACATCATTTCTTGTATCAGAAACGGCCAATTCCAAGCAATGGTTTAAACAGTGCCAGATTACTATATCTGAAAATAACTTTATAAACTGTGCTCCAACTTAATTTTTTCTACCTAACATTACAGAGGCCCCATCACATGCTAGACAAACTATATGTTTGGCAGAAAGTCTTCATTCATCCCATATGAAGACAGATTCTTCAATATCTCTCAAGTAATAACATCTGTTATAGTTTATTCAAGTTCTATCAAGTCCTAGAAAAGGGAAACAACTTCAGAATTATCTGAAAGAGCACATCTCAAACATAATTCTAAAACAGATTTTGCACTAACTGTTGTTGATTCGTCAATCATAATACTGATTCTCCTCTGATTTTCTGTTGTTGATTTTGCTATTTTATTTCTCATTTCCTGTGAAATGTGTTCAATAATATTAGCACAACTAAAATTTGTATGAAGAACTCGTCCCATATATAAACCATTTAATTGTTGAAGTTTAACATAAACCTGTAGCTCTAGGAAGGGTCTGTTTCTTTTCGCAATTGAGTATGCTGTTCGAAATTCTCGAACGGTGGTTTCTAGGTGTTTGACATTCATATTGTGTCCAAGCAACTTTCAAATATCTTTTTATTAGATTCTGATTTTTCTAACATACCTTTTTTGTGAGATTCTGAAATTTTGTGCTATATTTTTTCCGAAGGCTTGTTTGTTGTTTATTAATATTATTTCTGTTGGGATGAACCTTGCATTCTACCCATACTTTCATTAGTTTAAATCCTGCCCCTTTAGAAACTCCTAATCCTAATTTACTTTCCTCTTTACATATATTGCAGCCTAAATTTTTATTTTCTGCAAATAACCACTTGTTCTCTGACGAAAAATAACGGTACTGGAAAATCTTGTTTTCGGTGGCTGGGTCCTTGAATTTCACAGTCGATGGTAGAAGGGTAGGACCATAACCTAGATTCTCCCTTATAAGCGCATCACGCGTTTCAGATACATTTAACCCAGGCTCTGTCTTTATACTCACGTCCTAAATGAAACTAATGTTCTCGGAACTCCATTCAGCTTCGTTTTTACTTGAGCGATCACACACCCTTTTAGTATTCTTCGATTCTTCATCTTCATTCCCAGCACGTTTTATTGAACCCAGCCACTTCAGTAAACTCATGGCCACACTCACAACTCACTTTCACAGCCTCTGGAAAACATGGAAGGTACTACGGGGCTACTGATGTTCATTAACTGCAGAGAGATTCCATAATATCTGCTTCAGAACAACACATTGAGCAAAACATAAAATAAAACTTGGATTCACACAAACATAACCAGTGAAAGAAAGTTGTTGTGCTCACTTCCCGCTTTCCGATCCAATAGCAGTGTAGCCAAGCTTAGAGAACCAGAAAACCGCCCAGGAGTGTAAAAGCGACCATGAACATAACACCGTGAGGTTCGATAATAGTCCGCTAGAGTACACCCATGACGTTTCAGCGCTATGTACAGATTATAAGGTTTTCTTACTGAATTTAAAAATGTTACGTCATTCTGAAGCGGGAAAATTTCCGCAACGGTCCAACTAAACCACTGGATAAAATAAAGTTAATTATGTGGGGGAAATAGGAGATCAGCTGGGATCCAAAGAGTTAAGATGTAGGTCTAACTAATTTGGTGAAATGTATTATTGAAAGAAGTTATGTTTAATCGAATCTTTTAATATCTTGTATTACATTTTTTACAATAAACATTTGAGTAGAAATATTTCTTATTTTGCAAGAAAATGAAGCAGGAGAATGCCAGATGTAGTCCTCATCCAAACAGCGATTGTACTTTCAAACTCTGTAACGAGAAGAGAACATTTTAAGTGATTACATAGTTGTTCTAATCTTCTTAATTAATGATATGGTCCCGCGTACACTTATATTGAGCTCTTCTGATATGGACCATATCCCTTCAGTTCTAAAGTGCTGATTTAATCATTATAAAAACACACTTCACGCTTCTTAAATTAGACTGCTGAATTACATTATCTTATCTTACACATCACTGCAAGTACTATTTTGGGAACTCGTAGTACCGTACTCTGCGTAACAAGCGAGCGCTCATTATTTTCGAAGTTCTATCGAGTAGCGAGTTCAGTTTCATTTTTTCATTCTTATGGAATTATTTATTTATTTAATCTGACGCAAGTTTTCCTAATGACGCAGAATAATACACAGTATTTTTTGATGAAAGATGATAAATCAGATTAGTCTTAAAGAATATATGTTATAGCTGGCCGTGTTAAATGACATGAACTCTACATAAATAATGTCAAAGAATCGAGACGGTGTATTTGATTATTGAGTTGACTATATCATCTTGCAGATTTACTCGACAGTTGATTTTTTTGTCACCATGTCACGAAAGATTTCAGAATTTTTCCCCTCGCGCCAGAAAGAAGTCCAGTCACAGTAATTTTTCGAATGTTATATGATGATGATGATGCTTGTTGTTTAAGGGGCCACACATCTTCGCGGATAAATGCCACTTAGGGTTATAAGACTCAAGGAAGAAAGCATGGGCATTGGCCGGACTACACTATAAGGCCGGGACAGTGGAGATCCGACAACGTCGCTTGGAATGAAGCCTGTGACTTCTGAGTTCGTAATTTGTAAACAAGTCTAACGTGATGTATCATTATACTTTGTGTTGTGCGTGAATTAACTTGATGGCATTGTTTTCAATTCAGAGTATACTGAAGATATTTTATGTGTTATAGTTTGAAAAATTAACCTACACACTATTTGATACCCTGGAACGACATTAATGTACGTCAAAGGTGAACTTTCTCATGTTGCAGTATGTATAATAGTGACAGTACATATTGTTTTTAAAAGCCATTCTGTGTTTCTATTTTTCAATATTTCAGGTTTCTTTTGGGAATCTACATCTATATCATCTGATGGCCAGGCAGGCATCAATTTTTTGCAAATGAGACAAAGTCTCTCATAGTGCATTGGCACTGCCGGCGGCTCTAAGTAGCCTACGCAGTGGTTGTCCACGGCACAACAGGTCACCTCCGTCTACTGTCCTGTAGAGGAACTTCATCGACCGGTGAGTAATGCTGATCTTTGTTTCGTTATGTCCAATGGGAGCCCTACACCGTACGCTGTCATGGCAATTGAAAGTTGCTTGAAAATGTGGTCAGACAGGTGGACGAAGTGCTCGTTGTGGGGTTTCACTCCGGAACTGTTTTTCTATCTGTGTGTGTCCTGAGCAAGGCAAGGAGGTCGCTTGGGTTGACTTCTGGACTCTGAGGGGTACCAACCCCTATATACTTAGTGAAAAATGGAAGGGTATGTATAGGTATTTTAAGGCAGAAACAGGTTCCAAGAAGGACATTCCAGGAATAATTAATGAACAGGGGGAGTGTGTATGTGAGGATCTTCAAAAGGCAGAAGTATTCAGTCAGCAGTATGTAAAGATTGTTGGTTACAAGGATAATGTCGAGATAGAAGAGGAGACTAAGGCCAAAGAAGTAATAAAATTTACATCTGATAACAATGACATTTACAGTAAGATACAAAAGTTGAAAACTAGAAAAGCGGCTGGAACTGATCAGATTTCTGGGGATATACTAAAGACAAAGCTTTGGGATATAGTGCCATATCTGAAGTACTTATTTGATTATTGTTTGGTCGGAGAAGATATAACAAGATGAATGGAGGGTTGCTATTGTAGCCCCTGTGTATAAAGGAAAGTGTGATAGACATAAAGCTGAAAATTACAGGCCAGTAAGTTTGACATGCATTGTATGTAAGCTTTGGGAAGGCATTCTTTCTGATTATATTAGGCATGTTTGTGAAATTAATAACTGGTTCAATAGAAGGCAGTTCGGTTTTAGGAAAGGTTATTCCACTGAAGCTCAACTTGTAGGATTCCAGCAAGATATAGCAGATATCTTGGATTCTGGAGGTCAAATGGACTGTATCGCGATTGACCTGTCTAAAGCATTTGATAGGGTGGATCATGGGAGGTCCGCCTCTGTGGTGTAGTGGTTAGTGTGATTAGCTGCCACCCCCGGAGGCCCGGGTTCGATTCCCGGCTCTGCCACGAAATTTGAAAAGTGGTACGAGGGCTGGAGCGGGGTCCACTCAGCCTCGGGAGGTCAACTGAGTAGAGGTGGGTTCGATTCCCACCTCAGCCATCCTGGAAGTGGTTTTCCGTGGTTTCCCACTTCTCCTCCAGGCAAATGCCGGGATGGTACCTAACTTAAGGCCACGGCCGCTTCCTTCCCTCTTCCTTGTCTATCCCTTCCAAACTTCCCATCCCCCACCAAGGCACCTGTTCAGTATAGCAGGAGAGGCCGCCTGGGCGAGGTACTGATCATTCTCCCCAGTTGTATCCCCCGATCCAATGTCTGAAGCTCCAGGACACTGCCCTTGAGGCGGTAGAGGTGGGATTCCTCGCTAAGTCCGAGGGAAAAGCCAACCCTGGACAATAAACAGATTAAGAAAGAAAGAAGAAGGATCATGGGAGACTACTGGCAAAAATGAGTGCAATTGGACTAGACAAAAGAGTGACCAAATGGGTTGATTTCTAGAAAATAGATCGCAGAGAATTTTTTTTTTGCTAGGGGCTTTACGTCGCACCGACACAGATAGGTCTTATGGCGACGATGGGATAGGAAAGGCCTAGGAGTTGGAAGGATGCGGCCGTGCCCTTAATTAAGGTACAGCCCCAGCATTTGCCTGGTGTGAAAATGGGAAACCACGGAAAACCATCTTCAGGGTTGCCGATAGTGGGATTCGAACCTACTATCTCCCGGATGCAAGCTCACAGCCGCGCGCCTCTACGCGCACGGCCAACTCGCCCGGTCGCAGAGAATTAGAGTAGGTGAAGCTTTATCTGACCCTGTAATAATTAAGAGGGGAATTCCTCAAGGCAGTATTATCGGACCTTTATGTATAAAGCTTCTGCCCTCACTACCTGTGTATGGGCCGGGCTACTCCTCGACCGGGTCAGGAATGGAACGAATGAGATCCCCATCTCTCCCCTCTCAATGTCATCGCTTCTGAACTCCGCGTCATGCACGGCGGCGTGTAGTCGTAGCGTGTAAGTTAATTAGGAAGCGTGTAGTACACAAGTAGGAGTGAAAATGATAAACAGATATGAGTTTGAAGGCATCCTTCAAGTTGAATGTGATAGATCATGCTGCAGGAAATGAAGAGAACGCGGCGAGTAGTAAATATAAAGTGCAGCCGTGTATGATCCGTTATTGAAGAAGAGAGAAAAATCTAATTCCTTCTACGGCGTGTAGAAAGAAAAATACGAAAGGTGGACATAAAAGTTCTGTAGTGGATTAGAGAAGCAACAGTCAACGGCAACATTGTAAATCACGAAGAGATTCAGTTTAAAGCGCATGAAATTAAACGAACTCTTCGAATTGCAGGAAAGGATTTTAAAGTAAATAGAGGTTGGTCAGAATGCTCTTTGTGCCGAATAAATATATCACTGTGCCAGCGGCTTCCATCAAATTGTACCGACAAAATAATCGAATTTCACCGCTTTATTGCAAGACTTCGGACATTGCAATGCTGGGCACCCGTGAACTCCGTGCGGCGCTGCTGCTGTGGTTTGGGCGCGGTGTTTAGTCTCAGCTGATACAAAACTGTTCAAATGTGCTAATATCACTTTTTTTGCGTGTGGATTTAAATAGCTATTTTGCAAGAGTCAAGAGAAAACAAGGGAGACCGAGAAAAACATGGCATGGAACATTCCAAGAAGACCTTCGAACAGCTGGCATCAGATGGGAGGACAAAGAAATTGCTGCTTTAGACACGATCACTGGAGGAAGCCCAGGGGTGTGAAAAGATTTGATAATGATGCTAAGACCGCTATTGACATATGGATCCTTGATCTGGTGAAACACGACTTTAATATTTTAAGAGTGAGATAATGCGGAAATTCTGTGGTATAGTATCTTTAGTAAGTAACTGGTGCTGTAGGATTAATGATGAGCTCTACCAACTGTTCAGAGGCTGTGACCTTGTGAATTCATTGAGGTAAGCAGGGCAGATGGGTTGGATATGTTGTAAGGACAGATGAAAGTGATCCTGTAGAGAAGGCACTGCCAGTACCCACTAGTATTAGTAGGTACTGGCACTGCTCACTGGATCAGGAGGCTGATATCGAAGAGGATGACCCAAGTTACTCTGGGAAGAGAATCTAGAAGAGGATGCAGCAGGGTTGCAGAAATTGGAGGAAGACTGTCCAAAACAGGGATCTCTGGCTGAAATTATTTAGGAGACGCTGAGGTCCATTCTGGACTCTAACACCATCCATGGTGGAGGTGAACGCAGAATTCAAATATCTTTCTTTATGCAAAATTTGCGCCTAGACTAAAACTGGTGATGAAGATGAGTATTTAATGCTTTACAATAACTTTGTTTACTGGAAAATATTTTTCATGAGATGTGAAATATTCTCTGTATCCGTGTCCTTACCTTTGTTAATGTTCTGAATGCACAGTGCAAGAACTCTGCCGATCTGGAACATTCTCCTGTAAACAGAGTAAGTTTTCATTAAAATGACTGTTTTATTATTTAGTTGCTATTACTACTATCAGGCGCGCCGAATTCGGATAATTATTGCGGGGGGGGGGCATGATTAACATAACACAGGCATGTGAAATGTAGAGCAACCATTAATGCAAACATTCATATATAATAACAAAATTCACAAGAAACGAAAAAAAAAAGAACAATAATAGAGCTTGTTTCTCAAAGATATTTTTAAACAAGTCTTATGTACGGAGTTTTCAATAACATTCACAAGTAAACAGAAAAATTGAACATGATTCATAAATGAATATTTTGAAGGAATATTGTATGTACAAAGCTATCAAAAGTAAAACAATAGAACTTGCTTTATAAGTACATTTTCTTTATAAATACCACATTACCATACTATACCGGTATATTATGAATTTCTCGATCCTAAATGTGAAGAGATCTACCACCATATGTATCGCTTGGACATTCTCCAGTTCTCTGAAGGAATGCCTGCTTTCTAATCTCATTTCTTGATTTACTACCATCTACCACCTTCTCGAGATTTACGCCTTGGTACCCTCCGAAGACTACCAAACTCAACGTTTTAAGGGAACTTAACAGCTAGGAGGGTGTCCGCCTCCATGGTTAGCTAAGTGATTAGCGTGCTGGCCTTTGGTCACAGGGGTCCCGGATTCGATTCCCGGCAGGATCGGGAATTTTAACCATTATTGGTTAATTTCCCTGGCACGGGGCTGAGTGTATGTGTTGTCTTCACCATCATTATTTCATCCTCATCACGACGCGGAGGTCGCCCACGGGTGTCAAATGAAAATACCTGCACCTGGCGAGCCGAACCCGTCCGGGGGGTCTCCCGGCACTAAAAGCCATACGCCATTTCATTTCATTTCTTTTTTTCTAGGAGGGATTCTTTTTTTTGGGGGGGGCGGTCAAATGGCACTCTGCCCCCCCCCCCTAAGATCATAACGCCTTGCTCCTCAAAGTCGACGCCACTGACTACTACTACTGCCACCGGTGGTGGTGCCGACTCCCAGATAACTGGAGAAAAGGCCAGGAAAGGAAATAATAATAATAATAATAATAATAATAATAATAATAATAATAATAATAATAATAATAATAATAATAATAATAATAATAATAATAATAATAATAATCACATGGTCTCGCCTACGGTGGGCAAACATTTTGATTTGACGTCATTTAGACTGCCCGAATATCAATTTTGTCGTTCTATTTCACTCTACCATATGGTAGAGCAAAGGATCTGTGTTGGGTGATCTATGGCTGAGCTATTAATATTGTTGGGTTAACACCAAATGTATCACCAGAGATACTTTACATGCCGACATCATATGACACGGAGTTCCACATGGACTTTCATCCGCCCTTCAAAAATCCGACTTCCATGCTTGAACTCACGACTTTGGGATCCGGAGGTCCGCACTCTACTACTGATCTACCGAGCATAATAATAATAATAATAATAATAATAATAATAATAATAATAATAATAATAATAATAATAATAATAATAATAATAATAACAATAATAATATGACTAAAGTGTCGGGATACAAGTTGCTATGAAATAGGAAATAAGATATTCTGAGCCATGGCCCTCCTTCTGCTCAGTCGACGATTGTAAATTCCACCGGTGATCCCTAAGCCATTAGAATGAAACACTGTCGTTTCTACCATGGAATTCTCCAAGCACGTTCAGAATCGATGTGACCTGCGTCTATGTCATGGACCGACATCTAATCTACTAAGTTACTTTAAAGTCATTGTGGATGATGATCGTAAGGAAATGAGGCTACAATGGCATATGGCCCTAATCTAAGTCACTGAGGTTGATGACCCCCCTGACCATCCAAGTTTCTAGGCTGAAGGCTAAACACAATTAAGTTGATGACCAAAGTTTCCACTTTACTATCCCCAGCACATTCACTGCTCAATCAATCAAAGTTCACTAATTACAACAATAGCAATGCTCACAAACTTTGTGGCAGTAAAATCCATTTCCATCGGATATGTCCCCTTAATCGTTACTTTATATTTAAATATTCCCCCAGAAAAACAAACTAAAATTTCCAGAATGCATCTCCAAATTATTCGCTTGATTAAAGTTATTTCAAATGCTGTTTCACTGAATTTAACAATTAAATAAATTTAAATGATTTAACGAAATGTTAAAGAACAGTAAATTTTATCTCCGTGGACCCTGGTTCCTTCACAAATTCCTACGCAGCTGTGATATGAATTCAATCTAGTGATATTTATCTGGCTGGAAAAGAATTGTTACATAATTCATGTCCAGTTATATATCTTGTCTCCTGATCTCACACTTTTAAAATCTAATCTAGCCCTAACCGTTATTAGCACTTGGATATCCTAATAATCTACGTACAAACCAAACAACTCGCCATATAATTACGATGTCATATCTCGTCATACCATTTATGAATTTTGCACACCCCTCACAGACAAACCAATCATCACGACCATCGCTCTATATTTTGGACAACCCTGAATTTGGTTACTCTGTTCCTTATACTCGACGTTCATGGTTTCAAATGTTCATTACGTCCCCAATTAAACAAATTTTACAGTATTTCACAATACTCAGATCATTACTGGCTATGAATTTCAACTAAATCCAGCATTTTAACGTTTTCCCCGGCCGAGAATACAGTACAATCTCAATTCCACGCCTGTCCCGTTATCACAGCTGAGGCCTCTCGTCCCCAAGTTCGCTTGGCAGTAACATGAAACACCTGGTTTATTCCAGTTTACTGGCTTCTCAAAATGCTCACCTTTTAAACTCTGCCGACATAATTAAACAAATACGATATTCTAACCAACAAAATGCACAGATTAAGCTTCAAGATGCCCACACTAATTATACGCGTCGCCAATTAATACCGCTATGGATTTCTATGAATTTCTTTCCATTCCCAACATTATAAAATATACCTCGGGCTATCGTGTCCCGGCTTCAATGACAGGACTCTAACCTGATTCGCACATCTCATCTCAACTCATATAAAACATTCCTCGGGCTTTCATGTCCCGGCTTCAATGACAGGTCCAACCTGATTCACAAATCTCATATCAACAAACTAACCTCTGTTTCCCAGCTCCACAATTATCATCGACAAAGAACTGGAATAAAATCCTTACTAGAAATCTCGACGTCTAATATCGCACAATGCATTAATCATGAATAACTTCGCATAAATGATATCGTATTTTATAACTTGATTTTTACGAGAAAATGACTGAAACATTCTACTAGATCTTTTATTGTCAGTCAGACACAGTTTAAAATGGGCCTAGAAAAACGTTTCTCTCCGTGACCAAATTCATCACCCTAGGTTCTCACCCGACAGCGCGCTTCCACTCGATTGAAAATGAGTAACCATGGATTTCTACATTATTAACGTCAAATTGCAGACAGGAAAAATTTACGTCGAATGAACATCTTAATTTGACATCACAAAATATAGGCAGTACACTCACACGGATGACGATCTACATTGGACGTGATATCACTTCGGAACCCTATTCAATAACTTTTTACAACCTTATACGGCACTCGCAAGACTTCAAAAATTTATCCAAGTGGAAAATAAAACAAATGACTCTTTTAGTCGTACTCTTACATTTACAAAACTTAGTAGGGGTGACCACTGCGTCGTATATCCCCATTCAAATACACTTTTAGAGATCATGAGACAAGATATAAGAGGTAGTAAGATGGAAAGTCACCTACCTCATGTAGTCACACCATTGTTCGTCATAGGGCTCACCTGCGACCCTGGCATTTTATTTAGCCATTTTTACATTCATGGCTTTACAAACCATTTTTATATTTCTTCAGGTTTCGTGGAATAAAGCATAAAAAAAGAAAATACCCTTCACTTGTTTGCTGAGCGCACACGATGGACTATAATTATTTCCGCACACGAATTACTTAATCACATTAGAATTTATTCAGTACTTTGACCGTCCTATCTGGTACAATTATTTCACTCAAGAAAACTATCTCCTCATGGAGACAAGACCTAGCCACAATGGCTAAAATCTGCAGTTGAACACAGTCTACTTTCGTTGGTTTGATTTCGCAGAGCAGCTCAACAATTTTTCGTCTGCTTTATATCACAAATGCCGGAGAAGGAGACTTCGTCATGGCGTCCCTTCATATTTATAGCAGTTACCCCCTCTCTTCGGATATCTCCCTTTGCCGCCAAGAAAATTTCTATAAATTTTCTGACTTAACTATAAACTGTTTTGAAAGTGACTACATGCTTGCTACATTTCTGGCGGTAGTGTTCATGGACATTTAAAATTTATACGGGTTCGATTTGTGAGATGATTGACCCCCTTTGATAGGCACTATATTTTTTGACTTGGCTTGGGTCACGCCATGTACACGCGCTTTGAAATAGTTCACAGAAATGACTTGAGATTCTTCCGCCGTCGACACGTGTGGCTGACGTCACGTATCCCAGAGCGTGGGACCGAAGGTAATCACCCCCTCGTCACGTGTCAAATCCATGCTATCAAGAATCCAACTTTTAGTTTAATTGTTAATTTATACATAATGTTCTTAGGGCACAAAGGTCATGGGTTCATATTTCCCCCAAGACACGAATTCCTTTCGCACAGTGACAAGGAATTTCCTTTAAATTACTCCAGATGGTGAAATTTCTAATTTTGACGTCTGATGAAACATGACCTTTGAACATAAATTCCTTTCTTCTCTCTTATGCAATTGCTTATCTCCTGGTGTACGAATACTGGTTGATGCCTTCAGCTTCCTGGTAGTTCTTGGTTGCTTGGAGAGTTCGGGGTTGAATTGTAGTTGACTTATTGTATGTTAGGTGGTTTGTCCTTCCAACTTCTCGACGAACTTGCATTCACATCAAAATGCGAAGTTTCTGGGTTCAAATCCCTGTCCTCGTTACTGTCGTTGTCACTGACTTTCTTCATTTTTGCAGGTGGTTTACCGTTCTTCTTCTTCATCATTCTCCTCATCTTCTTCATCTTAGCAGCTGGCTGACCCTTCTTCTTCATCATCCTCCTCATCTTCTTCATTTTAGCAGCTGGCTTACCCTTCCTCATCATCCTCCTCATCTTCTTCATTTTAGCAGCTGGTTTCCACTTCTTCTTCATCATCATCCTCCTCATCCTTTTCATTTTAGCAGCTGGCTTACCCTTCTTCGCATTTGCTTTAGCCTTTCTTGACGGACTATAATCGTCATCGCTGGCATCCTCGTCTGAACTTTCGTCCCTCTCATCACTGCTGCTTTTCTTAGGCCTCTTCTTCTTATTGGCACCAAATCGTTTAGGTTTTGATTTTTCCTCTTCAGACCCATGCCATAGATCAGAATGTCTGGATTTGTAATTATTCCACCTTCTATCGGCTTCATTTCCACAACGGGGTCTGCGTCTTTGGTAAGAATTTTCCCGACATCGATCCTTGTTCCTCCTACATGGATCACGGCGTCTATTCCACTTTCCGTACAGGTAGCTAAGCTGTCCCCAGTTCTTACTATCCTGGTTTGGTATGGTTTCAAACCGTTGCCCATTACTTTCTTGTATGACTGTCTGCGAAACATCCCTATCCGGTCTACTCTCTTGGATGTGGTTTACGACATTCACTTGGTTTTCCACATGCGTAGTTACTTCTGACGCTGATTTGAGAGACTGCATGTCATCTAGCTGTTCCAGTGTAGTGTCCGGTTTAACATTCACTATTTCTAACTTCTCCTTCAATTCTTTCGCATCCGCCCTTATATTTTCACTTAGTTCCTTCAAGTCTGCTTGTACCTCCTCAATACTCCTAGGCGTTTCTTCCTGACTCATACCTAAATTCCTTATATCCTCTTCTACCTCTGTCTTCAGATCGGCCCTAAGCTCAGCTTGATCTGACATCAACTGCTTATGTAGTTCCCTACTTTTGTTGACGTGCCTATCGAGGTCCCCTCTAATTATGTCCTGATTTTCACTGAGAATACGATGTAGCTCGCGACTTTCTATGAACTGCTGATTTATTTCATGTTTAAAGTCAACCTGTGCTTTAGTGTTCTGCTCCACCTTCACATTTAAGTCACCAATGTCCTTCCTAATATCAACGCTAGCTTCCTTACAACTATCCTGAGTGTCCTGCACTTTAATGTCAACATTTTGAACCACTTCCTTCATACCTTTTAATTCTACATCCGCACTATCTAATTTATTGTCCACTGTCTCTAGCTTATTATCCACTGTTTCCAACCTTACACTCATAGATTTAATATTCTCACTTAAGTCCTTGATCATTTGGTACAACTGCCCTGGGGCCATTTCTCCCTTCTGCATAAACATACTGTATTTAACAGAAAACGATAGGTCATCGGTGAGCCCGAGACTTCAACGGCGTATAATAGGACTACAACGATAAACATCACAACATATTCCTATCTAACACATCACACTGTTAATGCAACATTCTCTAAAATTTTATTTAATAAAATGTGAAATTCAATGTTCACTCGATCAAAGTGATCAGCCAAAACACTCAAACCAGTATTCAAAAATTTTGGGAAATTATTCTAACACATACTTAGATTATACCTTTCATTCAGTAGATAAATTATTCTCATAGTGGTATCTCCTAGCCTTACTCATCGGGCGTTTATCTATTTCTTCAAGTTCACTCTCATAAGAGTTTTAGCTTAACCTTACGGGCGTAACCTAACTAGGCAAGATGGCGGCTATACACACTTCCTCTGGGTGTAACGTTATAAAACTATCTCAGGGGCTGATAACTTGTAATATAGGTCCTTTAGCTTTATCGACCTAACTTTTGGGAACGGACGCAAGGGCCATTAGACAAAATGGCTGCTATACACTAGTCTTATGGACCGAAGTCTAAACATCTACCTTAGGGGCTCATAACTTGTACCTTAGAACCTATTAGTTTTATCCGCCTAACTTTTGGGAATTGAGGCAAGGGCTATTAGACTAGATGGCTGCTATACACTATTCTTATGAATCTAATTCTAGAGAGCTATCTCATTTTCTGAACTAGATGGCTATTACACTGTTCTTATTGGTTATGGGACTAGGGAGGCGGTGTAAGGGCTAATGCGTATGCGTTGCTTATATAGGATTAACTCTGGAGGGCTACCTCAGGGACTCGGGAGTTGAGCTACTGCGTTTGAACAAGATGACGGCTATAAATTGTTCTTATGGGACCAGGAAGGTGTTGTTAGAGCTAATACATACGCATTGCTTATATAGGAATAACTATGGAGGGCTATCTCAGGGCCTCGGAGATGAGCTGTAATTCTGAACAAGATGGTGGATATAGATTGGTTTTCTGTCTTAAGGGCTGGGCCAGAGAATAATGCGTATGCATTGCTCTATTGGGCTAATTCAGTGGCCTCATCATCCAGTCCTTGGCGGAGTGATGTAATAACTGCGGCATTTTCTTTCTCTATAGAAGGAAGGGTGGTGGAATACTGCCGTAATATACGGCTAGAAGGGGAACGTAGACACTTTCCTCTTGGGATCGTGGATTGACGACAATAAAACATCTAGCTGAGCCTGGCGTTATTTTAGTTTAACCTTCTCTGAATAGGGAAACGAGGGTTCGGCTGGGTGGTAGATTTTAATACTTCTGACTCGAAAACATTCTACTGCAATAACATGCAGTTTTCTATACACAGCAGATGCTGTCTACCCTTGTAGAACCGAGCTCGATATCTGCAGTCGCTCAAGTGCGGCAAGTATCCAGTATTCGGGAGATAGTGGGTTCGAACCCCACTGTCGGCAGCCCTGAAAATGGTTTTCCGTGGTTTCCCATTTTCACACCAGGCAAATGCTGGGGCTGTACCTTCATTAATGCCACGACCGCTTCCTTCCCAGTCCTAGCCTTTTCCTATCCCATCATCGCCGTGAGACCTATCTGTGTCGGTGCGACGTATAGCCAATAGCAAAAAAGCCCTTGTAGAGACATCGAACTCGGGGACTAGGCACTTCTCTCGAGTATAGTGTGGTATAGCGATGAGGTACCGGCCCACCTGAATTTTTGGATGTGAATTTCTAAGACATGTGACATAACATGTGAGGAGGATACTCGCTTGCTTTCTAAGAACGTTATGATTTGGGATACTGACCGCTTTGTGCCTTCAGGAATCCGCTGACGTGTACAAGAAGCCCTGGTCGTGCGATGTAAGCAATATATTTGATCACAGCTGCTAGTAATTAAAAGTCAGGAACACAACTCTGCTTTGTAAGACTTCAGCATCGGTTGGCGAAAATGGATATATAGCTGAGTCTAGGATTACATCCACTCACTTTTTGCAGAGCTCTTCACTTTTATTTATCCTGTCTAACCATCTCTGTATTGGTAAATGGGGGCTTCAGTCTCTGGCCGGGTAGAGGATTTTAACTCTTCTGACTAGAGGGTTGGGGTGTTGGAGGGCTAATGAAGAAGATGGAGTAATTGAAACTTCCTCAGGGGTCTCACAACTTGTAACTTGGAATCTATTAGTACGGGAGCTAATGGCGATACATTACTCTGATGGGGGCTATATCTGGAGAGCTAACTTGAGGTCTCGGAGCTACTGAAGAAGAAGATGGTTGACATATATTGTTCATAGGGGGTTAAATCTAGAGAGCTGGCACGTGCGCTAATGCCAATGCATTTCATTTACTGGACTAACACTGGACAGCTAGCTCAGGGACTTACATCTTGTAATTTCGAGTTGACTCCTTGACTAATCGTAACCTTACAAGCTCGAGTTTAACCCGCCGGCTAAAGTAGAATGCAATTTCTGAGCTTGAGTTTGAAGCTTCGATTTTCTAAGCTTACAGCTAATTCTGCTACTGGAAGGGGCTCTATCCCCTTCCTCCTCATAAGAGGCTCTATCCACCTCCTCCTCCTCATAAGGACTCTATCCTCCCCCTCATTAGAAATGGCTTTATCCTACTCCTCCTTATAAGGGGCTCTTTCGTCCTCATAAGGGGTTCTATCCTCCTCCTCACCCTCACGAAGGACTCTATCTTCCTCAAACTGCAACAGAGGTGAGTACTATGTTAATTTATGAAGACGGATTGATGGATCTTTTTTGTGTAATAGCAGAGTGATAAATGATCTGAGTGTAACGCGAAAAAATTAAAATCCCCGACCCAACCAGGGATCGAACCCGAGTCCCCTGCCCTTGGACTGAAGAACAGAATGCTGTATACTTAATTATGCGCTAAAAGTTTGAGTTCAATTCAATCAACCTCCCTAGCCATAGGAATTAAAGGTTAGAATCCTTAACGCGCCCGGGAAGAGAATGGCGTAGGCGCTAATGACAATACTTTACATTAAACCGCCAGTAAATAAAAAATAAAAAAAAGCAAACGACCAGTTGGAATGCTTCTGGAAGTTATACATTACAGTTAGTGCTTACTGGAAAATTTGCCAAGCCTATATAGATCATTTAATTTCTATTCCTAGCTTGCCAATGCTTTATTAGAATTCAAGAAAATGCTTGTATAGATACGGAACAGAATATTTTCTAAAGGAAAAATACTTGTTTTGAAAAGAAATTTCGCTTTTTTGGATAATTGCCCTGCTCATACTGTTGCTGACGAAATAGCTTATGATGAACTCAAGGCTTCAAACGATGGACCAAAAGGTGTTAAGAAACATCAAAGGAAACCACAAACGAAGGCAGTTGAAAATTTTTCCCACAATTGAAGAAGAAAGAGGAGTTGTCGAATGATTAATGGCTAATTGAAACTCGATAAAGGATGTAGTTTATATGCCAACAACGGCATGGAAGGGAATTCAACCAGCCAAGTTATATAAAACATGGTTAAAAACTTCTGAGCCATGCAAACAAACCACAAAATAACCTAAAGGGACTTTCTGGACAATCTGAACCTAGCCAAGAATATCGCAGCAGCTGAACGAATAAAGTGAAACGATATAGGTCTAGGCCTATTTTGCTTGAAGGTTCTAAACCAAATAAATATAGAGTTGTTTATAATAGCTCCGGTGGACAAAGGAAAGTGTGATTAGCTTGAAGCGGATAATTACACACCAGTCAACTTGACTGTGTTTTGCATTTAAGCTTCAGCTTTCTAACTATATTAAAAACGTGGCGAAATTACTGACTGGTTTGATATAAGGTAGTTCGTGTTTAGGAAAGGTTATTCCATTAAGGCTCAACTTTAAGCATTCCAGTAAGATATAGCAGATATTTTCGACTCAGGAGGTCAATTGGACTGCATCGCTATTGACCTATCCAAGGCTTTTGATAGAGTGGATTATGGGAGACTACTGACGAAAATCGAGGCTATTGGACTAGACAAAAGAGTGATTGAAATTATTGAAATTATAGAAATTATATAAAACAGAACTCAGAAAATTAGAGTAGGTGAAACATTATCTGATCCTGTAACGATTTAAAAGGAGATTCCCCAAATGAAGTATTATTGGACCTCTATGTTTTTTTACATGAATGATGTGAATAGTGAAATGAATCTCGGATAAACTTTTTGCGGATTACATTATACTGTATAAGTTACATGATTGTAAGAGATTAAAAGATGACCTCGATTACAGATAGACAGCAACAATTGTATGTTAACTGGGTGGAAGGTCGGGTTGAAAGTTTTACGAAGAGGAAAAGTCCTCTCACTTTTAATTCCTGTGTTGATGGAGTTCAAGTACCTCATGGGAATCGTGTTAAGTACTTACGTGTTTAGGTGTTAATATAAAGAAATATATCCATTGGGGTAATCACATTAACGAGGTTGTAAATAAAGATTATGGATCTCTTCGTATGGTTAAGTGAAAACCTGAGTAAGCAATTGATAGGGAATAGCTGTCATTGAACTATTCGATTTTCTGTGCCTGTATATTCCAATTCCTGCCCATTGGATCCTACACACCCAAGTACTTGTAGGATTCTTTCGGAGTAGCATACTTACCCTTTATTCAAACCGGTGTATGTACTTTCATGATCATTAGTAACTAGTGGCCAGAAATATTCATTTTAGGCAAGGACCTGTACAGCTCTTTGAACTCTGCAGTGCCGGCTTACACTCTCTCTCTATGAATTATTCTATTGTACACGTACTTGCATATAAAACATAATTTTACCTTCATCTTCAGTTGAACTCATTGTTTGTCGGCACCGATTTACACCATCTCTCCATCTATCTCCGTCTATCACTGGTACCACTCTATTCAACATATCGATTATGGTATCCATAACGTGTTCCACCATGTTGCTATTAATTGCGCCACCTTCAATCTGCAATCAAAAGAAGAAGCCTTTGACATTTCTCTAGTATTTACGCCAAGTAGATTTCCGTAATATTATTGGTTATTTTCTATTTTGGAATAGAAACCAAGATCATCATTTTAATTTTCATTTATTGTCTATAGCACTTTACAGTTGTCAGACAACGTCAAGCTATACCCTGTATACAACAGAACTTATATTCTAGTTTATATACAAATAACAACCACACATTCTGATTTACAGTTCATTTATGGAATACAGGCACATATTAATTATGTGCTATTTTAATCTTTTGAAATTTTTTCCATTAAGATGTTTGATATCCTTAAACAGTTTGTTATAGGGTAATATACCCTTCACATATGGACTATGGTCCATCTTTCTGGTATGGTGAAAAATCACGTGGTAATCATTCCTAGTTCGTGTGTTGTAATTGTGGATATCACTATTACTTAAAGTCAATGTTTTATTGTGTTTAATAAATAGAGTGAATTTAAAGATACATATGGAAGAAAGTGTCATAATATTATGTGTTATGAAAGAATGTTTGTAAGTACTTCGCTTCGAAATGCGAAAAATGATCCTTAGAGATATATTTGTAGAATAAGAAGTACGGTAGTTCAAAATATTCATTTGCCACACAACGCCAGACAACTATCACATAGCTAAATAACTCCATAGTACACTTTTAGAAATACATTTGTATCTACTATTTTTGATGCCTATGTAATAAATATATTACAGTTACTAACTCTTTTACAGATATGTCTGTTAGGTCATCAGCCCAGAGGCTGGTTGGATCCTCAAATAGCACCACTAAACCAATGACAGCACCAAAATGAGGCGTACTAGGCAAGATGAGGAGTGAGGTAGTTTGCCATTGCTTTCCTCACTGGGTCAGAAAGTACTATTGCAGCACGACTGACCCTATGAGCAGCACCTTGCGTAACACTCAGACGCACTAGTGCTCTGAATGTCATTACTCAGCACTACTCATACCCCAGCAGCTTCCATATTGTCACTGCCATGGATGTTGACTGGGCCTTGGGTGGAAGCTACACTTTACTCTGGCCTGTGCCAAGAGATGGATGCAAAAGTACTGTATCCATCAAGAAATGACAGCAGATATAATTAACGCGATTCTTCCAAGACATGTCAATCTAGGTCAATGCATAAGAATTTAGTACATTTTGTTTGAAGGTATGTGCCATTCAGCCGAATATTTATATCATCATTGCAACGCCTTTTAAAATCAAAGTTCATCACGTTAATTTTATGAGGATTCGCTATAAGGAAAATGGAAGTGAAAAATCGGTTGGTATCTTTTAAGGATGCATTAAGAATTTTTACCATTGAATTGCTATCTTTTGCCCAAGTAATAACAGATATAATGAACTCACCTGCCTCACCGACGACTTGAACTTCCGCAATCTACTGCGAAAGCTAAACAATAGTGATCGCCTCAGTATGTGCTTCGTTAAGAACTGTATACTTGCTATTCCCGCCCGTAACAAGGCCTTATAACTTCTCTAACCTCGCCTTTCGCCTATGGAAAATTCTAGATCTATGTCATGCTTGTACTTGTGCTGGTCACCCGATACATTTCTATCAACCTTTCCAATGACGAAACTACTCCTGATTCGCTATCCATGTGTCCTGCCTTCTGCTTACGTAGCCCTCTCAACCCTATATAAGTTGAGTGCATACACTACTCTCAATTAACTGAAATCCTAACACCATCAGTGCCTCTCTTTGATTCTGTAACTAAAGAAATTCAGGTTCATAACTGCCACTAATTAACACCTAGAAAAGTCTGAACACGTTACAACACAATCATATGACCATCGATGATGGACACTTCAAACTACCTCTGTTCACTAGATTAAAATACATCATCATTTCCCTGTCACTATCCACGAGCAATTCATTTTCAGCCTGCAACATTTTAACGCAGTCATCACACTTTTTCCGTAATATTTCAATCACTTGTAAACTGGTGTGGCTGACAATGCAGACCAAAATCTGCAGTGTTTCAAGTCTTCCAAAGAAAATTAACCAAGTTTCACAGAGCTTTCGCAGACCTGAGATTCAATACAACGAACACTTTGAACTTTCTATCAGACTAAAAAAATTGTTCCTCAGAAACATTATAACTGAATCCACTTTATCTTCTCCAAGCACCAAATCTTTCCTCTAAACTGTCTGTCTGCAATTTGGCAGTAACCACATAAGACCAGTGGTACTTACTGAAAATATATTTACCCAGTTCTACCAGTGTGGTAGGTGTGTGTGTCAAAGCAGTGTATGTTTCATTTGTCAGTCTCCCTTCTATTTGTGACGTGCCATATGCCTATGTATGTTTCTAAGATGTAAGGAATAAACGTTTCACGTCATCGGGCCCATAAATTGGACTAGCATCTCCATTTCTAGTATATTTACCTTTCATGAGACGCTGTACATTACAGACTGACCACCATTTTTGAATTAATTTTAGAAACTCGATTGTGCCATTACTAAAAATCTTTGATCCTAAGAATGTTGCTGGTTTGGAATTGCTTAAAAGATGTGAATGTCTCTTTTGAAACACTCGCCAGGTGCAGGTCTTTTGATTTGATTCCCGTAGGCGACCTGCGCGTCGTGATGAGAATGAAATGATGATGAAGACAACACATACACCCAGTCCCCGTGCCAGGGAAATTAACCAATGATGGTTAGAATTCCCGACCCTGTCAGTAATCGAACCCGGGACCCCTGTGACCAAAGGCCAGCACGCTAACCATTTAGCCATGGAGCCGGACATTGGTACTATCGAAAAGTACTACATAACAAAAGTTATACAGAATACAATTTCCGACCATTCTTGTTTTATTCAATTTTACCGTACCGACTATGATAGTGGTATTTCAGAGTCGGAAGAAAACTAAATGTGAAGGCCTACAATAATGATAGCGCATAACATTGATCAACAATAACATTACATTGACCATTCCCGACCCTGCCAGTAATCGAACCCGGGACCCCTGTGACCAAAGGCCAGCACGCTAACCATTTAGCCATGGAGCCGGACATTGGTATTATCGAAAAGTACTACATAACAAAAGTTATACAGAATACAATTTCCGACCATTCATGTTTTATTCAATTTTACCGTACCGACTATGATAGTGGTATTTCAGAGTCGTAAGAAAACTAAATGTGAAGGCCTACAATAATGATAGCGCATAACATTGATCAACAATAACATTACATTGACCATTGTTTGTGGTGATGTTCTTTGTCTCTTATGTTGCCGCTCAACTCCGATAGATGGGATCAATGCTGCGTACCGAGTATAACAGCCTGACTGGATATTGGCGGGAAATGGGTGGGGAGTTAGAAAACTTTCTTCTTCAGCATGTCATTCCTCTGGTTCATACATTTTCTGAAACCGTACTGCTGGTACGTAACTCACTGGTTCATCATAGTATTCCAGCTATTCGACCCCTACTCTGACGGGCTGTTTTGAATGAACAGTGTTCACTCTTAAGGCAGAGGCTCAATCAGTAGTATTAGTAGTAGTAGTACTAGTAGTAGTATGACCTGGTCTAGAATTACAAATTAGGCATATTCCAAATTATACCACCACAATTCACTAAATAAATCAAAATTCAACCCTGAAAAGAGCCGTTTCTTAAAAAGAGATTCTTCCTCTTCATTTTTATTAAATTCTACATTCATTTTATTCAAAATTAGCTGCGAAGAGGGGGTTTCTCCTCTGGCTTGGAGGGAAAAATTGCATCCAATTCAGATAGATTTTCCCGCCGCCAGTGTAGTGAATTGAGATTTTTCGACTCATCGGGTGCTCCTAGGAAACAGATTAGTAGAAGGGCATAGTTTTTGCCCTGGGACTCTCCACTATTCGAGGCCCTCCCCTCCGAAAAAAGACTAAGAGTGTTCACGGATCACGGTTGTCTGCGGCCTGGTCATTCCAGCTCTGGAACGTTGGACTGTTAAATCGACAGCGTAGTACTGTTCGTTAAAAGTGAGAAAATGTGTGGTTTTTCATTTGATCGAGTATTTCATGTGAAATCATTGCTTTTACTCGCGCCATTCCTACTGACGTCATTGTAATGACTAGAGCTCGGATTTCCATGCTCAATCAAATATCAAATTATGCATGCATTCATGCACGATCATATGGGAAAACATGCGCAATAAACTGGAAAACGTGCACTATCAAAATTCAGTTCCTTTTGAAACATTGTACAACTAATTTCTCCTAATTGTTTTGATTTAAGCTTATCCGTTTATATGTCAGCACATTCTTAAGCACAGAAAAAGACCTTTCTACGTCACAAGAAGTAACAGGTGCATTTTTAATTGTGGACTTTTGGGACAAAGTGAGGTCGAATTGTACGTCTTTTGCTCTTTCACCACAATACGTCTTTTATAAGCTTGACGAATTCAAAATCAGAACTTGAACGGATCACTTTCTTCAACCTATCTGTACCTGCCGCAGCTACTTCTCCGTGCGATTATTGCAGACACATTTGAATGTCCTCAATAACTGGTAAGATTGTATGCTGCGATAACAAAGACATGTGGCAATTGAGAGTTCCGGGTAGAAAATTCCAGGATAACAACAGAAGAGGATTCAATGCAAAACCGAGGTTTGTAAGCTAATATCTCAGTAACGCGCCACCACAGAAGAGCGATATAAGTTCTGTTTTGTTCATCTAACATAAACGAAAAAATGAGCCGTCAATGAGTAATGAACAATTTGCGGTTCAATTTATAGCAATGTATAACTGGGACTTTCAGTACACGGCTTTCACTACAAGCTGTGTATTAACAAGCGATTTCACAAACCAGACGGAGATTGCGTGTGTGTGCTGTGCGGCAAAAATTGTGACACATACCATATACTAAAGTGCACGAAAAGAACGAAGTCGATTACAGACTACAGTAAGGACTAAGATGCTCAGCTGAGCGCACCTTCTTCTTATTATTATAACTGGGACACCTTATTCCTAAGAATTACAGAGATCGACGTGGAGCCTTCCTGCTTACGTTAATGTTTATTCAAGCAACGGATAAGAAAGTGCTTGGTTAAATTGGATTATAGGACCTCTACCGTATGTACTAACTTTGGTTGTAACATAGGTTGCCAGGAATACATTCTCTCCGTCTCTCAGTAATAGACATACTGTGTAACATGGAAAACCAACATTCATAAAGGGCACTATCATGCTAGTTACCATTATATATGCACCAAAGTCATATTATGCAATATCAAACGTTCAAATATTCGCTATTAAGTCCAAAATCTTCAAAGTATGCATTATGCATGAATTTTGCCCTAAAAAGTCCGAAGCATGCAAACATGTACGGAAAAAAGAACGGTTACTTGGAATTGTTAAGCCATAAAACGCATATTTGCAAAGTTTGAGAAGTGTAACTAATTTAAAAACATGCATTTGCATGGAAATCCGGGCTCTAGTAATGACCTATGATCATTTCAATTGGGAAAACCACTACGACAGCCTTACTGAAGATATAAAAAAGCAGGGGAGAGTGAGTGTCTGCCATTATAATGCAATTCCCCAACCTGACTGATGGTAGGCAAGCGGGCCTACCATTACAATGAAAATTCCCTAACGCAGTCTTCATATGAGAAAAGAAGTTTGGTGATTTCTCCGTCGCGTTTCCAGGGTAACGTTAAGAGCTATGCAATTTAATACATTCTTTCTCACAACGTGTACTCCACCTAACCTACAATTCTGTATATACTATATAATTCCGTAGCGAAGCACGACTACATCAGTAAATAAATAAATAAATAAATAAATAAATAAATAAATAAATAAATAAATAAATAAATAAATAAATAAATAAATAAATAGATAGATAGATAGATAGATAAGTAAATAAATAAATAAATAAATAATGAGCGTATATACTTTTATATCATGCCAGTTTGAGTTTAATTTCATTTATTTTACCCCGTATTTCCAGCAGGACTAGGCTAGTGAATGCATATTTTATTTCACTGTCCTGGGTAATTTGCGTTTTTCTTGTAATATGTTGTGCATTGATGTGGTTTACCAATGAATGTTGGTTTAATTAAGCCATTTTAAAGTGTACTGGCTGTAGCTTTATGTTAGTGTGACATGTAAATATTTAAAGTAGCCTTGGTTGCTGAATTTCTTATTTACTGAGTGCAGTATGTCATTTCACTTTTATGGACGTTCTGTGTTTTTCTTGTAATGTGATGTGAAGTATTGTTTTACCAACGAACATTAATTACATTTTCACATTGTTAAATGTACTGGCTGTAAGGTTATTTTAGTCGAATACCTGTTTCGATTTTGGTGTATTATTTCAAACCGTTTCTTTCCTATCTATGGAAATATGATTTATATTTCATATACTAATTCCTTTTTACGGAGATTATGAACGTTATCGGTGTTAATGATATTACCTTGTTAGGAATTAATATCCAGCTGCGTCTCACAGCAGACAGTGGCCAAATGTTTCCGCCATGTTGCATTCTGATAAATTGTAGTTGGTGTTGGGATATCTGTGCTTTACGCATTCGCAATATGTCACTCTCACACAATAAAATACATGAAACAGGCTAGAATTTACAAGTCCCCGAGGACAGAGAAACCTTGGTTTGATGCCGTGTGTTACAGCCTACGCAGCCTCTGTTATACAGAGCTAAACAAACAACTGCATAAGGACCACTGGAGATTTATGCTAAGAAGAAGAGGGCATATACGAAATAATTGAAACAAAAACAATCAGAATATTTATAAAATCAAGCAAAACAACAGGCTGAAGATGCATTACAAAACCCATATATTGCGCTGAAGAAAAACTATAAAACTTCAAACACTGAAATTTGGGTAAACACATGGGAAATCAATTTCTCAGACTTACAGATTCAGGAATCCAGTAAATCAACTCTCCAAATTAGGAAAACACAAACTACTGAAACGGATTTAATAACTCTAGCACCGAGCTCGATAGCTGCAGTCGCTTAAGTGCGGCCAGTATCCAGTATTCGGGAGATAGTAGGTTCGAACCCCACTGTCGGCAGCCCTGAAAAGGGTTTTCCGTGGTTTCCCATTTTCACACCAGGCAAATGCTGGGGCTGTACCTTAATTAAGGCCACGGCCGCTTCCTTCCCATTCCTAGCCCTTCCCTGTCCCTTCGTCGCCATAAGACCTATCTGTGTTGGTGCGACGTAAAGCAACTAGCAAAAAATAACTCTAGCAGAAATTGAACCAGCCATCTTTGATACAAAGAATAATAAAGCAGCTGGCCCAGATGGAGTATTTAATGAAAATTTAAAGGACACTGCCAATACACTTTCACACATATGGTTTCTGATATTCAATAAGTGCTTCGCTACAGCAAACATACCTTAAAATTGGAGACTATCACATATAAAATGCTGTATAAAGGAAAAGTGGAAAAGAAGACCCAAACTCATATAGAGGAACAATATCTGCAGAACAATATCTATGAAATACTTTCCAGAATTGTTACAAACAAGTTCATCAAAGAGATAGAAACACACCTTCCAGAACAACAATTTGGTTTTAGAAAAGAAAGAGGGACTGTACACGCAATAAGAAATCTTCTAGGTTATATAGCGAAGCCTTACGAATGCCAAGAAGGAAATTTTAAGCTATTTTGGTAGATTTCACTAAGGCTTTCCAACTACTGAGCAGAACAACATTACTTAAGAGATTAGAAAACATGATCGGCTAGGACAACCCTTGAGAGTTGTTATTAATAACATACTCGCATATAGTGAAATTGAAATTAAATACGGGTTGGCAAGTTCAAAATACATAATACAGACAAATGGTGTTCCACAAGGTGACCCAGCCAGTCTAATCATAATAATAATAATAATAATAATAATAATAATAATAATAATAATAATAATAATAATAATAATAATAATAATAATAATAATAATTTCGTGTGGCTATTTCTAGCAGAGTGCAGCCCTTGTAAGGCAGACCCTCCGATGAGGGTGGGCCGCATCTGCCATGTGTAGGTAACTGCGTGTTATTGTGGTGTAGAATAGTGTTATGTGTGGTGTGTGAGTTGCAGGGATGTTGGGGACAGCACAAACACCCAGCCCCCGAGCCATTGGAATTAACCAATGAAGGTTAAAATCCCCGATCCGGCCGGGAATCGAACCCGGGACCCTCTGGGCCGAAGGCCAGTGCGCTGACCATTCAGCCAACGAGTCACCCTGCCAGTCTGATACCCTTCAATGTAGCTACTGCAGATATCACCAAGATATTGGACAGTAACACAGTATCAATGTACATATATGCAGACGACATAGTTCTGGGATCACACAATAGAGAAGACCCACAAACTACAATGGACAGGTTACAATAGTATGTGGACGACAATAGACTGACAATAAACACTGATAAGGCAGTTCTAATGATATTCAGAAAAGGTGGAAGAACCGCCACTGTGGACTAAATAACGAACAAAACAAAAGACATAAAAATTGTAAACTCTTTTAAGTATTAGGAATCACCTCCCAAACTACGGCAATTTCCTTCAGAATACACATAAGAACGAACAGTTGCGGCAACCAAAGAGCATATACGAAGTAAACGAGCCTACCAGATTATCGATAAAAACAGCTATGATGATTTTTAACGCCAATATTCTACCAGTAATAACATAAGGCTTAGAACTAATTTGGGAAAAGATAACGGTAGGTAATTTAAAACACAATAGATGATGTGAAAGCCAGATATTTAAAACGAGTTTTAGGAATCTCAAGAATAACTGCCTCAAGATTAGCATATGAACTAGCCAACGAAACTTTCCTAACAGAAGAGTTCAGATTGAAAGTACAGCTGCCTTCTATCCGTTCAAAACAAGAACTCAGCAAATCCAGAGAAGAAAAACGAAAGAAGATTCACCTGGACTTCTACTCCACAGATGCAAGGTTAGATCGTAAGTGGACAGGACCAAATAATTGCATGCGCAGTTCTCTTTTAAGATTAGCAGTACATGGCTTCCATCATAAGATATCCATACGAACAGGTTTTCACGAACCAAGTGACCAATGTGTGTGTGTGACTTGTGTGAGAATTTATGCGAACGGTATAACTTCAACAAGTGTAAAAAATAACTAAATCACTGCCGGAATATAGTGAAAATTACATTAAAACGATCATACATATGTGTGTCACGTTATGGCCTTTCGGCTGAAATAAATAATTAAAATATGCTACTCTCCCTCCCTCTCTTCGTTATCGCAAGTCATGTTATTGAGGTTAAGAACTAGTATGTTCCTGCCCTTACAATAATTTAACTATGGCAGCAGAGAACAGTGCACTTAGCGCTAGTGTTAAAAAGTATAATTAGTACCAAATATATCACTACCTGTTCTTAATAAACATCTATTAATTTTGAGTTCTGTGGAGTAATTCCTTTTTGGAAAGGAACTTAACTTAAACATCATTGAGGCAAAGAGAAGCAGGAAGGTAATAGTAATGAAAACGCTAATTGCCTAGCCCACACGAGTTCTTAAAATTAAGTAAACTTACCAAAATTGTCAACAGTGAGAACACACATCCCTGAATTTTCCTCGTGGTTTTCAAGTGTAATACTTGTGTTTAGAGAAGTTTTCTGTAATTATCGTAATTCGTAATATTATTGTACGCTGTTTTCCTGCACTGTTGTGCTGTTGTTCAGAAACGTAATTTTTAGGACATAAAGAAACAATATTTTGTTCATTTGTGTGTTTTTGTGCATTGCAGTTGCGTCCACAAACTTTGCGCCCGGGATAGGTAAGGAGCTGCAAAATGTGTTAGAACAGTGTACAAATACTTAAGAAAACAAACTTTTCTTCTTTCTCTCTCGAACGCAACTTTCGGATTAGGAGTGCCGGGCGCCCATTGCCTGATCTTGATGTAACGAGGCAGACTAAAAGTAAAAGTAAAGAAATCGGGAATAAATTCAGAATGGGCATATACAAAAGAACCGAGTGAATAAAGAAGAGATTTGTACCTGTTAAGAAGGGTAAAATGACCTCAGACCCTGTTTATTATACAAGCGAAATAAGAAAATTAAAAAGAAAATGTAGAATAGTAAATAGGAAAATCAAGGAAGGTAGGGAGAGTAGAGAAAGTAGAAAACAGCTAATGAGGGAACTGAATAGAGTGAAAAAGGAAGCAAAAGAGAATTATATGAATGGCATCCTTCAAGAGCGTAATGACCACAAAGGGAAATGGAAAAAGCTGTATTCATATATCAGGAATCAAAAAGAAAAAGGAATCCAAATTCCTACAATGGTGGGAGAAGGGGATGAACACTATTTAACAGACACTGAGAAAGCAAACCTCTTTAGTAGGGAATTCAGAGATTCAGTAGATGATTGTCAGGAGTTGGAAACCGAAACAGAAGATACAGAGGGAGAGACACAGAGGGAAACAAGAAGCTTCTTATTCACAAATGAAGATATTTTCAGAGAAATCCAACTGCTTCAGCAAGGAAAAGCAGCAGGAAGTGATCAAATTACTGGGGAGGTAATAAAGACAATGAGGTGGTACATAGTGCCTTATTTAAAATTTCTCTTTGACTATGTCATAAATAATAGTGTAATACCAAAGGAATGGAAGGAATCTATAATAATACCAATTTATAAAGGAAAGGGTGATAAAAGGAAACCAGAGAACTACAGACCAATCAGCCTGACCAGTATAGTTTGTAAAATACTGGAGAGTTTAATATCAAAGTGCATTAGAGGGATATGTGATGATAAAAATTGGTTCATGAGGAGCCAGTATGGATTTAGAAAGAAATTTTCTTGTGAGGCACAACTGGTGGGATTTCAGCAGGACATATCAGATAAATTGGATTCAGGAGGCCAGTTAGATTGCATAGCCATAGATCTTTACAAAGCCTTTGATAGAGTGAACATGGAATATTATTAAAGAAATTGGAGGGAATAGGATTGGACGTAAGGGTTACACGTTCAGAAAGTCAAAGTAGGAATTAACATATCGCAGGAAGAGAAAGTTTGGAAGGGAATTGCACAGGGTAGTATAATCGGTCCGTTACTTGTTAATACGGCTATAGTCTCGGTAAGTCACGTACTTAGGTTTATGTTTAGGGCATTGCAGTGCGTAAGACATAAAGATGATGTCATGGGCTGACAGTCCGGGAGCAGATGTCTGGCCGTGATGTAATACTCTGTCAGGGTTGTTCGTTACTATTAGGTCCAGTAGTGTGTGTGAAGTTTTAGTGTGGTGAGTGGGAGAAAGTGGGAGGACCGCCATGCTGCATGCCTGAAACGTATTCAATATCAATAGATGCGTGGCTTCGGAAGAATCTGGATCTAGAAGATTTGTATTAAAATCTCCCATCATTATAAAATGTTCGTACATAGGTAACAGTCTGTTAATATCAGTCTCTAAGTCATTCAGACGGCGAGCTTTAGGCGGTTTGTGTACTACACCTACCAAGCATTTCACAGTAGCGACCTGTATCTCTATGAACATGTACTCAGGTTTATGCTCGTACTGTTGAGCCGACTGACAGATAATTTGAGGTTTTAAGAGAGAAGAGACAAAAGCACAGACCCCACCTCTCCCTTTGCCAAGTCTGTCATTCTTCAGAAGGCAGTAGCCAGGTAATTCAAGATTCTTAGCTTGATGTTTGACTTTCAACCAACTTTCACTACATAAGATGATATCAAAGGACAGTGGAATGAAAATCGCTTTTAGTTCATCTGTACGAGTTTGAGAAACTAAACTCTGGGCATTAAGGTGACATATGTGAAGTGCGCTTTTATGTCTATTTAGGGCTCACTGGAGAATGTGTGTTGTAGCTTCAAGGGGTGGGGTTCGGGTCAATGGACTAGCAGGTAGACAAGTTGAAGGGATGGGCGGGGAAGGGGAAGTGTGACAAGGAAAAGTATTGCAATGGTCAGAGGGATTACTGCTGTTAGTGGTATGCATTGCCAATTGCTAAAATGAAAACTAACTAGAAGTAGAACACAACATGCGAATACATCTAATGAATAATCAGAAATTTACGTATTTTAGATAGCTAAATTGTCTATAATAATTGTACCGAGCGGTACACCTCCACACCGCTAATTCAAAATGTGCGCCAGTTGAAACTCCTCTGTTGGAGGAAGTCTGAACTTTATCTACGCTATTAATTCTCTACTTTCTCTGAAGATGTCACCACATGGAAAACTTTGAGTTTTTGAACTGTGTCATTTTTGATGTGTTTTTGTTTCGCTTGAAGTAAGAAGTGTGAACTTTCTCTTCTAGAGGACACTACTGAAGATCAACAATAGTGCAACCTAGTGCGCAGTCAAAGAACTATTTTGTTGGAGAAATTTTTATTTCAAATGTTTGTTCTTTGCTAAATTTCCTTCTGTTATTGTTTAAGTTGGCTGTATACCCCTCTTTTTCCCCTTGTTTTAGATTTATCCAATCCCGAATTTCTTTGAGTTTTTTCTCGACCAATCCGATGTATCTTCCCCCTACTTGGATATGTTTCTGTACCCTAGCCAATAAAGAATGTGCGGGAGGGTGTTTTCATTCCCCTAATGCCTAGAAACTTCTGCGAGAGGATATAAACTGCTGATTTTAGGGTCTCCGGGCCACTTCTGTTCCATCTTTCAGTGTATTAAGTACATAGCAGGAGGCGGGAAGCGCCTCTTTCCTCGGCAGCGGTCAACAACAAGGTAATGGCCGATTAATAACTTCTTTCTTTGCTAGCTCAGCAGTTTAACTCTCGGGGCGGGTTCTAAGCTTTCCACCATGTAACCGTTTCCTAAATGTAACTACTCTTTTCATTTATTCTCTTTTAAAGCTACATACTGGGATAGAGAGTGCTAACCCTCTCGAGCTCCCACTCATATTGTTTTGAGGTGAACTTATTTTTCTCAACCTATTCTTCGATAACGTAAAACAAATTGTTCTCTTCTTAAGTCACCTCTTTAGTATGGGATTAGCCCTTGTATTAACGGCCTAGTGCCAAGTAGGTCTTAATCAAAGTGTATTAGGAGTGCAAGTTCGCCTCCTCTCAAATTGTTATTTTAGAGGTCATTTAATTAACCTGCTTTTCATTTAATAGACCTCAGTAGATTGGGTATTTTACCCCTGTGTTTATGTCCGTTGAGGACAACTTGAAGGTGGAGTTTGGTGTGGCCTGGGAGAGGCTTAAATTAGAGAGCGAGTGGCTCTTTTGAAAATTGAGTGTTGTACGCCTCGTGGAGGCTTTTCAGTGCAATTTGGAGCAAGGGCTCCTAGGCATGAATGGGGTTTTCTGCCCCTCTGTTGAAACTTGTGTTTGGGGTAAAACTGAGCTGATTGCCCAAGCAGTGTAAAGTCAGGGCGCGAAGCCCAAATTCTGTAAATATTGTAACTACCCTTTTGATTTGCTACTTTGTACCTGCCATGCTTGTTATTTCTTTGTTTTTGAAAAGAAAATATAACCTTGTTAAATTTTACATTAACTTTGATTCCGTAGTTTGAGACCCGTTCACGCCCGCACCTTCTTTCACGCATAACTACCACGGATATCTCCGTAACAAGTGGTAGCAGAGCGTGGTTGAATGGGTCTCAAATTAGCCCCTTTTGACGGCTAAACATTGTTTGTTCCGAACTCTAACTATTTTCCCAGTTGCTGGAATTTTTTTGAGTTTTTCAAAATTGTTCTGTCTCCATGCCCGGCCCTCGCGATGTTCTCCATCTTAACTATTTGCGCAAGGAGGAGTTGATCTATGAATTGACTATTAGAAATGTACAATCTGGAGGCACGGTTGCAGTAGACACAAACAAGCTTAGAGAGTCCCTAGATTTGCCCATTTCCATCCCCAATTTGGGAGAGAAAGAAATTGACGACTCTCTTTCCACGATCACGGAGAATATTACTGGGCTAGCTTCTGTAGTTAGTTTTTTTGATGAAAATGATCCTTCTCCTAATCAAATTAAACGTGTGCAAGCTAGGCTGTTTCATTTTTCAAATAGAGTTAACGATCTATTGTCTCTAAAGTTGAATGACGTTCAGAAGAAGGAAGCTAGTACGCTGCTTGAAAATATGTCTGAATTATCTAGCAAGGTCACTCAATTGTTAACAGGGGAGGTTCCTCCCAAAAGCGATCTACCCACCACAGTGAATGTAGGTAGCGAGGAAGAGCCTCATAATGGAGAAGTTAATAGGATAACCGTTGCTGCTCAAACTATCTCTGCCCCATTGGACAACGAATCTGAACGCCGTGCATCGTTGAGTAACATCCGTTCGGAATTAACTTCCTTGCCTTTGAAACCTTTACCTACTATGTCACCCGGGTTTAGCAGCTTGCCTCATCCATTGGCAATGTTGCTCAGAGGTATCTCTAAGTTTTCGGTTAATACCACCAGTGAAGTAATTTCATTTTTAAGATTTCTGGTTGAATTTCAGGATCATGCACTTGTGTTTTCTCTTTCTCCATGTCAAATTTTGCAAATTATCTATCCGTATGCTATTGGTATTCTCTCAGATAAAATCGTAAGAGCCATTGCCGAGCAATCATCTATTGAGGATTTCCATGCCCACTTGCTAGCTAACTTCATCCCGGCTAGGGCCAGGTCCTCCCTTATTCAGAAGTACTATTATCGTGTACAGCGCTTGGATGAGAACTTGGCTGATTTCATACAGGACATTAAGTTTTATACTAGGGTGTTTGCTCTGCACTTCCCTGAGGACCAGATTGTACAGGCTATTGTAGAAGGCATTTCACCATCTTATAGGTCATATTTGTGTTTCGCGGCGTGCCCGCAAACTTTCTCTGAACTTGAAGCGTTGGCCGTCTCAGCGGAAGGAGTTAGGTACGCTGATTCTTTGCGTGTGGCAAAAGAACCCCCTCCTTCGTTTAGTAATACTCGGCCTCCACCTCGCCGACCAGTCACACCCCGTAAATGTTATGCTTGCGGGTCGCCTGACCATCTTCGCAATAAATGTCCATTGGTCAAACCTAGTAGGGCAAATAATGGAGCTGGTTCAGCACAAGGCTGTTTTAAATGTGGGGCTTTCTCACATATCGCCAAGAATTGCCCAAACTCGAATAGCACCCCCTCCTGCTCAACTTCTGGTGCAAATTCTACCTATGCCAATAATAAAAAGTGACTAGTGGCTTCGGCTGAGTCGACTAATCCATCTTCCCGAGACTCAGCCCCTGGTAAACAGGTTGTAAATTCAGGGAACGAGCAATTTTCAAATTTATCTTTTGAAGGTCCCAAAGAGTGTCTTAGGATTGCGGCGGATTCCCCCGCATCGGTTCCTTTTCTTAAGATCGAGTTAAATAACGAGCCTATAACAGCTCTCTTAGATTCAGGCAGTGTTTGTTCGATTATTTCGGCTGAATGGTATTCTAAATTGAAATCTGTTTGTAAACTACCTGACTATGTCTCATCTCCTGTTCAATATGTTTCGGCTAATTCATCCCCATTAGAAATTCTCGGTTCCTTATATATCAAAATTCGTATTTTTAAATTCACATGGAAAGTTAAATTGTTTGTGGCCAAGCTCTTGTCTTGCCCCATTATATTGGGAGCGGACTTTATTTCTCACACTGGTCTTGTGCTCGATCTTCAGAGTAGGTCTTGCACTTTCAAATTTGCCTCTAATTGTAACATCCCTTTATTAAAGTGTAATTCTGCATTATGTTCTTCTATTTCGCCTACCCAGGATGAGATATTGTTAGACCTTAGACATCTACCTGAGGAGCAGGCTGATAGTATTCGCAAATTGTGTCAGTCGTTTCCCGAGGTGTTCTCTGATACTCTTGGTGTTACTGACCTGATCGAATACAAAATTGAGGTCACGGATTCGATTCCTGTCCGTTTTCCACCGTATAGGCTATCTCCACCTAAAATGAAGGCTCTGAAAGAAATTATCGATCAGATGTTGAAGGATGGTATTATTAGGCCCTCTAAGTCGGCGTATTCTTCGCCTATTTTTCTAGTTCCGAAGCCCCAAGGAGGCTTCAGGCCTGTCATTGATTATAGGGCTCTCAATCGGAAGGTGGTGTTGCAATCTGTGCCCCTTCCTGACCTTCATTCTTGTTTTTCATGGTTTCGTAAGGCCAAGTTCTTTACTATCTTGGACTTGAATCAGGCCTACAATCAAATTCCCCTTGCCGAAGAGTCTAAACACCTTACAGCGTTTGCCACGGACTGGAATTTATATGAATACAACCGCGTGCCTTTCGGGCTCCCCACGGGAGCAGCTGTACTCACTAGGCTACTAGATAGGGTCTTCTCCGACATCAAATTTGAGTACTTATATCACTACTTGGATGATGTCGTCGTATTTTCAGAGACTTTTGAAGAGCATCTAGATCATCTGCGAGAAGTTCTCGATCGCCTTCGTAAGGCTGGGTTAACTGTTAAGTTGTCCAAGGTTGCCTTCGCTAAGCCCTCTATGTCTTTCCTAGGGCATATTGTGTCACCTGATGGTGTAGCTGTCGATCATTCTAGAACACAGGCCATCCGTGATTTTAAACCTCCCAAGGACATTAAAGGCATCGCCAGGTTCATTGGTATGGTGAATTTCTTCAGGAAGTTTATTCCTAACTTCGCTAATAGAGCGGCACCCTTAAACCTCCTTCGTAGGAAAGGCATCAAATTTGAGTGGGGACCTTCTCAACAAGCCGCTTTTGAAGACCTTAAATTAGCACTTTGTAATGCCCCTGTACTTGCTATGCCTGATTTCTCGAAGAAATTCATCGTCCAAACCGACGCGTCGTCGTCAGCAGTAGCGGCAGTCCTTCTTCAAGAGACTGAACTAGGGAGGCGACCCATTGCCTATGCATCTAGGACTTTGTCGGCTCAAGAAGCCAAGTATTCCATCTATGAGCTCGAAGGTTTGGCAGTCTTATTCGCCTTAGAGAAATTCCGTCTCTATCTGGAACATGTTAAATTCGACCTGGAGACAGATAATCAAGCCTTAAGCTGGGTCTTAGGTAGGCCGCGTCGTACTGGTCGTATAGCCCGTTGGGCCATCCGTATTTCTGCCTTCCAATTCGATGTCAGGCATATCAGAGGTACCGAAAATGTTGTTGCTGATGGACTCAGTCGTATGTTTTCAAACGACGTTGAGATCCATGAACCGGTCGACCGTTCATCACCTCCCGAGTCCACACTATTTGATGTTAATACCATCTTAACGGATGCCCCCATGCTCTTTAGGGATATCGAGAAATACCAACGTGAAGATCCGACGCTGGCTCCGATAATGGAAACCCTTTCTTCTGGGGAACATGTTGTCCCTTATGTTCTGCGGAATGGTGTTTTATGTTGCCCTTCGAGGCATGACAAGATGATGAAGGTTGTCGTTCCAGCTGTTCTTGTGCCTATGATCTTCAAGTACTATCATGAGACACCATTAGGGGGGCATCTTGGAAACTTTAAAACTCGTGAAAAGATTCGTGAAATGTTCATCTGGAAAGGTATGGACGGTGAAATCCGTGAACTTGTAAAAGCTTGTAAATCTTGTTTGATTAGTAAACCAACCATGTCCACCAAGGTAGGCCTTTTGTCTTCCCATCAAGCGTCGCGCCCCATGGAACGCCTGTACATTGATTATGTAGGACCCTTCCCCCAGTCAAAGGGTAATGCTAACAAGTTCATCTTTGTATGCGTAGATGGTTTTACCAGATTTTCTTGGTTATTTCCGACTAAGCTGGCTACCACTCAGTCCACCATTACTTGCCTAAATTCTATTTTTGCTTCTTTTGGTCCGTGCCAATATATTGTGTCTGATAACGCTAAGGCGTTTACATCAAATCTTTTTCGTAAATTCTGTTTTGATTTATCCATCTCTCATGTAACTACTTCCGCTTATTACCCTCAACCATCTCTGGCTGAACGGGTTAATCGTAATCTCAGGTCCGCACTCATTGCCTATCATCATGAAGATCATTCCAGGTGGGACACGTCCCTGCATTGGTTAGCTTTTGATTTGAATTCGGCGGTTCATGAATCACATAAATTCACTCCAGCCTCTTTAATGTTCAAATTTGTTCCCAACTCGCCGCTCTCTAACCTCTGGTCTCTGAGTGACATTCTACCCGAGACAATAGATCCGGATAACATTAAAGATCTTTGGAAGAAGGCTAAAGCCAATCTTAAGGTATCTCATGAAAAGGTTAGGGAAAGGTATGATCGTGGACGGAGACCCACCACTTTGAAGGTAGGTGACCAGGTGATGGTCAAGAACTTTGTTCCCGCGGGCAAGCTTGCCCCCAGATTCCATGGGCCATGCATTATTCTGGATTTCCTTACGCCGGTTACCTTATTGTTAAGTAATCCAGCCACCGAGAGGATATTTAGAGTTCACCTGTCCCAGGTGAAACCGGTGTAATTTCTGTGTTAACTTGCTTCATATTATTTTGAAAGGAATATGAAGGTTATATTTTTTTTGAGTTTCACTTTTAAGGCTTTCTGCCCCTTCTATAATATTTTGTTTTATATGTAAGCATTTGTGTGAAACCTCCCCCGATTTGTTAAACTGCCATTCTGTCCTTGCCTCGGCCATTACCACGCTCCCGTCTCCTGCTCCAATATACACTGTGGCTTGATTGCATTGAATGCCATGGACAACTGCACGCCGCTGACCCCTCAACCTTTTCACCAAGACTGTGCCCTCAAAAAAATGATGATGGTCCAACAATATTCTGCCGCCTAGCTTTAATGTTTCAGTGCCCCCGCAGCCGCGCGGCGCTGTGCCGCGACTGGGTTCGAGGACGGGCCCCCTCGGCCCCAGCAAGGACGACATGTGCACGGCGAGCCGGAGCTCTCCTCCCAGCCAAGGCTGATGTGCGGCGCACGACCTGCTACTTGCCCGCAGCCTGTATTCCTTCACCGCGGGCGCGGCGTGTTTCAACACCACTGCTCCCCTCATAGTGCGGGTGAGCGGTATCTCAGGGTACTTGAGGGGTCCGAGCGGCCTCCTTTGGACGCAAGCTGCAACGGCCGGTCTGGCCATCCAACTTCATCAACATCAACTACATGGACAGTTACGATAAGCAATGACTACACTTGGGAATTCAACAGCAATATTTGGTGGACATTGCAAAATTTTTCATCACTTTTAGTATTAAAAGGTTATCTTCAGAATTCTACTTCTACAAACTTAAAAACTATACTTCATCTGCAACAACAAAATTTTGAAACTAAATCAAACCAAACTAAGAAAATCTTATAAATTTTTTTTTGGCAATTAATCTCCATATCTACATCAAAACTTGGACCTTGTTTTCAAACCATTTCATGTGTCACCCCGGGAGGAACTTTTGGGGGGGGGGGAGGTCTGTACCGGGCGGTACACCTCCACACCGCTAATTCAAAATGTGCGCCAGTTGAAACTCCTCTGTTGGAGGAAGTCTGAACTTTATCTACGCTATTAATTCTCTACTTTCTCTGAAGATGTCACCACATGGAAAACTTTGAGTTTTTGAACTGTGTCATTTTTGATGTGTTTTTGTTTCGCTTGAAGTAAGAAGTGTGAACTTTCTCTTCTAGAGGACACTACTGAAGATCAACAATAGTGCAACCTAGTGCGCAGTCAAAGAACTATTTTGTTGGAGAAATTTTTATTTCAAATGTTTGTTCTTTGCTAAATTTCCTTCTGTTATTGTTTAAGTTGGCTGTATACCCCTCTTTTTCCCCTTGTTTTAGATTTATCCAATCCCGAATTTCTTTGAGTTTTTTCTCGACCAATCCGATGTATCTTCCCCCTACTTGGATATGTTTCTGTACCCTAGCCAATAAAGAATGTGCGGGAGGGTGTTTTCATTCCCCTAATGCCTAGAAACTTCTGCGAGAGGATATAAACTGCTGATTTTAGGGTCTCCGGGCCACTTCTGTTCCATCTTTCAGTGTATTAAGTACATAGCAGGAGGCGGGAAGCGCCTCTTTCCTCGGCAGCGGTCAACAACAAGGTAATGGCCGATTAATAACTTCTTTCTTTGCTAGCTCAGCAGTTTAACTCTCGGGGCGGGTTCTAAGCTTTCCACCATGTAACCGTTTCCTAAATGTAACTACTCTTTTCATTTATTCTCTTTTAAAGCTACATACTGGGATAGAGAGTGCTAACCCTCTCGAGCTCCCACTCATATTGTTTTGAGGTGAACTTATTTTTCTCAACCTATTCTTCGATAACGTAAAACAAATTGTTCTCTTCTTAAGTCACCTCTTTAGTATGGGATTAGCCCTTGTATTAACGGCCTAGTGCCAAGTAGGTCTTAATCAAAGTGTATTAGGAGTGCAAGTTCGCCTCCTCTCAAATTGTTATTTTAGAGGTCATTTAATTAACCTGCTTTTCATTTAATAGACCTCAGTAGATTGGGTATTTTACCCCTGTGTTTATGTCCGTTGAGGACAACTTGAAGGTGGAGTTTGGTGTGGCCTGGGAGAGGCTTAAATTAGAGAGCGAGTGGCTCTTTTGAAAATTGAGTGTTGTACGCCTCGTGGAGGCTTTTCAGTGCAATTTGGAGCAAGGGCTCCTAGGCATGAATGGGGTTTTCTGCCCCTCTGTTGAAACTTGTGTTTGGGGTAAAACTGAGCTGATTGCCCAAGCAGTGTAAAGTCAGGGCGCGAAGCCCAAATTCTGTAAATATTGTAACTACCCTTTTGATTTGCTACTTTGTACCTGCCATGCTTGTTATTTCTTTGTTTTTGAAAAGAAAATATAACCTTGTTAAATTTTACATTAACTTTGATTCCGTAGTTTGAGACCCGTTCACGCCCGCACCTTCTTTCACGCATAACTACCACGGATATCTCCGTAACAATAATAATAATAATAATAATAATAATAATAATAATAATAATAATAATAATAATAATAATAATAATAATAATAATAATAATAATGATGACGTGCAACAGCAGATTACGCGTACAGAATAACTCGAGTAGGAGCTTATTCTACGTAGTGTAGATGTTAGATCTATGTAGACGTAAATACAGGGGCCTGATTTAAATTAGAAGCAGTTAGGAAAGTGATTAAAGAGTAAGTCATTCGACAGATGGTAGGATAAGAAGACAGATAAGCTAATGGATATTTAGATCAATTAATACGGTAAATGGATGGATATGTAGATAGCCAGATGATAGGCAGATAGATAGGCAGATGATAGATAGATAGATAGATAGATAGATAGATAGATAGATAGATAGATAGATAGATAGATAGATAGATAGATAGATAGATAGATTTTCTTAAACTAAATAAAAATATAGCTTCTCGGCTGTGACTTACGGTAAAGGATGGGAGTAGACTCACATTGTCAAGTGATAAAGCAGCACTGCAACAGAAACTTATGCCATAGGAAGTTCCTTTAACTGGCAAACTCTTAATTTCATCCCGTCCGCCTTCTTGATTATGATGTCTCCTGAATCAGTCCAAGTGTTTGTAAGTCCAAAACGCTGGATTGCTGTCTTCAAGATGGACATTCTGGCAGCCGTAAGATCTTCACGGATTGTTGTAGATGATCCTTTCAGTTTCCTTTTCTTCGTGAAGACGTCCTGCCGTGAGCGATAAGACACAAATTTCACTAGGATAGGTCGTGTTTTTCCTGGAGATCGAGGCCCTACTCTGTGACACCTATCGATGTCATTAAGTCTCACATCTGCACCTACTGCTTTGCACACGTTGAGCACTAGTTCATCGCAGTTTTCGTTCGAACTTTCAGGAATGCCGAAAATTCTTACATTATTTCTCCTGCTATATTGCTCCAATGAATCACACTTAGCGTCCATATCCTCCTTCAGTTTGCGGATTTCCGCCTCCTTCTTATCAAGTTTTTCAGTTAACTCTGACAACGCTTCGATATTAAATTTTAAACTTTTTTCAAGTTCTTTTATGACCACTTCTGTTATGCGGGTCGAAATGGCCTGCACAATTTTTTCAAGGAAGCTGTCCGAGTTAATGAAGTCGTCCAGCGCGCACTTCACGAGGCGGTCTACGTTGGCAGCACTGGTAATGGCTTGGCTTCCAACTCCGTTGTTTCGGCGACCCATTTTCTTTACAATGCGAATTTGGAAGGAAAAGAGGATCAATACCAACAAAACGTGTGTGTATATTGATTGGTAAATACAAATGTAACACTTCCGCAAATTTTTGTCACTTTCACTGCTGTATAACACCTTCAAATCACTTGATTACTGTGGAGCCTCACTCACTCACGTCCGTCACCAAGCATGGAACTAAACAAGTAGGGGACTGCCTGTAGGGGTGAAGTACAGTGGGGACTTCGAGGGCCCTGGAACCGCTACGGTAGCTGTGAAGGCCCTTCAGGAACTCTGAAAAGTGGTGGTAAAAGGGGCTCTGGTTAAGACGCAGCAGGTCGTTATGCTACTTAGGTTCCAGAATGGGTAAAGAAAAGAAAAAGTAAATAAATCCAATGTAAATTGTAATCTTATACCAGTTGTACAGTATCATTTGAAGTAATTCCACATACTGTATATCAGTTGACTATATTTGTAAGTAGTACAGGAGATATTATAAGTAGAATTTTGTAAACAATGTAAATTTATTAAGGATGAGCTGTGTGTTTAATAGAAAAAAATGTTAGCGTAAATTTTACAATATTGTATTACCAGGAAAATTTTATTCTCTTGTTAATTTAATATTTAGTGCTTGACAATAATGTATTTTATTGTACCATTTGCCACCGAGGTAGACACCTCATTTGCAAATACAGAGATTTTGAATTTTGAATCTGTGGGTGCGAAATTACTAACAGATTGTTTTCCATGTTTATGTTTCGTGAGTGATGACAGCGTCGGGACTTGGACCAAAGTCAGAGTTTTAGACTTAGGATATTTGCCCCCAAAATAAAGAAACATGAAAGTTGTAAATCTCATATGCTTGCCCAGTTGATCTACTGGGAATACACGATATCCGGCAGCAACTTGACTGTGCTTACAGGCATCTGTGGTTAGATACAACGATCAAGTACGGAAGAATCGTTATGTGCAGTCAAAAATTATCCACTATGTTAAGTTCTTCCTTCTGTTGAACCCTCAGGGACTAAAGTCAAACGCCGGCACTGTGAAGGCGTTAATATTCTGGACACCTCTCTCGTGAGTTGGACTGCTATTTCAAAGACAAGTGTAAAGTGTTAGGTCTGTGATTAATCATATACTTACATGAAAGTCTAGGCATAAAATTTGTCCCTACACTTGACTTGTGTAGTCTCTACTACGGCCAACAGTTTAAAGTGCTTTCCTTTTCATGACATATGATTGTAAAATACAATTATTTTGTAAGTACTTGTCTTCAATATTAACCTCATTGTTTAAGTGTCGTTAAGCTAGACTTTGTGTCTGTCTCACCTTGATGTAGCATCTGAGGGTACCTGAACATAGTCTGATTAAAAAAAGAATATTGTGCTAGTCTCTCCCTTCGTGGAAATAAATTTTTAGAGTGCACCAGGAATGCATAAGCCCCGGCACATTATTCTTATAAATCTTTAATAATTAAAGGACGGCTGAGTTGTAACGTCAGAAACAGCTACGCGAAGGAATGTTCTAGTCTCTACTGCTCCGTACAAGTGTGAAGAAGACAGCGAGAGAGGGGAACAAGAAGGTCAAGTGACGTCAGCGCCACATGTTTTTCACCTCCCCTATGGAAAAGTACAGAAATTATTTTATAACTTCTAAACGGCTTAAAATATAAAAATGAGACATACATCACCGTGAAGCCCATATTTCAAATGCATAACGATTAAAATTTGAGATCAATCCATCTATTAGTTCAAAAGATATAACAAGTAGATGTTTGGCATACGTAACCACTCATCTGTCGCTTGACACAGTGAACTCGCCTCCAGCGGGGTATATATAGGTCAACGACTTGAGAGGGATAGTCAGTTGAAATGTGCAACTCAATCATGACTGAAGGTCATGCTGCTTCGTCGCGTTGCGCGAGATACGAGTAAGTCGTATTGTAAGACTTTAAATGTCATTGTGCGAGATCGTAATACAGTAAGTGGAAAACTTCAACCGCGTCATGAACGTGTGGAATATTATAAAGTATTATAAAATTGAGTTTCGTCGTATCAGACGAATTTCTTGAATAAATAGTGATCTTGTGATATTAACTGTGTATTTATGTAGAACTTAGAATACAAGTGTTAAATTTGCCAAGTTGACAACCTTATGGACTTTGTTAGTTCGACGTATATTTGAACTCTGTTGCGATCACGTACGGTAATGAGCATATTGGGAAAATGTGAGTGATAAATTAAACTTTCAACTAGTGACAATTTCATGAGTTCTGAGACATGTTTCTCGTCTATAATTACTATTATGGACTATTTTAAGTATTATTCCAATCGAATATTCAGTGGTTGATAGGACTGAGTGTAGACAATTCTCACGTATTTTCTTGAACATTCGACCAGTGTCGTGAGAAAAGGACTGAATATTAAGGACATTTTATGGTGATATTAGGTAATACGAACACTTATCCTGAAAACTCACAAATAAAATCCAATTAAGCAGTGAATGCCAGAATTCTAGAGACTGTTGTAGAAGTTGTGTTAATTGCATTTACTAGTGAATTTAATGGACTGTGATACTCGTTCTAATGCTGAATTTACGACATAATTTGTGGATATTATGAACTGTGCTCATGTCTAATTTCATTTCAAACCAACCGTGTAGTGAAAGAATGTGCTTTCGACTTCAGAAGTGATCTCATTTTATTACCACAGAAACTTAACTTGTAGTTCGAACTGTGACATAGACTGTGCTATTTCAAGTCACATATTCACTGCCATATTATAAAAGTGCAAGTACAAACTGTGCATTTAAACTTATCTCTGTGTGGAATGCAACTCAGTATTAAGACTTGACAGTGCTACGTCGTGCAGTATAGTGCCAATTGGACTTTCCCATGTTTCTACATTTCGTTTTAAAACACCGGAAATCTTGGCGAAGTATCGTATTCTTATACTACTTTTAACGTCGTATCTAGCGTAGGATAAGCGACTTCGAGGGAGCATTCGTGGTATCTTCGAGGGACTATTCGTGATAACTTCGTGGGATAGAACGTGGTTCACTGCTGGTGCCAAGTTCGACTCCGGGCTGTTCGCTGCAGAAGTTCCAGTCATCAAGCTGCAGAGCAGTACTTCAACTACCCTTATAAGCAGAGCTCAGGTGATATAAGTGTATTTTACATTTTCTTGAGTGAGTGATTACACTTAAACATTAACTGACTTATTAATTAGGCACTCAATCATTCTCAATATTCAACAGTGCTACGCATATTAAGTGAAAAGTGCCTGGACTAACAAAATAATTTTTGATCGTGTGAATTCCAATCCTACTACTTGTAGGAATTGTAGGAGGTCATTTAACAAGACTTTAGGTCATATTTAAATGAACCTTAGGTTTCTCTCAAAAACAAGTATAACTGGAGATCAATTTTAAAATGAACTTTAGAATGTTCTTTTTGAAGTCAATGTAATCTGAAGTCATTTCATAACAACCTAATTGAACTGTAGGGCTTGTTCTACAAGTGCACAATTTAAACATTATGTTTAATTTATTTATCTGGACTGTAGGATGTCTGAAACAAGTGATTGAAAATCATTAATTGGACTGTAGGATTCAGAAAGCAAGAGCGATTTGATATTATGTTTAATGATTTTAAACCGACTTTAGGCTTTGAATTCTTTGAATTCTAAAAACCTTGGTCAATTGACAATGTGATTGAATGAAGGTTTATGATCAAAGCTTTTATTTTTGAATTTGAATCTATGTGTGAAATTAGTGAAAGCTGGTATTCATTTTGAACATTATATAAACATCAAGTGGATATGTAGGACAAAGACTCTATTTTGTTCAATCGTAACAGCGTATACAGTTCAGTCATTTAATTTCATTTTGAAGAGATCAATGGAAGGTTTAATTTTTGATGAATGAGAAGCAGGGTTATTTTCTTGAAATTACTAATAAAATCTTGTCAAAATTTTATTACCATCTATTATTCGCCCTGCGAAATAATACGTCTCTGTACCTGCTCCAGTAGCCACCGCACACAACCTGAGATCCTTCCTATGCTCTTGCCCAACAACTATTTCCCGGTACAATAGTCGGTCGAAATTCCTTACAATTAGTGTAATTTATTCATTTTTTGTTATTTGTATTATTCACTCCTGGTTCTTACCACTTTTATATTGTTTGCTGATTCATAGGTCGTATATCTGCCCTTTTCTGTATTTGTTAGGATTTTGTAAAAATCACCCCCTCCCTTTTCCTTTAAATCGTGTCGTTATTTACATGTACACGTATTTAAATATATAAACTTATTGTAAATATGCTGTTCGTGAAAGCTTTCCTTGTTCGGCTCTCGACAGCTTGTTCTGGAGGTTTGGTTCACAGCTTCTCACCTTGTTATTATGATTCTCAACCACGATACCAGATACACATCCTATCGTTACTATGTGTTAATGCTATGTACAGTGAGATTGTAACATGCTTCTCCCATGAGTCAGCCTAAGGCTTCGTGACGCAAACCTGTCATCTGCATAGGACACCGTAGTGGCGATTACAGGGTCTGAAATTTCATTAACAATGGTTCTCAATGGTTGATTCTAATTCTTGAGTACTAATCTAGGTAGGTTGTTAATCTCGTGAAGACAATTTCCTGTATTATTTCCATTAGTGACTTACCAAATAATTTATTGAAAGTCATTTCTTTCTTATTTCATTTACAATTATCAATGCAGATTAGTCATGTTATCGGATTTGTCGGCTTTCTAGTAATATTTTTAGCCTTTAATTTATCAAGAGTTTTTCTCCAGCGAACTCTGAGAAATATGAACTCATTGTAATGGTACTTGGAATTGGTTGACTTGAAAATCTCATCTGCTGCTTTCAGCTTCTCTTGAATGAAGTTCAGTTCTGATGTTTCTACCCTACCTACCGATGTTATTTTATTATCAACATTCTTTTTCACATTATAGGCTTTGTTATAGTGGATTATGAAAATCTCATAAAATACATCCCACGTACTATTGACAGTGACTGTGAAGATTAGATTCCACTTTTCTGTCTGAAGACCTCCTTTTAAATAACTAATACTGAGCACCCATATATCCTGATACAATAGTCACTGTGAAGATTAGATTCCACTTTTCTCTCTGAAGACCTCCTTTTAAGTAACTAATACTGAGCACCCTTATGTACTGATACGTGTATTAATTTATGTTCTTATACTGGATTGAAATTTTAAATGAGAGGGCCTGTATGACCACTGGGATGAGAAATATGACTGTGAATAACCTTAGCATGGTAAAAATTGTAATCTTTATTTTTATAATGTGATCTATTCCTGTTTTGGGGTTGGTGTAATTCTTTTTGGACACTGCAAAATACCTCTAGAATTTTATATTCTGAGTATATTACACAGTTTTTGTTAAGAGACAGTTTTAGTTAAACAATCTATACTTAGATCTACTAGCAGTTACAACTTCCTTATTTCTGTCCACTTTGTTATCCATTAACTCATCCAAATTTTCAAGGGAAATGTTTATAATACCTTCTGGGCACCTGTACACCAATTAAACTTTTCAGTTCTAATTTCTGCATTTACAGCAACAAATTCTATTTCCATTTATACACTAGTTTGTTTTACATTTGTTGCCTTATTACGAATAAAAAACCTGTCATATATACTTATCTACGCATTGAATACTAGCAAATGTACCCGTGCTTCGCTACGGTATTCTACATTGTATTCGAATATCGAAGTAAATATTGTACATGCAGTAAATAAGATTGTTTTAAAATTGCAGTTCTCTTAGTGTTATCCGAGAAACAGCATGGGGAGGTCCCCATACGCTGTTTCCAATGAAAAGTGTTTGCTACGGATTTGTGATATAACGGCAGACTCACTTGCCTACTGCCATTCAGAATCGAGTTGGGAAGTTTACATTATCAGGCCCCATTGCCTACTGCGCGATCACGATCGATTTGGGGAGTTTTCGTTACAATGGCAGCCCCCTTTCCTACTCCCAGACAGATAACAGTTGAGGAGTTTTTTATAATTGCAGGCAACTACCCTACCATCAGTCGAAATTGAGTTGTGCAGTTATCATTGTAATGTCAGGCCCCTTTTCCTACTGCCAGACAACCAGCTTACTGCTAGTCACACCAAGTTGGTGAGTTTCCATCAAAATAGCAGGCCACTATGCCTAATGACAGTCACATTTTAGATGACGACATTTGTTTATAGTTGCGGGCACCCTTGCCTACTGCCAAACACAATCGGGTAGGGGAGTTTTAAGCAAAACTGCATGCTTCCTTGCCTTCTGCAAGTCAAATAGAGAAGTGAACTATTCCTTACAATGGTAGGCCTTCCTTACTAATGCCAGTTATACAGGAGTTGGAGAAGGACTCCATTCCTACTGCCAGTCAAAGTCGGTGTGGGGAGTACTGATTACAATAGCAGACACACCCTTTCTCGATCGCTACAAATCGACATCAGTGAATACATATAGATCGGCATACGAAAGTATATGCGTGTTTACAATATTGCAGACCTTCATTTACAGATTAACTGCTGCCAAACGTACGTCATATCGACAAAGGATTGTACCATAAGACGCCGGATTTAGTGGCCTAAATGGCTGGTCCTATGATATCTCATCTATTCTTGGGTCAGATTGAGTTAGAAACGTTGAACAGGGTATTTTTTGTAAGATTATCTCACATTGCATTACTTTTCGGATAATTATGTGACAGCTACATACATAGCATTTGGCTCACATGTGGCTACTGGGTGGGCCAATTTGAGTTTCATGATTCTATATTTCCTATAAGTGATTGAAAGTATGAATTATGCATGTGAAACGTCCAAATTTACTTAACATCGATTAATAGAGAAAAATCAAACGTAAAAGGGATACAGATACCAAAAAAAGTAATAAGACCAAGGTTGTAGATCATTCCAAATTGAACGGAGATTGTGCAATCCGTTATGTGATAGGACTTCCCGAAGGCCTGCACCATCATTAAAATTGCCTCCATATGTCGATATTCTTCGGGGTTAAAAAGTGAAAAAAATAAAGATCTTGGAAGTTTTCCGTCCGTTACAGGCTAAAACGTATAATTTTGTCAAATTTAAATTTTCTTTTTCGTCTGGCAGATTATGCCGCAATCTGGATTTTGGATGAGGAAAGTAAAAATTAGGACTTTCAGGAAACTAAACCAAAAAATGCAGATGGTCATTATTACCCCTTAATCGGGTAGCTGTGCAAAAATTTCGCCAAATTAGTCAATATAGAGGCACACAGTCGTTACGATTTTATTTATAAAGATACATAAGGGATCTGCTCCACGTACAACACCTTTTGGGCTATGTCCGCTGGACGTAACCTACAAAACTGACCATTTATGATATCTCCCTTATTAATACTCCTGACGAAAAAATGCACATGAAAAAAGTTTTAGAGATGGAATTCCATCACGTTTGATCGATTTCCAGTCAGGTTGGTCTTGTACTGTATATATTGTGGAAGAGTAAAATCGCCATTTCGGTTCCCTATAAACTACCAGTCCATTCCGGGAACATGAAATGCTATTGACCTTTAAAACCTACCTTTGGATAGGTGGATGCTAAATATAAAGTTCGGTTCGAATGTCTTCAGTAGTTTTCAAGTTGTAAGAAATACGCTTTACAAGCACCCGCTCTTGAGTTAAGTCCGATGCGACTTGTACCGAAAAACGGTCCGTTAATGATATCTCCCTCATTAATCCTCGTATCGAAATGATGCACACGAGAAAAAATGTTTAGACATTCGTTTCCATTAAGGCAGGTAGATTTCCATTAAGTTTGGTTGTGTATATTTTGCGGGAGTGCAAAATCACGGTTTCGGTTTCGTATAAACCCCCAGTCAGTTCAGGGATTTAGAAACAATATTTGCCCTAAAACCTGCCCAAGAACAGGTGGTTTCTAAATATGAAGTTTGGTGGAAATATATCCAGTAGACTCGAGCACTTGCGTACATACGGGGTAAGTAAGGAAGAAAATAATACAATTAAGAAAGTTGAAATTAATAGAAAATGGATTATAACTGAGGATAGCCAGATAACGACAAATATGTAAATGCCAAGTGAATGTATTGGAACATCAAATGCCCCTTTATAAATGATGCTCGTGTGTTATGGATATAATAAAGCGGTAACAGAGGATAAATTTAGGCGCAGTGATTCTTAGGTAAACAGATAAGAAGATGACTAATGGTGTTATTATTTAATCTATTCGAGGGCGGGTATAACCTGCAACGATATTCCGCCAATATCCCGCAGATAGGCCGATTGACGCCGCTCTTGCCTTCTACCCAAGGAACAGCCACGAATTTAAAAGCATGATGAGGAAAATGGCAATACGTTACTTCCCTGCTGGCAATCAGAGACGTTGCCATGGTAACCTGTAGGTTCGTTGTCGGTCTGTCGGTCACTCAGTGCAGAGCATGATACCCGCGGAGTAAATTTCTCTGTCATTTTAAGAGTAAGGTAAATTATGAACATAACGAAAGTTGTTTATAATGAAGAGACTTTTCACGTACGGTCCACGGAGTTTACAGAAATCAATAGCGTAAGAGAAAATGGAGGAAAAACCGGTTTGGTTTTCCTATAATCCCCCGTCTATTCAAAGATTTTAAAATGAGATACGTATCAGAACCTTCCCCGGGATGAGTATACTCTAAATGTGAAGTTTGGTTGAGATCTATCCAGCCGTTTCGACGTGATGGTTGAGGACAGACAAACAGAACGAAAAGTAAAAATCACCGATTCGGTCTTGAGTTGACCTAAAACGGATAAATATCTGAAAAATTGGCAAAACAAAATAAATTACAGTCAGCGGACCCCCTACAACTTTATTTATATAGATTACATCAATCTCCTGTTACTCTAGCCATTTAGAAAGACCATTCGCAGTAAAATTCCCGAGCTTTTCAATAGAAACACATTACAAATACGCCACATTAGTTGATATCTATGATTTTATGTTACTGTTGTTTCGATTATCAACCATAGACTTCCCTAGTAACAATATCCATTTACTTTCTCGAATAATTGATGCATTCTTTCATCAAAACCTATATTGTGCTAAACTCATCTCTAGGTAATTATAACATCTAACATGTACTCTAATATTATAGACATAATAATGTTTTTGCCTTTCGCCACCATTCCTAACCCCTATACTTCCATCCAAAACTAACTGAACAAGTCCAGGTTGTCTAAAACAGGATATGTTCTGTCAAGGTATGACTTCTTCTGGTCAGATTCCTTTCCTATCACCAGCTTGATTCAGTATGTCTTCATTTGTGATGCGACGTAACCATCTCATCTTCCACATTCTTCGCTTCAAAGGCTTCTATTCTATTTCCTTCCGCACCGGCTACATTCCATGTTTCACTTCCGTGCAATGTCAGGTCAACACATAATTGTTCAGACACATATTTCTAATATGCGTATCCTTAAGGCCAAAATTCTTTAGTAAGGAAAACCTTTCTTTTCTTGGGCTAGTACACAGTTCAGATAAATACTCTCGTATCTAAAATTTTTCATGCTTTACATTAAACCAAATTAAAACATGGAGATGTATGGGTGTCAGCTTTCTAAGCAATACTAACAGCTGTAATATCAAGGGTGATTTCTAGCATACACAGGAATGTTTAATTTGCTTTAATGTAACATCTGAGAAATGCTAGTTACGATAGTATTACTCTGAACCGTCGAGTCTTTTTTTATCTCTACCACCAGTGTCGTCGACTTCCCTAGTAAACAATATCCATTTACTTTCTTGAATAATGTTTTATAATATTTCATCATATTGCTTGTCTTACTTGACTTCATTCAACTTAATTTCATAGTATTGTATTAATTTCGTATTCATCTCGTGTTCCTTCTCCAAGACTATGTCCAGTTTCTTCAAATTCTCTGCACGTTCAGATAAAATAAAATTCTTCAGTAAAACTTATTGTTTGAATTTCATCTCTGAACTGTATACCTTCGAAATTTATCTTCCATTTCCTTTATTGCCTGATCTATATAATATTTAAAAGAGAGACGTAAATAAAAAAGTCAATTCAGAAGATATCTGTATATCAGTGCAGCTATTCAGACAATTGTAATGAAAAGAAGAACAACATCTGAGAGAGAGAAAGAGAAGCAGTGAAAAAGGTGAAATCGTAAATAATCGAGCGGGGAACTTCCATAAATTGCAAATAAGTATAATGAAATTAGGCCAAAATGTAAGACTTACATAAATGTGTTAGAACAGCATGGGCTACTTACCAAACCTGTTTCCTCCGCCATGCACGAAACTCCGCACTGTAAGCAAAAGAAAATACTGAACAAATACATATTAGTAGAATGAGCGGCAAGTACTGATGATTAAATCACTAGCACGCAATATAGGCTAGAATGTGCTGACTACATGTTTACATGTAAAATATTCATGACATTATGACTGTCGACCTTGGATAAGTTTTATTCATCAGATACATCAACATATTAATGTCAATTTTGCACTTACTTTTCACATAGTAATTTTGGCTGTCAGAGATAGGTTTACATATCTAATAGCACCTTTATGCAATAAAAATTATGTAATAAAATATGTAGCATACGTTTTACAACTGAACGATTTTTGTTTCGTTCTTGATCTTTTCGAGTACAGAGACTTGCCTGGTAAATTTCAGTCAGTCCCATGAGACGAGACTGTGGCATGAATCCCATAATAGCTTGTGAGGAATATACTGTACTATAAGTGTGCAGCTTCACATGAGTACAGACGTGATCTTTGTTAACAAGTTTTATTTGTCTAGGACTAAACAGTTTAATAATAATAATAATAATAATAATAATAATAATAATAATAATAATAATAATAATAATAATAATAATAATAATAATAATAATAATAATAATAATATAGCTTCAGCTACCAAGTCCAGACATTTTGATTTTAAGCAGGGGCGTAGCCAGGGGGCATTACTGGGATTAAAACCACCATGGAATTTTTACAAAAAGAAAATGAACAGAAAGTGACAATAAACTAAATAAACATTCAGAAACATACCGTAATTGTAGAACTAACAGATCTGTAATTCACTTGTATCAATGTCCTTATAATGACAAGTCATTCATGCACCTTCATTGTGTTATAGCCTGCCATCATTTTGTAACTACAATCCCCCCCCGCCAATCGGCTGATCCTGGCTATGCTACTGAATTTACGCCGTCAATGCTTTCGACTGTTTGATGTGTCGTTTGACTTTACCAGATGGGAGAGAATAGAGCAACCTATCACTGATGTTATAATCAATTTTGTCGGCTAAATTCCGAATTGTCACTAGTGCGAATATACTTTCTCCCGCCCTTCAAAATTCTGACTACCTCTGCTGGGTTTAACCTATGATCTTGGAATCCGAAGACCGACACTCTACCACTGACCCACAGAGGGAGCATTGTGTGGAATGATCTACATGAAAAGAGTGATTTACACTCTACACAATTCACGTATCCCTAAGAGTTCGTTGAGACCCACGGTCACTCAACAGCAAATATGAAGACATGCTCACAAAAACGGTCTAACCCTCAAAATTAAAAAAAATGAGTGAGTTGCTGCTGTCTATTGAGCAACATGACTATTAACTATTCCTATATGCGCTAATATCAGCAGGGATCATTTAGAGGAAATACAGTGGGTGAAAATTTGAGTGTTTAACCTGAGAGCCTTTGTCAGAATGCAAAAATTGTGCTAACCCTTATCTGAGGATGTCTTGGGAAGAGGGGCCGATGATACAATCTCATGGCTTCCGCATTATGTAATGACTTCCGTCCCTGATAATGTTAATCACCTGTTTGTATATTCTGATTCTTGTTTTGGTCAAAACGATAACTTTTCTTTAGTTAACTTTTGGATGTTTTAAGTCCAGACTGAAAGATTTAATATAATAGAACATAAATATTTAGTGCCAGGTCACACGTATTTGCCTTGTGACAGAGACTTTGGCCTTGTAGAGAAGAAAAAGAGGCAAATGTCATCAATTTACATTCCAGATCGATGGATGGAACTTGTTAGGAAGCCTAGGGTTAAGAAGCCGTTTGCAGTGGTATTGAAGAGTATGATTCTGTAGATCTCAGAAAGAAAGTAACTTGTAATTCGGTATTGAACACCAACCATGCAAGTACGGCAGACCTAGGCCTGTACTTCCAGCCAAAATGAAGGATATTTTAGAATTATTATATTACATACCCCCTGTGTATCATACGTACTACAGAAATCTTGCTACCAATGCATGTAGTCCTGTGTAAGAAGAAGAGGATCCACTTTTTGATATTCCTGATTATGATTAGGTTAAGGTACAGGATTAAGTACCTGTAGGCCAACCTCATTATTGCATTTGTTAATAAAGTATGTATTATTTGTTTGTAAGAACACTTTCCTTATCTATATTTTATAATGTATTACCAGAATTATTTGTATTTCCTTTCCATTTATCACAAAGTCAGGTGATATGTTATAAAACTAACACATGTACATTGAGTATACAACTTCCCTTAAGTTCATTTAGCTACTGCATCGCTAGTCTACAATAAAACAACTTAAAATTGCTATGAAATGATTTTCCTGAATGTATACTTTGATTTGATATGCAATACACCAAGTAAAATTAATGCAGTATATATATATTTTTTTGCTCCATTTACAAAACTTAAATTTTCTCCTTTCAAGCAAAGTGAATGTTGGACCGTTTTTGCGAGCATGTCTTCATATACGGTAGTACATAAACTACCGATTATTTTTTAATGTTACAGGCATCATTTTAGAAGTCTATACTTACCAACATTTTCTTCGGCAGGTGTCCACTTAGCATCATATATTTTATCATCCCAGCTGAAAAGAGGAAATAATTTTTTGAGTAAACATGATGTAAATATAAATTAGTAGGAACTACTGGTGGCGGTGATTATTGTTTTAAGGGGAAGTGCAACTGGACAATCATCCTATATTAACAGTAATGAGAGCAAAATGGAAAAGATCCGAACCTTCGAAGAGTGAAGTTACAAGGAAAGGAAAAGGTCACGAAAGGTTTAAAAAGGAAGTCGCCCTAGACCTCGCAAGCATAATCCCATCGGGGTCGGAAAAGAGGAGGTGACCAAAGGGGGTCGTCAGGGTAGATCAATCAATCAATCACCATAGATCGGCATTTAGGGCTGTAGCACAGGTGGCAGATTCATTATCGATTCGTTACCTAGTTTGTTCTTAAATGATTTCAAAGAAGTTGGAAATTTATCAAACATCTCCCTTGATAGAGTATTCCAAACTCTTATTCCTGTTCCTATAAACGAATATTTGCCCCAATTTATTCTCTTAAATTCAAACTTGATCTTCAATTTATGATCTTTCCTACTTTTAGAAATTCCACTCAAGCTTATTCGTCTATTAATATCATTCCAAGCCAACTATCCACTGACAGTTCGCAGTCGAGCAGCTCGTCTCCTTCCAATTCGACCTTCTGAATCAAATTATCTGTTATATGCTGCTGAAATCCTACAAGTTGAGCCTTACAGCTATAACCATTCCTAAATCCGAACTGCCTTCTATCAAACCAATTGGTAATTTCACAAATGTGTCTAATATAAACAGAAATAATGCTTTGCCAAAGCGCACAGGTACCACACATTAAGCTGATATGCCTGTTTTTGCTTTATGTTTATGACCCTTTCCTTTGTACAACTGTTCATTCATTTGGTAAATCTCATTTATGAAAACATATCAGTTAAATATTTTAGATATGGCACTATATCCCAACCCATTGCCTTTAGTATATCCTCAGAAATCTTACCAATCCCAACTGCTTTTCTAGCCTTCAGCTTCGGCTCTTTTTGTAAATATCTTCATTATCAAAAGAAAATGTCAGAACATCACCAGTATTAGTCGCTTCCTCTACCTGGTCAATATCCTTAAATCTAACTACCTTTACATAATGCTGACCAAATACTTCTGCCTTTCGTGGATTAAAGCGAGGAGCCTGTCATAAGTGGAAACAATATGAACCTCATCTTGGAGCCACGATGCTGCCAATTCACACTCCCAGGATGGCAGCTCCTTGTGGTTCCACTTCTAGTCACGTCTTAAAGCAGGCACCTTCACAGGCACGAACTGCTCAGCCAACAAATACTGAGGAAGGAATAAGTCTACACGCTTTGTTTGGGCTATGCTGAACTAATACATACGAACGGTTGAGATGAGCCTTCGATAGCCGTTGAATAAAAACAAACCCAGCCTTAATGGGCCTTGCCTTACCAAACGTCTGCTGCTCAGCCCGAAGGCCTGAAGTTTGCGAAGTGACACGTGGTCGATGCGACGACTCCTCGCGGCTGTTATTATTGGTTATCTAGACTGGGGCTATGATTTCACCGTCAGATAGCTCCTCAATTGTGATCACAAAGATTGAGTGGAACTCAAAGCAGCTCTCATATCCAGTAAAAATCCCTGACCTAGCCGGGAATCGAAACCGGGCACTCTGGGTAAGAAACAGTCACGCTTTCACTAGACCACAGGGTCGGCAACTGTTGAAGAACGCCCCTTCTATTCCGTTGTTAATTCATATTACGGGTTAGCGGACCTCAAAGCAGCTCTCATATCCAGTAAAAATCCTTGACCTGGCCGGGAATCGAAACCGGGCACTCTGGGTAAGAGACAGTCACGCTTCCACTAGACGACAGGGTCGGCAACCGTTGAAGAACGCCCTTTCTATTCCGTTGTTAATTCATATTACGGGTTGGGGCACATTAAGCCACCAGTTCGTGACTGATATATACCTGATAGTCAGTGTTTGTTTGTTTCTTTCAAATAGCCTGTAATGCCTGTAACTGCCGCAATATGTTCAACATTTTCAGCTGTAGAATTTACTCAAAAGTTTATAAAGTTTATCTAGTATACATATCTAATTATGAATAGCGTTCACAACACTAAAAACTTGTTCTGTAACAAGGTCAATTATTTGAGCCATACAATGTACAGTACACTGATCAAGTGCGAAGAAATGATCTTCCGTATTCTACCTGCAACACTTTCATTCTTTCTTGTAAATACTGTCATCGATTCGAACCAAATGCAACAATTATTTCAACACATTTGCCATCTTCTGCAAATGTTTGGATATGTTTTTCTTGAAATGACTTTGCGTCATCATTTTCCACAGGTACTAGTTTATAGAAACAACAGATTGCAAGCGCCAATTTGTTCGTTGACATACGTAACATACAAAATAACGTGTTTTTCAGAAACTCTATCTGTAGATTCATCCATAGAGGTGAAAAACCAGTCAGTGACTTTGAAAAAATTTGCTAATTTCAAACATAATTATTGTTTCGTTAGGAAACGAGTCGTAGTTGCAGCGGTCTTCTCTGTATGAAGATGAGTTCCCATGTCTAAGCAATTTGCAGTTTGTAAGCTGAAAATCTCCGGATGATCATAGAACTTCCACTCTCTTTATGCTGGTAAATAAACAGACCTTAAGACCCTAACAGTTAAATCTAATTTTCTTCTTGATTTTTTATGAACTGTCCACGAGTACGTTTTGCAGACTTTTCTAGGATCTGCTTTTAAGCATTTTGTCCTGCTGCACACAAATAGAATAAATAACTTTTTTATTTTTATACCTAGCATTGAGATTCTTTCCTTTTATTCTTCTTCATTACACTGCCTTTGTCCAATGTAAACCACTAGATGAGATTCCAACGGTTTTACGCATTTATTGTGAATGTGTAATTCAAAATATACACCCCATGGCATTACTTGATTGCCCTTTTCATTGGTAGTGAATATTAACGAGGTCCGGTTTTTCTTTTGCCAAGACGCTGAAAACTTCTCGGTGGCCGCCGTTTTAATGATTCAATATTATCTTCATTGTTGCACGCAATATACAGAGTCTCTCAAACCTTTTGGGTCAAATTGAAACAGGTGATAGTGGGTCCACAACCGATTATATTGAACCATGTGACCTTGCCGCGGTGGGGAGGCTTGCGTGTCCCAATGATGCAGATAGCCGAGCCGCAGGTGCAACCATATCGGATGGGTATCTGTTGAGAGACCAGACTAACGAATGGTTCATCGAAAGGGGGGTAGCAGCCTTTCGGTAGTTGCAAGGGCGGCAGTCTAGATGATTGACTGATACGGCCTTGTAATAATACTCAACATGGCTTAGCTGTGTTGATACTGCTACACGGCTGAAAGCAACGGGAAACTACAGCCGTAACTAACTCCCGAGGACATGCAGCTCTCTCTGTATGAATGATGTACTGATGATGGCTACCTCCCGGGTAAAATATTCCGGAGGTAAACTAGTCCCCCATTCGGATCTCCGGGTGGGGACTACACGATAGGGGGCGATCATCAGGAAGATGGATACTGACATACTGCGAGTCGGAGCATGGAATGTTAGAAGTTTGAATCGTTGTGGTAGGTTAGAGAACCTGAAAAGGGAGATGGATAGGCTAAAGTTAGATGTAGTTGGCATAAGTGAAGTACGTTGGCAGGAAGAACAAGATTTTTGGTCAGGCGACTACCGAATTATCAACACAAAATCAAACAGGGGAAATGCAGGAGTTGGTTTAATAATGAATAAGAAAATAGGGCAGCGGGTAAGCTACTACGACCAGCATAGTGAAAGAATTATTGTCGTCAAGATAGACACCAAACCAATGCCCACCACAATAGTGCAGGTCTATATGCCTACTAGTTCTGCGGATGATGAAGAAATCGAAAGAATATATGAGGAGATAGAAGATTTAATACAATATGTAAAAGGTGACGAGAATCTAATTGTGATGGGAGACTGGAATGCAGTGGTAGGCCAAGGAAGAGAAGGTAATACAGTAGGAGAATTTTGATTGGGACAAAGGAACGAAAGAGGAAGTCGGCTGGTTGAATTCTGCACTGATCATAATTTAGTCCTTGCCAATACTTGGTCCAAACACCACAAACGACGGCTGTATACGTGGACGAGACCTGGAGACACCGGAAGGTATCAAATAGACTTCATTATGATTAGGCAGAGATTCAGAAACCAGGTGTTGGATTGCAAAACTTTCCCAGGAGCAGACGTGGACTCTGACCATAATTTGTTGGTCATGAAATGCCATCTGAAGTTGAAGAAATTGAAGAAAGGAAAGAATGCAAAAAATGGGATCTAGACAAGTTGAAAGAAAAGAGTGTGAGGGATTGTTTCAAGGAACATGTTGCACAAGGACTAAATGAAAAGGCTGAAGGAAACACTATAGAGGAAGAGTGGAGAGTCATGAAGAATGAAGTCAGTAGGGCTGCTGAAGAAATGTTAGGAAGGAAGAAAAGATCAACTAAGAGTCAGTGGATAACTCAGGAGATACTAGACCTGATTGATGAACGACGAAAATACAAGAATGCTAGAAATGAAGAGGGCAGAAAAGAATACAGGCGATTAAAGAATCAAGTGGATAGAAAGTGCAAGGTAGCTAAGGAAGAATGGCTGAAGGAGAAGTGCAAGGATGTCGAAGGCTGTATGGTCCTGGGTAAGGTAGATGCTGCACACAGGAAAATCAAGGAAACCTTTGGAGAAAGGAAATCTAGGTGTATGAATATTAAGAGCTCAGATGGAAAGCCACTTGTAGGGAAAGTAGACAAAGCAGAAAGATGGCAGGAGCATATCCAACAGTTGTATCAATGTAAAGATGTAAATAATTTGGTTTTGGAACATGAAGAGGCTGTTGATGCTGATGAAATGGGAGACCCAATTTTGAGGTCAGAGTTTGACAGAGCTGTGAGTGACCTAAATAGGAACAAGGCACCTGGAATTGATGACATTCCCTCTGAATTACTGACTGCCTTAGGAGAAACCAGCATGGCAAGGTTATTTCATTTAGTGTGCAAGATGTATGAGACAGGAGAAGTCCCATCCGATTTTCGGAAGAATGTTGTTATACCTATTCCCAAGAAACCCGGTGCTGACAGGTGTAAAAACTACCGCACCATTAGTTTAGTATCTCATGCCTGCAAAATTTGAACATGTATTATTTACAGAAGAATGGAAAAACAAGTAGAAGCTGAGTTGGGAGAAGATCAATTTGGCTTCAGAAGAAATGTAGGCACACGTGAAGCAATACTGACTTTACGTCTGATCTTAGAGGATCGAATCAAGAAGGACAAGCCCACGTACATGGCATTCGTAGATCTAGAAAAGGCATTCGATAATGTTGATTGGACCAAGCTATTTATGATTCTGAAGATGATAGGGATCAGATACCGAGAATGAAGAATTATCTACAATTTGTATAAAAATCAGTCTGCAGTGATAAAAATCGAGGGCTTTGAAAAATAAAGCAGCAATCCAGAAAGGAGTGAGGCAAGGCTGCAGTTTGTCCCCTCTCCTTTTCAATGTTTACATAGAACAGGCAGTAAAGGAAATCAAAGAGAAAGTTGGAAATGGAATCACAGTCCAAGGAGTGGAAATCAAAACCTTGAGATTTGCCGATGATATTGTTATTTTATCTGAGACTGCAGAAGATCTCGAGAAGTTGCTGAATGGTATGGATGAAGTCTTGGGTAAGGAATACAAGATGAAAATAAATAAGTCCAAAACAAAAGTAATGGAGTGCAGTCGAACGAAGGCAGGTGATGTAGGAAATATTAGATTAGGAAATGAAGTCTTAAAGGAAGTAGATGAATATTGTTACTTGGGTAGTAAAATAACTAACGATAGCAGAAGTAAGGAGGACATAAAATGCAGACTAGCACAAGCAAGGAAGAGCTTTCTTAAGAAAAGAAATCTGTTCACTTCAAACATTGATATCGGAATTAGAAATAGGTTTTTGAAGACTTTCACGTGGAGCGTAGCATTGTATGGAAGTGAAACATGAACGATAACTAGCTCAGAAAGAAAGAGAATAGAAGCTTTTGAAATGTGGTGTTACAGAAGAATGCTGAAGGTGAGATGGATAGATCGAATCACGAATGAAGAGATACTGAATCGAATTGGTGAGAGGAGATCGATTTGGCTAAATTTGACGAAAAGAAGAGATAGAATGATAGGACACATCTTAAGACACCCAGGACTTGTTCAGTTGGTTTTTGAAGGAAGTGTAGGTGGTAAGAACGGTAGGGGTAGACCAAGGTATGAATATGACAAGCAGATTAGAGCAGATGTAGGATGCAATGGTTACGTAGAAATGAAAAGTTTAGCGCAGGATAGAGTGGCATGGAGAGCTGCATCAAACCAGTCTATGGACTGATGACTCAAACACACAGTGAGCCAATGGTAGGAAATGCGTATTTATTGTGTTTTAGACATACACAGCGTACACCACATAATAACAACGTAGCTCATAGTAAATTGTTCAAAGCGACGACCGCCAATCTCAGTTCATGAATTGCAACGGCGCGAACAGTTCTGCCGCACTCTGGCAAAGACCCTGGGTGTCTGTTGTACACTGGAGCAGGCAGCGGGTGATAAACAGCGTACACCCCTGACCACCAAATAGAGGTACTGTAGATAACTTAGCTTATAGCATATGTGTCATAGGACGACCGCATTTATCGCACCGGCGCATTTACCTATGCCGCATGGACGCCATTACCCCTGGTGTCAGTTGTCCATTGCATCAGACAGCCTGTGATGTCCATGATGAGGTGTGTGACTGTGTACAGTGCATGACGCGTAGTCAAAGATGGAACGGTACCCGTCATGAGAGTTGGTAGACATGCATTTAATGTACGGTGCAGCAGGATGTAGTGCCCGTAAAGCAGTACGAGCGTACAAAGAACGCTTTTCCAACAGGCGTCATCCTAATTGGAGGACGTTTATCTCCGTAGATCCCAACTTACGAGAGACGGGGTCGTTCTCGCCACAGAGAGCCGGCCAAGGTTCCCGCCAAAGACATGTTCGAACACCAGACTTTGAGGAGATGGTGTTGTATCGTGTGGAGAGTACTGGCGGAACAAGTAGTACATCCTTATCATAAAGAACGTGTGCAAGCACTGGGACCAACTGATTTTGAGCTCCGCGGTCACTTCTCTCAATGGACAATCCACCGCAGTGCGGTAGTGCCGAACTTTGTGCAGTTTGTATTGTTCACGGTTGGGGCTTCATTTGCTTATTTGCTGCCGCCCCATTTGAATGGTCCACATTACCTGTTGTTCCTCCAAGATATGCTGCCACAGTTCCTGGAGACTGTACCCTTGTTGTCCACGAAAGGATGTGTATTCAACACGACGGTGCTCCAGCCGACTTCGATGTTAACGTTCGCGAGCACTTGAACAACACGTATCCTCATCGTTGGATAGGAAGGGGTAGTCCTGACCCATGGCCAGCGCGATCGCCGGATCTCACACCTCTGGACTTTTCCTCTGGGGTTACGTCAGGTCGTTGGTGTATGATACCTCCGTAGCGTCCAAGCTGCCTGTCTCCTGCTACAACAGACGCCAGGGAACTTTGAAAGTGTGCGGCAGAACTTCATGCGCCGTTGCCATGCATGCATTGAGACTGGCGGTCGTCAGTTTGAAGAATTACTATGATCTACGTTGTTGTTGTGTGGTGTACGCTGTGTATGTCCATAACACAATAAATATGCATTTTCGACTATTGGTTTCCTATCTCGATATAATCGGTTGTGGGCCCACTATCACGTCTTTCAGTTTGACCCAGAAGGTTTGAGACACCATGTATAACACTTTAGAGTATCACAACTAGGCTTTTTTGGATATTTTCTGTACGTCATCTTAACTTACCGATGGGGCACATGAATTCAGCACCGGTAAGGACTGTATATTCCCATTATCACTTTAAAACAGTAACTCGATTTTATTGTAGGTTTCACCGGGCGAGTTGGCCGTACGGTTAGGAGCACGCAGCTGTGAGCTTGCATCCGAGAGATAGTGGGTTCGAACTGCACTATCAGCAGCCTTGAGGATGCTTTTCCGGGGTTCCCCATTTTTACACCAGGCAAATGCTGGGTCTGTACTTTAATTAAGGCCACGGTCGCTTCCTTCCCATTCCCAGCCCTTTCCTATCCCATCGTCGCCATAAGACCTAACTGCGACGTAACGCAATTTCTATTGTACGTTTCATTACTAAAACGCATTAAAGGTGGTTCGTTACTGAAAGGAAGCTTGCAGACTGAGCGGCTAGCAGTTAATAGAAACTTAAATACCTGAAACATCATTCTAGAATCGGGTTGTTGCTGTACATGACCGCACGGTATAACTGCCATATTGTCATTCTATTATTTGTCTAAAAATGTGTTATTTTTGTTATCTTCTTTGAGTTACACATGATAAAGACATTCTTTTCAGTAACATTTGTGTTTTTTATTCTAATTTTATAAAGAAAGGATTCTCCCATCCGAGAAATGTCAGTAGGGGATATTTTGAGAATAAAATCGTCGGAGTGGAAGGGAAACCCCACCATGCCGCCCCGCAATTTTACACCCTGGTATAATGTCCAGGTAAAGGAAGTAACTAATACTAGCGAACTACCAAAATTCAATCATCATCATCATCATCATCATCATCATCAATCACCACTGGTCTGCATTTAGGGAAGTCGCTCAAGTGGCTGATTCCCCATCTGTTGTTTGTCTAGTCAAATGATTTCAAAGAATTTGTAAAAATATTGAGCATCTCCCTTGGTAAATTATTTCAATCCCTACCTCCTCTTCTTATAAACGAATATTTGCCCAAATTTGTCCTATTGAATTCCAGCTTTATCTTCATATTGTGATCTTTCCTACAAAAACACCACTCAAGCTTACTAATGTCATTCCACGCTATCTCTCCACTGACAGTTCGGAACATACCACTTCATCGAGTAGCTCGTCTCCTTTCTCCCAAGTCTTCCCAGCCTAAATTTTGCAACATTTTTGTAACGCTACTCTTTTGTCGGAAATCACCCAGAACAAATCGAGCTGCTTTCCGTTGGATTTTTTCCAGTCCTCGAAGCAAGTAATCCTGGTGGCATCACAAATGTTCACAAAAAGACACAAAAATTGAAAGCTAGCAAAGCAATTAGCATTGATGAGATTTCTGGGAATTAACTAAAGGTCGGTTTGGGATTTAGAATCGTATCTGAAGTACTTATTTGATTACTGTTTGATTGAAGGGGCTATATATCTAAAGAATTCGGAGTTGCTCTAGTAGCCCCAGTGTACAAAGGAAAGAGTGATAAACATAAAATGGAGATATATATTTTACAAGTTGCATTACGTCGCACCGACACAGATAGGTCATATGGCGACGTTGAGGCACAAAAAGGCTAGGAGTGGGAAGGAAGCGGCCGTGGCCTTAATTAGGGTACAGCTCCAGAATTTGCCTGGTATAAAAACGGGAAACCACGGAAAACCATCTTAAGGGTTGCCGACAGTGGGTTTTGAACTCACTATCTCCCGAATAACTGGATACTGGCCGCACTTAACGACTGCAGGTATCGATCTCAGTAAGCGGTTATTTACAGGTCAACCAGCCTGACAGGTTGTTGCATGTAAGCTTAGAGTTTGTCCCATTTACGATCACTCAAAAAAAAAAAAAAGTGAAGAAAGACTAGTTCGTGTTCTAAATACGATCACTGTAAAATTTTCAGCAACCTATCAGGGTTTTCCAACGTCCATGCAGGGATGGGGGCAGTTAATTAGGGCTTACTCCAATAAGCGTGTGTTAAGGCTAGGCTTAGGTGTTCTCTCAACCTGTCCCATCTCTTTTGAACTATTTTTGAGGTAATATTAGCTTATATTTTTCAACATAATTATTCCAGATGTAGAAATCCATCAATGATGTAGCTTTTGTTGCTATCTGCGTACTTAGTTTCAACATGGAGTTCTTGTGACGAATATAGGTAAGCCTTGTGCTTTATACCAGGCGACCGTACTTTCTACTTACGAATGTCCCGCATGCACTAGTGATTCACGGGATGCCTAAGCACGTGTTTTCGAAGGAGCGCTACGACGTGCTGTATTGCGGATGTGAAACAAATAGCAGTTATTTTACTCCAAACGTTCCATAACAGGGTGCATTTGTAAATACGCCACAGATGCAGGAAAGAACATTTAATAACTTATTAATTTATACACGTGTAGAAATATCATTCTACAAAAGAGTTGTTTGTATGAAACAAAAACTGATGCTGTTTGGCGAGGCAGACGTCAGTTTGGAGCTTCTGCTGCATTCCGACCAGATTCTCCATGGATTAAAATGATGTCTGTGTATTCGTCGTTGCTGAACACACAAGCCATTGCCGATCTACAGAAAGCAAGTGCTGTTGTACCATACACCAGCCTAGTACTATGCCGTCGAAAACGAGGTTTACTAATGCAAGGGGTCGTTAGACGGGTAGCGCTGTGGAACATGCTGCGAGCGACCTTCCGGTTATTATCTCTTCATATTGTGACGTAACCTGCCTGCTGGCAGTAGTACCCCTATGAAAATGAGTCAGTAGACATCCCGTTCATCATGTGTGCATGTGGGACATGTATGCGTAGAAAGTACGGCGCTCACGAGCCGCCTGGTATAATCTCTCTATATATAAAATACGAGTTTTGTCTGTACATTGCTCAGAATTCGAAAAGAATGGTATTTCTGTATCGGTCATTTCCCCAGTAACAAGGAAATGCACTTTTTACTTTTCCGTAATTTCTGTCTGTCTGTCTGTCTGTCTGTATGTCTGTCTGTCTGTATGTATGTATGTATGTACACGCATCACTAGAAAACGGCTAAAGAGAATTGAATGAAAAAAGGTATGCAAAGTCGGGGAATAAGTCGCTACAATCTAGGCTATAAATAATTTTATTCACGCTGAGTAAAATGGTGGATTAGGGGAAAGCCAAAAATTTCATTCTTAAATATTTACGTTATTAGTGGTCCTATCTCAATTAAAATTTTCATGCATAGTCGGAGAATGAGCCACTACGATCTAGGCTATAAATAATTTTATTCACGCTGAGTGAAATGGTAGTTTAGGGGAAGGCCTAAAATGTTATTCTCAAACATTTATATTATTATTGGTCGTATCGATAAATACTACTTAACCAAAGTTATATAGAATCAAATTTCCGACCATTTATGCCTTATACATTTTTACCGTACCGGCTATGATAACGCAGATATTCATCAATTTTGTAATTTTGTTGCTAAGACCATATCAACGCAGAGCCACGAGAAAATGGGCTAACAGAATTTAATGAAAATCGGTATATAGAGTCGGGGAATAAGAAACAACAGTCTAAGCTATAAACAATTGTATTCAACCTGAATGAAATTGTAGTTTACGGGACGGCGCCTAAAATGTAATTTTTAAATACCTATGTTATTGGTCCTATCGAGAAGTACTACATAACAAAAGTTACAGAGAATAAAATTTCCGATCATTTATGTTTTATTCATTTTTACCGTACCGTCTATGGTAAGAGTGGCATTTCAGAGTCGGAAGAAAACTAAATGTCAAGGCCTACAATGTCAACAATAACATTACATTGACCATTGTTTGTTGTGATGTTCTTTGTCCCTTATGCTGCCTCTCAACTCCGATAGATGGGATTACTGTTGCATACCAAGTATAACAGTCTGACTGAATATTGGCGGGAAATAGCTGGGGAGTTAGAAAACTTTCTACTTTAGCAAACTATTCCTCTGGTTCATAAATTTTCTGATACAGCTGGTACGTAACGCACTGGTTCATCATAGTATTCTGGTCATTCGAACCCTACTCTGACGCGCTATTTTGAATGTGCAGTGTGCACACTGAAGGCAGAGGCTCACGTAGTAGTAGTAGTAGTAGTAGTAGTAGTAGTAGTAGAATGACCTGGTCTAGAATTACAATTTAGGCCTATTCCAAATTATAGCACCACAATTCACTAAATAACTCAAAATTCAACCCTGAAAAGAGTCGTTTCTTAAGAAAAGCTCCTTACTCTTCACTTTTATTAAATTCTACATTCATTTTATTCCAAATTAGCAGTGAAGAGAGGGTTTCTCCTCCGGCTTGGAGGAAAAATTTGCCGCCATTTCTACTGACGTCATTTAATGACGTATGTTAATTTCAGTTGGGAAAACCACTAAGACAGTCTTTCTGAGGATGTACAAATGCAGGTGGAGAGTGAGTGTCGACCATTATAATGAAAACTCCCCAACCTGATTGTGACTGATGGTAGGCAAGTGGGCGTACCATTACAATGAAAATTCCCTAACCCCGTCGCGTTTCTAGGGTAACGTTAAGAGCTATGCAATTTAATGCAATCTTGCTCACAACGCGTACACTACCCAACGTAGAATACTGTATACAATGTAAGATTCCGTGGCGAAGCACGGGTACATCAGCTAGTGGATGTATATAATGGATTCTCTTACAGAAAGTTACGAGAAAGTCAAGAAAGGATGGTGACATGGGTATGTTTAAAACAGAATAAATCGCAGTATAAAGGAAGACTAGTGTGTCAGAAAGATACACTAGTGAGAATGGTCGATCATCAGGGCGTTCCTCACGAGGCGAACTTGGACACGTCAAGGCGAGTTCACACAGAGTTGAGAACTGGGTGAGAACAGTACTTATTCTGAGCATGCGCTGGAACTTTCTTATTCAACATTGGTCGTTTGTTTCTCGCTCGTTGTTCAATCGTGGCAGAAAGTGAATCTGCGATAGTTCTTTGCGAACTATTAATACATAAGTTGAGAAATCATCTATATATATATAAAATAACTTGTCCTGACTGACTGATTCATCATCGCCGAGCCAAAACTACTGGACATAAAGAGATGAAATTTTGGGGATATATTCATATTAAGACGTAGGTGCTCGCTAAGAGAGGATTTTGGGATATTCCTTCGCTAAGGGGGTGAAAACGGGGGTGAAATTTTAAAATGAGTTGCTCTATATCTCAAAACTTTAAAAGTTTACAGATGTAAAAATTGGTATTTAGAATCGTCTTTAAAAATAAGGAAACACGTATTTTTTTGTTTTCAGAAAATCCCAATAGGAGGGGTGAAAAAGGGTGAAAATGGGGAAAATGGGTTGAATGCCTTTAATCAGGATACCGGTACCTATATCTCAGAAACTGAAGATATTACAGACCTGAAAATTGGTACGTTTGATCTCTTTTAAAAATAAAGAAACACGTATTTTTTTGTTTTTGGAAAATCCAATTAATGGGAGGGTGAAAAGGGGGTGAATTTTTAAAATGAGTGAATCTATATCTCCAAACTTTTAAAGTTTGCAGCTGTAAAAATTGGTATTTAGAATCTTCATTAAAAATAAAGGAACACGTATTTTTTTGTTTTCGGAAAATCGCAATAGGAGGAGTGAAAAGGGGCTAAAAAGTGGTTGAATGCCTTTAATGAGGGTACTTATATATCAGAAACTGAAGATATTACAGACCTGAAAATTGGTGTTTGGGATCTCCGTTAAAAATAAAGAAACACGTATTTTTTGTTTCTGGAAAATCCAATTTAGGGGGGGGTGAAAAGGGAGTAATATTCTAAAATGAGTGTATCTATCTCAAAATTTTTAAAGGTTATATATGTGAAAATTGGTATTTAGAATCTCCTTTAAAAATAAATAAACACACGCATTTTTTCGTTTTTGGAAAATCCAAATATTGGGGGGTAAAAAGGGGGGAGGGTAAATTTTTTAAAATGAGTGTGTATACATCTTAAAACTTTAAAATTTACAGATGTAAAAATTGGTAGTTAGAATCTCCTCTAAAAATAAAGGAAAACGTATTTTTTTGTTTCCTGTAAATCCCAATAGGAGGGGTGTAAAAGGGTGAAAAATGGGTTGAATGCCTTTAATGAGGATACATATATCTCAGAAACGAAAGATATTACAGAACTGAAAATTTGTATATGGGATCTCCTTTAAAAATAAAGAAACACGTATTTTTTAGTTTTGGAAAATCCAATTAATGGCGGTTAAACAGGAGTGACAAATTTTGAAAGACTATATCTACAGAATATCTTGGAAACGTAAAATGTTACAGACGTAAAAAGTGGGTGTTGGTAATCTCCTGTAAATCTAAAGAAACATAGGTGATTTGTGTTTGGAAACTCCACTTAAGGGGAACTCAAAAGTGGTGAAATTTTAAAATAGGAATTTTTACAGTTTATCTCAAAAAACTTAACATGTTACAGAAGTGAAAAATGATATTTTTTTATCTCTATTAAACATAAAGAAACGTGTATTTTTAGCTTTCGGAAATACCACTTGGGTGAAGGGGGGGGGTAAAAGTGACTGAAAATGGTGTTGAATTCTTTTAATTAGGCTACTGATATCTTAAAAATGAAGATGTTACAGACGTGAAATTTGATATTTGCAATCTGCTTTAAAAATAAAGAAATACGTATTCTCGGAAAATCCAATGAATGGGGAGAGGGGGGTGAAAGAATTGAAAAATTAATTGAATTAATTGAATGAGAATACATACATCTAATAAAAACTAAAGTTGTTACAGACGTGAAAATTCGTATTTGGATCTCCTTTAAAAACAAGGAAAAACGCGTTTTGGGGGGAAACCATCTTGGAGGGCGGGAGTGTAAAGGAGTTGAATTCCTTTCATGAGGACACATAAATCAAAAACTGAAGAAGTTAGACTCGTGATAATTGGTATTTAGAAGATCCTTTACTATTAAAGAAACAAGTATTTTTTGCGGGAAAATTCACTTAGAGGGGGGGGGGGAGTAGTGTGAAATGAAGTGAACAAAGTAAATTATTTTTATGGGGATACTTATATCTCAAAACTGAAGGTAAGGTAGTAGACCGTAACATTGGTGTTTGAAATCTTCTTTAAACATAAGAAACAAGCCTTCTTTTAATTTTTTTGTGGGGGGGGGGCGGCAAATAAACTTAACGGTGGTGGGGTGTAGAAGGAGGTGAGACCAATTGATTTTACTGTTCTTAATGTACTTATAAGGATCCTCGGCAGCGCGCCGGCCTCTCACAACTGGGTTCCGTGGTTCAAATCCCGTTCACTCCATGTGACATTCGTGCTGGACAAAACGGAGGCGGGACAGGTTTTTCTCCGGATACTCCGGTTTTCCTGTCATCATCCATTCCAGCAACACATAATAATAATAATAATAATAATAATAATAATAATAATAATAATAATAATAATAATAATAATAATAATGTTCCGGACCGTCGTCAAATGTGCGGACCGCGCTGGAAACGGCTCCTGGACGGGTAATGACTAAGAATGCAGTCCGGCCGCGGGTTCAGTGCCTTCTAGGCACCCAATATGACACCACGCCGGATCTCCTGAAGGATTTTATCCATATTAAAAATGATTATAGGAAAAGATGGCAAAGATTTACGGACCCAACTGACCGGGAGGAATACCTGAGCCTAGCCCGGGAAGTACGAAATCGATTGCTGGAAGAGAAGATTGAAAAATGGGAGGAAACGTGCCGTAATCTAATAGAAAACGAGTCAGATCGGGAATTTTGGTGGGTTCTCGCAGAAAACGAGTCAGACCGCGAATTTCGGCGGATTATATATCTAAAACAATAAGCATTCAATTCTAAATTTCAGTATAATACCGTAGCGAAGCACGGGTATCTTGCTAGTTTGAAATAAAAGTAGGCATCTATGGGTTCATGACAGGGTGAAGAGGGGGAATTTACTCGGTGCCACCAGTAGTATTTACAAGGAGCTGTCCTTGGAAAATTAAAATAGCTACAGAAACTTTTCTTTCCGAGGGCGTGCTGGACCTTTACTCCCACTACCGACGGTTCACACGAGGTAGTGACCTCGACCGGTTGGGTGATGGCTAGTGCTATCACTCAGTTCACGACTTCGTTTGAACTCGTCTTAAAAAAGGCTATATTTCGAGCCAGTGGCGGCGGTAAGGATCCAGCAGACCCCGTGGGGTGAGAGGCACCCATGGCTTGTGAGTTGCCCATGATTGTTTCTAAATTGTAGCTGAAGAGTGGTTTTACATATTGATAAAGCTGCAGCACACAGCACAGTATTATTTGTATTACAGAGGGCTATTCCAAACTTAGGCCATCGTATTGCAGAGCTTCTTTCGTCAATAAGAGTACGGTAGTTATTTCTGAAAGAATGTGGCTTTCCCAACCTGTTCCAATAATAACCATCCCTTGCTGCCACTCACAACAATCAACAAGGCTTTTGAAGTAATTAGCCAGTTCTGAGAACCCAGTAGTCAGCGAAGATGCAATAACATAGACATCCTCCTTATCTAAACTCTAAAGACTGAAGTTTCGAACCTGTTTATAACTCTCGACAATCAATGTAACTAAGTAGGCCTACGATGGACGGTTGAGTTGTAAACAGTAGTCCTAGGAACGAGATCATTTCTTAATATTGTGCCGGTCAGCGTGTTTTAGTTACTGTAATTGGAATATACATTTCATGTATGTGTGTGTGTGTGTGTGTGTGCGTACCCTGTAAGTACATTATCTTAATTCCTTAGGATTTGAAATTTAAATTGTGTATTATTATTATTATTATTATTATTATTCATTGTAATATTATACAACCTTGAACTACGAAATAAATTTGTAACTTTCTTTATCAGGAAAAGAGAGGCCCATTTTCAATTATTGTGGGGCTGGGGGGCGAGCTGCTTAGCGCCGTCACTGTATTCGAGCGAAGCGATCCTGCGAGGACTATACTGCGGCAGTTTCTCAGCTATTTGACGAAGAAATTCAGCTTTTACTAAACAGGGGTTAAGAATTCGTTACAAGGATGCCGCATTCTACAGTTTAAAAGAGTACGCTGTATCGAAATAGAAACCATGCTCAAGGAGTAAAAAAAAGTACCAAGAAGTTTCGAGGAGGTTGTTCTTCGTGAGGAAATCCTAAAAATGTCTGACGGGGAGAATTTTCTCATGGCATAAAGTTAGGTTGTCTGTGTTCGGTGGAGGCAGAGGAAAGGAAATTTTGAGAAGAGAAATGTATTTTTTCGTGCACGGGACATTCAAACGCCGCAGTAGTCATTTTAATGAAATCTATTCCATACATGTCGACCTTGGAAGCACAAAAGATGAACAAACGTTGCACCAGTCGTCTTTGCTCTTCTTCCTGACAGAAACTTATTTACGAATGGTTTCTACGAAAAGTACTTGATTGGAAGCCTGAGACGGTGTATACTGATTTTGAAACATCGGCTATCTTATAGGAGGTATTTTCCTCGGTTAATATCCGCAGGTGTTTTTTTTTTTCATTGTACGCATTGTCTCTGGAGGGGAGTTCAGCATTTTGGTATGACTACACTATACAAGGAACAAAAAGACGTCAGACTGTGTGTACGAATGAGTGTTGATCTTGCTCTTCTCAAGCCTGATAATGTTGAAGAAAGTTGACTATATATCCACGGGCAAGCACAAGAAGAAGAAGAAGAAGAAGAAGAAGAAAAGAAAAGCTTGTCCAATTCCTTGACTACTTCGTGGACCAATGGCTACTGCCACCTGAATTATTGAACTGCTACCGGTGACGTCATAGGACGAATAATTCAGTAGAAGGGTGGAATCATAAACTGAACAGTCGAATTCGAAGACCACACCCCAGAGTGAACGACCTCACTATGTTCTTAAAATATGAAGCTGAGAAACCTAATCATAAGATTCTAAGGACGGACTTTAATTTAGAAGGAGTGAAAAGGAAAACCTGTATAAGGAGATGGGTGGAAGAATAGCAAGGATTACTGGATGACACGAAGAAGATTCTGATGTTAGAATGTTTCTTACGACGATGTCTTACGTTCTGAAACCTGGCTAATGCCAAGAGGGCAACATGTAGGCCGATCAAGAAAATAAGAAAAGAGGGACAAATTTGAGAGAAAGAAAATGAAAAATATATGATAAGGCAGTTAATATTGCTGCATATAGAACTAAGTCTTTAATTGAAGATTGAATACGGTCACCCCTGCGGGTCCATGGGTCACTTGAACCCCTGTCTTGACGGTGAAGCATGTGAAAAGACAGGCTTACCTCAAAATAGTTGAGGTCTCTATTAACGAAAAAAAAAGAACCACGCAGTTCTGGCTGGCGCTAACAATGTACCTTTTCGAACTATCATTATAGAATATTTTTAGTGTTGCGCAGCTCTGAGGTTGCATTCGGGAGATGGTGGGTTTGAACCCCACCGCCGGCAGCCATGAAGATGATTTTCCATGGTAATTCACACCACGCAAATGTTTGGGCTGTATCTTTATTAAGGCCACGTCTGCCTCCTCACCACTAGCCCTTTCCTGTCCTATCATCGCCGTAAGACCTATCTGTGTCGGCGCGACGCTAAACAAGTATCAAAAAATATCCGGCTGAAAATGATCCATGTTCTAGCACATACCAAACGACATAGTGCAATGTAAACAGTATATTTCACATGAGATGAAGCTGAGTTTGAGTTATAAAGATTAGTTCCTTCTGAAGGTCACAAAACGTTTCAGGAGGGTTCTGCTGGAGAATAATGTACACGATATTGGAAATCATGGATCATTTTTCACTTCGAATTTTTGAAAAATTCGATCGAGATCAATCTTGCGATCATAGGAACACGATACTTGCTCTGTCACATTCATTTACGAGGGAGCTTTTGTGCAGTTAACAGACATACAGATAACTATCAGAAGCTTTTTATTGGTAAGGATTAACTTACGTTGTAGTCCGTACTCTCCAGCGCACTTTTGAACGGCCCGCATCATGTCCGCTGGCAGAGTGAACTGTAAAGATAATAATAATAATAATAATAATAATAATAATAATAATAATAATAATAATAATAATAATAATAATAATAAATGTTCTGGAGATATCCGTGGTCAGCAGAGGTGAGGAAGCGTGTGGGGTCAACAGATGGGCAATGCACAAATTAGACTACAAGATTCGAGAAATGTTATTTCTTTCCTTTTTGATTAATTTTAAAATAATGTTAGCAGTAACAACATCCAAAAATAAAATGATAGCATAATTACTACCGGAGTTCGTCAGCTCTGAAAAATGAAAAAGAGCTCGTAAGCTCTGAAGCAGGTACAAAATAGTAAGCGTTAGCTTCAAATAGGTACAATAATCAGGGAAAGAATTCCTATTTTTCTATAACATACCAAGGGAGCATATCAGCAGAGTACAAATTCCTATTCACAAATAGGTTAACCACCATTTAAATGGAATGCTTAGTAAAAAAAAAAAAAAAAAAAGAAAAAGAAAAAAGAGAGAGCCAGTCTCTTGTTATATTATTAATTGGAATGTCACCACCCGGTGACACATACCACCAAGTATGACCATGTTGGGCAATATAATTTTCTCTGGAAAAATATGACAGATTATTTAAATTTAAGATTACCCTCAACTGACAAGTACGTGCAGAGGCATACGACCAACGAGAAAAGTAAACATTTAATACAGGCTGTAATCAAAAAATTGAATGGAGGCGGAAAACGAATATTCCGAAAAATTTAAGGACGAGAAACCTAAGCGGGCTTAAGGCCCAAAGAAACAGGGGCTAATTCCACTCTACCGCGAGACTAAAAGGGAAAACTTTTAAGGCTGAGAACGGATTTACAATTCAGAAGGTAAGAAATTTCACTCCCCCAATATGAATACAGGGGGAGAATTCCGACGGGAACCACTCGTGCTCCCTTACATTTCATTAACTTCCCAGTACGTGTAAATCTAAGTCCGAAGACTGTGCTGAAAGTCCTACATTACTAGAAAAGAATGGTCTGTTACATTCTAAATGAAAAACCGCTGAAGTCTTCGCCAAAATGTCACCACCTGGTAACACATACCACCAAATATGCCCATGATGGGCAATATAATTTTCCCTGGGAAAAGATCACAGATTATTCAAAGTCAAGGTTACTCTCAACAGCAGTAAATGAGCATATGGCCCATACTACTCGGCCGGAATCCAAAAATTAAATGGAGGCGGAAAACGCCCCGCGGTACAGGGGTAGCGTGCCTATCTGTTACCCGGTGTCCCCGGGTTCTATTCCCAGCCAGATAAGGGATTTTTACCTATATTTGAGGGCTGGTTCGAGGTCCATTCAGCCTGCATGACTACAATTACGGAGCTGACCACACGACACTTCATAATCTCAAGGCCTTCGGGCGACATGGTGTTTGGTTTTAGTAGTAGTGTATCCATGGATCGGAAGCTCTATTTTTGAACAGGAAAGACTACATCGACAATACTGAGAAAATAGATCGCACATTATAAGGGAAATTCTAGGCCCAAAACTCATAAGTGAGCAATGCAAACTCAGAAACAAACAATGTTATACGTAGACATTCATACAACATTATAAAACGCAGATTAATATTTTACGTACACATCAAAAGATTTAAATCTCATAGGCCTACAAACCACAGAGTCCAGTTGTATGAAATCGGGAGTAAATCCAAAACAATCAGGGGCGGTTCTAGTACTTAGTAAGTGTGCAGTGCATGCATGCAGACAGGAAACCAAATACCTGGGGAGGCCGATACAATAAAGCTGAAATATAATTAACCAAGCAGCTATGGCTTGAAACAGAGTTCTGCATTCGGGAGGCGGTGGGCTAATCCCATCGTCGACCGTCCTCTAAATGGTCTTCCGTGGGTTTCCATTTTCCTCTAAGGCAAATGCAGGGACAGTTCGTTTCATAGGCCGCGGCCTATCTCCGCACTTCAGTTCACCACAACACATCTGGCCTAATATAGGGCTTCACTCTCTAGGAGGCCCGCCGTACCCCCATTAGGGTATAGAAATAAAGCTTTTAGCAGCAGTAAATTTAATTAAATAATAATGCTGTATAGTGAAAAGCTATGGCATAGGATAGGAATAACATTTGTTCTAGAATACTGACAGTCTTAAATTCATCTTTAAGTAATTTTTAACGATTGTTGATGGAACGAAAAGAAATGTAAAATATAAAAATGCACGGACGCTAAAAATGTTCGATAGTTACTTCCCTTATCACCCGCTTTAATCGTTTCCACAGCCATAAAAAAAATCAAAAGAGTTATTTTATTCCCACTCCTCAACGAGGAGAGGGCGGGCCGTCAGCTAAACTGGTAGCTCTTTGGCCATTGAGAAGAGAGAAAGTTCATAGAAATAAAGGTCGAAAGTGGTGGTATGTCTTGTACATACAAGGGTGAGAAGGAAAATTATTGAACTGGCGCAAGGATCCGCGGCAACAAGCCGGAACCCAGGGAAGACCCGCAAAGCACCCCACCCATGCAGACCCCTCAAGCACCAGGAGAAAAAGGACAGAATTTTATTGACGTATCTCGGGCACGCGATCTGGAAAGGGAACTGTTACACAGAGATACAAGTTTGAGTTAATACAGAGAATAGTGAACTAAGTATAGAATGAGAGAACAGTACAATGAGTTACATAGAGTGAGGGGGAACAATAAGAGGGGTCGGGTTGGAGGGAAAGTAAGGAGAAGGTTGGTAGTATTGGGACAAGAGGTAATAGAGAATGGTTGTGATATCTGTAACGGAAGTGGCTAGGAGGCGGAGAAGTTCCAATATCGAGAAGGGCGGAAGGGAAATATGTTGTGGGAAAGCGAAAGAGTGGACTGCTTGCGGAGGAGGGGTGGGTAGCCGAGCGGATTGGAGAGGAGGAGAAGATACAGAGGGAGGAGGACGGCCAGACTGAGGCAAGGAACACGAGTATTCCACACGGTGGTGTCGACGGCGGAGACGAAGCCCGGAGGTGACCAACTGATGGACATCGTCATCACAGGGGAGCAGCAAACGGACCATGAACGTTGGACCTCGGTCGTTGTTGATACGACAGACGCGTTGAGCCGGAATGCCCGCGGAGTGAAGTTCGTGCATGAGGTCTTGTTCCGTGATGGCCGGGTCAACGCCGCGGACGACACAACTCGGGGAAGGAAGAGATTGTTTCGTCGTCGTCATGTTAGCAGCTAGTCCGCCGGAAGCTGACTGAGCCATGGTGTTGGCATCCGTGGAGTGGTCGGTTCCACAGCCATAGATCACAATCTTATGTAGGCCTATAAAAATCGTCTTTTTGTTTGTAGTTTTTAAACACTGACCTGATGGGCCTACTTGTTTTTCTCACCGGACCGGACAAATAATAGCCTATGTGTTGTTCAGTTTAATTTTTGCCTGTTTGCCTGTCTTTCACAGCATCACGGGAGAATAGATTGGTAGATTTTCATGAAACTTTGTATTTAATTTTAGGATACGGGCGAGTAAAATCTTAGCTATAATTTCTTCAAAAATATTCATGTAGGAGGGGAGCTTCAGAGGGAGCCTTAAATATAAAACTCGATGTAAACATACATACCGGTACCTCTTTTTCGGTTGTTTTATAGGAACATTGCCCGAGACAAAATTTATTTAGAATATAATTTACAAACATTGTTTGTTCTGTAGGGGATGCCTGGCCGAGGCGGTAAAGGTGTGCCCGGATCACCCAGAAGGATTTAGGTTCGATTCCCCGCCAGGAAGTCGAAAATTTAAGAAACTAGATTTCCACTTCTGGAGGTGAACATGGCCCTGAGATTCACTCAGTCTATGTTAAAAATGAGTGCCAGGTTAATTCCTGGGGACAAAGGCAGCCGGGCGTACGGTTAACCGTGGAAGCCTTTAACTTTTACCCCACCAAGGGCCTCTGCACGGAGATGGCTTTGCTTTTTTGTTTGTTCTTTAATTTTTAGCGATAAAATTAAAAATAAGGGAAGTATCAGAGTCGGTCGTGTGAAAGTTTATGTCCAAGAACTGATAAACACACACCTACAATACAGAAATACCGAATACCTGCCCAACGTAAAGTCTCGATGTACATCGAACAAGTTGAACTCCATGCTACAGAACACGACACCAATACCTACTGAATATTACAGAAAATGATATAAGGGGACAAGTCATTTGTGAGAAATTAAGGAGCAGTGGGTCAAGCAAAGCATTTAAAGTTAGAATACCATTATATACATGGACGAGGCATTTAATCACGTTTCTGGCTTAAGGGAGTAACTTTTCGTCGCTACAGATTTCGCTACAAAGGAATCAAAATTACCTATAAAGCACATTAGACAGACAGAATTGGACAGGACAAAACCCACCGCGATAAAACTATGGAATGTAGAAGGTGTCACCAGTATTCTAAGCATGGCATCGAGATACTTTTCTAAAGGCGACATTGCTGTTCTAACAGAAAATTTCTTAACACATAATGCATTTGTCAAGTCTTACTACGTTGACCGTATGATTTCACGTTTGTCCTACAGAGATCAAGAAGACCAATTGGAGGCATATCCTGCCTAATAGACCCTTGACTAGCGCCTGCACATCTACAGACTACTACTACTAAAATGTCTTCATTCCTCCCCTGAAGAGAGGGGCGGTCCTCTTAGAGGGTAACGCTGTCTCTCAGGCCGAGAGATTGGTAACGGTGAAGGAGATGCTCAGAGAAGGTGAGGGGGTTGGCGGCCATGGCCTATACTAGGAACTGTCCCGTCATTCGCCTTAGTGCAGGAGTATTGAAACCCACGGGAAACCATTCTCAGGTCAGCCGACGGTGAAGACCAGCCGTGAAGACCAGCCCTTTTCCGTTTCCCGAATACAGAGGCGTAGAGCCATGGTAGAGCCGTGGCCACTTGTGGGCCGAGACCCACTCTGCATCTACCGACCCATATACAGAGTGTTTCATTGAAAGTGTACCAAACGGAAACTGGCAATAGGGGCCACTACATTGTACAGGGAAAGATTCCCCAGCAGGCATCATCCACCACGGCGAGTGCTTAGTTCGGTCGATCGGCGGTTACGGGAGACTGGAATGTTGCAAACTCGCAGGGAGGGACCGGTTAACACGAGGACGACCATTACACCTGCCTTTGAAAAGGAGGTGCTGGAACATGCGGTCTGCGAGGCCAGCCAAAGGTGATATGTACGTAAACATGTGTAACACAAATAAATAAGGTTTCGTGAGTAATTACGATGGCGAATCAAAAATTAAGTTACACTATCTTGCCGCGAGAGCACGTTGTGTTACGTGACCGTGGCCAATACCGAGCAAGTTTCAGTAGCTACTGACACGTCTGATAGGAAGGTTGGTATAGTACGCGTATCTCGTCGTGTTGTGTGTGTAGAGCGTGCTAGACTCAATGGCGCGTCAATTGGATGTTCACTCCAAATTGGACGTGCGTACATCGATCAGATTTCTATGGGCTAAACGGCTCAATTGCACGGACATTCATCTTGGAATTACTGCTAGCGTACAACTCGCCCAGGTATTGTAAACTGGTGTAAGCAGTTTGAAAACGGACGCGAAGATCTCACGGACAAATATCGCTAAGGCAGAGCCGCAACGTCCAATACCGTTGCAAATGTTTACCGTGTGTATGGGATCATTAGAGAGAATCGGCGCATAACACTGCAGGAAACTGCCAGCGTGCTGAACATTTCGTTTGGCAGTATGTTCTCCACTGTTCGCCAGCACCTTGGATTTCGTAAACCGTGTCAAGGATGGGTCCCACGTCTGCTCACCGATGTTCACAAGGGACAACGTTTCCAATCGTCTGGCATTTTTACAACAGTATCCGGTGAAGGGAAACAAGTTTCTGCGACGAATCGTCAAGTGGATGAAACGTGGGTCCACCACTTCACCCCCGAAACGAAGAGAAAATCGATGGAATGGGTGCATACCACATCACCACTACGAAAGAAGGCCAAGGTCCAACCTTCAGCAGGAAAGGTAATTGCGACAGTGTTCTTTGATATGGAGGGTGTGGTGCACGTTAAATTTATGCCGAATGGCAACCTGATGAACTCATGCCACGTTGAAATTATGTTACAGATTTGCACTTCACTTTTGCGAAACGATCACCTCGAATTTGTTCGATATCTAACACCATGAGTAACATAAGGTGAGTGTAACTTTACTTTAACACAAGATAACCTCTTCGTTGAAATAATTATGTATATCTGTTTTCGACCTTGCATTCTAAACGATTCATGTTTAAATACACTCAAGTTCAACACGATGGACCACATAAAAGAAAATGTAGCTTGATTATATGTCAATGATCGACGTGCACATGCCACACTTTGTAGAATGAATGCACATTAAAGGAAATGTAGCTTGACCATATGCCAAGGATTGACGTGCACATGTCACAGTATGTAAAACACCAGAACATTGTTTTGTTAACAAAATTACTGGATATTTACACTAATTTTGTGTTACATCTCTGCGTTTGTCAGTTCATTTCAAAGTAACTCACCTTAATGTGCCAAGATGCCCTATCCAAACGCGCGTGGGCTTCGACTGTCAAGATTACTGTTCAATTTAACAATTTAACAAAAGCTCCAACACATTTATACACTGGGGCCGATGACCTCCATGTTAGGCCCCTTTAAACAAGCATCATCATCATCATCATCATCATTTATACACTATAGCGCTTGCATGCTCGCATTAGTGTGTGTAAGTGTTCAAAATCCAAGCTTGGTAGAAACTACTGTCACGACAAAAGTAAAGTTCATGAACACGTGTTTAAATCTTATCTAACTTCATTACGACAACCTTTTCAAGATTTCAAACAACTGACAACGTACAGACACTTCGCTGTTGTAAAGACGGTATTCCGAAATGTAAAGAGAACAAAGTTCTTCTCTGAGTCTGCTTTTATTCCCCTTTATGTTGTTCAAAGACGCCAGGCGGAAAGATATATCACTTCTCAGTATTACCGAGTGGTCCAAAGAACACAAAAATAAAGCATACCGACAAAATAGAGATGAAAATAAATGTTTGCTATGTTCTGAAGAAATGGAATGGGCGCACTTTGTAGAAGATTATTTAGACGCAAAGGAGATAAGAGAGAAATGTATAGATGAGTAGGATATGCGAAAAATGTATTACGAAAATCAGCTGTATACGATTGTAAAGTTACTGAACAGAGAGTGGATGCACCCGGGAAGAATTGCAAAATAATTATTCATCATTATTAGGGGAATATAGAGTAGTAAACTGGTGGAAGGAAAAGAACTGATACATTCTAGTTAGTAACAGAATTGTGCCTAAGGCAACATGGACAATATAATTCCGTTGAAGTCTAGAGCCGTTAGGCACGTAGATTTGTGATAGTACATATATCACACCCTCGCACTGTAATTAGAAGAGAGATATACTATTGTCAGTATTCGATTTATTATTAATATTATTATTATATTATTATTTCATCTGTACGTTTATTCTTAATATTGTAAGCTGGAAGGTCCCCATATGTAGTATGAGTAATTTGTTTTGTACAACGGCTGGGAAAATCATTGCTATCATAACTCAGGAAATTTGTATGACTCATGCAGGAATCCCAGAGTCTGATGAGATGGACTTGTTGACGTATCGGGAAGTTCTATGACTTTTGTGAAACACCCCAGAGTCTGTTGATCTTGTGATTGTTTTGTGACACGGCAGAGATTCAGAGCTTGGTCTTGACAAGGAGATCTCGTGATTGGCTGGATAGGATCAATGTCGACGTATCTTTTGAGAGGAAGGGGAAGGCTGACGTCTATATAGGCATGTGTTCAAACTTCGTCGAGACACACGATATGGGAGTGAAACGTCACAACACAGTACTGGAGTGACACTGCTGCACTATGTTGGACTGGACTTCAAACGTTTGTGGAACGTAGTCGTTTTATGTTTGTGGAACGTGACTGACCTACAAACTGTGGAGTGCTTAGGCACTTGATATTGCATCGCTTGTGGCGGCTTGGTATTATATGTTGGTGAAAGCTATCTCAGAATTTCCATAGTGTATGTTCAGGAACGACCAGCGTGTGTTGCTCAAGTGAATGTATCTTTAAAACAAGTGTTAGAGTCAGTGAACACAGTATTATGAGGTACAGTATCTGTGTGATATAATAAGTGCCAATTATGAGAATCTGCAAGTCGTGTTGACACAGAGACAGTGAAGGTTACTTATCTACATATATGTGTATTGTTCATCGGACCAACTAAAATGGTGGCTTGGTCCTCACTTTCGTTTTTCCACTGTCTTCATTGTTGTTGTTGTAAATATGGGGTCTTCCATCAATATTTTGTGTGTGTATTATATGTATATTTTGGTGTGTTAATGAGGTGCTCATGCACGGATTTCATTGAGAATATAGTTAGTTATTTTAGAATCAGTGGAGTTATTGATGTACCTAGGTGCATTTCCTACCTACAGTATTTAGTCGTTTTCTGAAGGTTAGGTAAGGCCTGAAGCAGGTGTATCAGTACGCAGATTTTATGTACACGCCCTGGGAGATAAATTTATCATGCTCTATCCAAATTCGAGGGATCCATTCTGGTGAACCCTAGCGCCCATGCTACGGATATTTCGATTAATGATTTTTATTAATTTATGTGATTTTAATTATGTTCAGTTATTTATTCATATAATTTGAATCAGAATACAATATACGCTCAAGGATGAGGCGATTAATTATTTTATTTGATTATTTTAATAATATTACAATGGTTAATTATTATTATTTTATTTGTTATTCACAGAATATTACAGATTATAGTTATAGCATATAATTCTTTATCGTCGTAGTTCTATTAGTCTGCATGTGTTTTGTTTTTCTTTCGATAGTCAATATTAATATTCATTTCAGGAGTCAGACATGGTATGGGGGGGGGAACTGAGGATGACTACAGTGATCACCTCTTTGGGGGGTCATGTTTCCGGGGTATATAATGAACCTCGATAGCATGTCTGAGAAGTTTAATTTCTTACAATAATATTTCTGACACTCCTTTCAGCCATTCTTTCTCTGTTCAAATTATCACAAATATTATATATTATAATTATATTATATATATATATATTCATTCAGGATGTTTTCCGGTGACATTCTTTATTTGTGCTTTTACTGTATGTGTTTTCAACTATGCTATAGAACTGCATGTATCGAAAAGTAAGATTACAATAAATAATATTCTCTTAGATCTATAGTTTTCGAGATTATGGAAGATGGGTGTTATAATTAATTAACTCATTCACTGTATTTCTGAAATCACTTGCTATTTACTATTTTCTTTGCGTCGCACCGATACAGATAGGTCTTATGGCGACGATAGCACAGGAAGGGTCTAGGAATGGGAAGGAAGCGGCCGTGAGCTTAATTAAGGTACAGCCTCAGCATTTGCCTGGTGTGAAAATGGGAAACCACGGAAAACCATCTTCAGGGCTGCCGACAGTGAGATTCGAGCCCACTATCTACCGGATGCGAGCTCACAGCTGCGCGCCCCTAACCGCACGGACAACTCGCCCGGTCTGAAATCCCTTTAGGTAGGAAGATCATACTTATTATTATTATTATTATTATTATTATTATTATTATTATTATTATTATTATTATTATTATTATTATGCATCTGCGAAGCTTAAAAAGAATCTAGCCCTCACTAATGAATAGGCGTAAGTAGGTGAGCCGGCCTGAGTTGCTCAGACGGCTGAGGTGCTGGCTTTCTGACCCCAGCTTGGCAGGTTCGATCCTGACTCAGTCCGATGGTATTTGAAGGTGCTCAGGTATGTCAGTCTTGTATCGGTAGATTTCAGGCACGTAAAACCTCCAGCGGGACAACATTCTGGCACCTTGGCGTCTCGGAAAACCGTCAAAAGTAGTTAGTGGGACGTAAGAAAATATTACTGTAACTAAGGAGCATGTTTAGCCATGTTCGTCATCATTCGTGCAAAGCTGTTGTTCGTTTGTTAACAGGCGAGTCGAAGAGTACGCCCGCCTTTCTGTAGGTTGTACTGCTGAGGGTGCTAAGCGTGATCATTCTTATTTGAGAACTGCTGTGGGTTGTAGTTTAATTATTCAGCCATTCTCATTTTCATCGTCATCGTGCTATATTTATATTCCAACTTCTATCTTTTTTAATATTGTGTAGGTTTAGCAGCCAGCCCCGCGGTGTAGGGGTAGCGTTCCTGCCTCTTACCCGGAGGGTCCGGGTTCGATTCCCGGCCAAGTTAGGGATTTTTACCCGGATCTGAGTTTTGGTTCGAGGTCCATTCAGCCTACGTGATCACAATTGAGGAGCTATCTGACGGCGAGATGGCGGCCCCGGTCTTGAGATCCAAGAATATCAATTTATCGGCCGAGAGGATTCGTCGTGCTGACCACACGACACATCACAATCTGCAGGCCTTCGGGCTGAGCAGCGGTCGCTTGGTAGGCCATGGCCCTTGGGGGCTGTTGCGCGATGAGGTTTGGTTTGGTTTGGTTTTTGGTAGGTTTAGGACCTGCTCACCTGATGAGTTAAACTGAGCACTGTCCCTGCATTGCAGGAGGCCAAAGCGCTTAGGGGATTCACAAGGCTATTTATTATTATTATTATTATTATTATTATTATTATTATTATTATTATTATTATTAAATAATTCATATATGAGTAGGTACAGAATTCAAATTTCATTTTACAATTTACATCTCGTATTCAGTCATTATTATTATTATTATTATTATTATTATTATTATTATTATTATTATTATTATTATTATTATTATTATTATTATTATTATAATATTCTTTGGAATCTCCCGTTTATATTTATAGTCAGAGTGACATCCTCAGCCTAATTGTTAACTTCCGATACTGGAACCCTAGAGAATGTACGAAACCTACTGTGGAACCCTTAAATGTTTGTCACACCTCCTTTCCTTCTACAAGTAAATAAAACCTCTTTTAGCTTCAGTTAAGTACTTTGTATTTTTTTTGTGTCCGGGTCCTTGGCTGAATGGTCGGTTCAGATGGATCCGGGTTTGATTCCCTGCCCGGTCGGGGATTTTAATCTTAAATGGTTAATTCCATTGGCTCGGGGCTGGGTGTTTGTGCAGTCCCCAACATTCCTGCAACTTCTACACCACACACAACACTATCCTCTACCACAATAACACGCAGTTTCCCCTACACGGCAGATGCTGCCCTCCCTCGTCGAAGCTCTGCCTTACAAGTGCTGCACCAGTCTAGTAATAACCACACGAAATTAAAGTAAATATTACATATATACATCTTCATTATAGACTGTTTTGTCTGCAAGCCTATGTGAAGTTACTGAAAGCCGTCACATACCTCTGTTTGTAACTAGCTCTGTGCCCTTGTTTACTTCTATACCTCTTATCTTTAAATCGTTAGTAACTGGGTCTAAATCATCGTCGTCTTGGTCTCCCTCTCCTTCTCTTACCATTCATGACCAAGTCCATTATTCTCCTAGGTAACTTATCTTCCTTCATTCGCCTCACATGACCCTGACATCGAAGCCGGGGTATGCGTACAGCTTCATCAATCGAGTTCATTCCTAACTTAGCCTTGATCTCCTCATTCCGAGTACAGACTTTGTCTCAGCTGATATGGCAGTGATGTTCTACGCGGCCACCAACTGCCACATACAAGGGGGCATTCTCTACTCGTCACCACCGATTTCGCTCAAATTTATAGAACATGCAGGGCTTGGCTAGAAATGGAAGTACCCTATGTGGGAACTCCAGATGGCCAAGCGCATAGAAAATAAAAATAAAAATAGAAATGTTGACGCGGCTCTCGCACCGTATAAGCCACTTACGTCAATCCGCACGCCGAACAGTTGTTGGCGTAGCGGTAAGAGCTCGGATTGGTAATTCGATGGTCGCGGTTCGACTACCCGTGTGGAGACTGTTTTTCTGTCAATTTTTATATCATTCATTTTCCAGTTAAGCAAAGAGGTAAACAATTGGGATTTAATTGTCAGACTTTTTTCTACCTGCGCCAAGTATCTATTGTTTGTGTTCAGCCGACAGGAGCAACCTTCACTTGTCAGGTGAAAGCGAATCTTACAGCGCAACGACTATTCACGTTTATGGCACATTCCCCAAGGAGGGAGGTAGCCAATAAAGGAGAAAAAAGAAGAATTTCTGTTTGAACACGCCGGGAAAAGTTCGAACTCCAAATTTTCTACAATTGTGCACTCATTACAAAAATGATCCGCCTCTGTGGTGTAGTGGTTAGCGTGATTAGCTGCCATCCCCGCAGGCCCGGGTTCGATTCCCGGCTCTGCCACGAAATTTGAAAAGTGGTACGAGGGCTGGAACGGGGTCCACTCAGCCTCGGGAGGTCAACTGAGTAGAGGTGGGTTCGATTCCTACCTCAGCCATCCTGGAAGTGGTTTTCCGTGGTTTCCCACTTCTCCTCCAGGCGAATGCCGGGATGGTACCTAACTTAAGGCCACGGCCGCTTCCTTCCCTCTTCCTTGCCTATCCCTTCCAATCTTCCCATCCCTCCACAAGGCCCCTGTTCAGCATAGCAGGTGAGGCCGCCTGGGCGAGGTACTGGTCATATTCCCCAGTTGTATCCCCGACCAAGAGTGTGAAGCTCCAGGACACTGCCCTTGAGGCGGTAGAGGTGGGATCCCTCGCTGAGTCCGAGGGAAAAACCGAACCTGGAGGGTAAACAGATGATGATGATGATGATGATGATTACAAAAATGACGTCCTATATGCCTTTTGCATACAAATAAATAAAATAAAAATAAATGAATAATATAGAAATTGAAAAAATACTCCCCATCGAATTACTAGTCCAAGCTCCTACCGCTACGCCAACTACTGCCTGGTGTCCGCGCTAATGTATGTGGCTTATACGGCGCGAGAGCAGCGTCAACATTATTATTTTTATTTTTAATTTCTATACGCTTGGCCATCTGGAGTTCCCACTTTGCGTACTTTCATTTCTAGCCAAGCCCTGCATGTTCTATAAATTTGAGCGAAATCGGTGGTGACGAGTAGGGAATGCCCCCTTGTAAGTTCAGCCTGCCATATCAACATGATATCCAGTGTGAACATTTATTACGAATAGCGTAGTAATCCTCTTGAGAATAACACAACCTTACCTAAGTACACTTTACAAATTTAACTCTTCACAAGTGAGCACTCGCGTCTGGAATTATTTTCATTGACAAGAAAATATGTCCGCCTCTGTGGTGTAGTGGTTAGCGTGATTAGCTGCCACCCCCGGAGGTCCGGGTTCGATTCCCGGCTCTGCCACGAAATTTGAAAAGTGGTACGAGGGCTGGAACGGGGTCCACTCAGCCTCGGGAGGTCAACTGAGTAGAGGTGGGTTCGATTCCCACCTCAGCCATCCTGGAAGTGGTTTTCCGTGGTTTCCCACTTCTCCTCCAGGCAAATGCCGGGATGGTACCTCACTTAAGGCCACGGCCGCTTCCTTCCCTCTTCCTTGTCTATCCCTTCCAATCTTCCCATCCCTCCACAAGGCCCCTGTTCAGCATAGCAGGTGCGGCCGCCTGGGCGAGGTACTGGTCATTCTCCCCAGTTGTACCCGACCCAAAAGTCTGAAACTCCAGGACACTGCCCTTGAGGCGGTAGAGGTGGGTTCCCTCGCCGAGTCCGAGGGAAAAGCCAACCCTGGAGGGTAAACAGATTAAGATAGAAGATAGATAGACAACAAAATATGTCGTCACCTATTAACTTTGGCACCATATCACTGTTCCGCACAAGTTTTTAGAAACTTTTATCTCACAAATCATTACCGCCTTGAATCATAAACTAAAAATTCGGCGTTTTGTCTACAAAAAGTACCTAAGACTCTGGCTAAAATGACGTATTGCTTATCGTACACGCAAATCCTGGATCAGAGTGTCATGTTAAAGTGTGTACAGTGGCTAATTTTACGCCAGTAGATTTTGTCATGTAACGGCTTAACTGTTCTTTTACGAATCAAGATGTTGAGTGTGGATATAATTAGGGATATCGTGTGTAAAAAGGTGTATCTAAAAATCATATATAAATATAAATATAAATATAAATATAAATATAAATATAAATATAAATATAAATATAAATATAAATATAAATATAAAACAAATAATGTAAAAATGTATGCAGATGTCGGAAAAAGGTCATCCATGACCCTATTTATCATTAGGGATAAATAATGAGTGTTAATTTTACGGGTATCGGGTAACATTTTCCGTTACATCATATTGCATTTACAGTTTTGGGTTGGTAAAAGTTTCAGGATTTAAATACTCGTATATTTATTAGATTGTTTGTGTGTGTGGGTGGTTAATGGTTAGCTAACAGATAAGTCGTCACATGACAAAATCTACTGGTCTAAAATTAGCCACTGTACACACTTTAATACGACACTCTGATCCAGGATTTGCGTGTACGATAAGCGATACTTTAACATTTTGTACACAAAACGCTGAATTTTTAGTTTATGAGTCAAGGCGGTAATGGTTTATGAGGCATAAATATCCAGTCAAAATTTTGGAAAGGCAAGGGATCAATGTCACATTTTCCAAGAATAATTTGAGATCAGATGGTGAATGTTACGGCCAGTAGAGATGAAAATTATTAAAATAATAAAAGGTTGAAGCCATGATATTAGTGAACCATGAAGTCTATGCTGATAATTATCCAGAAAGTGCAATGATCAGGCCCTGGGATAATCATCATCATCATCATCTGTTTACCCTCCAGGTTCGGCTTTTCCCTCGGACTCAGCGAGGGATCCCACCTCTACCGCCTCAAGGGCAGTGTCCTGGAGCTTCACACTCTTGGTCGGGGGATACAACTGGGGAGAATGACCAGTACCTCGCCCAGGCGGCCTCACCTGCTATGCTGAACAGGGGCCTTGTGGAGGGATGGGAAGATTGGAAGGGATAGACAAGGAAGAGGGAAGGAAGCGGCCGTGGCCTTAAGTTAGGTACCATCCCGGCATTCGCCTGGAGGAGAAGTGGGAAGCCACGGAAAGCCACTTCGAGGATGGCTGAGATGGGAATCGAACCCACCTCTACTCAGTTGACCTCCCGAGGCTGAGTGGACCTCGTTCCAGCCCTCGTACCACTTTCCAAATTTTCGTGGCAGAGCCGGGAATCGAACCCGGACCTCCGGGGGTGGCAGCTAATCACGCTAACCACTACACCACAGAGGAGGACCCCTAGGATAATATTAGTTGTTATAATTGAGTCCGAGAAGAGTTGATATGCCCGTGGTTGTACTGTGGGATGGTTTTCATGCTAATTCGAATTGGGTCGTGGGAGAAACCGACCATTTAAAATTAAGATATTGGAGGCTTTAATGCTGTTTGATCTCAAAGGATAATATTTAATGAAGCCTATATGAATAAACTTAGTACAATGTTTAATGTGCGGGTAGAATTTAAGCTTGTTTTAGATGAATTCCACTCATTAACTTGCTACTTCTGACGCAGTCCCTGGCCAGGTGTGATTTGTCACATAGGTGGGCGAGCTAAGTGTGATACCGTTATGGAAAGGGATAAATGTGGGATTATTTCAGACAGACTGCCAGCTTATTGCTTGATATTTAATCATAATTAGGGCTCGGAAGTTGAAGACCTATAAATTGCATGTAAAAATATCCGAAAAGTACCTAAGACTCTGGATAAAATGACGTAAAAATGCGATCCAAATGCATTCATAATTTTAGTTTCAATTGCATATTTAATGAAGGAATATGATGTTTAAACATTCTGGTGGTATGCAACCTGCAGTGCAAAAATATACGAGTGAAATACTGTACATTCAGACATTACATATTTCTCGATTAACATAATTTACAAAAGTAATTCCGTGTTTGTTAAAAAAAAAGTACTTGCAGAATTTAGAATGGGATACTTTTTCCATCTAGAATGAATTCAGCGAACCCGCAATGGGCATTCTAGGAAAATTAATTTAAATTAGTATAACTGGAATAATATTTGGCTTAACCACAGAAACTGGAATTCGGAAACCCTACCTGAGTTAGTTTTGCAGTATATCACAGCAGTCATCTCCAGGTTCTTAGGTGTAAAGGATCGTTGGTTTTCAGACAGTACGTCGCGAAACATCGAGAAACTTCTCTGCACATCAACGGATGTTAAGGGTTCATACTTGAATCAGGTCATACTAAAATTTTCTCTTTTCAATATTTCACTTACCTTACACATAATTTGATACTCCCGGTTACTTCAAGCACTGGTTTCATTAATTCATTTTATTTCATTTCATTTCATTTCCGTTTTATTTCATTTTACCTCTTTTCGGATATGTTTCAAACATATACATTTCCTACAGAAAAGATGTTTTAGAGGTGATGGATGAAATAATGATTATTATTATTCAGCGTATGGCTACACATTGGAATATACAAAATTATATAATATGATGATTCTATTTGAAAATGGGCAGTAAGATCTAGTCGCAAAAAAGCGAACTTGCAAAGAAACTGTTAAATCCTACAAAGTTTAAAAAAGGACCGATAAGCCAAAAGAGCCGAAAAAAGCAACAAAAAAAGGACAAATAAAACCCACCAGATACTGGCCTACAATGACCCAGAATGAGCATATATTATGTCGGGCCTCTTCATCGGACACTCAATTTCAGAGCCCTTTCTTTTCTTTCGTAAATGGGAACATATAGATAGGATGAATCCCAAAAATTCGGTGTTTTAGATGAAGATGATGTCTCATTGTTGTACATAATGATAAATAATTGACGTAATATTTAGAGATTGGTTTACGTACACCCGTATTTTTCGTAGGGAGGAGTATGGTTTCGTGTCAGTGCTGCAAATTTAAATATGTATTATTATCTGGGTAGATCATGTGCTAACCGAATGCAGTTTGACTCGTGGGCATTGATGATTATTATTAATATAGGGATCCACAAATGACGGTTCACATTATTTCACATTTGTATTAAGTTAGGGTTGGTTAACACGACAATGTAATATTATTTATGCACTATTTATTTTAGACCTTGTCACGGCTGATTTCTCAACATCAATATATTCGGAGAGATCATTAGTTCGAATAATAAAATAATGTTATTTGCTTTACGTCCCATTAACTGCTTTTACGGTTTTCGGAGAAGCCGATGTGCCGGAATTTAGTCCCGCAGGAGTTATTTTATCTGCCAGTAAATCTACTGACACGAGGCTGACGTGTTTGAGCACCTTCAAATACCACCGGACTGAGCCAGGATCGAACCTGCCAAGTTGGGGTCAGAAAGCCAGCGCCTCAACAGTCTGAGCCACCCAGCCCGCTGCTTTAGTTCGATCTAGTTTGAAAATTTAACTTCAGTTTGACATCGATGGTATTGATTATTAAACTCTTGCATAGTTTAACATTAGTTTGCCATGTTTGATTACCAAATTCGTTCGCCTCTGTAGTGTAGTGGTTAGCGTGATTAGCTGCCACCCCCGGAGGCCCGGGTTCGATTCCCGGCTCTGCCACGAAATTTGAAAAGTGGTACGAGGGCTGGAACGGGGTCCACTCAGCCTCGGGAGGCCATCCTGGGAGTGGTTTTCCGTGGTTTCCCCACTTCTCCTCCAGCGAATGCTGGGATGGTACCTAACTTAAGGCCACGGCCGCTTCCTTCCCTCTTCCTTGCCTATCCCTTCCAATCTTCCCATCCCTCCACAAGGCCCCTGTTCGGCATAGCAGGTGAGGCCGCCTGGGCGAGTTACTGGTCATTCTCCCCAGTTGTATCCCTCGACCAAGAGTGTGAAGCTCCAGGACACTGCCCTTGAGGCGGTAGAGGTGGGATCCCTCGCTGAGTCCGAGGGAAAAGCCGAACCTGGAGGGTAAACAGATGATGATGATGATGATTACCAAATTCAGTGATAGTTTCACTTTACTTTATCAGATCGATGATATTGATTTTTTCTGATAGTTTACGTTAGTTTACCAGATTGGGGACAGTGATTATCAAACAGTAGAATTTAGCTTCACTTTTGCAGGGATGCCAACGGCCGTAGCCATGTTGAAACACCGGATCCCGTCAGATCTCCGAAGTTAAGCAACATTGGGCGTGGTCAGGAGTTGGATGGGTTGCCACGCGCTGTTGGTGGAGGGTAAGGGAATGGAGGAGCGGAAAGGAACTGGCCACCCTACCGCATGTAAACTCCTGCTCAGGAACACCTCTGCGGAGGTTCGGACCTGCCTTCGGGCAGAATAACCCTTACCTTACCTTTACAGGGATGGTAGCGATTACCAAATCCAGTTTATTTTTATTTTACCATAAGAATGATAGTGTTTATTAAAGCGTTTTACGTAGTTATTTTGCCATAAGTATTGGTAGTGATTACAAAACTAATGCATTTTTTGTTGGATAATGGTAGCAATTAGTAAGGTCACTTTACGTTATTTTTCCAGCGATGATGGTGTTGATTATTAATTTTAGTTCTGAATTTGATGTCATTCGTAGACGGTTGAGTTTTTCATGTATTTATTTTATTGTTTCCGTTCATAAACTGTGTGTTAAATTAATTTAATTACAATTCATGGGTGCTTATTGGATTTTCCATTCACAACTTTATTCTAACATAACCTGAAAATTAGTTCTTTATTAACTTCAATGTTAAATATAATTTCATTAATTGATTTGTAGTTCAGTGGAACATTTAATATAAATGTATCTTTTACATGGTAAATGTAACATATTTTCATGGTGTCAACATGGTGCGATCATTTTGTTCGTTGATTTTTACAATATTCAGTGTTATTGAACTTTGGAGCACTATGCTTTGGAGATGAGCAAGTTAACTAATTAATTCACTTTTTAATTATTGATTGATCGATTCAAGTAAAACTAGAAGCTATCTCGATTCGAATATGGGTCCATTCAGTGGCTTCGGTATCCTACGTGATATTGGAAATTGGTGGATAACCTTAGTTAAAGAAAAACTCAGAGTCCGGTCACGGAAACTGAATTTTCACGGGCAAGTGAATCAACCAGCGGTGTTGCTTAAAATCCCATGTAATAATTTTCTGGTTTTCTTTTCCTTCCTTTCTTTCGTAACAGTGGTAAAGTTACATTCGAATAATTCAAGAAATAACGTAGAGGGTTAAGAAAGAAGTTCTAGTTTTAGTTCACATTTCATATAAAAATATTGTCATCTGCGATGTAAAATTGTCCTTTCTTTATTGATGTTTCACATCATTCGTTTCACTTCCATAACATCAGTTTTATGATAAATAAATTAAATATTTCTCACTTCTTAATGTAAGGTAGATTTCCTTTTATAACTCGTAGTTTCATGTCAACAAGTGACAGCAGAGCCCGAAACCACTGAAATAGAAAAATCTCATGACATGCCAAGACATCTCTTGACAATCGACAACCAAGTGTGCAGTACCTAGAATGCTCACTAACTCTAGAATGGGCTCCGGTTGTAGAAATAAAAACTATTGGCATGCAACATGTTTTTTTGAAATTACAACATCTTGTCTGCATTAGTGATCTCCGGTTCGAAATGCGTGGGTATCGTGAATTACTGATGATGTATTGTAGTGTCCAAGGATGGGCTTCGTCAATGGACGGACTGTAGGCCTTTGTAATGTGACGGTATGACAGAACATTCAAGCCCATGGATAGACCGCGCTACTGACGAGGAGACACTCCGTCAAGCTGGCAAATCATGTGAGGTCTCGGCCCTTGAAAAAACTGCAGGGAAGCAGCCTATTTAGGTGACATTTTCAGAAATGACAAATAAAGCCTGGTGCAACTGATCGTAGTGGAGGAGATATCCCGAACGTGCGGCCTCTGACAGTAGTTCGGCATCCACGGTACGGTAACTCTGATAAGAGAAACTCAGAATAGGAAAACTACTTCATGATAGTCGCCAATCTTCTTCGAGGAGATAACACAGAAGAAGAAGAGGAATTAGTGTGCATATTCTGTTTTATCGAGTGTTGGCATTTGACATGTTCTACTAATTATCGAGCGGAGTTGCATTCGGGAGATGAACAGGTTCGAACCCCACTATTGGGTGTCCTGGGAATCGTTTTCTGTGGTTTCCCACTTTCACTTCCAGGCAAATGCCGGGGCAGTAATGTTGTCAAAACTGAGAATTTATTTTAACACTTGTCGATTTTTATTTTGGGTCTAAAATTATCGTAGCATTAGCACAACGCGTAATCTGTTAAATTATCTATTTTGGGGGATATCTACAAATACGTGGAACAGTAGGACTAATTAATAAGTGAACTTACGAGAAATTAGCTCACAGGAAACACGGGAGGAAATTTACTCTGATTTTATACAAACTTCTCAAATTGTTTGTAGACCTCCCGTAGGATGGTTGTCTTAGATCACACAATTGTGGAACAATGTAGTTGCATTAACATTAGATATAAATGTATGACAATAGCAATAATGTTATCTAATCACTACACTGTGATACTTACGGGGATCATAGCCATTGAAGAGGAAATCAGTACAAACGCGACGATAACAGTCCTCATGATGTCTGGTGGAGCGTTATGTGGCTGCTGCGACAATATATAGCAGTATGGCAAATTTATAGGAGGTATTATATAATTTCAACTTTGGACTAAATTATTGAAGGTTCCATTAAGCATGATAAAAATGTATTAGTGAGTTTCATAATAACTTTTTTATCCTCTCACATGACATCGGCGTATTATTGAAGTACTGAAGTGTAACAGGTGTCAGTATGAAACTGCATATTTTACGTACAGAGTTTGAAATGAACTTAATGGCGAAATGTGGATAAGGGAAAAATAACGCAAAATACTTTCCCCTCAACAGGGGAAGAAGTATAATTCAAAAGAAGGGGTGGGCAGATAATTATATTCTAAAGACTTATTACATCAACAAAAATTCAAGTAGCCGGGATGAATTGCTTAGATGTTGCAACACTGGCCTTTACGTGTTCAGATAGGCCAGCTTCGTGTCGGTGGATTTATCGGCACTAAAATAACTCGTGAGAGACAAAACTTCGGCTTCTCCACACACCGTAAAAGTAGTTAGTGGGATGTAAAACCAGTAACACTATTTTATCAATCAATCAATCAATCAATCAATCAATCAATCAATCAATCAATCAATCAATCAATCAATCAATCAATCAATCAATCAATCAATCAATCAATCAATCAATCAATCAATCAATTATCTGAATTTAGGGCTGTCGCTAGGTGGCAGATTCCCTATCAGTTGTTTACCTAGTCTTTTCCTGAAATAATTTCAAAGTAGTTGGACATTTATCAAACATGTCCCTCGAAAAATTATTCCAATTCGTACTTCCTCTTTCTATAAACGAGTATTTGCCCCAATTTGACCTCTTGAATTCCAGCTTTATCTTCATTCTTTCCTACGTTTAAAAACTCCGCTTAAGTTTATTACTCTACTAATGTAATTCCAAACCATCTCTCCACTGACAGTTCGAAACATTCAGCTTAGTCGAGCTGCTCGTGTCCTTATTTCAAACTCTTCCCAACCCAAAAGTTTGCGACATTTCCGTACTAACTTCTGTTGGAATTCACCCACAACAACTCGTGCTGCTGTCCTTTGTATCTTTTCCAGTTCTTGTATCAAGTATTCCTAGCGAGGGTCCCATGCTCTAGAGCCATATTCTAACTAGGGTCTTTCCAGTGACTTAGGCCTACATACTCTCTCCTTTATATCCTTCCTACAACCCCTAAATACCTTCTTAACCATACGGAAAGATCTGTAACCTTTATTTACAATCCCGTTTGTGTGATCTCTCCTCGTATTTACACCTGGGTACTTACAGTGGTCCCCATGAGGAATTTTCACCCAATCAACACAGTAATTATAACTGAGAGAACTTCTCTTCTTTATGAAACTTACAACGTGGCTTTCCACCCCGTTTATCATATTATCATTGTCGGTTGTCCGTCAAGCATCTTTGTTGAGGTCTTTGTGCATTGTACAGTGCTTTATACATTACTGGTACATAAGCCTGTCTTCGACAGCCGAAATTACTATCTAAGCAGTAATTATAAATTATAATTTGTATGAACAAAAGCTACACTTTCCAGGTTTCATATGGCATTTGAATGGAATCAAAGCAGGTATTGTAGAATTTCCTTAAAAAACATACTGAGTGCAGTTGTAGCTCAGAGTTGTACTTCGATGTCTATGGATCTGCGTACTCCGAAAAAAGCTACATACAACAGCTGAACAAAACAGTGGAATTGGAAGATTTATTCCAACTTTAAAATTTATCCTGGAGACTTAATTAATTGTGACAGAGATTGCTAACTTTAGAGGAAATTGCCTCTATTTAAGAAAGTATGGTATACCCGGATTTACTGGTTCTAAGTCTGTTCTCGGTATAAAACACTTTCTACCTGAAGCCGAGTCTCGTTGAATTTCTCATGAACGATATTTCTGTTTAGCTTCCAGAGTTTCAATCTCGTTCCATTGTATAAAACAGCTTCATTAACTTCATAAACACCATCGCACATTATGGAGGCAATGTTAATGTATGTTATTTGGTCACCTGTCAAACTATTGGTTGGTGATGTTAACTTGTTCTTTTATTGGGCAAAACATTTGCTACTTTGAAAAACCTTGCACTCTGACTTGGACGAAAAGCAGAACCAATTGAATAATGTAAAATACTGTTTTAAAATACTGTTTTGTTGAATCTCAATAGTGCCATTTGGCCTAGTTCACCGTTTTCGAGGTTTAGTAGCCTTTCAGTAAAGTTAAAAATTTTGGGCCATAATATTTAAAACTGTTCTGTAACAGTGACGAATTACTGTCAGACACTGTCTGAAGTCAGCAATAAGGATAATCACTTTTCCAGCGAAAGGTGATATGTTGTTTATTATAAGTAGCTGACCTACAGCTGAAAGAGCGTAAAGGGGAACCAAATGATTAACTTAACCTGTCTCATGTATTCCGCGTCTTCTGACATTCTTATGTTAGACGAACGGGTCTGCGAATTACTCTCTCCTTCCTCCTCCTTCTTCTTCTTCTTCTTCTTCTTCTTCTTCTTCTTTTTTACAGCCCCGTGTCGGTAGATTTACTGGCACGTAAAAGAACTCCTGCGGGACTAAATTCCGGCACCTCGGCGTCTCCGAAGACCTTAGAAAGCAGCTAGTGGGACGTAAAACAAATAGCATTATTATTATTATTATTATTATTATTATTATTATCTTCTTTTTCTTCTTTATCTGTTTACCATCCAGGGTCGGTTTTTTCCTCGGACTCAGCGAGGGATCCCACATCTACTGCCTCAAGGGCAGTGTCCTGGAGCTTCAGACTCTGGGTCGGGGATACAACTAGGGAGGATGACCAGTACCTCGCCCAGGTGGCCTCACCTGCTATCCTGAACAGGGACTTTGCAGGGGGATTGGAAGGGATAGACAAGGAAGAGGAAAAGAAGCGGCCGTGGCCTTAAGTTAGGTACCATCCCGGCATTTTCCTGGAGAAGAAGTGGGAAACCACGGAAAACCACTTCCAGGATGGCTGAGGTGGGAATCGAACCCATCTCTACTCAGTTGGCCTCCCGAAGCCGAGTGGACCCCGTTCCAGCCCTCGTACCACTTTTCAAATTTCGTGGCAGAGCCGGGAATCGAACTCGAGCCTCCGGGGGTAGCAGCTAATCACACTAACCACTAAATTTTCTCAATTCATCTTTCTCGAAAGGTATCGTTTTAGCTTCAGTTGTTTGTCTCTGTAATTGCGTATTTTACAGGGCCATAGCCAAGGGGGGCGGGGTCACTGGGGGGTTATAACCCCCCTCCCAATGAAAGTTTTTACAAAATAAAATAAACGGAAACTGACAATAAATAAAAGTCGATTCAATGTGTCGGCTTTTTTGAACATTGACAGAGACATAATTGTAAAATCAACGAATCTCTTGAATCTATTTTCTAAGAAGCCTCGAAAGTTGGATTTTATATTGTAATCTGAACGTACCACTCGCTGTAAAACCGTTGACCTGATCATATTGTACTCGTTCTGTATTTTAATGGAATATTTTATAGTGTACTGCAATCTGAATATCAACATAATTCACTTGTATCAGGGTCCTTATAAAAAAACCTTGCATGCGCAATCCACACACTCACAAACACCTTCATTATGTTCTATCGTAATTTTGTAATCACTCCTCCCCCGCGGTGGGTCGATCCTGGCTACGCTACTGAACTCTATAGTATCATGTTCGTATATCCACTCTCGAGTAACTAGGATAAAAATTAAATAATTATTGAACCCGACAGAGGCATGATCCAAGGACCTTTGGTTGATATTGATCTTCGTAATTACGCACGCAATGCTATTTAAGGGAAACAATGCTGAAACTGATTTTCATATCATTGACAGAGGTAATACCGAAACTAATTAATATTCATACCATTGAGATAGATAAATTGTGTCTTTTAAAAATTGTTCTACGAGATTTCTTTGTCTGCGACCTATTGCGCAGTATTATCCCTTGTGTAGCGGGAGCCCGCAGAGGAAGCCAAGCCAACTTAGACCCGGGAGGGGTTATGAATGGGGATTCCCCGTGACATCACTCGAGAGAAGACATCCCTCCTCCAGACTCACAGAATGAGGGGAAACCAACTTTTTCGAAACGAAATGTAGGAGCCATCTTGGATTCGGACTAGCCAACTTAATTACCTACGATCTAGAAAATTAATGAAACTCAAATTATGGAGTAGTCTCCCGATTTAAAAGGGATAAATGTCACTGGGACATTTATTTAGAGTGTTTAATGTCATTTTTCTTGATAACTTTCAGAAGAAGAAAGAATACTGTGTTGTTTCTGCGTGGAAAACTACTGGGCCATCTGGTTATTCTCATGACACGTCCTCGAAGAACGGAGTTCACCACGCCGGGTGGGGGAAGCCGGATAGATTTTAATTAATTGAAGGAGATCCATCGAAGGATAATTGAATGGTTATGTCTCAATCGCATCAACTAAATATTGGTCACCGATTAGCCGCACTATTATACCTCGAGTATGCCGTGAATAGGCAATACGCAAATTAGTGGAAGGGGTATCGCTCCCTTGTAAAAACCACTGCAGTAAGGGACGAGGGTCATTCTGGACTCGCGGCTCATCGACGGCGAAGCTATGCTCGGTTAAGCCCTCGTTAGTTCTTTGTTCAAGTGAAGTTAACTCCCATTTTAAGTGAAATAATAGAATTCGTATAAACAGTGTATAGTTTTGGTCTCTGTGACGCCAGTGCTAACTTTTTATAAAACCGTGATGTGTAAAGTAATATTATTATCATTACTATAGCCCGATAGTATTACGTAGCGGCGGACTGAATAGTGGCTGAGAGATAGACGGGATTCGGTACTGAACCGCGGACTACGTAGTCGCATACGAGATCGTGACCGGACGTTCACATTGAACGCTGTTAACCGGAGTGTGGAATTAAACAGTGGCGTTGTGTGTGTACAGGATTAACTGCCAGCGGCTCCACCAGCACGGAACCATGGACTCTCAACTTCAAGGTGGTATGGAAATGCAAGTAATCACCGCGGTGCCCATGGACCAGGAGTAAGTCCAGGATGGACTTCCCGAGCTGACGAAGGTGTTGTCATGTGATAGAGATGAGTACAAAATTTTCAATATCTGGCATGCCTAATGGGGATGGAAATATCTATTGTAAGCTGACGCTATAAAGGATTAAAGATGTAGTCCAGTTGAAATAGAGCGCCGAAAGGGGCGCGTAGTTATTAATTCTTAGTTTAGGAAGCCGACGACAGGTCTGAGTAATTGATTGTAAATAATTTAGGGAATATAATACTTTAGTTTTGCATGTGGTAGAGAGTTATTCAATTATTTCTTTCTTGGGAGATTTTGTTTGATTATTTGCGTCAGAAGACCAGGAGTAGTGAGTTTAGGGGAGTGCAGTGAGAGAAGTTATTAATTAGAGTAATTATTATTTTGATAAGTGCATGACAAGTAAAACGGTAAGTACTATAGTGTGTAAGGCACGTAACTACGAGGCTCAGCGGCCGAACTGACAGCCAAAAACCCCTCCTCTTGAAATACTTAGATAGGGAGCGTTGTGATTTTAATTGATTATGTGATTAAGCTTACCAGGATGTGATCATAATGCGAGTGTCAAATATCGATTCGTGTGAATATTAATTAATTAATAAATGTATTGCCGTGTGACGATAAAGTAACCAAGTGCTGACCATTGTTTAATTAGCAGTCAGTAATCAGATGTTAATTGCCGTGCGAGTTCGTAATTGTGTTGTAATTGCTGAATAGAATCCGCACGATGACCAAGTATGATTAATGCAGCGGGTAAGTCATGTAGAATGGTAATAATAATAATAATAATAATAATAATAATAATAATAATAATAATAATAATAATAATAATAATAATAATAATAATAATAATAATAATAATAATAATAATAATGATCGGGCAAATATTAGCATTGTAATACCGGAGCCGTGCTGTGAAAGCGATGTGATACTGTTGGAAAAAATATGTGTTGAATTCGAGGTGATTTGCGCGAGTGTTTGAGACCTCGGTTTACTGTAGACTTGCTTCTTAGTGGAGTGGTCTTGTGTCCTTATGAAAGGGAATGTTACGCCTGTTTATGGTGGGTTGTCGACCGCGTGTGGAATGGGGAGCATTTCGTCTGCCCTGCCACCAGTCGTGTTTTTTTAATGTCCCAGATGTGTGGAAAGCAGGGGCTTTTTGAGGTAAGAGAAAGAGGCCTGTTTGACGGCAAAATATGCGATTCATTCAACACGCCAGAGTAGTGTATTTATTAACAAATGGCCCGGCCGATAATGCTAATGTTTACTCGTGAATGATTGTTAATTGTTCGAGTATAATATAGATAGGGATTACAGGACCCCGTCTTCATTGCAAGAGGTTGTCAGTTCGATGCTCAACGTAGACATTGGAGGTTTACGGCGTCTGAAGGAAGATCAAAGTGCCTTACATATCTGTTGCATATCATGTATGATTTTTTGTGTTCTTTGTGTCATGTGTGTTGTAAATAAGGTCAGTGGTGGTTCTGTCCATCAGCCTGGCGATGTCTATACTAGCGAGGGTCGGTTCGAACCCAGGTGTTGTTTCATATCTGTGCATTTTTCTTTTACGTCTTTTCATTGGGAAATCTAGGTCTTCATTAGAGTAGGGATTGCTCAGACACGTTGTCGGTGCATGTTAGTTTTATGTGTTAGTTATAATATAGCCTCAGTGTTATGATAAAATTTCCATTCGCTACATGTCACGATACATCGCTTCGCGATAAACGTACTCGTTTCTATCAAGCACAATGGACAGATGTCTATATAATAATTCACAACAAGTATGTGTAGTAATGTATTTCATTAGTGTGTCTTAATGCGCCATTTCCCATCATCATTAGGGTTGAATAAACCGGTTTGTGAGTTAAATTTTTAATTCGAATGTGTTCTCATTGTAGTTAAGTATGCCCGTCATCCTACCCTGTACGCCTTTATGATAATGTTAGATAAGCGCCTATTTAATATACTTTGACCCATGTGCGACCCTGTTGATCCTATGCCGGTGCCTTAAAGGGTAGGGGCGGGTGCATTATGTACATAACTATTTGAATATGAAAATAATAATACAGATCGCATGAGCTACAGATTTAAATTACATCACAATGGTTAACGCAAAATCCAAGTGTACATCAGTGCGCATGCGTGAGCATGTGATTCTTGTCTGTTGATGAATTTATGGCTTAAGGGTGGATGTTGTTTGGGAACACGTCGAGCAAAGGTCGGCCGACCCCAGAGGGGAAACCGGAGCCGTTACCCCTGTTGTCTGAAATACAGGGAGGTCTCTATGTCCGTTTGTTTAAAAGTAGATAGTTGGCCCCTGCTATGCGGGTTGCCTACTTTACAGGCGCTACCCCCATTTTAAATTCAACACTTCAACAACTTCCCTTACATCGTATTTCTTCCTTACCATATCCTGGACATTGGCGGCTTTTTTCAGAATTCCTTAGTTCATATTTTCTCTTCCGCCATATTTCCGATATTTGCTTCTAAGATTCTGAAGCCATCCATGTCTCCGCCATGACACCTTCTATTTAGCTGTTCCTATAGGCTGTTCTGTACCTTCACGTCCTTGGCACTCTATAACTGAAAATTATATTTATTTAGTATTCAGTAAAAATACTTCGTGCTATTGGGATTTGAACTCCAACGTTCTGCATTCGTACTCCAGTGCGTTAACCCAAGACCATACATGACTGTCGGACGTTGACATTAAGACACTGGGTAATAAAGTTCTAAAGAGAAGAGAGCTAGAATTTTGTAGGCACAATGTACTGTAGTTTGAAAAGTGGTACAAAGGCTGGAACGGGGATCACTCAGACTCGGGAGGTCAACAGAGTAGAGGGGTTCGAGGGGGCGATGTACTGGTCATCCTCCCCAGTTGTATGCCGACCCAGAGTCTGAAGCGCCAGGACACTGCCCTTGAGGCGGTAGAGGTGGAATCCCTCGCCGAGTCCGAGGGAAAAGCAGACCCTGGAGGGTAAACAGATAAAGAAGAATTTAATTTTTTAGGCACAATGTAGTTTGAAAAGTGGTACGAAGGTTGGGACGGGGTTCACTCAGACTCGGGAGGTCAACTGAGTAGAGGGGTTCGATTGCCATCTCAGCCATCCTGGAAGTGGTTTTCCGTGGTTTCCCACTTCTCCTCCAGTCAAATGCGGCGATGGTCTCTAACTTAAGGCCACGGTCACTTCCTTCCCTTTTCCTGGTCTATCCCTTCCGATCTATCCATTCCGCCACAAGGCCCCTATTTAGCATAGCATATGAGACCTCCTGGAAGAGGTACTGGTCCTCCTACCCAATTTAATTCCCCGACCCAAAGCCTCACGCTCCAGGATACTGTCCTTGAGGTGGCAGAGGTGGGATCCCTCGCTGAGTCCGAGGGAAAAACCAATCCGGGGGGGGGGGGTAAACGGATTAAGACACAAAGAAAGAAAGAAAGAAAGAAAGAAAGAAAGAAAGGCACAATGTAGAAAAAAAGATGCCGTAATGAATGTATCGGTCCGCCCCTGTGGTGTCGTGGTTAGTGTGATTAGCTGCCACTATACCAAAGAGGCGGACTCATAAAAATTTTACTTGTAGAAATGGATTGTATTAAGCCTTTTATTTATTACAATTCATTACCCGTGATTTCAGCGTAACTGCTTGACAGTGAAGTGTGGTCTCGGGTTAAGGCACTAGAGTGCGAATGCGGAACTCTTGGAGTTCGATTCCCGGTCGGGATGGCAATTTTTACTGAAAAGTAAATTAATATAACTTTGAATAATAGTGTACCAAGGAAGTGAGAAGTGCAGAGCAGCCAATAGGAAACAGTTTGCATACGACCGTGGCGGAGACATGGACGACTTCAGACACTTAGAAGCAAAAATCTGAAATATGGCGGATGAGTAAGGAATTCTGAAAAACGAGTGTGTCCAGGAGATGGTTCGGAAGAAATACGATATGAGTAAGATAGGGTGTTGAAGGGTAGAATTGAAAATTTGTGGATGGGGTGCATTGGGGGGCAGGGGGGGGGGGGTAATCGCCTGTGAGGTAGGCAAGCCGCACAGCAAGACCTACTTTTAAACAAACCCTGTATTTTGGACAGCCGGGGTAATGGCTCCGGTTTCGCCTCTGGGGTCAGCCGAGCGCTGCCTTCGATGTGTTTCCAACCACAAGCCCGCTCTTGGGTCTACATCATTTATCAACAGACCAGAAGTTCACGATTTGGTTCTGGTTACTGTTTGGTTAAAAGCGATCAAATGCTCACGCATGCTCACTACAGTACACTGACTGACAGAGCAAATGCAACACCAAGGAGGAGTGGTTCGAAAGGGATGAAAGTTGGGGAAAAAACAGAGTCGGCACGGAAGAATAATTGATGTTTATTTCAAACCGATATGCAGGTTACACAATGCGCACGGCATCGACTCAGTAGGATGTAGGACCACCGCGAGCGGCGATGCACGCAGAAACACGTCGAGGTACAGAGTCAATAAGAGTGCGGATGGTGTCCTGAGGGATGGTTCTCCATTCTCTGTCAACCATTTGCCACAGTTGGTCGTCCGTACGAGGCTGGGGCAGAGTTTGCAAACGGCGTCCAATGAGATCCCACACGTGTTCGATTGGTGAGAGATCCGGAGAGTACGCTGGCCACGGAAGCATCTGTACACCTCGTAGAGCCTGTTGGGAGATGCGAGCAGTGTGTGGGCGGGCATTATCCTGCTGAAACAGAGCATTGGGCAGCCCCTGAAGGTACGGGAGTGCCACCGGCCGCAGCACATGCTGCACGTAGCGGTGGGCATTTAACGTGCCTTGAATACGCACTAGAGGTGACGTGGAATCATACGCAATAGCGCTCCAAACCATGATGCCGCGTTGTCTAGCGGTAGGGCGCTCCACAGTTACTGCCGAATTTGACCTTTCTCCACGCCGACGCCACACTCGTCTGCGGTGACTATCACTGACAGAACAGAAGCGTGACTCATCGGAGAACACGACGTTCCGCCATTCCCTCATCCAAGTCGCTCTAGCCCGGCACCATGCCAGGCGTGCACGTCTATGCTGTGGAGTCAATGGTAGTCTTCTGAGCGGACGCCGAGAGTGCAGGCCTCCTTCAACCAATCGACGGGAAATTGTTCTGGTCGATATTGGAACGGCCAGGGTGTCTTGCACATGCTGAAGAATGGCGGTTGACGTGGCGTGTGGGGCTGCCACCGCTTGGCGGCGGATGCGCCGATCCTCGCGTGCTGACGTCACTCGGGCTGCGCCTGGACCCCTCGCACGTGCCACATGTCCCTGCGCCAACCATCTTCGCCACAGGCGCTGCACCGTGGACAGATCCCTATGGGTATCGGCTGCGATTTGACGAAGCGACCAACCTGCCCTTCTCAGCCCGATCACCATACCCCTCGTAAAGTCGTCTGTCTGCTGGAAATGCCTCCGTTGACGGCGGCCTGGCATTCTTAGCTATACACGTGTCCTGTGGCACACGACAACACGTTCTACAATGACTGTCGGCTGAGAAATCACGGTACGAAGTGGGCCATTCGCCAACGCCGTGTCCCATTTATCGTTCGCTACGTGCGCAGCACAGTGGCGCATTTCACATCATGAGCATACCTCAGTGACGTCAGTCTACCCTGCAATTGGCATAAAGTTCTGACCACTCCTTCTTGGTGTTGCATTTGCTCTGTCAGTCAGTGTATATTGGGACTTGTTATTGTTCTTTAGAACCATCACAGTCATTTCCATTATCACGGATACCAACACGTATGTTTTTCCGCTCGTAAACTACTTCATTATATTTATTGTTTGAGTTTCTGTATGTTTTATGTTTTTCATCCCGCAATTTTTTGTGCTGACGGCACTACTTAGTGATGTCTAATCGACTTCCGTCATCAGACCTTATTATAGATTTTATGATTTTATTTCACTACTTTTATAATCATCTGACCAGATAGTAATTATTCATATTGTGTAAACTTCTTCTTCTTCTTCTTCTGCATTTGTTTACCCTCCAGGGTCAGTATTTCCCTCGGACTCAGCGAGGGATCCCACCGGTTACGTGAATGATGTTGATCCACGAAATATCACTGTAATACTTGTCACAAATGAAAGGTAATCATTGATTTACTCAAATGAAGTCTCAAAATCGGAGGTTGATTACGAAATACCGTCGTTACTAGCGAGAAATATGTATACGTATTTACGGGCTGTAAAAAAGACTTCATTATGTTGCATTCCGCTGCTCGCGCCGTCTTTTGTTTCTTTCTTGAGGTCCAGGGCTGGCACCGATGAATGGGAGTGCTATGTCTGCGAATTCTAATTTTTTTCCATACGTCCAACGCGGGTATTTTGTTGAAAGAAAAATAGCATGATCCCTGGACATATATTTAAAAAAAAGGAAATTAGCATGATCCCTGGACCAATAAATCGTTTAATGAATCAGTTAGAGCACATGAAGTGACAAGTCTTCAAATTACAGCGAATTAGAAAAATCAATAAAACGACACCAAAGATCTTCAGTGAGCAAAGACATCACACACGACAGTGTTAGACAAATAAAACACTTACGGAAGCGCTGCGACGTGGCAGAAATAGTAGTTGTAAGGCAGTAAAGTATATATTCCCCAAAATAAAATATTTCGTATTATTTCTTAACCAACCTCCGATTTTAGACTTTATTTAAATAAATTATTATCTTCCATTTGTGCCAAATATTACAGTGATATTTCGCGTATCAACATCATTCACATAACCGATCCCATCTCTACCGCCTCAAGGGCAGTGTCCTGTAGCTTCAGATTTTGGGTCGGGGGATACAACTGCTGAGGATAGCCAGTACCTCGCCCAGGCGGCCTCACTTGCTATGCTGAATAGGAGCCTTGTGGGGGGATGGGAAGTTTGAAAGGGGTAGACAAGAAAGAGGGAAGGAAGCGGCCGTGGCCTTAAGTTAAGTACCATCCCGACATTTGCCTGGAGGAGAAGTGGGAAACCACGGAAAACCACTTCCAGGATGGCTGAGGAGGGAATCGAACACCCCTCTACCCAGTTGACCTCCCGAGGCTGAGTGGACCCCGTTCCAGCCCTCGTACCACTTTTCAAATTTCGTGGCAGAGTCCGGAATTGAACCTGGGCCTCCGGGGGTGGCAGCTAATCACACTAACCACTACACCACAGAGGCGGACTCGTCTGAAATCACCCAGAACAAACCGTGTGCTCTCATTTGAATTTTTTCCAGTTCTCGTATCAAGTAATCGTGGTGATGGTCCCATATACTAGAGCCATACTGTAACTGCGGTCTTACCAGAGACTTATATGCCCCCTCCTTTACATTCGTACTCATGTGTGAGCTCGCAATGATTTCGCAGGTTTGACATCTTATACCAAACCATAGGATAGCCCTATGATAAGTGTAAGCATCATGGAAGCCGATATCAAACATGGAGTTTTCCGGATGTGATGACGTAAGAACACGTCAATGAGTTATTATCCTTAAAGAATTGGCTAAAATATATCGATGTGCATATGAGGTAGTGGTCAGTGGTTAATTTCCAAAGAATAAAGGGTTACCTGAACAGGGGCCTTGTGGGGGGATGGGAAGTTTGGAAGGGATAGACAAGGCCCCTGAAGGTACTGGATGAGGTGATCCACAGGATTTTGCGTATTCTCAGCGGCAACACGCTCTTCTACATATTTTATCCCCATACCAGAACACTGGGATCTAATTATTGCTTCTGACTGAGGACGTTAAATTGTCACTCTTCCGCACTTTCAGGAAGATATTTCGGTATTGTTCACTGTGAATAAATAAAATTATTACGTATCCTCCCCACCCCCTCAATTCTTGCAATACCCGCTTGATTCAGCGACCGGTCGCCATAGACAGAAGAGTGACGGGTTGCTCCTTGTACATCTTACATACACCTCTACATTTCTATTCACCTCGTTCACCCCTGAGGTGCCGCTTTACTCCGGTGTTCGTCGTCTAATACTCACAGGGATCCTCTCTTCCAGCACTGTTACCCCATTATCCCGTCATTTCTCATCATATTCAAGTCCACTTTGCACTCTATGTTTTGAAAGGAAAATTAAATTGTTCTTTTGCCTTGCAATTTATTTCCAGATATTCGTGTTCATGCCTGGCACATTTATTTTCACGCACACATGTGCTAGTTTTATTCGGTATAAATTAAACTGAAAATGGATTTCTGATAGACCTACATTGCCATTTCATTTTACACTTCCGTGCTTTCCATTATTGTTCAAAAGTCTGACGAGTTCTTTTCAGGTATTTGTGTTTCTTCTTCATTAGAGTCAAATTTAAAATAATAATCGTATTTTCGTTGTCTCTTTTCTTGGCTGTCTCTGTCCCATCAGTACGAGTGTGAGTTAAACACCCTTTGTGGCCTGTTCTACCCTTCAGTTGTGATAACATCTATCCTCTCTCTTTCTGTCCTTATGTATTCTGCGATGGACTAAAATGAACAAACGATTTAAAGAAGCCTATTTTCTAATATACATAATTATTTCAACTTTAATGTACCACGGCCCGGATTTTCCCAAGCAAATATATAGTGTACATAACATTAAACCCTCATGACAATGGCATCTTACTAACAAAATCCTAGTATTGTGATGTACTATTGAACGTAGGTAAGTATGTAAAGCAGGCAACACAGATAATAAAAATTAAATAAAAGGATTTGAATCTGAACGTAGCGAATGCACTGCGGACTTTTACCTAGGGCTAGACTTGAGAACTATTAGGAGAGCGAAACTAAAGCATTTGCACCATACCAGCTAAGTAAATAAATATCTCCTGGTTATTACTTATGACTTATGAGGAACTTCTAAAGCATCAAGCTCGTGTATCCACGGTCGAGTAAATACGATAACAATTAAATAATTAAGAAAATAAATCTTTGAATACGACGATGTCCGACTCTGTGGTGTCGTGATTAGCGTGATTAGCTGTCACCCCCGGAGGCCTGGGTTCGATTCCCAGCTCTGCCACGAAATTGGAAAGTGGTACGAGGACTGGAACGGGATCCACTCAGCCTCGGGAAGTCAAATTAGTAGAGATGGATTCGATTCCCACCTCAGCCATTTTGGAAGTCTTTTTCTGTGGTTTCCCACTTTCCCAGGCAAATGCCGGGATGGTACCTAACTTAAGGCCACGGCTGCTTCCTTCCCTCTTCCTTGTCTATCCCTTCCAATCTTCCCATCCCGTACAAGGCCCCTGTTCAGCATAGCAGGTGAGGCCGCCTGGGCGAGGTACTGGTCATCCTCCCCAGTTGTATCCCCGACCCAAAGTCTCACGCTCCAGGACACTGCCCTTGAGGCGGTAGAGGTGGAATCCCTCGCTGAGTCTGAGGGAAAAGCCAACCCTGGAGGGTAAACAGATTAAGAAAGAATTAGATGATGATAATACGGATCACATGAGCTACATATTTAAATTATTTCGCAATGAATAACGCCAGAGTCCGCCTCTGTTGTGTAGTGGTTCGTGTGATTAGCTGCCACCCCCGTAGGCCCGGGTTCGATTCCCGACTCTGCCACGAAATTTGAAAAGTGGTACGAGGGCTGGAGCAGAGTCCACTCAGCCTCGCGGGAGGTCAACTGAGTAGAGATGGGTTCGATTCCCACCTCAGCCATCCTGGAAGTGGTTTTCCGTGGTTTCCCCACTTCTCCTCCAGGCAAATGCTGGGATGGTACTGTACCTGTCCAAGGCTTCAGTACATAAACAAGTTACCGTGGTTCATAAGTATGATATTAGAATGGAGCACCTCCGATGAGCTTCGAACTCAGCCCGGTTATCGAAGCCTCACCTTCCCCTACTAAAATTATTCACTAGCTGAGTCGGTGTTGCATTTTGGGTCTGACTGGTGCGTCCGATGGGGCTATAATTTTCTAATAATCTCTATAGTAGGGGAATATTAATTATGAGAGGAACACTATTTCATTACTAATGAGAAGAGAAACAATATCTTGTATAACAATTTTACTATACTAGTGAAACACATCTTATTAACATGGATATGCCATACAACGCACTTTGCACATATTATTCAAACTTATAGAGGCGTTTCTCTTGAATCAATTACACTTATCACTTTGCGCACACGTTTAATTAGTATGGACATACCCTGCTGTAATTCTGTTATCTGTTGAGAATTAATGTATTCAAATTATATCAAGTTACGATATCCTATGATCGGATGAACTGAAATGTACGTATGTTACTTATGTATACATTCCCAAATCTTTGAAAGTCGTATCACAACACTTCCGTAAATTAATCATAGCTGAATATGCTATATAATACACACGCTCGTTTCACTAGGATTTTTATCAATACACATAACACGACATTATTTACACAACGTTGCTACCTGCGGACAAAAAATAAAGCAACTCAAATACCCTAACATCATAGACAGAGTATCATAGCACTTCCTGCAAGAGATGGGCAAGGACAAATACATTTCAAACACACACGATGAGTCACAGATGGTACAAATCATCGGTTGCTGGTGGCAGTGAGTAGAAGCTTTCACTGTCTCCTGGAATGAACTCAGGATCTTCTGAGACGGGGTATATTTAACCTGGAATTCCCTACACGCTGTAAATAATTAAGGAAAGAAATTGGAGGGACCCTTCCTTTAACACACATTGGAATCTATGCGACGTTGGTAATATTTAAATTGATGCACGTAATCGTTGTGCCGAGAGGAATGAACCAACTACTTGTATTCTTTTCCCTTTCACTGGAACAACACTTCACTCCGTCCCTTTGACGGGCTCGTAAATCACCCAGCTGTGCGTCGCCCACGACCCACTTCCAATAGCGGCCACTGGGTCCTCTCATACAATTGCTTCACGGCAAATAATCTCACTTCTTTCTTTTCCAGCCACAATGGCAGCACATTAAATATTGGCTCTAAATCCGGCCGTAATCGTCATCTTCGTAGCATGGTATCCACCTCGTGCATATTAATAACAGACTCCAGGGGAAACTCTACATTTCTAATATACATTAGGGCTACAGCCTGCCTAGTTGCCTCGTCTCTCCTCTCAGTATCTCGAATACAGTGCTATTTTATGATGAACACCTGCCACATGGGTCCAAATTACATCACGCACTCTCGAGCTAAATAATTCGACGATATATACACCAATGTCATGTCTCCATCCGTTGTTCCAGCAGCCTTAATTACTAGTTAGGAGGACTCCCTAAGAGCGTGTGAAGTGCAAAAAAAAAAATCAATTACTGAGAGATCTTTGATGACTCATATTTGCTATAGAGAAGATAACTGGAGTCATTTTTACGGAATATTTAAGCCCTCTTTACTCGACAGCGCTTCACACTTAATTAATCTAAGGTCCTTAGAATTACGTCATGCATTATCAAAACCCTTCTAAAACGGAAGTAAAATATGGTTATTCCAAACCATGATGAAGGTATTCCATTAAAAAAAACCTAAATAAAATGAAATTATTATTATCCCTCTGAAACGGCATATTGGCGATTTACGTTACGTCTACATGCAAATTTATTCTATATTTACAATAGGATATGACTTTCAAAGCTACTAATATTTGGAAATGTACTCATCCTTCTGGATACCACGAACACAGCATTACAGGAGGGCACGTCCATGTATTTACTCTGCCTTCATGACGTCATCAGCGATGTGAAGTCCTTTGATGACCAACTGGCAAGTCACGAACATGATGGCTTGATCTCGTGCGAACTTCCAGACGATCTTTGCTACACCAGGCGAAATTCCGGCAGGCAGCTAGATGTCTCGTTCTCTCTGCTACACAGGCGGATAGATACCTCGTTCACTCCGACGTTCTTGTAGACTCCTTATGTAAATGAGGGGAAGTTACCTCATATGAATGCGTTAGTTTATATTACACATCACAGATTAAATATGTGGTTGGGTCTGCTCAGTAACACAAGCATCCCGACCTAACGTCGGTTGTGTCCCTGAAGCCTGACATTATTCCCTCCTCATCCACCTATATTTTTTTTTAAATTAACAGCACTCTAAGTCCTGAAGCTCCACTGGTTCACTTAGAACGTCACTGGTTAGGCCACTAATGTGTTAGCACTCTCGTTTACACAACAATAATTCAGGCATACTATATTGCACTTAGTCATACGTAAGTCGAGCTCTCTACTGCGTTAGGGATCGATCTGACGTGGCACTGCCCTTAATCATGCCGACAATGAGCCGTTCATTTCCTTTCCTTATATTTCACATTCATATCGAGTACACACGCTCCACGCACTTAGTTAAATACGTGCCTATTTATGTTAATTGAGCCGTATATATGAGGCTCGATGCACGACCTCTTCGACACACGGACAGCGATCATCACGGTTTCTTACCGTTCCTACTATATTTGTTAGCGGCACACTGTACGCGCCAACAACTTACTCAGATTGTGGTTCTTTCCACATACATTCACAGACTCTAATAAATCACTGCATTACACTGCTAACATTACAGAATTATTTCTTCATAAAAGACTCACACACACATTACGGCGAACTGGTAACGAACTGGCGTCGAACTGAAAATGAACTGATGGTGTTCGTTCCTCAGCCCCTTACTATATAGGCGAGATGCCCTGGTACTAGCAGTGGGGGTAAAACACAACCCCTTCTCAAAATGTGCTCCGGTAATACGCAACGTAGAGTGACGAACAGGATATCAAATTGTAGCTCCTGTATTCCCATTTTCACTGAGTGAATATTATTGAAATAGCTTCGTAGATTCTCAAGCAATCTTAAAAGCGTCCTTCTGTCTCTGTCGGTGAATGATGACGAGCGCCAGGGAAATCTTCGAGTTGGCTGCCACGGTCTGGACCCAACATCTGCTAACCATTAAGATAGGCCCTTGTTACGGCGTAGCTACCGTTCTTTCAATTAAGTAGAGCACTTCTCGGTCTCATAATTAGGTATAAAATTTCCTGATTCAAATGAATGTTTGCACGTAACTCTCCGTCGAGTACCTTGCGATTTATAAAAATTATCAGGGGAAAAACAATTGAACTCGATGAGTTGGCAGTGGTGAATGAGTGAGGGAAATAGGTTATAATGTCAGTTTTCACGTTGGATATACTCCCTGAACTCTGCTAGTGACCTAGATTCTCTGTCACGTGATAACGCGTCTCTTTCTGTCTTGCTCGTGGTTGGAGTGAGAAAACTTCGAGTACCAGCGCTCCTGCAATTCCTCGCTGCTAATTACCGACAACGAGAGTTGGGTCGCGCGAGTCGGCATACTGCAAATCGCATCCCGGAGCGGATGGATAAATCCTAACTTGGGCAGTTTTTACCGCAGAATGACGCGGAAAATGGCATGTTTCATCTCCTGGATATCATGACATACTGTATGTGACGTTGTGAACGGTCACAGTACCTAACTTAAGGCCACGGCCGCTTCCTTCCCTCTTCCTTGTCTATCCCTTCCAATCTTCCCCGCTCCCTCCCGCAAGGCCCCTGTTCAGCATAGCAGGTGAGGCCGCCTGAGCGAGGTACTGGTCATCCTCCCCAGTTGTATACCCCGACCCAGAGTCTTAAGCTCCAGAATAGTGCCCTTGAGGCGTTAGAGGTGGGATCCCTCGCTGAGTCGAAGGGAAAAACCGACTCTGGAGGGTAAACAGATAAAGAAGAAGAATTACATCATTATATTCCATTTTACTAGAGTATCCAGCCATTAGCTGACGACAGGTTTAATGAGAATTACAATATGATACAACATACGACTTGACGTCACGCTCGAACAGCCAATGACCACAAGTTGGCCGTTGTGGGTAACCTGTTATATACTAGCCTTGGTATGCCACCTTCTTCAAAGGCGATTAATAATAATAATCAAAGTTTTCCAGTCATCCTGAAAAGTTAGTCTTGTGAGGACTGATTGGGGTGGCAAGGCAAGATATCCTGCAAACTTCTTGTACACTTGAACTCTTGAAGGCACCTTTAGAAAAACTTTCTTGGTTTGGCTGGTTAGTGAATCAACAGTAGAAAATTGCTCTCTAATTATTTCTGTAGCCCGATGACAAGAATGTGCAGCACATGCCACTCGTATCATGCCTGGATAAAACACACCTAGATTTTTCGTGTCATTCACCATGTATGGTGCATCACTGATAATCAGAAACAGCTTCTCCTCTTGGCCAGGCTCTTCCCATAAGATGCCTAAAAGGACGTATGAAGAACTTAAACTCTTTGTTATTCTTTGCAAATATATATTTTAATATGTATGTGGCATTTAGTAGAGTTAAAGCTGGGAGGGATGTCAAAATTATAACTACACCAAGAAAGGATCAGTTTCCCGAAACTGAAGGGTACCTATTTCACAAAATACGTAGTTTACAATGAAATACTAAAATCAGTCAATGAATAGGACAGTCAAATGCAATAATTTACAGTGAACTTTAGCCTGATTTATTAAAGTGATTAAAACGTGACTGTTATAAACATGCACAAGAAGATTATGATAGGGAAATTACCAAGGTCCAAACATTCCATTATGTATTGTAACCGCATCGGTCATACATATAATTGAAAATTGGTTTAGGCAGTGGAAACTTTTGTCAAGTACCTTTGTACATATCGAAGTCAAGTTGCATCAGATTGCACATCACCTCCGACTTGGTGGTGCAAACACAAGTCCGTCATAGCTGGAGAGATCCCCATGAAGAGAGCGACCTACGAAAGCGACAAGGGAAGAAAATACATAGTGATAACTCCGCCCACTAAAAAAAAAAAAGCCGAAACACGGTAATGCCAACGTGCAAGCTTGATTTGTGTTATACGATTTCGAGATAAGCGCATTAATTGGTAAGGGAAACCTCGGCATGTCATATGTTTGTTTAGTAGACCTCTGCCAAAATTATAATTGTTTGTAAAATTTCAACGTGTGGAAAATTACGCTACCAGAAGATTATATAAGCACCAGTAGCATAGCTACGCTAGCCAAGAACCCAGACTCCGGACGGGGAATCCCCGAAAAGGCATCGTATTTGATGGTAAATATTATACAAATCGCCGACCGATTTGTTTTCCGCACATAACGAAATTACTTAGAATTCTGAGCTACACGTTAGACTGTATCGCCGGTGTCACAGGACTCGTAGAACGGCTGATATGCAAATTGTGGTGGGGACCGTTCGCCATCTGTTGTTCGTATTGTGGTAAAATTATAAAAGAACCCGCGCTGATGCGGAAGAGGAGGACTTGACGTGAAGTATTGAAGGCAGACACACGGTCCGCTGGTGTCCTGGCCTTGCCTGTGTCCGGAAGTGCTAGTGTACATTTGGTCAATACGCTATATGAAAGACTATGTTAAAGTTACCGATAAAGCTAAATTACTGAAAGTATGTGAAAATTTGACTAACAGGGCGATTGTATCGCTGTAAAGACGACCGCGGGAACTGTATTCATAAACTGTATTGGTGAAAGATGTAATTGAATTGGACGTCATTAACATTAGACTTGTTCCAGAGAAGACGACTTCAGGATTATGAAGGTGCTCAAGAGGACCAGAAGAGGATTTGAACCAGTGATCCACGCTAGCACCATGATGGGTTAAGCGTCGCCAAGGGACCTCCCAAGGTCCGAGCCATGGATTTCTCAACATGACGATGAGTACATTAAATTTGAAATACTAGCCTAGTAAATGCGGGATTATTTTATGTAAATATGTAGTGTAACGGTTCAAATCACGTTACAAGGTGATATCTGAATTATTATTATTATTATTATTATTATTATTATTATTATTATTATTATTATTACTATTATTGTAATTATTGTTATTGTTCAATTCAACTAAGCAATGATGATCGCTTGCGTGATTGTAGGTAAATTGTTACGTATATACGTGTGTGTAGATTAACATTTAAGACGTGTACTGTACAGTGAGAGTTGCTGTGTGATATCAAGAGGTGGATGTAGTGTGTGTAATAACTTGTGACATTACAATATGTTGCAATACTGCTAGCGTAACTGCCGAATCATCGCTCTGTCATTGAGTGCATTTAGCAGTGAGCTCACTTTTTGGAGATACCTACTGCCACCCCAGGTAATTTCAACATAATATGTGACATTTGTTGCCGTGTGGGAGTAGTATTACAGTTATTTCTGGATATTGCATATGTGTGTCAGCTATGGCTATATAAGCTGGACCAGTGTCTTATAGCGTCAGTCAAATGGATGGTGAACAATGAGTGAGTCAATTGGAAGGACAGACCTCAGTCGGTCAGTTAGTTGAAGTCATATAGAAGGAGAGAATTGCCATGAAGTCATATAGAAGGAGAGACTGGTGATGATTATGCTTGTTGTTTTAAGGGGCCTAACATCAAAGGTCATCGGCCCCTAGAAGGAGAGACTTGCCAAGAAGTCATGAGGATGGAGACACTTGCCAAGAAGTGTTGTAATGAGATTATAGTAGTCAGACATCCTGATGGAGAAGCAGCAGTCACATGGATACTTATTCGTCCGTGAAACAAAAAGGACACATCACCAAATTAGGCTTGATACACCTACAGCAAAACACCAACCCAAAGGAATACATCGTAATTACAGTCAAATTGTTGAAGGTACAGTCAAGTGAGGGAAAAATTTCTTGTATAATTTTTAAATGTCCGGTCAAGAAGAATTCAAATTTAAAGCCGAGTTTCTTTCAGCTGTAATGTATTTTGTATTTTCTATTTTTACATACAATTTAAGAATATATTTTGTTCTATCAAAGTAAAGTAAAGCATGTGCACACCCTAGAGATATTCAAGACTCCCATTCTATTATTTCTGCACTGAGTTGTAGCTGGTGCCCATCAAATATTATATGTGTTAATCAGGTAAGAACCAAGTGTGAGTACATAGTCCGAGGAATGAGTATTTTATTTAATGAATATTAATTTTCATATTCTTAATTTTAATTCAGAGTTATATGTTTTTAAAGTAAGTAAGTGAGTTAGGAACTTCTCAGTAGATCACGTAAGATAGGAGAGTAAATGTGAAATACGTGTGTTTTTGAATTAAGAGTGGTCTTCATATTGTATTAAATAATGTTTTTCTTGATGGGAAAGGAAATTCTGGAATATGGGATAGATTTTCGATCCTATAGAATGTTGATTTAAAGTAAAGCATGTGCATGGATTTATAGATGAAATATCCGAAGGTTGAGAGTGCTTTAGATTGAGTGGGTAAAATATAGATTTTTTTAAAGATTTCAAACGATAAAATTAATATCATTCTTTATATGGAATATTTAATTGATGTTGGTAATGCATGACGGAAGTGTCTTCAAGATGCCAGTATTGGTGTGATAATTGTGGGGGTAGCAATGCACTCTGATTTTAAAGTAAATTTGCATGAGTAGAAGATAGAGATGGCTGTATCAATTTGTGTGATATGTGACAAGCCAGGACTCGAACGGACGTCCTCCCATTTTAGATAGGATGTTCCTTCTATGTCAAGAAGTATATACTTTACTTTTAAATTACAATAAAGTTATGGCTACGTTCAGATCCATTTGAGATATTTGTTTGCGTCCAGATTTGTAGGGAAACTATAGTCTGATTTTTCTGTGCGATTGACTAGTTGTGAACCCGGGTATTCCATGCGTATTGATGCGACATTGATAAGATGAATAGTGGCTTGATGTAAGTGGGCAGAGAATGAACAAGCGAATGAAGCTTTTGAATATGATAAGAGGATATTGATTGAAATGATATACACTGACTGACAGAGCAAATGCAACACCAAGAAGGAGTGGTTCGAAAGGGATGAAAGTTGGGGAAAAACAGAGACGGCACGGACGAATAATTGATGTTTATTTCAAACCGATATGCAGGTTACACAATGTGCACGGCATCGACTCAGTGGGATGTAGGACCACCGCGAGCGGCGATGCACGCAGAAACACGTCGAGGTACAGAGTCAATAAGAGTGCGGATGGTGTCCTGAGGGATGGTTCTCCATTCTCTGTCAACCATTTGCCACAGTTGGTCGTCCGTACGAGGCTGGGGCAGAGTTTGCAAACGGCGTCCAATGAGATCCCACACGTGTTCGATTGGTGAGAGATCCGGAGAGTACGCTGGCCACGGAAGCATCTGTACACCTCGTAGAGCCTGTTGGGAGATGCGAGCAGTGTGTGGGCGGGCATTATCCTGCTGAAACAGAGCATTGGGCAGCCCCTGAAGGTACGGGAGTGCCACCGGCCGCAGCACATGCTGCACGTAGCGGTGGGCATTTAACGTGCCTTGAATACGCACTAGAGGTGACGTGGAATCATACGCAATAGCGCCCCAAACCATGATGCCGCGTTGTCTAGCGGTAGGGCGCTCCACAGTTACTGCCGGATTTGACCTTTCTCCACGCCGACGCCACACTCGTCTGCGGTGACTATCACTGACAGAACAGAAGCGTGACTCATCGGAGAACACGACGTTCCGCCATTCCCTCATCCAAGTCGCTCTAGCCCGGCACCATGCCAGGCGTGCACGTCTATGCTGTGGAGTCAATGGTAGTCTTCTGAGCGGACGCCGAGAGTGCAGGCCTCCTTCAACCAATCGACGGGAAATTGTTCTGGTCGATATTGGAACAGCCAGGGTGTCTTGCACATGCTGAAGAATGGCGGTTGACGTGGCGTGCGGGGCTGCCACCGCTTGGCGGCGGATGCGCCGATCCTCGCGTGCTGACGTCACTCGGGCTGCGCCTGGACCCCTCGCACGTGTCACATGTCCCTGCGCCAACCATCTTCGCCACAGGCGCTGCACCGTGGACACATCCCTATGGGTATCGGCTGCGATTTGACGAAGCGACCAACCTGCCCTTCTCAGCCCGATCACCATACCCCTCGTAAAGTCGTCTGTCTGCTGGAAATGCCTCCGTTGACGGCGGCCTGGCATTCTTAGCTATACACGTGTCCTGTGGCCCACGACAACACGTTCTACAATGACTGTCGGCTGAGAAATCACGGTACGAAGTGGGCCATTCGCCAACGCCGTGTCCCATTTATCGTTCGCTACGTGCGCAGCACAGCGGCGCATTTCACATCATGAGCATACCTCAGTGACGTCAGTCTACCCTGCAATTGGCATAAAGGTCTGACCACTCCTTCTTGGTGTTGCATTTGCTCTGTCAGTCAGTGTATATTTACCACGATGTTTTTTCAGGGAGACTAATTGCCTCGCTTTGAGAATGTTTAAAATGAAGGGTCTCCATCCAGCATTTACAAGCACGGCTTTGCGACGTTATGATTTATGGTTTGTTGGGAGGGGAAACCTGGCCACTCTCGTGAGAAAGAATTCTGCCAAGAGTATTGTTCAAGCCTGTGCACCAATACGGGGAAACTTAGGGGCTCGTAAATATACGATCGCATTTAGAAGCTTTCCTGTTAATTCTTTCATGATTATCTCTGCAAAGAAATTGAGTAACTTTTGAATAATTTAGATAGGGATTTCCAGAGACCCATTTGTCGGTGGCATCCAGGAGACCACCGGTTCGAAGTCCAAGGCAAACCCTGGATTTTCCGTCACACACAATTTTATTGTTTTGTTCCATGAAATACAGCCAGTCGTATGAGTTTATTGTTTACACTTCTGTTTGTAGTGTGTGCACATAATGTTTGAAAATAGTGTTAGTTTCTATTATTTTGTTTATTAATTAGTAGTGTAGTTAATTAGTTAGGCGACCATTCAAAGTTGTCTCCAATTTTTGCGTAGATAGTCTGTTTCTTCTGGTCCGACTCGTTGGCTGAATGGTCAGCGTACTGGCCTTCGGTTCAGAGGGTTCCGGGTTCGATTTCCGGCCGGGTCGAGGAAATCGCTTCTGATTAATTCTTCTGGCTCGGGGACTGAGGGTTTGTGTCCATCCCAACACTCTCCTCTTCATATTCACACAATACACTACACTACCAACCATCACAGAAACACGCACTAGTGGTTGCATATCTCCATATAGGGTTGGCGTCAAGAAGGGCATCCGTCCGTAAAACAGGACGAAATCCACATGTGCGGCGCCATTTGCACTCGCGACCCCACGGGTATGGGAATAGCGGTAGGAAAAGTAGAAGAAGAAGAGTGTGTTTCTTCTGAAGGTGAAGAAAGTCTTTGATGAGAACCATCGCATTTACAAGGATATTCCTGTTCTCAAGAATATTTCAAATGAATGTAGGTGTTTTCGTCGTCATGTCGTAAAGGAGAAGAACGTTGAATTTGATTTAATTTGATTTAATTTTTTTAAATGAACGGAGTCATATCTCCGAATTTATGTATTCAGTCCATCTGACATTGTACAGTTTTATTGATTGTAGTGCTATTCAGGGTTACATTGAATAATGTATTTGTTTTATCAAGGTATATTAAATAGGGTTTAATAGTTTGTCTGCTTATCATTTGCCGAAGTTAAATGCATCCTAGTTTCTCTCCGTTCATTTATGCCTTTAAGTTACTTTAGTATTGCATTTTTTATATTATGCCGCGAACGCTCTGTGGCCCCGGGAGGCCGGACTGTGTATTTTGGAACGGAGGGAGTACAGTTGATCCTTGCACGGTCGGAAGAGCTTTTGCTCACCCATCAGTTTGGATTTTACTTTTCGTCGCTTTCCAGATGAAATAGCATTTGATTCTAGACTGAAAAGATCCCATACCATCGAACGCCTTAACGTATGTACCCGTACGGCGATAGCCCAGTTTGGGGCAGTGTTGCTGTTGTATGGTTCTATGGGGCAATGGCGTGGATGGTATGGTGCCAGTATGGTCACAACGGCAGTGTAAGTTCAAAGGCAAATAATTGGTCTTCCTGAGTTCAATATGTTTTCCGTTAATTTCTCACGCTTCCTTTATCATCAGTTTCATTTTAGTCTTTGTTCGCACATATTACTGCGACAGGTCACTAGTAGAAAGTAATTAAAATGCCGTGCTGAGTAACAATGAAAGGTCAAATTCAACGAGCTAGAATATTCTAGCTCCTTGGTCAAACTACACGAAATACCTAATCATTATGTTGCCAAAGCGTCATAGGCCTACCTAGTGTTGCCAACGTATTCTTATTTCATTTCAAATATCTATAAATAGTAACCCTAGGGCCTATGTAGAACAAAACCCTCAGAAACCCACTGAATAGATTGCCGCGACACTGACAATTCAACAAAGGAGTCGGGTACAAGCATGTTATCAACGAAATTATTTCTTCCTTGGATGCAGGCTAAACCAAGGTATTTGTAAACGAACCTCGGACGTATTGAAACAATCATATTATCTACAGAGGTTTATTACAGGATAAACAGTCTTCTGTAAATTAAGCTACAGATACCTAAATTGATTCCACAGAATATCTACTAATTCTACATTGAACGCACCATATCACTTGATGGATCCAATTTTTTTAAGCTTCCTGCGCGGCTATTATACAGTATGTTGTGTTACGGGCTGGCGGGATCTGAGAGGAAATGACAGAACAGTATGTAATTTTCCGCTTATTGAGTAATCATTGAAATTACATCTCTCGGATATAAAAATGTTAACACGTTTTTCAAGTCAGATGATGTAATCAGGATGACAAAACATGTGAAACGTTACAGCTAAGATGAAGACAGAGAAAAGCAATATCCAATCAATGCTGTGTAAGAGGCGATAATAATAATAATAATAATAATAATAATAATAATAATAATAATAATAATAATAATAATAATACCGGGCGAATTGGCCATGCGGTTAGGAGCGCGCAGCTGTGAGCTCGCATCCGGGAGATAGTGGGTTCGAACCCCACTGTTGGCAGCCCTGAAAATGGTTTTCCGTGGTTTTCCATTTTCACACCAGGCAAATGCTGGGGCTGTACTTTAACTTATTGTGGGTGTGGTGAGGCATTGAGGGGTATGAGGGAGGAGTTGGAAAGTTTGAGGGAGATAATTAGGATTCTCACAGAAGACAGGAAAGAAGATAGGACTCCCTCAAACTATGAACAGGTTACAGTAGGTGTACAAGAGGGAGGGGAAGGAAAGGGAGGAGTTATAGAAGACAGGTGGTCTAATGTTCTAAGGGGAAGGAGAATGCAGGCCAAGGGCTCTATTCAGGATCAGAATACAGGACAGGTGTCTGTGCGAAATCGGTACGAGTCACTTCAGGTAGAACAACAGAGGGAAGATGAGGGACAGGGAACTGTTGCTGAGATGCGTGGAAGTAGGAGGAAGGGAAAAGGTAGGAAAGGGAAATGTAGAGTAGATGATAGGAAAAGACAGGTGGAACAGGGTCATGGGAAGGAGAAAAGGGAGGAGGAAGTAGCTTCTGCAGCTATCAGGAAAGATAGGGCTGACCAGGAGGGGAGGGGATCAAATGAGGTGGGTAGGGTTGAGGCTCTGGTCATGGGGGATTCCATCGTTAGACACGTGGGGAAAGTGTGTGGAGGAAAGGGAACCAGGGTAGAATGTTATCCAGGAATTAGGTTGAGGCAGATGTTGAGGAAAGTAGAAGAGAGGGAGGAGGGGAAGGAGAAGGTGATAGTGTTTCACGTTGGTACCAACAACGTAAGGCAAGCTGATATAAGTACCAACATAGTTGGAGATGTGTGGGATCTGGTAAATGCAGCACGGGTGAAGTTTAAGAAAGCGAAGATTGTTATTAGTGGAATACTGTGTAGGAGGGATACTGACTGGAGGGTGATTGGGGATTTAAATGAGACTATGGAGTGGGTATGTGGGAAACTGGGAGTGAAATTTCTAGATCCTAATGGGTGGGTAGGAGATAGGGATCTGCGCTCGGATGGCCTTCATTTAAACCGCAGTGGTACGTATAAGTTAGGAAATTTGTTTAGAAGGGTAATAGGGAGGTACATTCAGGGAAACAGGATGGCATAGGGAGCGGTGATAAGGGAACAGGGAACTGGAAATCAAGTAGGGATGACATAAAATTGTTAGTGTTGAACTGTAGAAGTATTGTAAAGAAAGAAATAGAATTAAGTAATTTAATAGATATATATTTACCAGATATTGTAATAGGAGTTGAATCATGGCTGAGAAATGATATAATGGATGCAGAAATTTTCTCACGGCACTGGAGTGTGTATCGTAGAGATAAGATAGGAAAGGTGGGAGGGGGAGTTTTCATTCTGGTGAAAGAAGAATTTGTAAGCTACGAAAAAGTTAAAGATGAGACACATGAAATTCTAGGTGTAAGGCTCATTTCTAAAGATAATAGGCAACTTGATATATTTGGAGTGTACAGATCGGGAAAGGGTAGCACTGATGCGGATTCGGAATTATTTGATAGGATAGTCAGCTATGTGGGAAACGACATGGAAAGAAATGTGATTGTAGCGGGAGATCTGAATTTGCCAGATGTCAATTGGGAAGGAAATGCGAACGACAGGAAGCATGACCAACAAATGGCAAATAAGCTAATATGGGAAGGACAGCTGATTCAGAAAGTGATGGAACCAACCAGAGGGAAAAATATTTTGGATGTGGTGCTGATAAAACCAGATGAGCTCTATAGGGAAACTGAAGTAATAGATGGTATTAGTGATCATGAAGCTGTTTTTGTGGTAGTTAAAAATAAATGTGATAGAAAGGAAGGTCTTAAAAGTAGGACTGTTAGGCAGTACCATATGGCTGATAAAGCAGGTATGAGGCAGTTTCTAAAAAGTAACTATGATCGGTGGAAAACGGTAAATAAAAATGTAAACAGACTCTGGGATGGGTTTAAAGAAATTGTTGAGGAATGCGTAAAGACCCACCTTATTATAATAGAGAAATAAAGAGACTAAGAAGGAGGTGCCGACTGGAAAGAAATAGAGTTAGAAATGGCTGTGGAAGTAAGGAGAAATTGAAGTAACTTACTAGAAAATTGAATCTAGCAAAGAAGGCAGCTAAGGATAACATGATGGCAAGCATAATTGGCAGTCATACAAATTTTAGTGAAAAATGGAAGGGTATGTATAGGTATTTTAAGGCAGAAACAGGTTCCAAGAAGGACATTCCAGGAATAATTAATGAACAAGGGGAGTGTGTATGTGAGGATCTTCAAAAGGCAGAAGTATTCAGTCAGCAGTATGTAAAGATTGTTGGTTACAAGGATAATGTCGAGATAGAGGAAGAGACTAAGGCCAAAGAAGTAATAAAATTTACATATGATAACAATGACATTTACAATAAGATACAAAAGTTGAAAACTAGAAAAGCGGCTGGAATTGATCAGATTTCTGGGGATATACTAAAGACAATGGGTTGGGATATAGTACCATATCTGAAGTACTTATTTGATTATTGTCTGGTCGAAGGAGCTATACCAGATGAATGGAGAGTTGCTATAGTAGCCCCTGTGTATAAAGGAAAGGGTGATAGACATAAAGCTGAAAATTACAGGCCAGTAAGTTTGACATGCATTGTATGTAAGCTTTGGGAAGGCATTCTTTCTGATTATATTAGACATGTTTGTGAAATTAATAACTGGTTCGATAGAAGGCAATTCGGTTTTAGGAAAGGTTATTCCACTGAAGCTCAACTTGTAGGATTCCAGCAAGATATAGCAGATATCTTGGATTCTCTAGGTCAAATGGACTGTATCGCGATTGACATGTCTTAGCATTTGATAGGGTGGATCATGGGAGACTACTGGCAAAAATGAGTGAAATTGGACTAGACAAAAGAGTGACTGAATGGGTTGCTATATTTCTAGAAAATAGATCTCAGAGAGTTAGAGTAGGTGAAGCTTTGTCTGACCCTGTAATAATTGAGAGGGGAGTTCCTCAAGGCAGTGTTATCGGACCTTTATGTTTTCTTATATATATAAATGATATGAGTAAAGGAGTGGAATCGGAGGTAAGTCTTTTTGCGGATGATGTTATTCTCTATAGAGTGATAAATAAGTTACAAGATTGTGAGCAACTGCAACGTGACCTCGAAAATATTGTGAGATGGACAGCAGGCAATGGTATGTTGATAAACGGGGCTAAAAGTCAGGTTGTGAGTTTCACAAATAGGAAAAGTCCTCTCTGTTTTAATTACTGCGTTGATGGGGTGAAAGTTCCTTTTGGGGATCATTGTAAGTATCTAGGTGTTAATATAAGGAAAGATCTTCACTGGGGTAATCACATAAATGGGATTGTAAATAAAGGGTACCGATCTCTGCACATGGTTATGAGGGTATTTAGGGGTTGTAGTAAGGATGTAAAGGAGAGTGCATATAAGTCTCTGGTAAGACCCCAACTAGAGTATGGTTCCAGTGTATGGGACCCTCACCAGGATTACCTGATTCAAGAACTGGAAAAAATCCAAAGAAAAGCAGCTCGATTTGTTCTGGGTGATTTCCGACAAAAGAGTAGCGTTACAAAAATGTTGCAATGTTTGGGTTGGGAAGAATTGAGAGAAAGAAGAAGAGCTGCTCGACTAAGTGGTATGTTCCGAGCTGTCAGCGGAGAGATGGCGTGGAATGACATTAGTAGACGAATAGGTTTGAATGGCGTCTATAAAAGTAGGAAAGATCACAATATGAAGATAAAGTTGGAATTCAAGAGGACAAACTGGGGCAAATATTCATTTATAGGAAGGGGAGTTAGGGATTGGAATAACTTACCAAGGGATATGTTCAATAAATTTCCAATTTCTTTGAAATCGTTTCGGAAAAGGCTAGGAAAGCAACAGATAGGGAATATGCCACCTGGGCGACTGCCCTAAATGCAGATCAGTATTGATTGATTGATTAACTAAGACCACGGCCACTTCCTTCCCATTCCTAGGCCATTCCTGTCCCATCGTCGCCATAAGACCTATCTGTGTCGGTACGACGTAAAGCAACTAGCAATAATAATAATAATAATAATAATAATAATAATAATAATAATAATAATAATAATAATAATAATAATAATAATAATAATAATAATAATTGTTACCGTGTTTTTGCGGCAGTTAGAGGTGAAAGAAGGTGCGGGTGTGAACGGGTCTCAAGCTACGAAATTAGAGTTCATGTAAAATTAACAAGGTTATATTTTCTTTTCAAAATAAAGAAATAACAAGCATGGCAGGTACAGAGTAGCAACGCAACAAAATGTAGTTACAATATTTACCGGATTTGGGCTTCGCGCCCCGACTTCACAATTCTTGGGCAATCAGCCCAACCTTACTCCAAAATAAGTTTTAACAGGGGGGGCAGAAAACCCCATTCATGCTCAGGAGCACTTGCTCCAAATTACACAGAAAAGCCTCCTCGAGGCATACAACACTCAATTTTCAAGAAAGAGCCACTCGCTCTCAAACTTTAAGCCTCTCAAAGGCCACACCAAACTCCACCTTCAAGTTGTCCTCTAAGGACATAGATACAGGGGTAAAATACCCAACCTACTGAGGTCTATTAAGTAAGAAAAACAAGGTTAATTACATGACCTCTAAAATAACAATTTGAGAGGAGGCGAACTTGCGCTCCTAATACACTTTGTTTAAAACCTACTTGGCACTAGGCCGTTAATACAAGGGCTAATCCCATACTAAAGAGGTGACTTAAGAAAGAAACAATTTACATTACTGTTACGGAAGAATCGGTTGAGAAAAATAAGTTCACCTCAGAACAATATGAGTGGGAGCTCGAGAGGGTTAAGCACTCTCTATCCCGATATGCAGTTTAAAGATAGAATAGATACCAAGGGTCTTTACATTTTAAGGAAGGTTACATTATGGAAAAACTTCGGACCCGCCCCGAGAGTTAAACTGCTGAGCTAGCAAAGAAAGAAGTTATTAATCGGCCATTACCTTGTTGTTGACCGCTGCCGAAGAAAGAGGCGCTTCCCGCCCCCTGCTATGTACTTTACACACTGAAAGATGGTACAGAAATGGCGCAGAGACCCTAAAATCAGCAGTTTATATACTCTCGCGGAAAGTTCGAGGCGTTTCAGGAAGGAAAACACCCGCCCACAATCATTTTATTGGATAGGGATAAGCAGCATATTCAAGTTGGGGGAAGATACATCAGATTGGTCAGAAATTAATTAAAGAAATTCGGGATTGGCTAAATACAAAACAAGGGGAAAGAGAGGGGTATACAGCCAACTTAAACAATAACAGAAAGAAATTTAACAAGAAACAAACTTATGAAATAAAAATTTCTCCAAAAAACAGTTCTTTCACATCGCACTAGGGTGCACCATTGTAGTTTTTCAGTAGTGTCCGCTAGAAGAGAAAGTTCACACTTCTTACTACCGGTAAAACAAAAATACATCAAAAGTGGCACAGTTCAAAAACTCCAAACTTTCCAAGTAGTGACATCTTCTGAGAAACTTGAAAATTAACACCGTCGATAAAGTTCAGACTTCCTCCAGCAGAGGAGTTTCAACTGGCGCACATTTTAAATTAGCGGCGTGGAGGTGTACCGCCCGGTACAATAATAATAATAATAATAATAATAATAATAATAATAATAATAATAATAATAATAATAATAATAATAATAATAATAATAATAATAATAATAGTAGTTTGTCATCGGCTATCATATAAGCTATCTACGCGTCAATTTTGACATTCCGTTCCACTCTACCAGATGGGATTTTTATTGGGCGATCTATGGCTCTGAGTTTATATTATTTTCTTGGGGGTAAACACCAAGTGTATCTCCAGGGGTCTTTTACATGCCGACAAAAATAATATACTACTAGCTAAAGTAGGTACGGTACCCGTTCTTCCTCCCATTTTATTAGGAAGGATTAAAGTGATTAAATTAAGGTGGTCCGCAAATATCAGTGTGTCTTACAACATGCTCTCGTAGACAAGAAATGGGTAAGTTATGCCCACTCGACACTCGAGACCACGCCACGTTAAGCTTTCCGCGATTGAAGCACTGGTTCTCTAGATCGAGTCATACTGCTTTCATTGTCTGACCTTGCGACTCTTGTTTATCGACATACCAAAGGCCAATCTGACAGGGAACTGCAATTTTTGAATCTGAGTAGGAAGTCTGATGGTATTAACGAGATGTGTGGGATGGAAACACGCTGGCCTTTGGTACAGCCTGTCATAATAATGCCCTCGATAATATTGAACCCAATGGCTTTGACAACCACTCTAGGTTTATCCAAACTGCACGTCAACATGACCGGTGCGTTCACTTTCAGATGGGGTTTGTGGGATGGTACCCCGTGGATTTCCAACGAATTTACTGTAAAACTTCGGTCGAATAACTAACGGCTTACTCATCATCCATAATGGTGTCAATGGAGAGGAAGGTAGTGCTCTCTCCGAGTAACTGCTTCATGATCCTCTTGATGATAGAATTCAATGCTCACTTTTTGGAGCAGTATTATGCAATCACACAACCAGTCAGATGACACGGTGTACAGTATATCATGAAACATTGATGAAATAGGGTTATCGGTGCAAGTGACCAGAGTGCCGAAGTTCGAAGGGAGTACGATTCTCTGCTGGTCGTCAGCAGAAAATATCCCTTCGCTTATTTTAAGGTGCTCCACTCAAAACTTTCTGAATTTGTGTCGTTGTGTAGATGTACACTCATGCTCTTCGTCTGGTTAAGTTTAACGACACGGTTTCACATGAGACATCCTCAGGCAGGTATTGATCTCGTAAAGAGGGGTTATTTCTGTATGAATGGCAACGTCTGTCATGTTTAGCCATCTCCTTTTTTAAGTTCTCTAGCTTACCACAAATGTTGAGAGATCGTACATTCCAAGTTCCTAAAATAATGTTTCTTGTGTTTCTTCCACGCTTTGTCCCTGGCCCCAGCCGGAAATCCGAATTGGGGACTATTTTACCTCCGGAATTACATTTAGTTCCAAAGCCCACCATCATTGCTGCATAGCAAGGGATATCCAGTGGATCTTTAATGGAGTGGTTTCCCTCTGGCCTTCTCCATCCTATGCCGTTGACCCTATTGGTTCATCCGCCTTTAGGAGCAGTTTCCCACTCCAAGGGCAAGAGAGTGCCCTACCCTATACCCGCTCATCCGCCCTCCTTGGAGACCGTTGGCACTTAGTAAAGGGGGCCCCCTTATCCCGGGGGGTATTCGGTCCATATCTTTTATCCAAGAATAATACCAACTTGGTGATACTTTGGGCTAGTTCTTCCGCCCTCCAAGCCGTTGGGAGATCTCCTCTTCCGCCTTAGAGACCGTTGACCATTTTCTTTATAGCCTCATTTGGTCCGCGCTTGCTTATTTGACCATGCTTTATTCGCGCCTGTCCTGCATATCTACAGGACGTTCCCTATCAGTCATTGGGACGCGCCGTGTCGGGGGACTGAGTGAAATAAAGTGGCCTGAGAAGGGGGACTTTTGGAGTGATAACTTTAGAATTATATACTCTGGAGCCAAAGGAAGCCATGCAGGTGTAGGGATAGTATTAAGTAAAAACGTAGGTGTACGAGTTCAGAGCTATGTACAATACAGTGATAGAATAATTATGGTGAGAATAGAAAATGAACCAGTTGACATGATAATAATAAAGGTGTACATGCCAACAACGAATCATACAGATGAAGAAGTTGATCAGGTATATGATCAGTTAGAGGAGTTGATGGATACAATTAAGGACAACGAGAACCTCATTCTTCTTGGAGACTGGAACGCCTCTGTTGGTGAAGGAAAAGATGGGAAGGCTGTAGGTCAGTATGGTCTCGGAATAAGAAATGACAGAGGACAACAACTAATAGACTTTTGTAAAGCAAAAGGACTAATAATTACAAACACCTTGTTCAAACAGCACAAGAGAAGAAGGTACACCTGGACTGCACCTGGAGATAAAGCGAGATACCAAATAGATTATATTATGGTAAAGGAAAGATACCGTAACCAAGTCAAACCATGCAAAAGCTATCCAGGGGCTGATGTAGCGAGTGACCACAACCTAATATTGTTAAAGTCTGATTCAAGACTAAGAAGAGAAAAGACGCGAAAAAATATTGCAGATATAATGTGAGGAAACTAAAACAAGACAGAATCAAGGAAAACTACCAAACACTGGTAAAACAGAACGTCGCAGAAATACCCAATGGCACAATAAATGAGAAATGGACGGGCCTTAAACACTCTATCATAGAAGCTGCATATCAGGCAATAGGGAAAACGACGAAACAAGCACGAGAACCATGGGTTACAGATTATGTGCTTGAACTCATAGAGGAAAGGAGGAAATTTAAAAACTCAAAGAGTGAAGAAGGAATCGCAAACTATAAAAGACTCCGAAACCTAGTCAACAGAGAAGCAAAGAAGGCTAAGGAAGAATATATAATGAGACAATGCAAAGAAATAGAAGAAAGAATGGAGAAAGGAAACATGGAAACTGCTTATGAATTGATTAAGAAACAATTCAGGACAGTCAATGGCCGTAGTAACAGCATATTAGGTGAAAATGGGAAACTGTTGTCTGAGAACAAAGAAGTGGGAGAAAGATGGAAGCGATACATAGAAACATTATATGAAGATCCTACTGACATAAATGAACTTGAAAATGAAGACAACATAACAAGTGACTAAATGGGACCCTCTTTAACAAAAGAAGAATGCCTCAAGGCGTTGAAAGAAGTGAAACCTAATAAAGCGCCAGGATGCGATGAAATAACTGGAGAAATGATACAGAGACTAGATGATGAAACACACGGCTATATTTTTAAACTGATCACGGAAATATATGAAACCGGAGAAATTCCAGAAGATTTTAAAAAGTCTCTCATTATCTTTATACCAAAGAAACCTGGAACTCTAAAATGTGAAGAACATCGCACCTTGAGTCTGTTGTCGCACATGTCAAAAATATTGACAAGAATAATATATAACCGAATAAGCAATAAAATTGAACCACACTTGGCTGAAGATCAGTTTGGATTTAGGCGGAATAGAGGCACACGAGAAGCTATTCTAACACTACGACAGGTTATAGACAAAATGCTAGACGTAAGGAAACCTTTGTTTATTGCATTCGTGGATTTAGAAAAAGCTTTTGATAATGTGAACTGGAATATGTTAATGAAGATTATGACTAGTGTTGGTTTATATTTTAGAGATAGACGAATAGTATACGAACTCTTTAACAACCAAAAAGGCATCATAAACATAAATGGTGAAGTACGGGAAGCTTATATAAAGAAAGGAGTACGACAGGGATGTAATTTGTCACCAGTGCTGTTCAACCTGTATATTGAGAAAGGAATTGAAGAATGCAAAGAGGAAATGGAAGGGATAAAGATAAATGGAGTAGAAATCAAAATGATACGATTTGCTGATGACATAGCTGTCATAGAGGAGAACGAAGAGAAACTACAAAGTGCATTAATAAGAATGAATACGATATTGAGAGATAAGTATAACATGAAAATTAATACAAAAAAGACCGAAATTATGGTATGCAACCGCCAGCATATTGCAGTCGACATCAGAATGAGTGATATACCACTAAGGCAAGTAAATAACTTTACTTACTTAGGAAGTAAAATCACTCCAGATGGAAAAAGTTCAGTCGACATAAAGAGCAGAATTTCCCAAGCAAAAATTGCTTTTTACAAGAAAAGGATACTACTTACATCAAGGAATTTAAATGTGGAGACCAAGAAGAGTTTTATTAAGTGCTATGTCTGGAGTGTGGCCTTGTATGGTTCAGAAACGTGGACTATTAGTGCACGTGATAAGAAACGTTTGGAAGCATTTGAGATGTGGTGCTGGAGGAGGATGGAAAAGATCTCATGGACAGAAAAACTCACCAATGAAGAAGTTCTTCGACGAATAAGTGAAAAAAGAACCTTTTTAGCAACAATAAGAAAAAGAAGAGACCAGTTAATTGGCCATCTCTATAGGCACAATGGATTCATAGTTAATGTCATAGAAGGAAAGATTCAGGGTAAAAGAGGAAGAGGAAGACCTAGACTGCAATATGCAAGACAGATCAGAGATGACGTAGAAACAGGCTCATATGTGGAAATGAAGAGATTAGCGGATTACAGAGAAGAGTGGAGAAGACGAATTGCTGCCAACCAATCATAGGATTGAGAATTAAGAAGAAGAAGGCAACGTCTGTCTGAAGTCCTCAGCCATCAAAACTACCAAGTCTCCCATCAACTTCCCCTGTGGGTGGGGGCGGTAAAATAACACCCACGGTATCCCTTGCCTGTCGTAAGAGGCGCCTAAAAGGGGCTCTGAACTTTGGAACGTGGGTTGGCGACTACGGGGCCCTTAGTTGAGTCCTGGCATTGCTTCCACTTACTTGTAACAGGCTCCTCACTTTCATCTATCCTATCCGACCTCTCTTGGTCAACTCTTGTTCTTTTCCGACCCCGAAGCTATTGGGTTTGCGAGGAATAGGGAGTCTTTCATTTTCACGCCCTTCGTAGTCCTTGTCTTCCTTTGGCCGATATCTTCATTTTTCGAAGTGTCGGATCTCTTCCATGTTTTCCCTCTGATTAGTGTTATATAGAGGATGTGCCTAGTTGCACTTCCTCTTAAAACAATAATCACCACCACCACCACCACCACCACCACCACCACCACCACATCTCTCCACTGACAGCTCGGAACATACCACTTAGTCGAACAGCTCATCTCCTTTCTCCCATGTCTTCCGAGGCAAAAATTTGCAAAACTTTTATAATAATAATAATAATAATAATAATAATAATAATAATAATAATAATAATAATAATAATAATAATAATAATAATAATAATAATAATAATAATGTTTAATGCGGCGAATGGCCAAAAGTAAGTACAAGTTAAATACAAATGAATTATTCCTTACTTAATTCAGTCAAGGGCCTTTTCTGACAATACTATAATAATTTCGTGTGGCTATTTCTAGCCGAGTGCAGCCCTTGTAAGGCAGACCCTCCGATGAGGGTGGGCGGCATCTGCCATGTGTAGGTAACTGCGTGTTATTGTGATGGAGGATAGTGTTATGTGTGGTGTGTGAGTTGCAGGGATGTTGGGACAGCACAAACACCCAGCCCCCGGGCCATTGGAATTAACCAATGAAGGTTAAAATCCCCGACCCGGCCGGGAATCGAACCCGGGGCCCCCCTGAACCGAAGGGCAGTACGCTGACCATTCAGCCAACGAGTCGGACTTTTCTGACAATGAGAGATATGATATCTATCACATCGCTTGCCACATCACAAACACACACATTGCAGATCTGGTACATGATACGTCTTACGTTGGCAACACTTATGATGTAACCCATGAATAGCAAAGCGGGTCACGGAATGTCTCGACTTGTAACCGCTATCTGTCCACTCTGTCTTTGTCATCGCATCAATAGAGTAGAATTCTTCCCATACCGGTATTTCTTCTTTCTTCCTCTTCAGGTCGTCCAAGAGGTCTCCATAGCTCGTAGTGTAAGGCAGATGCATCAGAATCCGCAGATCTTCAATAAAGAAGTTTTCTCTTGTCAATTCATATACTAAACGAGATGGGGCGAATTTTGATACACTAAGAAATCTTTTTAGGTAAATCGCTTTTACCTTCTCCAACTCTTGTTAGTCCTGTTTGTTAAGATAGTCCCAAATGAGTCCCATTGCATAGGTCACCACAGGTGTTATTTTAACCCTAAACAAAATCCTTCCGGTGTCAATAGAGATCTGGTTTAAGTGCTTGATGCTGTTGATTGCCAATATTCCAGCTATGGTTCTCTCTCTTTCTGATGTGTTCCGTGAACAGTATTCCTCTGGTCTGCATGGTTATTCCTAAATATTTACACTTATTGACTATGTTAATTGGGCACAATTTTGTAACGCTACTCTTTTGTCGGAAATCACCCAGAACATTCAACTACTCGTTTACACACACTCACGCACTTGCACATATGCCAAATGAGCCGCAACCGAAGGAAAACTGGTGGTCACGCACATTCACCTACGCCTCAAGCAAGAGCAATTTACAAGTCAAATGTTCAAATGAAAAAGTCGCACGATATATACTGTATATCGGCATCCTTTCCGAAATAGGAGTAGGAATCACATAAGTACCTTCAAACTTCAACAGTGCCTATCCCATACATAGTAAAGCCCAGCACTGACATAGGTTATGAATGACAGCGGAAAGAAAATCAAATACCTAAATTATAGGTTCAAATGATGCCGTTACCTTGAGTTTCCCAAAGATAAGAAAAATAACCAATCTCTTGAAAGTGTTAGAGGTAATAACGGCGTGTTTTAAAGCGTTTAAAACGAGTTTATATGTTAAAAAACGCCGTGCCAAAAAGTATCGGGTCAATTTTACAATAAGTAGGCCCTAATCATAATTAACAAGAGTTTTGTCAAGGAGAAGAATTACATATCTGGTGGAAAGAAAAAATGTCCACGGCAGATGTGGCTCAAGACCGCCACCTATTGGTATACGGAGAAGTTAGGATGTCAACTCAAGTCGTGAAGCCACAGAAGCCATCATAGTACAACACAGCAATTCGAAGACTGAACTGACAACAGCAGCAACAGCAGGCGTCATTCATAGAATGAAACCGTCACTTATCGCTCATCTTCACACTGGCCCCTTTTGAAATGTATCCCTCTTTGTTGATCAGACAAGAGGACACATTTTAATCAGGGACTAAAATCCTTAATAGTAAATGCGCGCGCATTAATAATAATAATAATAATAATAATAATAATAATAATAATAATAATAATAATAATAAATGTACTAGTTTTTCGCTACGGTATTCTACATTGTATACGGATATCGAAGTAAATTAACGTGCATGCAGTGAATGAGATTTTTTAATTTGCATGCCTCTTAGCATTATGCAGAAACAGCACGGGGAGGTTCTCATATGTTCTTTCCAATGTAAAGTAAGAGTTGCGGAGTTGTGATGATAATGGCAGGCTCACTTGCCTACTGCCATTCACAATAGGGGGGCACACTTGCTACTCTCAAACAGTGGCGGCCCGTGGCCAAATTATCCGGCGGGGCACAACTTATAAAATAATATGGACACTCAACACTAATGCGAATGTTAATAAATACACTAACAACTGACTTGTAGATCAGCTTATTCTGTTTACAGTTGGTACCAGCTAGATATTAACACAAAGGAAAAAGACAGTGAAAGGTGGGGTAAAAGGAACCGGGACACGAACCCGTGACCTCTCCATTTCCAGTCAAGTGTTATTTCACTGAGCTAAATGGCCACGGATAAGCTGATCCACATTCCATTTATAACCTGTTCCCCTACAAGTCAAGTAATAATGAATGCACTAACCTTCTTATTTATAGATGAAGCCCAGTTTTCGATCCTTTGCTTGAGCAAATACTTCGATAACTCGCTGGTTGAAGTCGGGAATCGAACGTACCATTTTACTTTCAACTGAAAGCATCGCCAGGGCCGTTAGTCTGTCTTGGCTCATCGTATTCCTCAAGAAGGTCTTTATTCGATTTAGAGTAGAGAAACACCTTTCACTTTCCACTGTCGACATCGGGATTGTAACAATGATGCTCAGTAACCTAACGCATTCATTAAACATGTCTTGCATATTGTTGTGCAATAAAAGTTGCAAAAGCGCCGCAGCACCATCTGCCGCACGCACGTCTACCCTGGAAAATAACACTTCAAGTTCGGTCCTGAGCCTCGCTTTGTTCACTTTCGTGTACGTGTTTGCGGTTGACGCGAAATCTTTTTCCGGAAAGCGAATACAAAATTCTCCAAAACTTGATACGCGAAAAAGGTTGGCAGCTGCTAAATGGACTGTGAAACGAAATCTTTCTTCTGCATGTAGTAAAACAGTATCACATGTTTCCAAAGCAGCGATTCGTTTTCGTTGCTGGAAAGTTCGCTGCCGCTTAGGAGGAACTGGAGCTTCGTAGTCATCAGTTTCCTCTAAACCAGAGCGAATACTTCTGATGTTACGAACAAAGTTCGCTAGGAATTCAGATACCAAGACAGGGTCAAAATTACACATCTGAATTTGGGAGAACAGTATATCAACATGAGGCATCACTTTATAAAAGAAATTCACCCAATATATGAAGTCAGCGTCTTTCAGTAATCTAATAAATCCAGAATCTTGTCCTACAGTGTTTTCATCTGTCTCTATTTCGCATATTGTTTGGAAGCATTCAATCAGGACGTCTCAGTTTTCAAACACTGTATTGACAATGCGGGTCTGGAAGTTCCAACGCGTTGGAACTGCTTTCGGCAAACGGCGCATTCCAACTATATCTAGTAGTTCGGTGTGTTTACTAGAGCGACTGCAAAAGGAGGAAATTCCCTGAATATCACTGAAAAATATCTTCACTTCTTTTATATCGGACGTGGCTTTCTGCATAATCGAATTTCCTACTATTAGCTCCATTATATACTTCCTTTATGCGTGCTTGTACACCAGTCTGCGCACCGCTCATTACACTAGCCCCATCAAATGTTTGTCAAATTAGTTTTCAGGGGTTTTGTCAATACCCAACTTACTTAGTTCACTAACAATCACAGAGCTTATACCTTCAGCTGTATGACTGGATGCCAGAAAGAAACCCCAAAACTGCTCATGTATTTCGACATTTATATGATAGCGAAATATAAGCACAACCTGCATTTTCGTTGCATTGTCGATTGTTTCATCTGCTTGGATGGCTAAGTAATTAGCAGCACTAATTTCTTTCATTATAAAAGTATGACATACTTCGAGCATAGCATCTAGTATATCTTTCTGTATCGTCTTCGACGTACCCTTAAAAACTGTTGCAGATTCTAAATGTTCTTTCATTGCGATATCCAAGCTAGCTACAAAGGCAACTAAACCGCGAAATATTCCAGGATTGTTCGAATCGGTTGATTCATCATGGCCGCGGAGCGCAAGTTCAAACACACCGCAGAATTTCACACAGTCAATCAGACGAGATAAAATATATCTATTTTTGTCAACCTGTTCATGCTGTTTACGAAGTAAAAGTCTGTACCCACTATCAAGTTGCATCCTTATGTCCAGCTCACCTAGAAGTGCGAGATCCATTTCGTTGTTTAAATGTTTTTTCGATTCACTGTGTTTCTTCAGTTTTTCGTTCAAATGCTTTAAATCTTTGACACTTGTTGTGCTCCACGCATCGTCACCACCGAATAGAATGCAAGGAAAGAAAAAAAAATGAATTTCTCTCTTCGCATCCACATAACCATTTCGCTTTAGCATACATACCACTATTAAATTTTCTGTTGAAATTCCTGTTTTTTCCTTCCGTCTGCTGCACGATAATCATATAAGGTCGCGGTGGTCCTAAACACTTGGCACGAACTCTGGTATCAGAATTTAATTTCTTTCCAATTAACTCACTGACTTTATTCATTTTGAAATAAACAAGCACACAAATACACAAAATATAACACTGAAGAGAATTCACGTCACACCCAGTGTTATTGTAACTAACTTATCAGTAGCACCTCGAGCAAAAGAGAACGCGTGTAAGTGCCGGGACAAAATGTAACACGGTAACCTCATGTAAGATAAATTATTTTAATAATTCAAACATCTGAAAACAACTAAATCCCTGCAGGAGCGATATGAACGCATTTTTTAAAATAAACAAGACGAAAATATGATTATATTTACTTTAGTTACAGAATTGGTGAATTGGCTACACTGATGTTTGTAAAGCGTGGATATTTCTCGCGATCTGTCATTTGCTCTATGCGCATGCGCTGCAGAAGGCCTCAAGGATCTGAGTGCCCAACCAGAAGCCTTCACCGTCGCCCGCTCCCCACACAAGCCCACAGCTGTCGTGGACGTTCACCATCTTCAAATACTGTGTTCTAATGCGCAGGCGCGTTGTTTGGGCACAAGATGAACTAGTGCCCAGAGCTCCACAGTTCGCCTGCCACTCACCTCGCCAAGGCTCCTGCAGTCATTGTCGCGCTGACAGCAACTGCTTGTCTCTTTAAATACAAAAGGTATCCTCTCTTCATGCTTAAAGACAGGGTGGGTTTAAATACCTACCAAAATCCGTAATCCAGTTAAGAATATAACATTTTGTCGTGATAATATTTGTAGACATAATTCTGTTGTTCGGCTGTAGCCCAACTGAACTATAAATTATTTATTGAAATTCTGAGTGCAGAAACTTGACAGGGCACGTGCCCCTGTGCCCTAAGGGCCCACCGCCACTGCTCCTCAAGAGGTATGTAAATCATCTGGCCCCCTTGTTCACTGAAATAATTAATTTGTCATTGCAAACAGGAGTAATACCAGATAAATGTAATATTGCAAGAGTGGTACCAGATCTTAAGAAAGGAACACAGTCTGACTCCAGTAATTACAGGCCATCATTATGTATATTATCTTCACTAGCCAAAGTACTTGAAGTAGCAATTTTAAAAAAAATCTTTAATTTCCTAACAAAAAAACACATTTCTTCTTCAAATTTCAGTATGGCTTCCTACCCAAACATAGTACCCTTTCAGTTGCTTTTGACATAGTGTCACTTATACAGAATGCGTTAGATAATAATAAAATAGCAGCTGGACTTTCCATAGATCTTGCAAAGGCATTTGACACAGTTAACCACATCCTACTACTTAATAAACTAGCAAATGCAGGAATTAGAGGAATAGCCTTTGAGTGGTTTAAACATTACTTAGCTGATAGGAAGCAATATGTTAATACCAATGAAACTAAAGGGCCCATCTACATGGTGTCCCACAAGGGCCAGTGCTGGGACCATTACTGTCTCTAATATTTATTAATGATATAGGTTATCTTGAGTTTACAGGTAAGATATTCCTGTTTGGAGATGATATATTTATATTTTATGACAGCAGTTGTGAACAAAAGATTATGGAGTATATGCAAAAAGATCTGGAGATACTAACATCATGGCTGAACAAAAATATTCTAGTAATAAGCACCTCAAAAACAAAATACATGATGTTCCATAAACCAACACAAATTATCAATACCTGTAATGTAAGAAAATTGGCAATTAGGCCATTGAAAGAGTAAAGCAGTTTTCATATTTAGGCCTGGTTTTAGACAATAACTTAAGTTGGAATGAGCATATCTCAAATGTAAGGAAAAAATTATGAGTGTAATTGGAGTAGGCCTAGGTACTAAAAAGGTTGCAGGAATATGGAATAAACAACCAACACTTAAGAAACATATATACCTCCCTCATAGATTCAAAACTTATGTACATGAATATAATATGGGGGAATTGTACACTGGAAGCTGTAAAAGAACTACAAATACTCCAAAAGAAAGCATTAAAATTATGTATGGATTTGATTTACTAAAACCATCTGTGGAAGTTTTTCAGGAAACAAACATATTACCAGTACAATGCCAGATTAAATACTCTCAAGTACTATTTATTTTCAGGTATAAAAATAATATGATTTCTGTTAATACAGAACTACGATACAACAAAGATATTCACACCCATAACACAAGATCAGCAAACCAGTTTTACAAAGATTCCACTAACACTACTAATATGGTGTTAAAAGCATTTCTTATTCAGCAGGCACAGCCTTTAACAATCTACCTCCAAAAGTGAAACAAATCAATAAGTTATAGAGATTTAAAAAAGAAATATGCAGGTACTTCCTTGAACAGTATGTTGGAGAATAAATCGATAACCACTGTGTACCTATTCTTCCACCTTTTATTTTATTTTGAATATCTCTTCTCTTTTCCATGTAAAATAATGATATTATGATGTAAATCAATATTCGTAAAACATTCCTTCTTATATATGTAGGCTTATGCCTCATCTGTTAACTGAAACTAGAAAGCTGCCAAGCTGTGATTGTAAAGGGCAGTCCCTCCTTGAGCCACTAGCTCACTAGGACATTCTATAAATCAATCAATCAATCAATCAATCAATCAATCAATCAATCAATCAATCAATCAATCAATCAATCAATCAATCAATCAATCAATCAATCAATCAATCAATCAATCAATCAATAATATGTGGTTTGTACAGTACCAACTCACAAAACTTTTAAAATAGAAATAACACAAGTACTTTTTTTCCTTTATCTTCTCCTGCTTGCCCATAAACATACTCTAAATTATGTTCCAAGATCATTATTTGCAACACATTTTCATTTCACCCTCCTCTAGCTTTGTAGAACATGTTCAAATATCACCAGACCAGGCACGTCAACTTTCTTCCATTTTCAATATTATGTATGATTAATGTTTTCATGCCAAGTTTAACACTTTTTTATAGCGATACTAAACCTAAAGGTGGTACTGTTTCATGTTCGTACTAACAACATAAGACAAGCAGGTTTAAGTACCAATATAGTTGGGGATGTGTGGGATCTGGTAAATGCAGCATGGGTGAAGTTTAAGGAAGCGGAGATTGTTATCACTGGAATACTGTGTAGGAGGCATACTGACTGGAAAGTGATTGTGGATTTTAATGAGACTATGGAGTGGGTACGTGGGAAACTAGGGGTGAGATTTCTAGATCCTAATGGGTGGATAGGAGATTGGGATCTGTGCTCAGATGGCTTTCAATTAAACTGCAGTCAGTCAGTCAGTCAATCAATCAATCAATCAATCAATCAATCAATCAATCAATCAATCAATCAATCAATCAATCAATCAATCAATCAATCAATCAATCAATCAATCAATCAATCAATCAATCAATCAATCACTACTGATTTGCATTTTGGGCAGTCAACCAGGTGACAGATCCCCTTTCTGTTGTTTTCCTAGCCTTTTCGTAAATGATCGCAAAGAAATTTGAAAATTATTGAACATTTCCCTTGGTAAGTTATTCCAATCCCTAACTCCCCTTCCTATGAACGAATATTTGCCCAAATTTGTCCTCTTGAATTCCACCGTTATCTTCATATTATGGTCTTTCCTACTTTTAAAGACACCACTCAAACGTATTCGTCTACTGATGTCCTCTCACACCATCTCTCCTCTGACAGCTCGGAACATACCATTTAATCGAGCAGCTCGTCTCCTTTCTCCAAAATCTTCACAACCCAAACTTTGCAACATTTTTGTAACACTACTCTTTTGTCGGAAATCACCCAGAACAAATCGAGCTGCTTTCTTTGGATTTTTTCCAGTTCTTGAATAAAGTAATCCTGTGAGGGTCCCATACACTGGAACGATACTCTAGATGGGGGTCTTACCAGAGATGTATATGCCCTCTCCTTTACATCCTAACTACAACTTCTAAATACCCTCATAACCATGTGCAGAGATCTGTACCCTTTATTAACAATCATATTTATGTGATTGCCCCAATGAAGGTCTTTTCTTATATTAACACCTAGGTACTTACAATGATCCACAAAAGGCACTTTAACCCCATCAACGCAGTAATTAAAACTGAGAGGACTTTTCCTATTTGTGAAACTCACAACCTGACTTTTAACCCCTTTTATCGTCATACCATTATCCACCGTCCATCTCATAACACTATCGAGGTCACCCTGCAACCGCTCACGATTTTGTAACATATTTATTACTCTGTACAGAATAACGTCATCTGCAAACAGCCTTATCTCTGATTCCACATCTTTACACATATCATTGATATATATAAGAAAACATAAAGGTCCAATAATACTGCCTTGAGGAATTCCCCTCTTAATTATTACAGTGTCAGATAGAGCTTCGCCTACTCTAATTCTCTGAGTTCTATTTTCTAGAAATATAGCCACCAATTTAGTCACTCTTTTTTCTAGTCCAATTGCACTCATTTTTGCCAGTAGTCTTCCACGATCTACCCCATTAAATGCCTTAGATAGGTCAATCGCAATACAGTCCATTTGGCCTCCTGAATCCATGATATCTGCTATATCTTGCTGAAATCCTACAAGCTGAGCTTCAGTTGAATAACCTTTCCTGAACTCAAACTGCCTTCTATCAAACCAGTTATTAACGTCGCAAACATGTCTAATATATTCAGAAACAATGCTTTCCCCAAGCTTACATACAATGCATGTCAAACTTACTGGTCTGTAATTTTCAGCTTTATGTCTATCACCCTTTCCTTTATACACAGGGACTACTATAGCAACTCTCCATTCATCTCGTATAGCTCCTCCGACCAAATAATAATCAAATAAGTACTTCAGGTATGGTACTATATCCCAACCCATTGTCTTTAGTATATCCCCATAAATCTTATCAATTCCAGCTGCTTTTCTAGTCTTCAAATTTTGTATCTTATTGTAAATGTCATTGTTATTATAGGTAAATTTTAATACTTCTTTAGACTTAGTCTCCTCCTCTATCTGGACATTATCCTTGTAACCAACAATCTTTACATACTGCTGACTGAATACTTCTGCCTTTTGAAGATCCTCACATACACACTCCCCTTGTTCATTAATTATTCCTGGAATGTCCTTCTTGGAACCTGTTTCTGCCTTAAAATACCTATACATACCCTTCCATTTTTCACTAAAATTTGTATGACTGCCAATTATGCTTGCCATCATGTTATCCTTAGCTGCCTTCTTTGCTAGATTCAGTTTTCTAGTAAGTTCCTTCAGTTTCTCCTTACTTCTACAGCCATATCTAACTCTATTTCTTTCCAGCCTGCACCTCCTTCTTAGTCTCTTTATTTCTCTATTATAATAAGGTAATGGTTCATGTTTGTGGGTTACTGTAGTCACGTCCTAGTTCGTGAACCATGGGCAACGGCTGAGTGGCCTAGTAAGTGGTCCTGAGAGTCGGGATACCAGTTGCTATGGAATGGGAGTGGGCATCTCGAACATATTCTGAGTCGTGGCCCTCCTTGTGCTCAGGCGGCTAGGACTATACAATTCACCGGTGGTCCATAACCCGTTAGAGGAGAGATCCTCACTTGGACTATGTGTAAGTAGGGCAGCATCCTGCTTCATGAATTTACCGAGCTCAGAACACTTTAAGCAAGCCTCGGACCTATGGGAGTAATGGAGTCCCACTCCCATTTGACAGGCGAGGGACTCCTTGGAAACAACTTGGCGAACGAAATGGAATTCGATGGGGAGCTATCAATATTAATGGGGCTTATGGAGGAAAGAAGGTAGAACTGGCTGAGTCAGCAAAGAGGATGCATCTGGATGTGCTAAGAGTAAGTGATATTCGGGTAAGGGGAGATAAGGAGGAAGAGATAGGAGATTATAAAGTGTACTTGACGGGTGTTAGAAAGGGAAGGGCAGAGTCTGGGGTAGGGCTCTTTATCAGGAATACCATTGCACGTAAATGAGCGAATGATGTGGGTAGATTTGTCAGTGGGAGGAATTAGGACTAGAATTTTGTCTGTGTATTCACCATGTGAGGGTGCAGTAGTAGCTTGTATTTTTGTGAACTATCCTGACAATATTTCTTTCCTTTCATTTTTATAGGCAATATTTCTTTCCTTTCACTTTTATAGGCAATATTTCTTTCCTTTCATTTTTATTTGCACAGAATAAGTTATTTTATTTTTCCTTTTTTCACATTATTCCGTAAATAATGGCTAAGCAGTGCAATTGTGGGAACTGTTGGTGTGGCCAGGCATTAAGGAGTATGAGGGAGGAGTTGGAGAGTTTGAGGGAGATAATTAGGATTCTCTCAGAAGACAGGAAGGAAAGTAGGCCTCCCTCAAATAATGTACAGGATACAGGAGGTGTAAAGGAGGGATGGGAAGGAAATGGGGGAACTGTAGAAGACAGGTGGTTTAATGTTTTAAGGGGAAGGAGATTGCAGGCTAAGGGCTCTATTCAGGGTCAGAATTCAGGACAGGTGTCTGTTAGAAATCGGTACGAGTCACTGCAGGTAGAACAACCTAGGGAAGATGAGGAACAGGGAACTGTTGCTGAGATGTGTGGAAGTGTAGTGGAAAGGAAAAGACAGGTGGAACAGGGTCATGAGAGGGAGAAAAAGGGAGGAGGAAGTAGCTTCTGCAGCAGTGAGAGAAGATAGGGCTGACCAGGAGGGGAGGGGATCAAATGACGTGGGTAGGGTTGAGGCTCTGGTCATGGGGGATTCCATTGGATTCCATCATTCGACATGTGGGGAAAGTGTGTGGAGGAAAGGGAACCAGGGTAGAGTGTTATCCAGGAATTAGGTTGAAGAAGATGTTGAGGAAAGTAGAAGAGAAGGAAGAGGGAAAGGAGAAGGTGGTAGTATTTCACGTTGGTACTAACAACGTAAGGCAAGCAGGTATAAAGTACCAACATAGTTGGGGATGTGTGGGATCTGGTAAATGCAGCACGGATGAGGTTTAAGGAAGCAGAGATTGTTATCAGTGGAATACTCTCTAGGAGGGATACTGACTGGAAGGTGATTGGGGATTTAAATGAGACTATGGAGTGGGTATGTGGGAAACTGGGAGTGAGATTTCTAGATCCTAATGGGTGGGTAGGAGACAGGGATCTGCGCCCAGATGGCCTTCACTTAAACCGCAGTGGTACATATAAGTTAGAAAACTTGTTTAGAAGGGTTATAGGAAGGTACATTCAGGGAAACAGGGTGGCCTAGGGAGCGGTGTTAAGCGAACAGGGAACTGGAAATCAAGTAGGGATGACAAAAAAACGTTAGTGCTCAACTGTAGAAGCATTGTAAACAAAGGAATCGAATTAAGTAATTTAATAGATATATACTTACCAGATATTGTAATAGGAGTTGAATCATGGCTGAGAAATGATATAATGGATGCAGAGATATTCTCACGGAACTGAAGTGTGTATCGTAGAGATAGGATAGGTATGGTAGGAGGGGGAGTATTCATTCTGTTGAAAGAAGAATTTGTAAGCTACAAGAAATTAAGGATGAAAAACATGAAATTCCTTTTGTAAGGCTCTTCTCTAAACATAATATGCAACTTGATGACTTTGGAGTGTACAGACCGTGACGCTGATTCAGAATTATTTGATAAGATAATCTGTTATGTTGGAAATGATATGGAAAGGAATGTGATAGTAGCAGGTGATCTCATTTTAGCAAATGTCATTAGGGAAGGTAATGCGAATGACAGGAAGCATGACCAACAAATGGCAAATAAGTTAATATGGGAAGGGCACCTGATTCAGAACATGATGGAACCAACTAGAGGGGAAAATATTTTGGATGTGGTGCTGTTAAAACCAGATGAGCTCTATAGAGAAACCGAAGTAATAGATGGTATTAGTGATCACGAAGTTGTTTTTGTCGTAGTTAAAGATAAGTGTGAAAGGAAGGAAGGTATTAAAATTAGGATTATTAGGCAGTACCGTATGGCTGATAAAACAGGCATGAGGGAGTTTTTAAAAAGTAACTATGATCGCTGGAAAATGGTAAATAAATATGTAAACAGACTCTGGGATGGGTTTAAAGAAATTGTTGAGGAATGCGAAAACAGGTTTGTTCCTTTAAGGGAGGTAAGGAATGGTAAAGAACCACCTTATTACATACATACATTATCATTATAGACTGTTATGCCTTTCAGCGTTCAGTCTGCAAGCCACTGAGAATTTACTAAACGTCGCCACAATCCTCGATTTGCAACTACTGTTGTGGCCTCATTTAGTTCTATACCTCTTAACCTTAAATCGTTAGAAACAGGGTCTAACCATCGTCATATTGGTCTCCCTCTACTTCTCTTACCCTCCATAACAGAGTCCATTATTCTCCTAGGTAACCTATCCTCCTCAATTCGCCTCACATGACCCCACCACCGAAGCCGGTTTATGCGTACAGCTTCATCCATCGAGTTCATTCCTAAATTAGCCTTTATCTCCTCATTCCGAGAGCCCTCCTGCCATTGTTCCCACCTGTCTGTACCAGCAATCATTCTTGCTACTTTCATGTCTGTTACTTCTAACTTATGAATAATATCCTGAGTCCACCCAGCTTTCGCTCCCGTAAAGCAAAGTTGGTCTGAAAACAGACCGATGTAACGATAGTTTCGTCTGGGAGCTGACTTCCTTCTTACAGAATACTGCTGATCGCAACTGCGAGCTCACTGCATTAGCTTTACTACACCTTGATTCAATCTCGCTTACTATATTACCATCCTGGGAAAAAACACAACCTAAATACTTGAAATTATCGACCTGTTCTAGCTTTTTATCATCAATCTGACATTCAATTCTGTTGACTTTCTTACCTACTGACATCAATTTAGTCTTCGAGAGGCTAATTTCATACCATACTCATTGCACCTATTTTCAAGTTCCAAGATGTTAGACTGCAGGCTTTCTGCACAGTCTGCCATTAAGACCAAGTCGTCAGCATAAGCCAAACTATTTACTACATTTCCACCTAACTGAATCCCTCCCTGCCATTTTATACCTTTCAGCATATGATCCATGTAAACTACAAAAGCAAAGGTGAAAGATTACAGCCTTGTCTAACTCCTGTAAGTACCATGAACCAAGAACTCATTCTACCATCAATTCTCACTGAAGCCCAATTGTCAACATAAATGCCTTTGATTGATTTTAATAATCTTCCTTTAATTCCATAGTCCCCCAGTATGGCGAACATCTTTTCCCTCGGTACCCTGTAATATGCTTTCTCTAGATCTACGAAACATAAACACAACTGCCTATTCTTCTCGTAGCATTTTTCAATTACCTGGCGCATACTGAAAATCTGATCCTGACAGCCTCTCTGTGGTCTGAAACCACACTGGTTTTCATCCAACTTCCTCTCAACGACTGATCGCACCCTCCCTTCCAAGATGCCAGTGAATACTTTGCCTGGTATACTAATCAATGAGATACGTCGATAGTTGTTGCAATCCTTCCTATTCCCTTGCTTGTAGATAGGTGCATTTACTGCTTTTGTCCAAACTGAAGGTACCTTACCAACACTACATGCTAATCTTACTACTCTATGAAGCCATTTCGTCTCTGCCTTCCCACTATACTTCACCATTTCAGGTCTAATTTCATCTATTCCTGCTGCTTTATGACAATGAAGTTTATTTACTATCCATTCCACTTCCTCAAGCGTAATGTCACTAACATCATTTTCCTCCTCCTCATGAGCTTGGCTGTTCGCAACACCACCAGAATGATTTCCTTTTACATTGAGAAGATGTTCAAAATATTCCATCCACCTCTCCAGTGATTCCCTGGGATCTATTATGAGTTCACCTGAATTACTCAAAACACTGTTCATTTCCCTTTTCCCTCCCTTCCTTTCTTTATTACTGTCCAGAAATGTTTCCTGTTGCTTGTCCTAGCCTTTCCAGGTTATTACCATATCTTCCCACGACTTCTTTTTGGATTCAACAACTATTTGTTTCGCTCTGTTTCTTTCATTATGTACAAATCCCTGTCTGCCTCAGCCCTTGTTTGGAGCCAATTCTGATAAGCCTTTTTATGTTTACAAGCTGCTCTCACTTCATCATTCCACCACGATGTTCGTCTTTTCCCATCTTTACACACAGTTGTTCCTAGGCATTCCCTTGCTGTTTCTACTACAGCATCCCTGTATGCCACCCATTCACTTTCTATATCCTGAACCTGCTTACTGTCTACTGTTCGAAACTTCTCACTAATCATATCCATGTACTTCTGTCTAATTTTCTCATCCTGGAGATTTTCTACCCTTAATGGTTTGCAGACATATTTCACTTTCTCTATCCTAGGCTTAGAGATACTTAGTTCACTACAGATCAGACAGTGGTCTGTATCATCGAAAAATCCGCGGAAAACTCGTACATTCCTAACAGATTTCCTGAATTCGAAGTCGGTTAAGATATAGTCTATTATGGATCTGGTACCCCTAGCCTCCCATGTGTAGCGGTGATAGCCTTATGCTTGAAGAATGTATTCGTAACAGCTAGACCCATACTAGAACAGAAGTCCAGCAAACGCTTCCCATTCCCATTAGATTCCATATCTTCCCCACATTTACCAATCACCCTTTCGTATCCTTCAGTTCTATTCCTTTCTCTCACATTGAAATCGCCCATTAGCACTATTCTACCCTTGTTGTTGACCCTGACCACGATGACACTCAATGCTTCATAAAACTTGTCAACTCCATCCTCATCTGCACCCTTACACGGTGAATACACTGAGACAATTCTCGTCCTAATTCCTCCTACTGTCAAATCTACCCACATCATTCGCTCATTTACGTGCCTAACAGAAACTATGTTGCGTGCAATGGTATTCCTGATAAGAAGCCCTACCCCAGACTCTACCCTTCCCATTCTAACACCCGTCAAGTACACTTTACAATCTCCTATCTCTTCCTCGTTATCTCCCCTTACCCGAGGTACTCCTAACACATCCAGATGCATCCTCTTTGCAGACTCAGCCAGTTCTACTTTCTTTCTTCCATAAGCCCCATTAATATTGATAGCTCCTCATCGAATTCCATTTCGTTCGCCAAGTTGTTTCCAAGGAGTCCCTCGCCTGTCAAATAGGAGTGGGACTCCGTTACTCCCATAGGTCCGAGGCTTGCTTAAAATGTTCTGAGCTCGGTAAATTCATGAAGCAGGATGCTACACTACTTACACATAGTCCAAGTGAGGATCTCTCCTCTAACGGGTTAAGGTACGTCCACACCAAGATATTTTCGTTAACTTTGTTAATAAACATTGTTAATGAACAATGTTAATGAACATTTCTGTCTGTTAATAAACAAAATAGCGTGTTCATTAACTTTTCGAGCATGTTGATAAACAAAGTTTCTTTAACTTTTGTGAATGAAACTTTTCATAAACTTTTCGTGTTTTCGTTAACATTTCGGTTCGCACATGCGCAAAGATGTAATTGGAACACGCAATATCGTAGCGCGCAATACGATACTTTTTTGTTTCTCGAAATCGACTATCGAATTGCAAGCAAATCGTATATTGCGCGGAGTTACGAAATACCAGGAAGTATATGACCATATTATTTTGTTGAAACGGAGTGGTCAAATGAAAAGGTCTTGGCGCTCATTAAATCCTACCAGAATTACCCTGTTTTGTGGGACAGTCGGCATCCATACCACAAGGACAGGAATGCTCGAAAGGATAGTTACTCGGAACTGGCCTCTGAGTTTAATTGCACTCAACATGATATTGAGCATAAAATTAACAAACTTAGAGGTCAGTTCCACAGAGAATTTTTGAAAGTCAAGAAAAGTAAAAAAAGTGGGAGCAGTCCGGATTGTGTGTATACACCAAAATGGTTTGCATATAAGAGCATGCTAGTGTTTATGGTAAGGGAAGAAGGTAGCGAGACCACAATAAGCAATTTGCAGGTAGAGGTTAGTAATCATGTAGGCTATTTATTATTTTACACATATATAATTCTTAACATTATGCATACATAAATAATGTACATTACTGTCAGGGGACTCAATATGTAGGTGACCCCTTGGTTTGAAAAGATTTAACAACATAGTAATAGTAGCATACTTATTTTTCTATAAGCATGTAAGAGTCAAATAAAAATTGATGTATCATAAGAACAGTATTGTGATTAAATTCTTATACTAATGAGCTATGTAAACAAATATACCATAGAAGAATAACAATCCCATTGCACTAACCAAAACAGATTTATGCACATTGATCTTGCCATGGCACACTTCTTTCCTCACTCAAAAAGTAATTTGTAAATTCAAGGCGCACTTTCTTAGCATCTTGTGCTGGCCTGCCTTGTCCTTCCTGTATAGGTTGCAGTTCAAATTCATCCAGTCTCCATAAACCTGGAGTGACTGTCCCATTTTCAGTATCTTCACTATCAAATGAACCTGGAGGAGTGTATGTATTTCTTGCAGCTTTGTTTCTACGCAAAAAGTTGTGAAGTACAATACATACAGTCACAATAATTCTAGCTTTAGCTGGAACAAGCATTAGTGGTTTTCTGAATACTCTGAATTTTGCTGTCATTATTCCATACACATTTTAAACCACCCGCCGAGCCCTGCTAAGCCGATAGTTGTAGATCCTTTCAGGTGATCCTCTTTCAAAACTACCATGGAATGGTTTCATGATATTCGTGCACAATGGGAATGCTTCATCGGCTACAAATACATATGGAGTATCAGTCTCTCTCCCAGGAAGTGGACAGGGTTTTGGAATATCTAATAGGTCATTCGTAATTGCTGGATATAGACTAGAATTCACATACACTCCACCATCTGATAGTCTTCCATTAGATCCCACATCAAAATAGGTAAACATATAATTTGCATCCACTGCAGCCAAAAGGACTATGCTGTGGGTGCCTTTGTAGTTGTAATAGTGGCTACCACTATTTGGAGGGGAATGTAGTACCACATGTTTACCATCTATTGCCCCAATACAGTGACTGGAATTCCATATTCCAGAAAATTCTCTCTCTATTCTTAACCAGTCTGTGTCAACTTGTGGAATCTGAAATGAGCAAAGAAATAAAGGTTTCATAGTACCTTAACTTACACTCAAAAATTATGGTTGAGTGCCCTTTTAATAATTTAATTTAAGACCAAAGAAAATAGTATGCCTATGAAAATGTCAAGAACCAATCATGTTTCAACATTTATTATAACAAAACTTGTAACATTTCAGATTGATGATACACAAGTGGACTTCGACCCTGACGATGTATGCAGTGTGAGCACTGAAAGTCAGTTTCCTCTACTGTGGAAATGGAGGGGAGTACTCAAGGAAGCAGTGCCTCCTTACGACAAATTCAACCCGAAAGAAAAAGGAAAAGAACTTGTAAAAGCACAGATGATATCATAGCGGAGGCATACAGTGCATTTCAGCAAGTGGCACAAGCGCCAGTGATGTTTATGGACGTTTCATTGGCAATGAACTGCGCCAATTTAAAAACAATCCTCATCTTCTGGCAAGAGTGAAGTTTGAAATGCATAATATAATATTTAAAGCGTCAATGGAACAATTTCCTAATGAAGGTGGTGAAGCTATAGTTTTAGAAATTCCAAGCGAATAAACTTCATAATGTGCATAATGTGAAGTATTTTTTATGCTATATTCTAATTGTATATTTAATTGTAATTATTCTGCTATGTTTTAATGTATTTCTATTCTTGTTATGTTGTATTTTTAAAAAAATTTGTATTGTAATCCTGTACCATTACGTGTAACATTTCACATCAAACACACATGTAGTAACATGTTATAACATGTCAAAGTCATCCTCTGGTGTCACTGGTGCTTGTGCCACTTGCTGAAATGCACTGTAAGCCTCTGATTTTATATCATTAGTGCTTTTACCAGTCCTTTTCCTTTTTTCTTTTGGGTTGAATTTGTTGTGAGGTATCGTCAGGGTCGAAGTCCACTTGTGCATCATCAATGTGAAATGTTACACGTCTTGGTGTAGTATAGGGTGGGGTTGAGTGGGACTGCGAGTGTGGGTGAGTGTTATTGAGTGAGTGAGTGAGTGAGTGAGTGAGTTGGTGAGTGAGTGGGGGCAAGTGTGGGATTGAGAGTACGAGTTTGGAAGTATATGTACGGGTGTAATGTAAGTTTTAATGTATTCTTAATTTTGTATTCTTCTAGCTATGTTCTAAGGTAACATAGTTTTATTTTTGTATTGTAATTTTTAGGAATGTTTTAATGTACTTTGAATATATATGGTGAATGAAACTTATTTTTAAAGTGGATTGTGATAAATATAATTAGTAATTTCCATTTTTGCTCCTCAATGAATAACCTAACCTTCCATAACCACTTGTGTATAATCAGAATAATACTAGCCTAAATAGATTACATAAATATTATCTTTGTTTCTTACCTTTACCAATTCCTTGAGATTTTTGTATAAAGCTTCACACACCTCAGGCACAAGAACAGAAATTGCTTGTTTTGATACTCTAGACAAATACATAAGTGAAGTGTAGGAGTCACCAGTTGCTAGGAATCTTAAAGTTATACCAAGCCTATCATTAATGGAGATGGCATTCCGATAATTTGTATCATTTCTTGCAATTTGAGGCCCAATTACTGTCAACAAGAACTGAAAGTCATGTGGAGACATTCTCAGAAAATTCTGAAAGCCTGCTGCATCATGAATTAAAAGTTCTGACATAAGTGTCCTCTCCAAACTTAATTCTGAACGCTTTTCCAATATTTTTCTTTGCCACACTTTGCGTCTGCGCTTTTCTCTAATTGCACTCATTAAAATAATGAAAGATGCAGCTGTAAGTATTTTCTTCTTCCTGACCCTATCCATTGTAACCTCACAAACAGATATTTTGGTTTGGACACAATGTTAAAGAAGTTTGTTAACAAATGTTTATTTGGTGTGGACACAATGTTAAAGAAGTTTGTTAACAAAAGTTTATTAACATCTTCAGAAATGTTTTCGTTAACATTGTTTATTAACTTTGTTTCGTTAACATTGTTTATTAACTTTGGTGTGGACTAGTCATTATGGACCACCGGTGAATTGTATAGTCCTAGCCGCCTGAGCACAAGGAGGGCATGACTCAGAATATGTCCGAGATGCCCACTCCCATTCCATAGCAAGTGGTATCCCGACTCTCTGGACCACTTACTAGGCCATTCAGCCGTTGCCCATGGTTCACGAACTAGGACGTGACTACAGTAACCCACAAACATGACAAAATTTCTCAAAAATATTTCTGTCAAAACTACTCCTACGACTCCAGGGACTTGAACTGCAATTATTGGAGTATATAAACTTTATTATTATTATCCAACCGCTCATAAATACTGAAAGTTCGAGGGAGCGCAATATAAATTACGGATATTTTAACTACCTACTCAGAACTACAAATGATTGGAATACAAGTTCAGCTGATTTTCATTTATATTTACTTGACTACACTACACCCTTTGTTCACGGCTGTAGCCAAAAATGCAATATTTTAATACACTGACTGACAGAGCAAATGCAACACCAAGAAGGAGTGGTTCGAAAGGGATGAAAGTTGGGGAAAAACAGAGACGGCACGGACGAATAATTGATGTTTATTTCAAACCGATATGCAGGTTACACAATGCGCACGGCATCGACTCAGTGGGATGTAGGACCACCGCGAGCGGCGATGCACGCAGAAACACGTCGAGGTACAGAGTCAATAAGAGTGCGGATGGTGTCCTGAGGGATGGTTCTCCATTCTCTGTCAACCATTTGCCACAGTTGGTCGTCCGTATGAGGCTGGGGCAGAGTTTGCAAACGGCGTCCAATGAGATCCCACACGTGTTCGATTGGTGAGAGATCCGGAGAGTTCGCTGGCCACGGAAGCATCTGTACACCTCGTAGAGCCTGTTGGGAGATGCGAGCAGTGTGTGGGCGGGCATTATCCTGCTGAAACAGAGCATTGGGCAGCCCCTGAAGGTACGGGAGTGCCACCGGCCGCAGCACATGCTGCACGTAGCGGTGGGCATTTAACGTGCCTTGAATACGCACTAGAGGTGACGTGGAATCATACGCAATAGCGCCCCAAACCATGATGCCGCGTTGTCTAGCGGTAGGGCGCTCCACAGTTACTGCCGGATTTGACCTTTCTCCACGCCGACGCCACACTCGTCTGCGGTGACTATCACTGACAGAACAGAAGCGTGACTCATCGGAGAACACGACGTTCCGCCATTCCCTCATCCAAGTCGCTCTAGCCCGGCACCATGCCAGGCGTGCACGTCTATGCTGTGGAGTCAATGGTAGTCTTCTGAGCGGACGCCGGGAGTGCAGGCCTCCTTCAACCAATCGACGGGAAATTGTTCTGGTCGATATTGGAACAGCCAGGGTGTCTTGCACATGCTGAAGAATGGCGGTTGACGTGGCGTGCGGGGCTGCCACCGCTTGGCGGCGGATGCGCCGATCCTCGCGTGCTGACGTCACTCGGGCTGCGCCTGGACCCCTCGCACGTGCCACATGTTCCTGCGCCAACCATCTTCGCCACAGGCGCTGCACCGTGGACACATCCCTATGGGTATCGGCTGCGATTTGACGAAGCGACCAACCTGCCCTTCTCAGCCCGATCACCATACCCCTCGTAAAGTCGTCTGTATGCTGGAAATGCCTCCGTTGACGGCGGCCTAGCATTCTTAGCTATACACGTGTCCTGTGGCACACGACAACACGTTCTACAATGACTGTCGGCTGAGAAATCACGGTACGAAGTGGGCCATTCGCCAACGCCGTGTCCCATTTATCGTTCGCTACGTGCGCAGCACAGCGGCGCATTTCACATCATGAGCATACCTCAGTGACGTCAGTCTACCCTGCAATTGGCATAAAGTTCTGACCACTCCTTCTTGGTGTTGCATTTGCTCTGTCAGTCAGTGTATATGAATATGAAGAGCAGTGGTACACATAAGTTAGGAAGTTTGTTTACAAAGGTTATATTGAGGTAGATTTAGGGAAACGGAGTGGCCTAGGGAGCAGTGATAAGGGAACAGGGAACTGGAAGTTAAGTAGGGACGATATAAAAATGTTAGTGCTGAAGTATAGAAGTATTGTAAAGAAAGGAATAGAATTAAGTAATTTAATAGATATATATTTATCAGATATTGTAATAGGAGTTGAATCATGGCTGAGAAATGATGTAAGGGATGCAGAAATTTTCTCACGGAACTGGAGTGTGTTACATGTAATCATACTACTGTTGATCCATATTGAATTTTACGTTTAAGTCCAAATAGCATGTGTATTTTTTAAACAACACCTCTTCAATACAATGTAAAGTTCTTATAATTAAGATTTATATCTTGTCATAATAACATTACGGGGACATGTTTCGCCCTCTAGCTGGGCATCGTCAGCCTTATCTTGTACCTATCATTAATCAGGATCGTGATTTTGTACACAATGTTACATAGATACTATATTATACAGAGTTTAAAAAGTCCATATTACACGTTCTTAATTAATAGTCTGAGAATTTGTGTAATAAAAACTTCTAAGACTGACTGTCTTGTCCATATTTCAAGATTAGTCTGAATGTCTGTGGCTAAAATTCTGTTCCTATGTTGAATTTTAAAATATACTAGACATCATTTGCTTTTGTTTAGAACACTGAAGAAAATCTGGTTAAAAACTTTTCACACTGGTTGTGGTCGTAATAAATTGTTGCCTTCTCGAAACTTTTTGCAATCCTGCATACAAATCATTGATGTTAAATTCTCTCTTCTGGCTTCCCTGTGAATGAGTATTTGTTTTGAAATGTAAGGTTGTTTAACAATCGAGAAGACGATATGTTCACATTATTGTTATTAAAGCACATATTGTTCGAATTCAACGTTCTTCTTAATTTCCATTGTAAAAGTGAAGAATGGATATTTAACAGAGCAAAACTGGTTGTATCCTTTAATTGAAATTATGGTTGCTGCCTCTTGTTATGCTACTGGTCGAAAGGGGACAATCATTCTTGATATTAGGTGATGCATGAGTGTTGATTATAATTTGTAGGAAAGCGTGTTTTGTTAATGTCCCCTCGGCTATTGTGAAGGTGAGTAGTTGTTGTGACAGAGCCGGTTCGACTGACATGTATCGTAGAGATAGGATAGGAATGGTAGGAGGGGGCGTATTCATTCTCGCGAAAGAAGAATTTGTAAGCTACAAAAAAGTTAAAGATGACAAACATGAAATTCTTTTTGTAAGGCTCTTCTCTAAACATAATATGCAACTTGATGACTTTGGAGTGTACAGACCGTGACGCTGATTCAGAATTATTTGATAAGATAATCTGCTATGTTGGAAATGATATGGAAAGGAATGTGATAGTAGCAGGTGATCTCAATTTACCAAATGCCAATAGGGAAGGTAATGCGAATGACAGGAAGCATGACCAACAAATGACAAATAAGTTAATATGGGAAGGGCATCTGATTCAGAAATTGATGGAACCAACTAGAGGGAAGAATATTCTGGACGCGGTGCTGGTAAAACTAGATGAGCTCTATAGAAAAACCGAACTAATAGTTGGTATTATTGATCAAAAAGCTGTTTTTGTGGTAGTTAAAAATAAATGTGAAAGAAAGGAAGGTATTAAATTTAGGACTATTAGCAGTACCATATGGCTGATAAAACAGGGATGAGGGAGTTTGTATTGGACTTGTATAAACTACCACGTAGTTTTCCACCAGACTGCAGCACACGCCCCCACATAGCTGTCAAATTCATATTTCCCGCGCTGGAGGGAAGCGCAGCTTGTTAGGTTAATGCGCAGACAGCGTGAGGTTAAGCTTGCACTCCTAGCTAGCGTGTATGGTTAGACCTACGCACGTGCACAGCACCCTCCCTACGTAGCTGTCAAAGAGAAATCTAGCTCTTAAATTAGAATTTCCTGCACTGGTGACGTCATCAGTCACGTGACCACCTCCCCCGCCCCTGGTGCATGCTTCCCCCCTTTCACCATGGCAACGTGTTATCAGTAAGGCAGGACTAAGACCACCATTTTGTTTTTAACGCTATCACAATGCTGCATGATATCAATACGGCGGAGCTAAGGCCTCCGGTTTGTTTTTTAAGCCATGACCACCAGCCAATCAGAAGCCAATGTGATCTGGATTTCTCATAGCCTCACTACTGTTGTGTTATTCAGAAAAAACTGGATTGTGCCGGCTATGAACCGTGTTGGCTTTTTGCAATCCGAGATGATCGCCACTTCAGCCCAACTTGGATCAAAGGAATGAGAGATTGGTAATCACTGATCAAGAAGATAAAAGGTCATGAATCGGCTGAATATAATTAGTTGCAAGCGTGTTATCTGATGCAGAAACATGAGACCATTGTTGGATATTTCTTGGGTTCTGAATTGAAGAATGAAGTCAGTTTTTGAAGGAATTATTGATTGATAATTGATATAACACTTACTCTAGTTACATAACATGGCATTTAGACGTCATCGGGAGAAGCTGAGCGAGAGTCATAGTGGATATTTTCTTGTCATCATTGAACTTTTAAGTAGGTACGATCCAATTTTATCCCTCTTAATGTGCAAGGAAAAAGGAAACCTACTTATTTAAGCCCAAAATACACAGAATGATTAAATTGGCATGTTATCGTCAGATTTAAAAGTTTACTAGCAGTTCTCCATATATTTACAACTTGCAGAAAAAAAGAGATGACGGAAGATATTTCAGCTGCAGTAGGCCTACACCTTTCAGAAGAATATCCAAACGACTTGTCTACCAACTTACCTTATCAGTTGCATTCGGGAGACAGTGGGTTCGAACCTTCCAGATGGCTTTCTGTGGTTTCCCACTTTCACACAAGGCAAATACAGGGACTGTACCTTAATTCAGTATATGGTCACTTCCTTCTTGCTCCTAGCCCTTTCCTATCCAATCCGACGTTGCGTGCATCAATTGTAAAACGAATAATTCAAAACACAATGTTGTTTATGTATGTTACAGTTAAGAAAAAGAAAAAGTCATTTTCTTCTACTGGTTTTCCCACACCTGTGGGGTCGCAGGTGCAAAGTTACATCAGGATTTTCCAACCAAGTGGTAGTACCCAAAACTGTAGCCACTTCTGGGATTTCAATGTCTTCTGATGTTAAAAAGTGGTTTTCCATACGCCTGCCCAAACATTCATAGAACTTCACGGGAACGAAATGATTCCCTTTATTTCTTGCTCCTTTTTCGAGATTCACGCCTTTAATCATTAAAAGTGCTTCTGCTTCCAAGGCTTCAGTCTAGTATGGGCCATGTTTTGTCTTTCTTTCAGAAAACACCTTAATTTTCTGGCATATCTCGTTATGGGCCTAATTAATTGTAATGTTACGAGCTTGCAAGTCAACACTTAATTCTGCCAACTCCTGAAGAACATCACACATCAATGGAAGATCTAATATAAAGTTGACATCGGTTATGTGTTTAAGGAGTCCTCCATACATGGCTTGCTCAGTTTTGTCTCTTTTGGGATTATCTTTGGCACTTTTGAAATATTCTACTAAAACTTCAAAAATTTTCCCCACAGCTGAGACTGATCTAAAGCTAGAAGCAACCCACTATGTATTCAGAATCCTTCCAGTCTTTAGGAGTACAGTTTCAAGTTGCTCTGCATGAGCTTTCAATTCCCTGCATTTTTAATTGACTGGTGGTAAACTATATCAAGAAAAGATTTGAAGTGGTTTACATGTGAGTGGTAATTTTCATTCACAACATCACCCATGGAAAGCTCTAGCCTGTGATTGGCACAATGCCAGAACAAAAACATTGGGAAACAGTTGCTTTATTAAAGTAATTACACCCTCCTCCTTTCCCACCATTACTGCAGCCCTATCAGTTGAGACTGCACAAGATTCTGTTTCAGAAACTCAGGGTTATCAAATAAGTCATATACTATATGTACTTCAGCAGTGACATCTCACAATTCGATAATTCCCAAAATACATTGGTTGGCTAATCCATAACTGGAAGTGTTATCCTCAGGTACTCTATTAGTGATGACAGCTGACAGTGTGATTCTTTCATCCATAAGGAGGGCAATTTTACTACTCCCATACACTATCACATTTGCTACCTTATTTCTCATTTCTGTTGCAATATAAGAAACAATATTTATGTCTGTGTTAGTTGAATAAAAAATGCGGACCATATTAACACCATTCAACTCCTGCACGTCAATTTCAGTTTCAAAATTGTGGAAGGCCTGGTTTTCTTAACTTCTTTATATGCTGTTCGAAATACATTGGCAGTTATTTCCTGTTCTTTTTTGAAAGCCTTAGTGCATGCAGTTTCCAAAGTTTTCAGTTTTACTGTTTTTAGTACTTTAATTGCAGCCTGATGAGCTGAACTCCCTTTATGTTTAAATCTTTTCTTGCATTTCCTGACATTTATTTTCAGTTCAACCAGTTGCACAAATAAAAACTGAAACCCACTGATGTGAAATGTTCATCCCTTGCGATGCGCTTTCAGTTCGCAAGTCGCTAACTACTCAAAAAAATTTGCAGCCAAGTGTCTTATTTTTTACCATCAACCATTGATACTTACTGCAAATCACACAGCATTTGGGAACGTCTTCCGTCCCACTGTTACACGTGGCTGAAAGCTCTTTCTTGTGATCTTTTGTATCACCACACGACACTGTTCGCAGTTTCTCGTCATTGTTTACGTTCGAGGAATAACTTTCAGCTTTTTCGACGTCTGGGTGGATGTAAAATATTTCATTATTTTCTTCAACCTTCAAAACTAAAACCACACACACAAAATATCAATCTAACTTGCCACCAAACACTAGCTTACGTGCTTTTAAGAACAAAGCTTCCTCTTTCACGATTGTTAGAGTATGTACCGTCATATCGTTTCTATTCAGGTGTTCAGATTACCAACACAGTCTAATAGTTTCTTTGCCTTCTTTAAAGCTACACACGCCACTAAGAAATGAAAAATCCAATCATGAAAGACATTTCACTTTTCAATACAAACCACACAACAAATCATATACTCAAGAAAACTGAAAGGCACCGCTATCACATCAGAAAAAACCTTGTGATCGTAACTACCTACATTAACTGTACAACCCAACATACAGCATTAAAATACTTATTTTGCCTAAATAAGTAAAATTTCTTCCAATAAGGCAGCAATTATAAAGCTTTAGTCGAGCAGATGATGATATAACCTAATGTTTCGTGTCTGTTGCTTAGTGGCGTGTTGCCGACCAAGAGAAACTGATTGATAGGTCGATTTAAATCGAAGATTACTCAAAATCTTCTCCAGCTGTTGTGAATAGCATGTTGATGCCAGCTGATCGATGAACTTTCAAGTCGGAAGTTATATTTGCTGGACTAGATAGAAATGTACCAATATTTTTTCTTAAACAGTCTTAAGATGTTTAAGGGGTATGTGTACACCTGCGTTCCCCCTGAAAAACAGCCCTGGTTTAAACTATTCATGGAATACCACACAAACTTTGCAAGTCTGATTGCAGTTTTCAACTATTTTCCATGTTTTTTATGCTTTTATATAGGGCAGTGTCATCTGCATATTGTGCCATTTATGCTGTTATACAACCAGGAAGATCGAGAACAAATGCAAGGTACATCAGGGGACCAATCAGAGATCCTTGAACTATTCCCGATATCAATTCGATAGGTTGTAACCGGGCCCTTCCATATACTGTTCTGTCAAAAGTTTCTCAAGAGGCCACACTCACTCTGTAACATAAAATACCATTAGTCATCAGTCCAGTACAACTGACATGCCTGCCCTGAAATGATGAGCGTTACCTGTATCTTCTTGATGTGGCCTAGTAGGAATACAGTGCTGTCTATCCCATATGACTGACATGGCACTCGATATGTTAAATAAAATGGGAAATTACTTTGAAGGAAGCTAAAAAGTCACTGGGTAGAGTTTCAAATGTTGACATTATTGATGATTAACATTTTTCGTCCAGTATAAATTTGTTGATAACACTATTGCAATAGAATGGCCACCGGTACTAGGGAAGTGCATGGCAGTGATACAGATGCTTCCTAGGAGAGAAATTGATCCTAATATTTAGAAAATTTAACCCAGAAGATTCCTTTTTCAAAGTTGTTGTAAGGTTGGCATCACTTCAGTGCTCTACTGGAGTAGCGTATACGAGTCCAACACTCGGCCACCTGGATTCCTCGCTGCTCACCCTCTTTTCTGCACAACTTCTAAGCATAGAGAATGCTTGTAAGGAGCGGTAAGGAGTCTCGATTTCAGTAATAGCCGTGTGAGCGCTAAAGCCCCATTCACAATGCAAACGTAACGTAACGTAAACTTAAAATTAACGTTAACTTAGAAGTTAGCGGCCATCTTATCTAATGGATTCATTCACAATGCGCCGACGTTAACTTAACTGCGAGTCCGTAAAATTAAGGGATTGCAAACTCCAAGTTCTTGCGGTCAATTTTACGTTTACTTTAAGAACCAGCCAATCAGAGCAGAGGTAAACATTGTGTGTTGTGCACGATATAATGACTTCTTTTGACGAAACACTTGTAATTCTCTTTCAAAATAGTCTTTGTGTATAGGCTATGTATAATAGAAGGAAAAAGAATTACAAATACGCTGTACCGAAAAATAATAGGTGGAAATTAATATCCTGTAGTATGGTAATGAAATCTGACAATAAATGGCGGGGGACAAGCTCGCAGCGCTGGCAAACGGACGAGAGACAATCCCTGTCATAAATAAAACAGTGTCCCTGTATATTTCTTAACATTATGACGGACTACTAGTTTACGAAAACGATATCATCCAAACAAATAGATCCAAACATCTTATCGGGGTGTGATAGATAGGGTAACCGTAAAATTAACGTAAAGTTTGTGGTATTCACAATGGAGGAACGTAACATTAACGTAAATAGTACACAGCAGCCAATCAAAACACTGCCATGTTATTTAGCACGGAAGTCGGGTTTTGGACTGTCTCGCAGTTTTATATTTCAGTCGCTCAATGGAATCAAACAACGTGGTAGCGGAATTCATATTACTTCAAACATCTATTGCTTTGCTCCTGGGACCTGTGTAGGCCTACTACCTAAAAAGGCGATCTAAACAACGGTGCAGCAAATGGGTTCATCCTTTGAATCAAAGAAGGTTATCTCAGGGCGATTTCGGTAATCTACTGTAAGAAATGACCCTCATCAGTTCGTTTTGAACATGCGGATGAAACCTGAACTGTTTGCCTTTCTTACGATTTGCTTCCCCTTTTCTAATAAAAAGAAATGTAAGGTCTCCTTTATCGACATCTACGAGTATGACCCTGTCTATCACACCCGGATGAGATGTTTGGATGATATCGCTTTCGTAAACTAGTAGTCCGTCATAATGTTAAGAAATATACAGGGACACTGTTTTATTTATGACAGGCATTGTCTCTCGTCCGTTCGCCAGCGCTGCGAGCTTGTCTCGCGCCATTTACCGTCAGATTTCATTGCTACAGGATATTTATTTCCACCTATTATTTTTCGGTACAGCGTATTTGCAATTCTTTTTCCTTCTATCATACATAGCCTATACACAAAGATTATTTTGAAAGAGAATTACAAGTTTTTCGTCGAAAGAAGTCATTATATCGTGCACAACACACAATGTTTACCTCTGCTCTGATTGGCTGGTTCTTAAAGTTAACGTAAAATTAACCGCAAGAACTTGGAGTTTGCAATCCCTTAATTTTACGGACTCGCCGTTGAGTTAACGTCGGCGCATTGTGAATGGTTCCATTAGATAAGATGGCCGCTAACTTCTAAGTTAACGTAAATTTTAAGTTTACGTTACGTTACGTTTGCATTGTGAATGGGGCTTAAAGGTGTGTTTTGTATGTGCCATCTGTCAGCATGGCGGTAATAGCCGGCGATTTGAATTTTGCGTCGCGTACTACTTCCTATCGAATTTGGATTTTTACTGCGTTCTACTTCCTAGCGTTTGGCGGCAAGGGTCGATGATTTGAATTTTTAGAAAGACGTACTTCGTAGCGTTGCGCAATAACCTGCCAGAACAGACTAAGAGCTTCCAAAGTGAATTCATGTATATATCAATCGGTAAAACTTTCGGTACCCACTGGGCGAAACTTAGGTTAGAGATCGAACATACCGCGGACGCCACCTTTAAATCAATATAAAATATTATTGAAGTATACTATATCTAGCATATACCGGTACTATTTTTTTAAATTTACTTCAACAGATTCTTTTACACTGCAGATGGATCTTACATGGATATATCCTTCCTGTCAACATCATTAGGAATGATGTATATACCTAACCTCAAATTGTATTGACAACACCTTTCATAATAATTAGAAATACGTTCAGCAAGTTGCCTATGTAATCAGTACTATCGTTGAACACGAGCGTACCAGTTCGGTAAAATATATATGGTAATAATAAGGCAGAGGAGAAAACAACATGAATAGGGTCATTATATTAATCGTATTCTTACAGTTGGACTGGTTAACATAATACATATATGGTACTTTTTTACCGGTTATTGCAGCCATTTCAATTCTTTATCGAATACTGAACAGACAAGATGGCACATATAAACCACACCTTTAGCGCTCACACGGCTATTACTGAAATCGAGACTCCTTGCCGCTTCTTACAAGCATTCTCTTTGCTTACAAGTTGTGCAGAAAAGAGGGTGTGCAGCGAGGAATCCAGGTGGCCGAGTGTTGGACTCGTATACGCTACTATCAACTGGTGTGTAACCTATAATTTGTGTGATGGTCAAGCTGTCATAGAATGTAAATCAGCTAGATAAAGAGTTACCGTATTTTTTAGGATTATCAGTTATTCTTTTTGTGTATAAATGCGAACTTGTACCTCTATAAAGTGTTTGTCATAGCAATAATATAATAACATTAAATGTGTGCAATACAGAATGGCACAGTTGTACATGGACTTTATCTTCTATATAAATAAAGTTGTAGGGGTCCGCTGTCTGTAATTTCTTTTGTTTTGCCAATTTTTCAGATATTTATCCGTTTTAGGTAAACTCAAGACCGAACCGATGGGTTTTTTTTCGTGCCTGTTTGTCTGTTCCACCATCACGTCAAAACGGCTGGATAGATCTCAACCAAACTTCATATTTAGAGTATACTCATCCCGGGGAAGGTTTCGATATGCCGTTGCCTACGTTATAATAAAAGGCCTGGAAATAGAGCCCGTAAAACGCCATCGAAGTGGTCACACTGAAGTTCAATGCCAGACCGCTAGGATCGCTTCCTTGCCCCCTGTGTACCAGGTTCGCGCCTTTGAAATGTGTTTATTAACTGAGTTGGTTGTGAATGTATTATGTATTCGTCTGATGTTAAGCATTCGCAGTTCCAGTCATGGTTTATTCACGAGAAATTTAAGGTAGTGGAATTTCTTTCACAAGTTTCCAGTGAATGTTCAATGTTCGAAACATTATACAGTATTACGTATGAGATACGACTTCAAGCTGATGAAATTAGGCCTCTGTTCCTAAGTTTTGATCCGAGTTACGTCATAAGTATCGGGAGATCCAAAAATTTGTCACTGGACTGTTTTGTAAACAATGCTACCGTGGCCGGCGATCATTTGAGAGGCCTCTTCAAACTCAGAAATCTTAAATTAGGAAACCCACCAGAAAATTAATTTGCCCAACAAATTTGGAGAAAATGAATGTAGCAAGATCTAAAAATGTTGTATTTTTTCCCTGGAACAATCCCTGGTTTGAAAAGTATGGAGGTGGTTTGTCCCGAGAGCATTAAATACAGTTTAAAATAAACCATTTGTTTTATGGAGCATTTTATGAAATTGTTCCATGCGCATGGCGTCTGCAACACCTCACATGGAACATATTCCAGAAATAAGAATAAAAGAGCATCTTTTAGTACTGAAGATGAACGCCTCACTTGGTTAATTAATGATTTCCTGTCATATATTAAGAACATTCACTGTGGCCTGCGTAAAATACCTCATAAGTATACATTTGCATTATGCATTGACGAGGAACCTAACAAGCGATGACATCGAGCTCTTCTTCAGCTACCTAAGACGCCAGCGGAATAAAATGACATGGTTCGTGTGGCAAAAGAACAAACAGACTGTAAAGGCTGTTTAGAACATACCTCTTCTCCAGCTAGTCAACGTCCAACATTGTGTCTTATTCGTTTTCAAGATCGAGGAGCCCTTAGATATCGAAAGTCATCGTCTGTGGCACTTCTGCAGTGAACGACGGAATTTGTCACCTCCGCTACGTAGTACTTGCTCCGAAGATAGTTACTAAAAGATGTACTTTTTTTTCGAAAGACATGTTCAACAGTGAAATTAAGTGTAGAAAGTGTAAAGACGACAAACCACCTCTTTTTCTATTATGAACATTTCTGAGACCTCTATTAGACAACATTGCTTCGAGCCACTCAAGTAGAAGAGAGAAAGTTTTAAACTTGATAAAAAGCCCCTCAAAAGGAAAGTTTTGAAACTTCGATGACATATCCAAGCCAATGCAGCACCGCTCTATAAGTACTGTCAATACCCGTAAAAACATTCAGTTCTTTTTATTTAAGTTATAATTTACTTATTGACATATACGGCCATGCGAATACAAGGGGGCAAGAACGCGATCCTCGCGGCTGAATGGTGAACTAGAATGCCACCCATTTCCATGAGTGCATTTCAAGGCATTGTATTATAGCGTAGGCAGCGCGATATGCATATCTTTGAATAGACGGGGGGTTTCCATTTTCTCTTATATACTATCGTATGATTTTCTGTAAACTCCGTGGAGCGTATGTGAAACGTCTCTTCATTATAAACAACTTTCGTTATGTTCATAATTTACCTTACTCTTATGACGGAGAAATTTACTATTTTTGGCGGGTATCATGCTCTGGATTGAGAACTCTATGGCATTGAGTGATCGACAGACCGACAACGAACCTACAGGTTACCATGGCAACGTCTCTGACTGCTTGCCATCAAGGAAGTAACGTATTGCCGTTTTCCTCATCATGCTTTTAAATTCGTGGTTGTTCCTCGGGTAGAAGGCAAGAGAGACGTCAATCGGCCTATCTGCGGGATATTGGCGGAATATCGTTGGAGGTAATAACCGCCCTCCAATAGATTAAGTAATAACACCATTAGTCATCTTCTTATCTGTTTACCTGAGAATCACTGCTCCTAAATGTATCCTCTGTTACCGCTTTATTATATCCATAACTCACACGATCATTTATTGAGGGGCATTTGATTTTCCAACACATTCACTTGGCATTTACATATTTGTCGTTATCCAGCTGTCCTCGGTTATAATCCATTAAAAAAAAATTAATTTCAACTTTCTTAACTATATTATTTTCTTCCTTAATTACCCCGCATGTACGCGAGTGCTAGAATCTACTGGATATATTTCCACCAAACTTCATATTTAGAATCCACCTGTCCTTGGGTAGGTTTTGGGGCAAATATTGTTTCTAAATCCCTAAACTGGCTGGGGGTTTATACGAAACCGAAACCGTGATTTTGCACTCCCACAAAATATACACAACCAAACCTAATGGAATTCTACCTGCCTTAATGGAAATTAATTTCTAAACCTTTTTTTTTTTTTCATGTGCATCATTTCGATACGAGGATTAATAAGGGAGATATCATTAACGGACCGTCCCATCGGACTTAACTCAAGAGCGGGTGCGTGTAAAGCGCATTTCTTACAACTTGAAAACTACTGAAGATATTCGAACCAAACTTTATATTTAGCATCCACCTGTTCAAAGCCAGGTTTTAAAAGTCAATAACATTTCATGTTCCCGGAATGGACTGGTGGTTTATAGGGAACCGAAATGGTGATTTTACTCTTCCACAATATATACAGTACAAGACCAACCTGACTGGAAATCGACCAAACGTTATGGAATTCCATCCCTAAAACTTCTTTTCATGTGCATTTTTTCGTCAGCAGGATTAACAAGGGAGATATCATGAATGGTCAGTTTTGCAGGTTAAGTCCAGCGGACATAGCTCAAAAGGTGTTGTACGTGGAGCATATTCCTTATCTATCTATATAAATAAAATCGTAACGACTGTATGTCTCTACATTGACTATTTTGGCGAAATTTTCGCACAGCTACACGTTTAAGGGGTAATAATGACCATCTGCATATTTTTTTGGTTTAGTTTCCTCAAAGTCCTCATTTTTACCCTCCTCGCCCAAAATCCAGATTGTGTCATAATCTTCCAGACGAAAAAGAAAATGGAAATTTGACAAAATTATACTTTTTAGGCTGTAACAGGCGGAAAACTTCCAAGATCTTTAAATTTTTCACTTTTTATCCCCGAAGAATATCGAATTATGGAGGCAATTTTAATGATGGTGCAGACCTTCGGGAAGTCCTATCACATAACGGATTGCACAATCTCCGTTCAATGTGAGATAATCTTACAAAAACTTTACCCCGTTCAACGCTTCTAACTCAATCTGACCCAAGAATAGATAAGATATCATAGGACCAGCCATTTAGGCCACTAAATCCGGTATTTTATGCTACAATCCTTTGTCGATATGATGTACGTTTAGCAGCAGTTAATCTATAAATGAAGGTCTGCAATGTTGTAAACATGCATATACTTTCGTACGTCGATCTATATATATTCACTGATGTCGATTTGTAGTGATCGAGAAAAGGTGTGTCTGCTATTGTAATCAGTACTCCCCACACCGACTTTGACTGGCAGTAGGAATGGGGTCCTTCTCCAACTCCTGTGTAATTGGCATTAGTAAGGAAGGCCTGCCATTGTAATGAATAGTTCACTTCTCGATTTGACTTGCAGAAGGCAAGGGAACATGCAGTTTTGTCTAAAACTCCCCTACCGGATTGTGTTTGGTAGTAGGCCAGGGTGCCCGCAATTATAAACAAATGTCCTCATCTAAAATGTGATCGGTATTAGGCATAGTGGCCTGCTATTTTGATGGAAACTCACCAACTTGGTGTGACTGACAGCAAGCTGGCTGGCAGTAGGAAAACGGCCCTGACATTATAATGATAACGGCACAACTCAATTTCGACTGATAGTAGGGTAGTTGCTTGCCATTATAATAAAAACTCCTCAACTGTTATCTGTCTGGAAGTAGGAAACGGGGGGGCCGCCATTGTAACGAAAACTCCCCAAATCGATTGTGACCGCACAGTAGGCAATGGGGCCTGCAATTATTATGTAAACTTCCCAAGTCGATTGTGAATGGCAGTAGGCAAATGAGCCTGCCGTTATCATCACAAATCCGTAACAAACACTTTACATTGGAAAGAGCGTATGGGGACCTCCACATGCTGTTTCTCGGATAACGCTAAGAGACATGTAATTTTAAAACAATCTTATTTACTGCATGTACAGTATTTACTTCAATATTCAAATACAATGTAGAATACTGTAGCAAAGCATGGGTACATTTGCTAGTTTAGTAAATTGGATGGATTCAGTGTCAAGTGTTGAAACAGATACAAACAATGATATCTACACATGATTCCTAATTTTAAAACATAAGTACAAAGCTCATGTTGGAGGATTCATCTAAGTCTGAGAAAGGATTGCTTCAAAATCAACACAAATTGCCCATCATAACAGAAAAAACATCAGTTATGTCTCAAACAACACAAACTACCACACAAGACGCCAATGTCTACCTAAACGCACATACCCCTGATGCATTCTCATTTCAACTGCAGAATTGGTCTAGTTGGAAGAAACGATTCAAATGATACCGCTCAGTCAGTAAGCTAGATCAAATGCCAGGTAACAAACACATTGGTATGCTGATCTATTGCACGGGATAAAAGGCAGAGGAACATCTAGTTTCCCTAGCGATCCCCAATTACAAAGTACATGATTTTAATTATGTTCTGAAATCTTTTGAAGACTATTTTGTCCCTAGAAAAAATCTAATTTTTGAAAGAGCAAAATTCTTCCCTCAGAAGCAAGGGGCATCAGAAATGGTGGAAAATTTTATTACAGACTTAGGTGCCCTGGCAAAAAATTGTGATTGGGGAACTCTAAAAACTTAGATGATCCTTATGGGCATAATTACAGGCATGCTGGATGAGTTGTTGAGTGACAGGCTGCAGTTGGAGACAAAATTAACACTTGAATCCACTGTTACGGCCTTCGAAAGTTTAGAAGAATTGTTTTGAAAAAGCAAGAACTTGAAATTGCAGATAATAATCATGTGAAGAAACCCCAATCACGAATTAGGGACCCTCGCAACATTCAGCAGCCAGCGGCATCTAGATTTGACAACGAAAGTAATAAGCAGTGTATTTGGTGCGGCTATGGTCCTTCTCATCACCGTGGCAAATGTCCAACCAGAAATGAGCAGTGTAGATCTTGCAAAAAAGATTGGCCATTTTTCAAGGGTCTGCCTCACATGCAAACCTAAAGTACATGAATCCACAACACAAGATAATAATTCAGAAAATGGGTTTGTAGATAGTGTCAACGAAATTACCTCGGATCCTTGGTCAGCAACTTTATTACTAAATGACAGTGACTCCATATGCTTCAAAATAGACATAAGAGTAGATATGTTAATATTAACAGCTGATATAAAGCTAAAAAAGAAAATTCCCCTTCAGAAAAGCAAACAAAAGCTTCTTGGTCCATAGAGATCTGAACTGCCACTGATTGGGATGGTTACCATTAACGTCAATTATAAATGCAATACTTTTGAGGAAATATTTTACATTTCAAAAGAGGAACTCTGCTGCTAAGTAGACTTGCTATATCCAATTGGGCAGAGTAGCTACAGTTATGGAAGTCCAGAATTCAGATTCTCGGCATTGCGAAAATCAATTTCCTGGCCTCTTTAACGGTCTAGGTTCTATGTCTATTTGTGGTAAAATAGAGTTGAAAGACAATGCCAAACCTTTTGCTGTTACAATGCCACAAAAAGTGCCCTTACCTCTTTGGAGTCAAGCTAAAACAGAGATCGATTGAATGCTCAAGATAGGAGTCATCGAACCTGTCGAGAAGGCTTCTGAATCATGCGCCCCAATGATAGCAGTTCCAAAAAGGTAAATCAAGTATGAATCTGCGTAGACTACACCAGACCAATCACCCCGCCCCCGCACTGATATAAAGCTAAAAAAAAGAAAATTCCCCTTCAGAAAAGCAAACAAATGTTCTTTGGATTTTTCAAAATTGAATGCCAACATGATGTTTGGCAAATCCTTCAGAGGAAGCATCTCTAATTCTCTTAACCTTCCGTACGCCATTCAGAAGATTTAAATTTACCTCTGGTTTGACTTCAGCTCCACAACCTTTTCAGTGCCGATACTGCAAAGCTTTTAACAGTCAGCAGATCATGAAGATTCATATGGATAACACCTTAGTTTGGCGAAAAAGTCAAGTGAAACATGACCAGGTCTGTGAAGAAGTTTTGACAAAACTAAAGAAGGTTTGTGTCGCTCTAAACAGAGATAAATGTTTATTTTCAGTTAAAAGAGTAACATTTTTGGGATAAGTATTGTCAGCAAACGGAATTGATAATGATGATAATGCCTGTTGTTTACATGGGCCTAACATCTATGACATTGGCCCAGACGGAATTTCTATCGAGCCAGACAAAGTAAAAACTATTACCAAACATGAAGCCACCTACGGACATTAAAGGTTTACAGCGTTTTATAGGGATGGTTAATTTCATAGGAAAATATATCCCTAACTGATCCCAAATTGCTGAAGCCTCAGCAAGAAGAAAACATGGTATTGGGGAGAATCCCAACAAGTTGCATTTGATAGCATTAAAAACTTCTGATTGAAGCTCCACAATTAGCATTCTACAGCACTGAAAATCCTACAATGATATCAGTGGATTCTTCATCCTTTGGATTGGTGGCGTACTTCTCCAGCAGCAAGATGATTCTAAGTGGTGTCCTGTCTCCAACATATGAAGAGTATTGGCATCCAGCAAGCAGCATACTCCAACATAGAACACGAGGCGCTAGCCCTGACCTGGTGCTGTGATAAATTGCAAGAATATATCGTAGGCAAAGACAATTTTGGAGACTGATCACAAACCACTTTTGAAGATTTTGCAGACACTAATTTTGAACGACTAAACTCCACGTCTTCAGCGATTATGAATAAGGCTAATGCGTTACTCATACAAAATAGTTTGCACACCGTGGAAGCACCTGATTCCTATGGATTGGTTGTCCAGGAACCGTTTGGAAAATATAGAGCGGTAAAACTTGGAAGAAGATATAGATACATACGTAAAGGAAGTTGTCTTGTACATCCAAACAACGGACAGTGACATACAGTGAATTGTAAGAGTTCTGCATCAAGATCGTGTATGCAAGTCCTTATTCGACATTGCCATCGCAGGTTGGCCTGAGCATTCAAAGCTTCCTGCGGATTTGCTGCCATATTATGGCGTGAGAGATGAAATCACAGTCGTAATTGACATGTTGTTAAGCAGTACATGGTTTAGAGTACCAGCTGTGCTGCGGGAGGAATTCTTAAACAGAATCAATGTCGGTCACATGGGCATGACAAAATGCCGTCTACGCAACTGTAATAGTGTTTTGTGGCCTGGCATATCTCAAGATATAGAGAGACTGGTAAGCCTCTGCCCTCAGTGCACCCAATACAGAGTCCAGAAAAATGAACCCCTTCTACCAGACAAGATGCCCTCATGACCATGGGAGCAAGCGGCAATCAATCTCTTCAAGACTGATGGAAAATGGCTCATCACTATTAAGGATTGCTACTCTCCCTATTTTAAGATCGCAATGCTGAAAAATATATGTGCTTCAAAAGTGATAAAGTGCAAATCCACGTTTTGCCAATTTGGTATACCGGTAGTCATCAGAATTGATAGTGGCTCACAATTCAGCCTTAGAGACTACTCACAGTTCCGTGATTTGCTAGAGATTATAATTTTACATTGAAGACCAGCAGTCCATACCATCACCAGAGTAACGACTCTGTGCAAGCTGCTGTCAAAATAATGAAATAAATATTAAAGGAAAACAAAGACCCGTACCTAGCTCTTCTTGCCTACAGAAAGACACCAATTGAAAATGGATACAGTCCGGCCAAACTTATGATGGGCAGAAGACAGAGACGTCATACTCCAATTACCTGCCACACTGGACAAGAATACTACTTGCAAGTTGAAGAGAAGGAAAACAACTATAGAGCGAAGAATAAGTTTGACACAGTGCAACAAGCCTTCTACCTCTGAATGTAGGCGAGTCAGTCTGGGTTCGGAACCTAAAGCGGCCTGGTACAGTGCTATGAAAAGCCAAAGAGACATGGTCATACTATATCAAGACAGACAAAAGTGTGATTCGGTGAAACAGAGGGCATCTGCTGCCTTACTCGGGATCTGCAAAGGCGGAATAGAGGTCCCCCACCAACTTCATATGCTGCCCTTTAAATCTAGAGCCCTTGGGGCCAGCACAATTGCTCCCTAGATCAACCTCATCAGGCGGTGTGACACCTCTGGTCTCTCTCCAGCTGCCTCCTCAGAGACATTCAGACCTTCAGCCCCAGACACACACAAAAGGTGCAACCGGTCGGATGCCTGTTGTGGAGGCACCACCTTAGCCTTAGGAGCCTGTACTCACGAAATCCAGACGTCAAGTGAGATCTTCCCAGAGGCTTAACCTTTGAGGGAAGGATTTTGTGAAGTTGGCATCACTTCGATACTTAACTGGCGGCTATGTGTGTAACCTATTTTGTGTGCTGTACATTCTATGCTGGCTAGACCGTCAGCTGGATTAGGGGTATTATTTTTTTTAGGATTATCAGTTATTCTTGTTGTGTATAAATGTGAACTTGTGCCTCTCTAAAGTGTTTATGATCATGGCAATAATATGACATTACATGTGTGTGGTAGAACAAAAGTATCCTGTCTCTTATCCGCATGAATGGATTTCCAAGAACAGAAAATTTCTTGGAAAAATCCACAACAAAAGGAAATATGGCTATACAGGAAAGTAAGAGTCAATGTAGGATCATATATGCCTAAAGTATTTAGAGTGAGTGAATTTTGTTGTTTATCAACCACAGTCTTGTACATGACTTATGTAAGATGTAAAAGAATTTTCTGGCGTAATTTATTTTGTGGCTTTTGTTCTAAAAACATTTTTCTTTCTGAAATTAGCTACAAGGCAGTTTTTTTATTTTCCTTTATGTTCTTGACAACAATTATTTCTCACCATTTATTGATCCCTATGCTGGTTTCAGTGTTAAGTTCATAATAATTATGGTGTAGCCTGCATACCTAATACAGTACTTTATCATACATAGTCTCTTCCCTCCACCTCAGTGATCATTTTAGTCAGCAGCGCCCTGGGCTCTCACTTTTCCTTGCCTGGGGCTCATTTATATCTCCTACTTCCCTTAATCATTCTAAACTACTTTTTGTAAGTTGTTTGTTATGATCATTTCTTCCTTATCCAATTTGATATATGAGTGATGAGTACTTATGCTATTATGGTGAAACAAAGTGAAGAATCATGAAAATTAGTAGATTATTTCTCATTGTCGTCATAGTGGCCTGAGGACATTTTTTCCCCCCACAAAGTATGAACAAATGTATAGCATACTATTACATAACAAATTAAATTTCAAAAGGATAAAAATAGAAAGCATCTTTATATATAGGCCCATTTTTAAAAGATCTTCAATACCATATCTTCTGAGGTTAACCTTTGGTTGGAAGTATATGCACTACTTTTCTTACATTTATTACATACACCTTAACCAAAACTTGAATGAAACCAGCTAAAATATGAGATCCTGAATTCAGTCAGGTTTTATTCCCATATTACCAAGTTGATTTCTATATAAAATAACAATGAGAATCTTGCAAACTATGACTTAGATTTTGTTCCATTATTAGATAACCAAGGTTAGATTTTAAGACATTATTCAAAAATTTTGTTAAGGTATATGTTATAATGATGTAAAATAATTAATACTGTGCCTTATACAAAGTTCAGGCTACTTGCCCTTGCCTTCTATTTTTAGAAAGGAATATATTATAATCATAAAACAGCTTTGTTTTCTTCTTCAACTTTATTTTTAATTCTGTTATAAAGTTTTTCTTTTGTGCTGCTGAACAATATTTTATTCTTTATATCTTTCAGCAATGCAGTCAATTAATAGCTAACAATACATTTCAAAACATAAAATGTTTGAAATGTCATGGCTCTTGAACATTTTATGCATGCAAATATTTTAATCCAAAGTTTCAGCCTCATAAGATCATACAATTCCTTTCATTTTCAGTTTTGCTGAAATAAAAAATTAAAATTATGTTCAACAATCACAAAAGTTGTGTTTTAAGTAAATCAAGTAAAACAGATGAAACACGTATCTAGATATCAACTCAACAACCTGATTGTTGTGTCTCTTTAGATGCATGTTGTCTTTTCACTGGGCAGCAAGCACTTCAATCTTTCTTGCCCAGCATATAATAATCATGAATATATAAATCATGCTATGATAACTACCTAAATGTGATTTCTTCTCTAATGATCAGCTTTTTTATATATTTATATATTATATAATAGGTTTCTTTAACAGACTAAGAAAGAAATTAACAGGAAGCCAAAGAGCTTTAGTTTCATAAATAGGGTGATCATAATTATGTAGGATGACACTAAGAAATTGACACTTAGATATTGACATTATATCTGATGTATGCTACAAGTTTTGCCTCATCAGGAAAGGGGGAACCTACAGCAATCTCGTAGAAGTTTTGAGCAGTAAGTGTCTAATAGTGCCAGGAAATAGCTGTTCAGCATTTAATTATTCCAAAATCAGTCAAAGCACATGTATGAAAAATTTCTCGACAACAGTAAATTAGTTAATGTTTTACTAACTAATCTTACAGCTTTTATAAAATTAGAATAATTTCAGTAAGTATTACATACTTACTTTTATTATTTAATGATATTTACAGTTTCTATACAGGTATTTAATATATGATTTTCACTCCCATGATGAAACATTTCAACACATCATAAGAGAAATTGGTTGCGCTTAAAATTGAGCTTAAGTTAAGTGTAAATGAATCTTTATAGAGTAATTGTATTGTATGAATAACAATGCAGTGAAAAAAAAAATTAATATAACAAGTACTATGAAACCGTTGCCAAATTATGATCATCAGTATATTTATATATATATATATATATATAATTACATATTATACATTTTCTCCTTATCCTAAACAATATGATTATTTCAAGTATATCATTTTACGGCATGATCTGCATTTTAATGAGCTAAGTGCATTCAGGTTAAGTAACATAAAACTTCCAGATTTTTCATTAACTATGCAAATGAATCAAATACAACTACAGTCCCTGTAATTAGTTCTGAAAAATACAAGAAATTACTTTCCCTTGATTGTAGGATTAATCTGTGTGAAGTTCTCAGCTTCTATTTCAAATTCTACTAACTTAATGGATATCAAATTAAGTACTTATCAAAATGTTCTTATATTTGCCATTATTGTATTATTTTTAAACTCTATTCCTTACAGTTCCATTCTTTATCTAAAAATTACAAAAACAAATTGTCAAAGAGAGTCTTCTGAAACAAAATGTTTGATTCAACCACTTCATGAAAGCTGTATAAGGCAGTCTCATCACTAAATGTTTGGTTATTATATGATGAATTATTGTTAAATTCTGTAAAATTCAATATTTTTATTTTTTGGTTTATGTATTTGCAAAAAAATTTGAATTGCCTGTTAATGTTTCACTTAAATGATAACCTACATGCATAAAGTACTGTAAGTACCGTAACAGAAGGAATTCGTTTATATCCAATTATTCTCAGCATTAGAATTATAAAGCTGATTACTGTCTCATAATACTAATAAGCTCTCTTCACTTCATGCAAATAACTTATGTTTCAAGAACTGTTTGACAGTCTAGCAATGCAGTCTGATGTAATTTGGTCACCCTATTTATAAAAAATAATTAAATTAATCTAATACCAACTTGCTACAGTATATATAATATAGTAATTCATAGTTATTCCTTTTTCATTCCAATTTACAGTGTGTTCTGATAGCTATTGTACCCAGCACTCTAGACTGCTATAAAAATCATCAGTGAATTATATCACTCGCACACTGTTCTTATTCTTTTTTGTTTTTTATAAAAGAAAAAGAAACAGATCAAATGAAAACTCAATATGAAGAGGCATGCAGCAGAGGTTAGAGTATGGTTGATGCAGGTGATAAATACATTGCGGCTGATTTATGATTACTTATGTTGTTCATTTTCATCCTTACTAACTCCATTTTAAAGGTAAGAAAATTTCTTATCTCCAGAAAACCAATAGTTCTCTAAAAGACTTTGAACTATACACACTGATATGATGAATTAGCTGCACATTTTTTTCTTTCTGTTAGCACATTCCGCAACCATACACTTCAAGGCTTTTAAGATCTTTCTTAGTTCACAAACATAATATCAAAAATTTTATCATAGCATGGTACTTCTCAGCATCAACAACTGATACTATTTCCTTTATTTCTTCATTTTATAGTACGCCATCAATGTTCAAAACAATCTTTATTTCAAATATACCTATGCTGAAAAATCTACCAATGAAATCTATGTGTGTACGTAATGGTTGCACTGAATGATATACACCCATCCACAATCACACTGCAGCTGGACAATTGTAAAATATGCAGTTTTAACATTCGGAATAAGAAAAATAAACAGTTTATACATTAATATTTTCATATGTAACTTGAATAAAATAAATATGACTAGCATATTACTTGAAATATTAATTTATTAATGGACCATTCATTTTCTCGAAATCCTCAGAAATGTATTTTCATAATATTAACCTAGACATTTAATTTAACCTGAGACCCAAAAGTAAATTCTTAAGTACTTTTGCATCCTAAGTAATTATGAGAGAGGTAAATCCTATTTTAGCCAAACATATATAAAAGCATGAAGCAACATTTCTGTATTTCTTTTGAATGAACCATAGGATTATTTTAAACAAAAACATGAGACTAGATTAATATATCTTCCATTCTTTCTCAAGGTCGTAAAATACCTTTTTTAATATACCTGAGAGAAATGGTAGACAAACCATGTCACTTTCAAAAGTATAACCATGATATAATTCAGGATTGTCATGCATCTTGGATGCATTTTATCACAATGATGACTTAAATATTGAAAGAAAACATTTTCTACAATAAAAACTCATTGAGAAGATAACAAGCAAATAAATAAAAATAACTTTTATACAGTATTTATTAAATATGGATCTAAAATGTAATTATCAAAATTAAGATTACTTCAAAACCACTGTTACACACCATTGCTCCAACCTCTCATGAACATTAAATAAATATGATTTGTGATATTTCTTAGATGTTACCCTATAATACTCTGAAAAATATCCGTTACTAAAAAATGCAGCCTAAATTTGCTAAGAGGTGAACCATTTCTCTCTAATAATTCAATTAAGTGTATTTGATTTTCAGGACAAAATAAGTATCTTGTAATTTTTGTCATTATGTAATCTACAAGAATTTTTTGAACCTCAAAAAAACCAATGCTTGGTCCCAAAGTGAATCAAGTATTTGTTAAACTTCTGGTCTTACACTTTGCATTGTTGTCTCACCTCTCAGCAAATTATTTTATTATTTTATTTATTCATTTTATACAAATTGTGTGCATGTATTTATATGCTCCACTCATTTCATATCTTGCCTTTTTGCATATATGGCAAGAAAAAATCAAAATATATATATACTGTTATATTATACATATTTATATCATATATTATTATAATAATGGATATAAACTGCAAAAAAGAAGGAACAGGCTAACCATATATTCTGCTTAGGTTGTGTCAGTGTGCTACCAATAAAAAAACATGGTACTTTCTCAGTCAGATAATAAATAGTATTTTAGCCGATGACTTCTTTAAAATAATTTCCACATAGTTTCACTAATTACTAGCACCAGATTTAGATGCATGTTGTCTCGTCTTTGTCCAGAGATTGACTAGAAGTCTAAAGAAAAATCGAAGAAGAAACTGAACACTGATGTAGACAGATGAATAAGTACAATGTGAACCAAATACTCAACTCTTTTTTATCGTCCATTTTCAGATGTCCATTTGATTCACATTGTATACTAGTTTCTGTGGTTTTAAGTTGGAGGACACAGCTGCTAGCAACTATAAATAGTTTATCTCTCATTTTTATTTCTTTTTGTGTGTTGAAATGCACTGTTTACAGTTGAGACGTCAGTCTTCTGTTGTGCTCTCCCATAGTTCAGTCCATTTTATAATTTTTTTGGTTTGTTTTTAATTTTTTTTTGTGATCATGATTCCAGTTTTCAGCTACGTTTGCAGATTGTTTACATAACGAATGAAGTGGATTCATACAAATGGTATATATGTTTATCATTACTATGATTGTTATTATTATGAATCTAATAACTTATTCTGTACAGTCATGGATGGTAGACAAGTTCAAATCTCTTGAGAACCCCTGACAAAACTGTAAATAGCAGCCATTCATGAAATAAAACTTTAAAGAGTCATTCGTATTGACTGGAAAAAATGAAATACAATTTCCAAGGATTAATGTTAACCAATATGCACAATCACCACAGGCTATTTTCAACATTCCATTGAATATAACTTGAGCCATGTGGTACAAATAAGTACAGAATGGCAAACACTGAAATATAATAAAAAGTAAGAATTATTATGTAGCAAAGCACATGAAATAGACTTTGTAAATTACATCATAAACAGAAATTTGAGAATGACTGAAAACTTCCACAGAAGAGATTCTGCGGTGTCCCCCTTGGTTATGGCACAGTTAACTAACGTAGCATATTTTGGTTTTTAAAAAGGGATCACTAGATTTTCTTTGATTTGTGAAAAATCTATTTGAGAGAGTACACCAAAGTTGCTCTTTTTTTGGTTCCACAGGAAAAACATTTACACAAATAATTGAAAAAACATACCCTGTATCCAAGAATCACTTCATAGCAGTTTTATTCTTATATGGGGGTTCATATTTTAAATATCAACAGACAAGTGGAAAAAATGTTCTTGTATGTTGCTCTTATCCTTCTCTACCCCCGCGCACTTATGGATTATCAATTGCAGTCCCTTGTGTTTGTGTCTTCATATTTCATTATATATATTTTTTTATTTGTGCACTGAGTTCTACACGAAAGGCAGCGCAGTAATTGAACTGTTGAATTGTGAGAGCACATTATGAGTAAAGAAGTTTTAAATTAATGGGGATTGCACTAATAACAAAATAATATAACATTTAAAAAAAAGCTTCATCGATGCCAAACAACTTGCTGGTTTATTCCCATATGCCTACTTTTCTTCCGATCTGCTGGATCTTCTTTCCATCACACAGTTAAATGTTCAACAACGTGTTATTTATCATATACTTAAAGAATATATATTTTATCAAATGCTTTGTACCATATGATGCACAGTAAGTTGTAATCATGAAAGGATAGGTACATTTAAACTTACTAAAAATGGCACTAACAAGAACCATAAAAATTAAAGTAATACTTCAGAGGATTTAGTTTTGAATAAATGCTCAGTTTATTTACACCCATACAGATAGTTCTCTTAGCATTCCATTAATGATATGACAATAGGAAGTTATTTTCTTGAAACAAATTTATTACCAACACATTTAATAAAAGCAATGGAATTCTAAAAGAAGATAAATATTTCTTTGCAGAAACTTCAAAACGTGCAGATTATTTTTCTCTAAAATTGTACTGGCTCTGGTAAATAATTTATATATCAGTGTTATATCTTGATGACAATATAATACCAATAAAAGATATCACATGTTTACTGTGAATTCCTACTTAAGTAATTCAGTCAGGTATTCTCTTTTCCCTTGTTATGTTCTTTTGTCATTGGAAAATGTTGTGTGTTTGATCTTTGTTGGGTGTAAACAAAGGAATGTTAGCAAAGTTGGAATGCATTAGTGAATTACAGCAACTGTGAGAGAACACTGTAAGAGATTTAATTACATTAAAAGTACCTAAATAGCGTAGGATTTTGAAATAAATAGTTGAAAATTTGGTAGAAATGAGGAAAAGGAAGCAGAAATTAGGAAAATTATGTTATTGTACATACATCCCTTCCACTAAAATTAGAAATGGATAATTGCACACAAATAATTTTAAAACTGTTAATAACCAGATTAGCTTTTGTTATAATCTATTTCATAAGAATATGAACTTAACAACAAGAACATTGTATTAATTGTGTTTCCTAAATTATATTGCACACAATTCATCAATGCTTTCATCCTTTTGTGTGTGTCCTGCTAACAAACTAAAATTCTGCTTAGTTACACCTTCTTTGGATTATGCTTTTTTATATATACATACAGTATATCCCCCTTGATTTTGTTCCTCTTTATACATAGTAGGTTTAATATAATACTACAAGCCTATATCTACTTTCTCTAGCTACCTTCCAATTTGCATTTCTTTATTTACTCTGTGACTAGATTAAATTGATCTTCAGCTTCACTCACTACAAAAGTCTGTTTCCATTCTAAAGCTTGAGGTTCATTAGTTTTAAATGTACACCAATACTGCAGAATTAATGAATGAGCTTTCTACATAATCTGTTAAGAATTATAAAAAATAAATAGCCTACTAGGAAATATATTGTCAATGATCTGATATGAGGCTATGAAACATTTTATCTTAACCTGGCCATTTCCCTTTCATAAAAATATTGCCTTTGATCATACAGAAAATGCATCTATTCTTAGAGCGCTAGCTAACTAAGCAGCCAACAAACAAAATAAACATGTAATAAGAATTATTTTAGGCAATAACAAAAGCATCATATTTATTCCTGTATTATGCAACTATATAAGGAGACAATATTTGAAATTTTAAATATTTCTCTCTGTATTTTAACCACTGTTAAAATACCATTCTCCCTCAATGTAAAATCTTAATTTTTCTGATGCAGTCCTACGTTTTTCAGAGGGAAAAAAAAACTTTTAAAATACAAAATATAAACAGAGTGCTAATAAGCATAATTATCTATTGATATGTAGCTTTATAATATTTTTATTCTTTTTAACCTGTGCTCACATATAATTTATATGATAAGTGCATGCTACTTGATTAAGGTGTATAACAATGCAAAGAAGATGCAAGACTGTGTACTGGTAGTTTAAATAGTTCAGTACACATAAACATTTATCTGTTTTAACCACTCAGACTTATAGAATGGAAACCTTTTGACTAATCTTCTATCACGAAAGACTTGTGTGTGAGCTCCTAAGTGCATATTTCCCAACCAACGTACTGTCGAACGTTTCCCAACACGATGCCCAAAATCGCAACAGACAAGACATAAAGAACCGTTTGAAAAATTATATTTTTATTAAAAAAGTTCTCGCTTAGGTCATTAAAAAACTATGGGGTGATAAATCATTTTTTAAGATGTTTGTTCCACGATTAATTATAAAGAAAATGTAGAAAACCTCTTCTATATTCTTTGGCTTTTAAAGAGGTGCTATGATTATTTATAGTGACTATATACTTCATCTCTCACTTACTCGCAACATCTACAAACTACGTATGTATGTTTTCATGTATATGTATGAATATTTTGGTACTTTGGTTAATTCATATTCACTAAAATTGTAGTAGAAATATTACATTATTAATTATTTTGTATCATTTCATTATAAATATTAGGTTTCATTACACCATATTTATGGGTTATTTAATTACATATATGGGAGATGGGGAGGAGGGGATTCAAAATCGGTGGATACTCTTGAAACTTGGCATCAATGTAAAGCATTTAGGCTGTTGGCCCCCAAAAGCATTGAAATATACATATCGGTATATATATATAAAAAACAAAATTCACCATGAGACTATTAATTGAACATTGAAAACATTTGAAAACCTCGAGATAAAGGCATGAGCAGGTATCAAGTATGAAGGCTTCCTTGTTTTCACTGATATAGGAGCACAAAATAATTAGTGTCAAGTTAGGCATACAAAGGAGGTTGCTATGTCATCCTTAGCAACAAAAATATTTTCTACTATTCACGATATAAATATATATTAATTTTTTCCTTCATCTACTAACCGTGAACATTTCTCAATTCTATCAACCAACACACAAAACACATCAAGTAGTCTGTTTACTGACAAACAATTTGTTTACGAACGAGAGGATGAAACGGTCTGTACAGATACACATTATAATTGCAAATCACAGCCCATTTGAAATTTCTCGAGCAGTAATAGTTCTACGGTCCAATATAAATATTTCGTCCATGTGAAATACCGAGTCTTATTTCGCAAACTCGTTAACTTTAACAAGAAAAAAATATCTTTTTTTTCTTCTTTTGGAGACCAAGAGCCATAACCTCAATGTTTTATCCACACTCGTCACCTTAATTACTAAGCAAAAATTGGTTAAATCACTTTCTTCACTGTAGGTAGTTATTTTGAAATATAATAATAAATACTTAAGTTATGGTAGTAATAATAATTATAATAAATAATAATTATAATAATAATAATTTATATAATAATATGATAAGAATATGAAGCTTTCTAGCTACTATCTAAGTAGTTTTGACCTAGTATACTAAGTTGTTGTGGAGGGAAGGGGATGGGGGTATTGGGAGCGGAGCTACAAAATTCCGCACCATGTGGCTAATACTTTTCAGGAAGTATAAGAATGATGTGTTAACCAGTCACTGAACAACCGATGAACAGTGCCAAGCTGAGCCACTTTTCCCAAGCATATCTTCCGGGCATATTAAAAATTTGCTTTTTTATCCTTCCTTCTTTCTGTCACTGAGACTTCAAGAGTTGCAAACGTACAACTACAATCGTCCAAGTAAAACAATTACAGTGTGATGCTAGCCGCATTCTCTCCTCTCCTCTAGGCACGGCCAATTGAGAAATCTGTAGGACAAAAGAGAATATCAAAATTAGATTCAAGTTCTCTCTCACAAATTGGTTTATTAATTAACAAAATTCTTTTCAAAAGTGCATTGACTATCAAAGAACAAAAATTAAGTGTTTAAACAGTGCAATATCCAGGTTTGATTACGTGTTGATACATCTCTTAAAATTTCATAATATTAAAATATTACAAGTTGTTATTTTTTATCTGTCTAATTTTATACAATTCAAAATAGCAGTGAATCACATTAAAATCATACATGGGAATTAGTAACAACAAACTAGTGAATTCTGGCATGGCATTCTGACAATAAGAAAAGTTCAGTTCTTTTGATACATGTATTATTTATACATTTTAAGGAGATAGAGCTTTCAGGGATCATTAGATCCTATATGGCTAGTTCAGCATGAAAACTTAACAGCATTTTATAAGCTAATCATAAGAAGATGATTGAATTGCATTGCACACACAATAATTTTCAGAGATTTAAAGTATACACTTATGCTAAATAAATTTATTATACATATTAATTAAATATGTTTTCTATCTACTGTCACATCTAAATGACTGAATCAAACTTTAAAATATTTAAGGATAAAATTGCAGATACTCAAAATACCATATAAGCTACTTTCTATTCTGGAAATATCATTAGGTAAGATTGAGGAAGTGAACTTCATGTTAAAGATAGAATAAATGCTAATTTTGTTGCTAGGTGCATGGTTCTATGATGTAAAATGGTATGGGCAGAGTAGTCAGTATAAACTTTCATGAGCGTGTCAAGAAGTATTTTTGTGATTTACGAGCTGTAAATCAAAAATGAATGACCGTAATTATGTAATGTGAAAATTAAAAATGGAATAGTGGCGAGTTCCTTATCACAAATCAAAGGATACAAAGGAATGTACTGTTTCACTTCATAAGCTTCTGAAAGATGATGAATTTGAAAATAAATGATGTTTGACAATTTCTTGTCAAGATAACAGACCGGGATGTCTGTGAAACCCAAGTGTTCTTTTGCTATTGGTTTTGTCACACCAACTCAGACAGGTCTGAAGGTGATAACGATTTAGGGTAGGGCTAGGATGACAATGAGAGAGGACAAGGCTATAACTGGCCTTTATTAAGGTACAACCCCAGAATTTTGGTGTGAACATGGTGTGAACATGGGAAACCACAGAAAACCATCTTCAAGAGTGCAGACAGAGGAGTTCCAACTCATCATCTTCTAAATGCAAGCTCATAGCTATGTGACCTGATTTGCACAGCCAACTCACTCAGTGAACTCAAATGTATACTCCATTGCTTGAAGATGGCATTTTAAGGACTTAGCTATAGTGTCAGCTCAGCAACAAAAATCCTACTTCCAAATATCAGTCCATCTACGAGGCATGTTTTTTAAGTAAGTACCGTGTTTATATTCTGCCGATGCAGCGCTGCGGTCGGCATTCCATGCATGCGTGCTGTGTACCTGCATCTATTGGCAAGGCTGAGATGCCATTACGGTAATAGTCGCCCTTGTGTATGTTTGTTGGCAAGCATTTGAAATGGCCTCGCCGATCGAGAGTCCCGCCGACTGTGAAGTTCGGTCTGTTATTAGTTTTCCGAGTGCAAAAGGTTTGAAAGCTATCGATATTCATCGTGAGATCTGTGCAGTTTATGGACCAAACATCATGAGCGATGGAATGGTTAGGAAATTGGTTCGAGCATTTAAATGTGGCCGCAAAGATGTGCATGATGAAGAACGGACTGGGTGACCTTCAGTCCATTAGTGAAGATTTGGTGCAGGCAGTTGACCGAGCAGTGAGAGAATACAGACACTTTACGATTACGTCGTTATCTGACGTGTTTCCTTAAGTTTCTCGAAGGGTTCTTTATGAAATTGTGAGGGAACGATTAAATTACTGAAAGGTGTGCTCACGCTGGATACCGAAAATGTTGATGGAGGAGCACAAAAGCAGACGTTTGGGCAGTGCCTTAACTTTCCTGGAGCATTACAACGAGGAAGGTGATGATTTTTTGAGTCAAATTGTAATGGGGGATGAAACCTGGGTGGCCTACGTTACATCTCATCTACATCAAAACAGCAGTCTATGGAATGGCAACATTCAAGAATGGCACAATATTCAAAAAAAATTTATCAGATGAGCACCAATGAACAATACCAACAATATGTTTCCAACATACGTGCTTTAACCTATTAAACATTACCATCCAACCATGCTTCTTTCTAAAGGAATATTCAAATCCAACACGATCGACTTTAACCACGGTTCTGGTTTTGCAACAGTACACTTATGATGATGACCATAACCACCTTTGAATGAACCAGCTGTAAAACCTTCAACCTAATGTTCATCCATAAAGTTGGAGAAGCCCCAATTCACGCTGTGATCAATCTCTAGCCAATACGTACACAGTTGCATAAACTTTCATCCAGACGTTTCAGATGTTTTCTAGTCATTGTAAAATAAAATATTTTATTGCTTCCTTGTTCACAAATTCTGGCATTTAGTTAATGTACATATTGTAAACTATGTAAATATCACCTAAAACTTTGTAATAAGCACAAGACCATTGTATTTAGTATTTGATATTAATTTAAGTTTAGTATTAAGTTCCAATGTTAATAGATTTAAGACTTGACCTTAAGATTGGCATTAGGCTGAAGATGCTCAAAACTAGGGCGAAACATGTCCCTAACTAGTGTTTATATTTCATGTAGAATTTAATCACTACAAAATATAATTGTATTGAATAGGTGGACACAGTAATTTTATTCAGGAAAGAATTTTACTTTTTGTATCTTCAATACGGAACAAAATGAGATTAGTTACTTGTAAATTCAACTTCACCCAAGAAAATGAAGTTTAATCAAACCATGTAAGCCCGAAAAATCATGTGTACAGTGTTTTGGGACAGAAAGGGCGTGTTACTGGTGGACTTTTTGCCCCATGGTGAGACAATCAATTCAGCAACGTATTTTGAGACCTTAAACAAATTGCACCGCTCAATTCAGAACAAAAGGCGTGGCATGCTCAGTAAGGGTGTAGTTTTGCTTCATGACAATGCACGCCTACATGCGGCTCATCGAACCCAAGACCTCACCACATCATTTCGCTGGGAACAACTCAATCACCCTCCATACAGTCCCGATCTTGAGCCCAGTGATTACCACTTGTTCCTGCATTGGAAGAAACATATGGCCAGCAAACGCCACGATGATGATGGTGTCAAGATGGCCGTGTTGCAGTGGCTGACAAATCAGGCGGCCAACTTCTATGAGGATGGTATGCAAAAGCTCGTTGTATGATATGACGAGTGCCTCAATATTGGTGGGAATTATGTTGAAAAGTAGAGTAATATGCAGGCTTTCATATAGAAATAAAATTGTTAAAAAATCTCTGTTTTTAATTTATTTCAAAACGGTACTCACTTAAAAAACATGCCTCGTATATTGGGAGATTTTCCAAAGCACAAACAAACACATTCAAATACAAGAAGCCCACATGAAAGGAAGACTACCTCAAGTCTGTAAGAAAATTACTTTGGGAACCAACCATATCTATAGTCCACCTGTGATTTTCAGTGAACCATGAACCATTCTATTAAAAAAAAACCTACTTTATACAGTACTAATGTAGACTGAAACTGAAAAAAAATCCAGATAATTGGATGTTATCTTTACATACTGCTGACTAAATAATTCTGCCTTGTGTATATCCTCAAATATACACTCTCTTTGTTCATTAATGATTCCTGGAACCTGTTCCTGCCTAAAAATACCTATACATACCCTTCCACATTTTTGCTAAAATTCATGACTGCCAATTATACTTGCCATCATCTTACTTATTCTTAGTCGATTTCTTTGCTAAATTCAATTTCCTGGTAAGTTTTTTGTTTTTTCCAACCTGCACCTCAATCTCTTTGTTTCTCTGTTAAAATATAGTGGGTCTTTACCATTCCTTACTGTCTTTAAAAGGTACATACCCTGTTTTCACATTCAACAACAATTGTTTTAAATCCATCCCATAGGCTGTTAACATTTTTATTTAGCATTCTTTAAAACTCCTTCATGACTGTCTTATCAACCATACGGTACTGCCTAATAATGATATTTTCCAACCTTCCTTTCTATCATATTTACTTTTTCACCGATTAAAACCGCTTCATAATCAAATACCATCTGTCACTTCAGTTCCTCTGTAGAGCTCATCTGGTTTTATTTGCCCCACATCTAGAATATTCTTCCCTCTAGTTGGTTCCATCATTTTCTGATTTGGCCGTCCTTCCCAAATTACTTACTATTTGTTGGCCATACTTTCTATCATTTATGTTACCTTCCCAGTTAACATTTGGTAAACTGAGATCACCTGCTACAATCATTTCTTTTTGTGTCGTTCTCCACATAACTGATTATATTATCAAATAAGTTGCTGTCACTGTCACCTCTTCCAGCTCTGTTCACCCCCAAAACATCAAGCTGCCTATCTTTAGAGATGAGCCTTACACCTAGAATTTCATGTTTCTCATCCTTAACTTTTTCATAGCTGAAAATTCATCTTTCACTAGTATGAATACTCCCCCTCCTTTCGATTCTACCCAGTTTCGGGAGAAAATTTATGTATCCATAATATCACTTGTCAGCCATGATTCAGCTCCTATTACAATATCTGATCAGTATATATCCATTGTATTGTTTATAAATCCTCCTCTTCTCTATGAAAGTAGTTGGATTTTACTAACTATAATTAATTTTGTAAACAGGTTTGTTACTTAATTCTCTTTTCATTAATTCACTGCCTAGGAAGTTCAGGAATACAGTTCCTTTCAACAATTACAAATTTTAAGTTCTTACAAACTTCCATTATTGCATCATCTAATGTTAGGGAAAAGAAAAAAGGAACCGTCTGGTTTTACATTTGATAGTTTACAGTGGAGAAGGCCCATCGTGGTGGGACTTTTTGAAGCACATTCAGCTTTATTATTCTCTTACTTCAGGGTTCCTTCCTAACGAACTTCAACTCTACATTCTCCTAGCGGACACAACAAGATCAGACACCGACTTATTCTTCAAATCCATCCTTAAATCTACCTAGATATATAAAATAGACTTTCTCTCCATACTTTTTGACTAATCGACCTTACAGATGGTTTTTTTACACCAGATATGATAAATAATAGCCTATGTCAGATTCAGTTAAATTTTTATTTGTTTGTTTGTTTGTGTGCTTGTTAGTTACAGCATCATGGTAGAATGGATTGGTGGATTTTTATGAACTTGGTAAGTTATATAAGTTTAGAAAAAGGTAAGTGGGATCTTAGCTACAAGTTGTTCAAAACTTTTGAGCAGGAGGGAGCTTCAAAGGGGGCCTTAAACATAAAACGCAATGTTATCTCTTATACTGTTGGTTTTACTGGAAATTTGTTTATAAAATTTATTTAGAATATTAATTAACAAACATTTTTGTTCTGTTCCATTTACTATCAGTGCAGATTGTGTGAAAGTTTAAGCCCGAGAACCAACTCTTTTTGGGGAGTTGCTATGGAAATCGTCCAGGCAATGTTGAAGGACTTTGTGCATTTGTCTGTAGTCTACATTTTGAATATCAAATGAAGGAACAGATTGCATACATACATACATACATACATACATACATACATACATACATACATACATACATACATACATATATACATACATACATACATACATACATCATTATAGACCAAGGCCATCCACAGAGCGCTCCCCAAGCGGTAGCGCTCTGGCTGCGCTCTAGGCTAGTGCTCCGAGCGCTTTGGTGAAAGGTAGTTTCGGAAGTGGTGAGAGGAGCTTGGCTGGCTGAGTGCGCAGTCTGCCTGCCACGTGGAAGTGAGCAGCCAATCCATCAGTCGCTAGTCTAGTCCAATGTGCTTTGCTGACAGCGTGTAACTAAATCAGTTTCGCAGTTGTCATGACTGAACATCATACAAAAAAAAAAAAAGGAGTGGTGAAGCAGTAGCCTTTAGAGCAGAAAGGGAAATTTCATTTTTCTGTACAGCTTATAAAGGGCATGCCAAATGTTTAGTGTGCCACTGAGATTTAATATTTTAAAAAACACAATTTGGAACGGAACTACAGTGCCAACCACAGGGATGATTATGCTGATTTGACAGACGCCAGTTGCCTATCAAAGTTGGAAGAACTGAAAAAAAAATTCAGGCAGCACTATTTTGTATTATTGTTTTAATATTAAAATGCTTGTTTACAAACAGGAATGAAGAAATGATTTAATTATCTGAAGAACACTAAAATTGTGACTCACCAAATTTTTGTCTGACAGGAGATAGAGGAGAGTGAGGTTGGTGGACCTATTTTACGAGCAAGCTCCAAATGTTCGATGTGAATTGCCAAAGCTGGGAAACCCTTTGCAGAAGGGAATTTAATCAAGGAGTGCCTAATGAACGTGGCAGCATGTATTTGTCCTACGGAACTAGTTGAGAAATTTGACAAAATCTCTCTTTCTCCTCAAACTGTGGCTCGCAGAATAGACGATATGGCCATTGATATGGAACAGCAATTAATGGAGAAGGCAGCAAATTTTCCAACACCCTCAACGAATCAACTGACACTGCAGACACAGCTCAGCTCATTATTCTCATTTGAGGAGGTGGATGATGATCTTCAGGTCACCGAGGATTTCCTAGACTTGGTAGCTCTCAAAGACACCACTACTGGTTTTGATATTTTTCAAACTGTGGAGGTGTTTTCGAGTCAATGGGATTAAAATGGGAGCAGTTGATGTGTGTAAGAGCTCCTGCTTTGCGTGGCTTATGCACTGGGTTCCTCAGCTATATAAAATTAAAAATGACAGAGCGGTAGTAGCCTAATGGCAGCGATCCATTGCTTGATACACCAAGAGGCAATCTGTGCAAAACTCTCCAAGCTTATTAAAGACGTAATGGGAACAGTTGTGCAAATGGTAAATTATCTTCACTCCCATGGACTCGTACACTGTCAATTCAAAGAGTTCTTGGATGACATCGAAGTGGAGTATTCGGATATCCTGTACCATGCAAAAGTAAGATGGCTGAGAAAGGCGAAGGTGCTTCATCATGTTCTTTTGCTTGCGAAACGCAATAGATACCTTTTGTTACATTAAAAGGTGGCCTGAAGTTCTTTTGCATGATCATAAGTGGGTGGTGGACTTGGCATTTTTAGGTGACATTACTGCCCATATAATAATTTCGTGTGGCTATTACTAGCCGATTGCAGCCCTTGTAAGGCAGACCCTCCGATGAGGGTGGGCGGCATCTGCCATGTATAGGTAACTGCGTGTTAGTCTGGTGGAGGATAGTGTTATGTGTGGTGTGTGAGTTGCAGGGATGTTGGGGACATCACAAACACCCAGCCCTCGGGCCATTGGAATTAACCAATTAAGGCTAAAATCCCCCGACTCGGCCGGGAATCGAACCCGGGACCCTCTGAACTGAAGGCCAGTACGCTGACCATTCAGCCAGCGAGTCAGACTCTGCCCATATGAATACTTTGAACACTTCGTTTCAGGGCAAAAAGCACAATAGCTGAGATTTGGTGGAAAAAAATTCAAGTGTTCAAAAGAAAATTGATTTTATGGGAAAACCAGTTGTGTGCAAGGAACGCAGGACATTTTCCATTTCTCAAAACAGTGAAAGAAGGTGTCAACTTTGATGAGCACTTGCAGGTAATTTGCTAATTACAAGAAGAGTTTGAAAAGAGGTTTTCAAAATTATCAGAACTCCAAACAGTGTTAGATGTATTTGTTCAACAATTTTCTCTTAGTGCAGACAGTGTTCCACAGCTATTTAAATTAGAGTTGATTGAACTGCAGTGCAATATTTGTCTTAAAGACTGCTTTCTAATGTCACAAAGTTTAGAAGAATTTTACAGTGGCTTTCCAGAAGAAGAATACCCCCTTTTGTATAAACATGCACGTAAAGTTCTTTCATGTCTGTTATTTCAAACTTATGAATAAAGTATCCTGAGTCCACCCAGCTTTCACTCCCGTAAAGCAAAGTTGGTCTGAAAACAAACCGATGCAAAGACAGTTTTGACCAGGAGTTGACTTCTTTCTTACAGAATAGTGTTGATCGCAACTGCAAGCTCAGTGCATTAGCTTTGCTGCACATTGATTCAATCTCACTTACTATATTACCATCCTGGGAGAACACACATCCTAAGTACTTGAAATTATCCACCTGTTCCAGCTTTGTATCACCAATCTGACATTCAGTTCTGTTGGATTTCTTACCTATTGACATCACTTTAGTCCTGGAAAGGCAGTATGAGTTAGTGACTAAACGGTCAGAAAGAGGCTTGAGAAGCCAATTTAAGATCAAGTACCAGCAACAGCCAGACATAGTGCAGTTCAGTGGAGATTGGCTGCACTGGCAGATAAGACACGCGAGTCCTGTGCTCTTCTCCGATGAATCTCATTACACATTGTATCATTCAGATGGTCATCTGCAAGCGTGGAGATGATGTGGAGAGTGATTTCATCCAACAGCTGTGTAATCTACAGTTGCTCATGGAGGTGAATCTGTTATCTGTGAATCTTGATACAACAACCAATCTCCTGATTATTCACAATGGATCTGTACTGCTCGTTGGTACATGGAAGCAGTTGTGGTAGAATGAAGCCACTGGTGCACTTACACTGATTCAAAGAAGTTTACTTGCAGAGGTATGTTGCTAGAATGCTAAGGGTTGCTCAAAGTACTATTTGGTATTTGTGGAAACGTATTTGGCAATGAAAGTGTTGCCACGTGCTCTTTGGTGCTATACGTGACTCTTCACATGAGGAAACCTGGAGAAAACACAGTATTCATGCATAATAATATAATCATTCTAGAGTCAGACCAGTGAAGATTCCTGCAAGAACAACATGTGCAACTAATGTAGTGGACATCTAAGAAGTCTTGATTTGAATCTGACTGAAAATGTCTGGCACCAGCTGGATCAATGCATCCGAGTGAGAAATTCACCATCGCAAACATCACAAGCCCTTAAAGAGGCCCTTTTGGAAGAGTGGTAACATCAGCCTCAACTGAAAGTGCAGCACCTTGTCAGAAGCATGAGAAGCTGTTATCCATATGAGGGGTGGCCAAACTAATTAGATGCTTGATTAACATGTAGACATTTTGATGTTAAGACCAGAGGACACTTTGTTTATGATGCATTGTGCAGTGATGTCATGAATCAGGTTAGTTTTCATTGTGTGTTGATCAACCAGTCACCACTGATCTGCATTTAGGGCTGTTGTCCAGGGTCACAGATTCCATATCAGTTCTTTACCCAGTCTTTTCTTAAATGATTTCAAAGAAGTTGAAAATTTATGGAACCTCTCCCTTGGTATGATTTCTAATCCTGTAAACTGATATTTGCCTCAATTTGTCATCCTGAATTTCAACCTTATCTCATTACTAGCAGTTACCCACGGCTTCGCTTGTGTGGATTTTGTAATTTGATAAAAGTAATCGTTTCTCGGTCCTGTACTAAGACATTATCTAAAAATTCCTAAAATATAAAAAACTCACCAAAAAATTGGGTTTCATACTGTATGTACCCCAGAAACACTTTGTAAACCATGTTTGCGGTATTGCCTTTTGGGGGAAAGATGACCATGTGACAAAGAACTGTACATGGGAGAAACAGTCTCCTCTCAAGTCAAAAAATATAAATTTAAATAATGTTTCTTTATTTTTAAAATGAGATTCCAAATACCTATTTCCATGTCTGTAACATCTTTGAGATATAAGTAGAACGAATAAAAAGAATTCAACTCCTTTATCAATTCTTCTCCCACCCCCACCTAAGTGGATTTTCTGAAAACAAAAAATAATGTTCCTTTATTTTTAAAGGAGATTCCAAACGCCAGTCTTCACGTCTGTAACATCTTCAGTTTTTGGGATATAAGTATCCTCATAAGAAATAATTCAACATGTTCCTGTTTTTTTAAAGGAGATTCAAAAATACTGATTTTTACGTCTGTAACATCTTTAGTTTTAAGATATAAGTACCCTCACAAAAAAAATTTAACTCTTTTTTCACTTCTTTACACTCCCGTTAAGTGCTTTTTCCGAAAAACAAAAATAAAACATGTTCCTGTATTTTTAAAGGACTTTCCAAATACCAGTTTTCACATCTGTAACATCTTCAGTTTTTGAGAAGTAACTCATAAAAAGAATTCAACTTTTTCACACACTTCTCCCCCCTTAAGCGGACTTTCCGAAAAAATAAAAATAAATTTCACTCCTGTGTTAATAGTCTAATAGTGCTATCTTCTTGCCATATGTCTACACAACAGTGTATGTGAATGGAACTAAAGCATGTACCTTAACTTCTTCTATCAAAGTGAAGTAATTGTCATAGCAGTGTTCTGAATAAACATTGCAAATAAATTCAAAGCAATCGGAGAACTTAGTAGAACTCAACAAATAGTTGTGCTCTCTTCTTCGAACATTAAAAAGTACAAGTGAACTATTTGTTTTGTGTGGACAATCTTATAATCTGTGTCAAGTGTAACTTACATTAGGAAGAATGTGGGTTTGATTCTTTTGACATTCAGCTGCATGAAAGTTAATATCTTTATTTTCTCCAAGTCAGTGACCAGTTTATTTACCTTAAAGAAGTGTTTGTGTTTGATTCCATTGAGATTTAACATGGTATCTTTACATTTCTTTAGTCCCTTCATGGAAACAGTTCAAAAATTACACCTCAGACTAATTCATCCAGTACATTGAGGGGGCTTATATGTGTGTGTTCACACTATCCTTCTGAGTGAGTAAGGCGACCCAAACTCATAGTTCTTCATGATCTTCAACAACTTCTAGAACTTCAAGAACATCTAGAGCTGCCCCCGTTGGAGTGGTACGTGGACCCATGGTGCTGAGAGCTGTTCCATGGTGAGGACGGGAAGAGTAGCAGAGCAACGCAGGATATCACCAGCCGCAAGACGGATAAACATCGTGCCCAATCCATCTTCCACTGTATTGAGGTGATATGAACTTGACTTTATGCATTAAACAAACAGTTTCAAAATTCAGAACTTCATTCAAAGCAAATCCTCTCACCCTCTGTACCCACTCCAATTTGATGTTCCATACATGCCCTGCATACTGTCTCATGCTCATCAAGCTAACAAGTATGGGCATTGCCTGGTACAATATCCTTCCATTTTTCACTAAAATTTACATGACTCCCAAAATTGTGTTTGCCATCATTTTAGTTTTAGCTGACTGAATTTCCATAAAGTTCCTTCTATCACTTCTTGCTTCCACAACCATTCACCACTATTTCTTTCTAACCTGCACCTCCTTTTTAATATATTTATTTCTCTGTTATAATATTGCAAGTCTTTCCCATTCCTTATCACTAGAGCTCGGATTCGAGCATATTAGCATATTTTTTTCCTGAATAGTACACATTGAAAGAAGCCTTTCGGTGATATTTTCATCTCTCTGGGACCAACAGAATTTAAATTTATTGAGCATATAAATGCATAAAACTGCGGTTTTCGCAATAGAAGCATATAAATGCATATTATTGTGGTTTACGTCTAACTAGTTTGTTTTTCCACGGTTCACTGGGATTGAGTTTTACAACAATAATGTTGGCCATGTATCTTCCACAACTGTCTGTGGTCTCGTCGATAGATAACCAAATTGGGTGGCTCCCAATGTCTTTCCTGATTGTGTGTAGAACGTGGTGAAAAAAGTACCTGAATGAATATCCTTCGTGGAATGAAGGTATTATCGAGAGATTACCTTCATTACAACAGAGCCAGATCCATAGATCCATGTTAAAATTACTTCTAAATCATTTATATGAGAATGCAGAATACGGCAATCGTGCATGAATTCATACCTTTTCAGACTCTGAAGATACGTAATTTTTATGTAGGGTCGACTCATGAGGCAACTCTCTTCCTGCAAAGTCCTTGAAGAGAGCTCTAATCTCAACATGTTCGACCTTGTAGAGGGGTATGTTGACGCTTAAGAACGCCCTACAAACTCTGGAAGAGAACTCGTCCGAGTGCTGTTGCTGATTGAACAAAGGTTGTATCAGAGCTTGTTTCTTCGATTTCCTTTTTTTAAATTCTTCGACTTTTGCTGAGTGCCCACTTATGGCTTTATGTTGGGAAAATTGAAAACCCTTTGAAATCTTGATCTGAAAATAAATGGGTAGGTACGCACGCATAAGTGAGAAAAAATACATTGAATAAACAAAAATAAAGCATTGTGGATTATGAGCACAGGACTCGCGTGTCTTATCTGCCAGTGCAGCCAATCTCCACTGAACTGCACTATGTCTGGCTGTTGCTGGTACTTGATCTTAAATTGGCTTCTCAAGCCTCTTTCTGACCGTTTAGTCACTAACTCATACTGCCTTTCCAGGACTAAAGTGATGTCAATAGGTAAGAAATCCAACAGAACTGAATGTCAGATTGGTGATACAAAGCTGGAACAGGTGGATAATTTCAAGTACTTAGGATGTGTGTTCTCCCAGGATGGTAATATAGTAAGTGAGATTGAATCAATGTGCAGCAAAGCTAATGCACTGAGCTTGCAGTTGCGATCAACACTATTCTGTAAGAAAGAAGTCAACTCCTGGTCAAAACTGTCTTTGCATCGGTTTGTTTTCAGACCAACTTTGCTTTACGGGAGTGAAAGCTGGGTGGACTCAGGATACTTTATTCATAAGTTTGAAATAACAGACATGAAAGAACTTTACATGCATGTTTATACAAAAGGGGGTATTCTTCTTCTGGAAAGCCACTGTAAAATTCTTCTAAACTTTGTGACATTAGAAAGCAGTCTTTAAGACAAATATTGCACTGCAGTTCAATCAACTCTAATTTAAATAGCTGTGGAACACTGTCTGCACTAAGAGAAAATTGTTGAACAAATACATCTAACACTGTTTGGAGTTCTGATAATTTTGAAAACCTCTTTTCAAACTCTTCTTGTAATTAGCAAATTACCTGCAAGTGCTCATCAAAGTTGACACCTTCTTTCACTGTTTTGAGAAATGGAAAATGTCCTGCGTTCCTTGCACACAACTGGTTTTCCCATAAAATCAATTTTCTTTTGAACACTTGAATTTTTTTCCACCAAATCTCAGCTATTGTGCTTTTTGCCCTGAAACGAAGTGTTCAAAGTATTCATATGGGCAGAGTCTGACTCGCTGGCTGAATGGTCAGCGTACTGGCCTTCAGTTCAGAGGGTCCCGGGTTCGATTCCCGGCCGAGTCGGGGGATTTTAGCCTTAATTGGTTAATTCCAATGGCCCGAGGGCTGGGTGTTTGTGATGTCCCCAACATCCCTGCAACTCACACACCACACATAACACTATCCTCCACCACACTAACACGCAGTTACCTATACATGGCAGATGCCGCCCACCCTCATCGGAGGGTCTGCCTTACAAGGGCTGCAATCGGCTAGTAATAGCCACACGAAATTATTATATGGGCAGTAATGTCACCTAAAAATGCCAAGTCCACCACCCACTTATGATCATGCAAAAGAACTTCAGGCCACCTTTTAATGTAACAAAAGGTATCTATTGCGTTTCGCAAGCAAAAGAACATGATGAAGCACCTTCGCCTTTCTCAGCCATCTTACTTTTGCATGGTACAGGATATCCGGATACTCCACTTCGATGTCATCCAAGAACTCTTTGAATTGACAGTGTACGAGTCCATGGGAGTGAAGATAATTTACCATTTGCACAACTGTTCCCATTACGTCTTTAATAAGCTTGGAGAGTTTTGCACAGATTGCCTCTTGGTGTATCAAGCAATGGATCGCTGCCATTAGGCTACTACCGCTCTGTCATTTTTAATTTTATATAGCTGAGGAACCCAGTGCATAAGCCACGCAAAGCAGGAGCTCTTACACACATCAACTGCTCCCATTTTAATCCCATTGACTCGATGAAAAAAAACCAGCAAGGATTATGAATTACAAACTATCCACTTCATAGCTGTATCAGTGATATAATCTAATGGTTTCGTAAGAAAATTTACTATTGAGGAAGAGAAAAATGGTTCGATCAACATTTTAGACGTTAAAACCACTAGGAAAGGAAATCAATTTTACTTTGGAATACATAGGAAACCTATATTCACTCCAACCATGATTAATAATAACTCTTTACATCCCGACTCACAGAAGAAATCTGCGTATTATAGCTTTATTAATGGGGCCTTTGAGGTTCCTTTAACCAACAAAGAGAGAAATAAAGAACTTGCTTTTATCTAACAACAGGCCTTAATTAATGGCTTTAGTCTTAAAGTTATTAATGGGTTAATCACCAAACATAAATTTAAACAACAAATTAATTTAGTAAAACAGTCAGAGAAAACAAAAGTACGTGAAGTTCACCTACAACAAGCCTAACACTTATGTAATTACAAATTTATTAAAGAAATACGACATCAAGGTAGAGTTTTCAACAAATAATAATACTTGGCACAGGTTTTTCAAACATAACACAGCAAGTACAAAGAAGAAGATTCCAAGATTCAGGAATTTATAAGCTGATTTGCAACCAATGCAAGCCCACGTATGTAGGTCAATCCAGATGGAACTTTTCAATAATGTATCAAGAACATGTCAATGCGGGAAAATATAGAAGGTATTCTGCAATGGGAGTACACATGAAAGAGACTTCATAAATTTACAGACTTCAAACAAGACCTTGCAATTACTAATAGAGTAAATAAAGGAAGACTATTGAACAGTTTAGAAAATATCCATATTTTTCTTGATAAGTTAACAAATAAGGACGAGCACAAGTGTAACAAGCAGGCATGAGGGCTCTATGTCACAGCCAGAAGCCCCCTCCTCACGAGAAACAACAGATGAAGACACACCTTGCTTCCCCTCTCCCCTCCGAATCACGCAAGGAAGAAGACCACATCACACCGCTATTACACTAGCTCGAGAACAGTAGATACAGACCCACACCCGTACCCACAGAGAGTAAAGGAAGTGAATTGGACAGGGATACATTACATACATACATTATCATTATAGACTGTTATGCCTTTCAGCGTTCAGTCTGCAAGCCTCTGAATTTATTAAACGTCGCCACAATCCTCGATTTGCAACTAATGTTGTGGCCTCATTTAGTTCTATACCTCTTATCTTTAAATCGTCAGAAACTGAGTCTAACCATCGTCGTCTTGGTCTACCTCTACTTCTCTTACCCTCCATAGCAGAGTCCATTATTCTCCTAGGTAACCTATCCTCCTCCATTTGCCTCACATGACCCCACCACCAAAGCCGGTTTATGCGTACAGCTTCATCCATCGAGTTCATTCCTAAATTAGCCTTTATCTCCTCATTCCGAGTACCCTCCTGCCATTGTACCCACCTGTTTGTACCAGCAATCATTCTTGCTACTTTCATGTATGTTACTTCTAACTTATGAATAAGATATCCTGAGTCCACCCAGATTTTGCTCCCGTAGAGCAAAGTTGGTCTGAAAACAGACTGATGTAAAGATAGTTTCATCTGGGAACACTTCCTTCTTACATAAAACTGTTGATCGCAACTGCGAGCTCACTGCATTAGCTTTACGACACCTTGATTCAATCTCGCTTACTATATTACCATCCTGGGAGAACACACAACCTAAATACTTGAAATTATCGACCTGTTCTAGCTTTGTATCACCAATCTGACATTCAATTCTATTGAATTTCTTACCTACTGACATCAATTTAGTCTTCGAGAGTCTAATTTTCATACCATACTCATTGCACCTATTTTCAAGTTCCAAGATATTAGACTGCAGGCTTTCGGCACAATCTGCCATTAAGACCAAGTCGTCAGCATAGGCCAGGCTGCTTACCAGGCCCCGATTTCAAGTAGTTAGCACCCTGGGCAAATAATATTTAGCCGCCCGCCCCTCTGCTCGTTTTCCTGTTCCTCTAAAAAATAATTGTTTACAAATTAAATATTACAGTTTTCAAGATTATGAGTTTTAAAACAGCACATTATGCAAATACAGTAAAACCTCCCTCTAACGGACACCTTCGGGACCGAAAAAAATGTCCGTTATGAAGGGGTGTCCGCCCGCGAGAGGTTATGAAACCGGTACCATTAAACATAAGTTGGAACACAATAACCCATGTACCGTATTGTATGTGTTAACAATTCTCGCAAATGTACCTTTAATTGTATACTGTATACAGTATTGTACAATATACTGCACTGTACTCACATGAGAAAGTTGTAGATGGGCTGCTGCAGCTACGATGCACTGTATTAAAGAGACAAAAACACTTCTATGGAAACCTCTATTGAGCACACTGTACACTATTACCGTTCACCATGTTAAAATTAAGAAGAACGTATGAGTTTTTGAAACTTCAAATCAGTATGTAGATGTAACAATATCTAGCACAGTACAGTAAAACATTAGCACTTGAAAAAATCCTTAATGTTCGTTTGTTTTGTCCATTTCGGTTTAGCAATGATGTTTTTACTATGAGCAATTAAATCCTGGGTCAAATTTACACCTTTTTCATTGTTTTGTTTATAATAAAATTCTTTCAGTCGCTTAACAATGCCGAGAGCCTCACTGTACGAGGTTATTGGCAGCACAATCATTTTCCGTATTCAAAGTCGTCATTAGCATCACCTTCACTCCCGCTTTCGTCAGAATCTTCATTTTTGTCCCTCATCCCTTGGATTGACTGAAGAATCGTTTTATGTGTCTCCACTCTCACACTCTGTTGGAATATCTGAATCAATGTCGATATAGGTGTTCACTTGTACACTGTAACCTGCTGTATTAATCAACTCTTGTGTTGTTTCCATGCTGTCAGGAAGGGTATCCGATTCTATTTCGGGATGTCCACCACTAGCGGGAAACCCAGCTTTCAGAAAGCTGTTATGAATTGTTGAGGCCGTGACGTTTTTCCATGCATTGGTTATCCATGAAATTGCTTGGAGAACATTCAGCCCCTTTGTTAGTGTTTGAAGGGTTACTTCATTCCCGTTAAGTTCTGATACTATGTGCTTCATCACTAACTGTCTGTACATAACCTTGAAGTTCTGGATCACTCCTTGGTCAAGCGGCTGAGAAACTGATGTTACATTTGGTGGGAGAAAGACGATCTTCACATTTTGCAACTTAATTGTATCCGGATGCGATGCTGCATTATCGAGGAATAATAACACTTTTCGCTCCTGACGTATCATTTTTCTGTCCAATTGTCCTAGCCACTCTGTCATTATTTCTCTGGTCATCCATGCTTTCCTATTCGCTTTCCATTCAATGCCAAACTTCGTAACGTCCATATTTTTAAAACACCTTGGTTTTGCAGCTTTTCCTATCACAAGGGGCTCCTGCCGTTCTCCACTCATACTTGCACATAACAAGACCATAAGACATTCTTTCACAACTTTTCCACCAGTACAACGATTTCCTTTGAAACACAAAGTTTTGTCGGGTAAAGCACGGAAAAATAATCCAGTTTTATCGGCATTCAAAATATTTTCCGGAGCATACCCGTCTATGATTGAAGGTATTTTTTCTTGCCAATTGTCAACAATCTCCATATTAACACTGGATGATTCTCCGCAAATCACTCTGAAGTTGATACCATGTCGCTTCCTGAATCTTTCTAGCCAGCCATTCGAGGCTTTGAAATCTCCAATACCTAATTCTGTTGCGAATTCTAACACTTTTGCTTGTATCATTGGTCCTGAGACAGGGACATTCTGACTTCTTATTTTAGTGAACCACTCTAGCGATACCTTGTCAATGAGAGCTCCACTACCACTTTAAAACAGTTTAATGCGCTGTTCGTTGCCATTTAAATGCCATTCTTTCACTAGTTCCTCTTGCTTTTTCACAATTTCAGCTGCCTGTGTCTTTCCAATCTTAAACATTTCGGACAGTTTACGCACACCACACTTCTCACGTTTATGATAGTCTATTATGCCTAACTTTTCTTTTAAAGTTAAAAACTTCCTCAGAGCCATGTTTACACACACTTACTAACGTAAAATTGAACACATCAAAAGCCCACGAGTCAATGAAAAGTAACCTGACGGTAAAGGTACGAATTCCAGGGCTGTCGAGCATGTCAGATCACACAACTTCTGGAAGTGATAGCGTAGCTTAGTGTTGCCTTCCAAGAATGTGTACAGCCAGGATCAAAAGGTACGGTGTCTGTGATTCTTGGAAGTACTGGCTGTGCAAAAAGTAAGCGAATACATACTGTACAGGACACAAAATACAGAATTTTTTGAAAAAGAAAGTGTCTGTTATGGTGTGTCCGTAATAAAGGGTGTCCGTATAAGAGGGGTAAATTACTCATACACAACATGGCACTTAATTACGGACCTAGAAAATCGTCCGCCAATGAGGGGTGTCCGCCGGTGAGAGGTGTCCTTTAAGACAGGTTTTACTGTACAGTTAATTCTCATAATAAAGGTAACAGCCAAATAAGAATCAGGCTGTTTTTATTTTTATTTAAAAAGCCATTGGTTCAGTTTGATAGTTTGTATGTATTTTAGAAATAAGGCACATTTTTTCATAAAATTTAAATATATAGATTAAATTCAGGTTTTAAAGTTAGAATAGTTTAAAGTGTTTTATATAGGCTAATACAATAGTTGGAATAATTTGTGGAATGTAAAAGTAATTTGAGTGTAATTAAGACGTAATTCACGCAGGCCATAATTACTCGATCCACCGGCCGCTGCCCCTCAAAAACTGGTGCCCTGGGCAAATGCCCAGTCCGCCCATTTGTAAATCGGGGCCTGCTGCTTACTACATTTCCACCTAACTGAATCCCTCCCTGCCATTTTATACCTTTCAGCAGATGATCCATGTAAACTAGGAACAGCAAAGGTGAAAGATTACAGCCCTGTCTAACCCCTGTTAAGTACCCTGAACCAAGAACTCATTCTACCATCCATTCTCACTGAAGCCCAATTGTCAACATAAATGGCTTTGATTTTAACAATCTACCTTTAATTCCATAGTCCCCCAGTATAGCGAACATCTTTTCACTCGGTACCCTGTCATATGCTTTCTCTAGATCTACGAAACATAAACACAATTGCCTATTCCTCTCGTAGCATTTCTCAATTATCTGGCGCATACTGAAAATCTGATCCTGACAGCCTCTCTATGGTCTGAAACCACACTGGTTTTCATCCAACTTCCTCTCAACGACTGATCGCACCCTCCCTTCCAAGATGCCATTGAATACTTTGCCTGGTATACTAATCAATACCGAGCGAGTTGGCTGTGCGCGTAGAGGCGCGCAGCTGTGAGCTAGCATCTGGGAGATAGTAGGTTCGAATCCCACTATCGGGCAGCCCTGAAAATGGTTTTCCGTGGTTACCCATTTTTACACCAGGCAAATGCTGGGGCTGTACCTTAGTTAAGGCCACGGCCGCTTCCTTCCAACTTCTAGGCCTTTCCTATCCCATCGTCGCCATAAGACCTATCTGTATCGGTGCGACGTAAAGCCCCTAGCAAAAAAGAATTTAAAAAAAATACTAATCAACGAGATACCTCGATAGTTGTTGCAATCCTTCCTGTTCCCTTGCTTATAGATAGGTGCAATTACTGCTTTTGTCCAATCTGAAGGTACCTTACCAATACTACATGCTAATCTTACTACTCTATGAAGCCATTTCGTCTCTGCCTTCCCACTATACTTCACCATTTCAGGTCTAATTTCATCTATTCCTGCTGCTTTATGACAATGGAGTTTATTTACCATCCTTTCCACTTCCTCAAGCGTAATTTCACCAACATCATTTTCCTCCTCCTCATGAGCTTGGCTGTTCGCAACACCACCAGAATGATTTCCTTTTACATTGAGAAGATGTTCAAAATATTCCATCCACCTCTCCAGTGATTCCCTGGGATCTATTATGAGTTCACCTGAATTACTCAAAACACTGTTCATTTCCTTTTTCCCTCCCTTCCTTTCTTTATTACTGTCCAGAAAGATTTCCCTGCTGCTTGACCTAGCCTTTCCAGGTTATTACCATATCTTCCCACGACTTCTTTTTGGATTCAACAACTATTTGTTTCGCTCTGTTTCTTTCATTTACGTACAAATCCCTGTCTGCCTCAGCCCTTGTTTGGAGCCATTTCTGATAAGCCTTCTTTTTATGTTTACAAGCTGCTCTCACTTCATCATTCCACCACGATATTCGTCTTTTCCCATCTTTACACACAGTTGTTCCTAGGCTGTTTCTACTACAGCATCGCTGTATGCCACCCATTCACTTTCTATATCCTGAACCTGCTTACTGTCTACTGTTCGAAACTTCTCACTAATCATATCCATGTACTTCAGTCTAATTTCCTCGTACTGGAGATTTTCTACCCTTATTCGTTTGCAGACAGATTTCACTTTCTCTACCCTAGGCCTACAGATACTTAGTTCACTACAGATCAGATAGTGGTGTGCATCATCCAAAAATTCCTGGAAAACTAATACATTCCTAACATTTCCTGAATTCGAAGTCGGTTAAGATATAGTCTATTATGGATCTGGTACCCCTAGCCTCCCATGTGTAGCGGTGAATAGCCTTATGCTTGAAGAATGTATTCATAACTGCTAAACCCATACTAGCACAGAAGTCCAGCAAACGCTTCCCATTCCCATTAGCTTCCATATCTTCCCTACATTTACCAATCATCCTTTCGCATCCTTCAGTTCTATTCCCAACTCTCGCATTGAAATCGCCCATTAGCACTATTCTATCCTTGCTGTTGACCCTGACCACGCTGTCACTCAATGCTTCATAAAACTTATCAACATCATCCTCATCTGCACCCTCACATGGTGAATACACGGAGACAATTCTAGTCCTAATTCCTCCAACTGACAAATCTACCCACATCATTCGCTCATTTACGTGTCTAACAGAAACTATGTTGCGTGCAATGGTATTCCTGATAAAGAGCCCTACCCCAGACTCTGCCCTTCCCTTTCCAACACCCGTCAAGTACACTTTATAATCTCCTATCTCTTCCTCGTTATCTCCCCTTACCCGAATATCACTTACTCCGAGCACATCCAGATGCATCCTCCTTGCAGACTCAGCCAGTTCTACTTTCTTTCTTCCATAAGCCCCATTGATATTGATAGCTCCCCATCGAATTCCATTTTGTTCGTCAAGTTGTTTCCAAGGAGGCCCTCGCCTGTCAAATGGGAGTGGGACTCCGTTACTCCCATAGGTCCGAGGCTTGCTTAAAATGTTCTGAGCTTGGTGAATTCATGAATCAGGATGCTACGCTACTTACACATATTCCAAGTGAGGATCTCTCCTCTAACGGGTTATGGACCACCGGTGAATTGTTATAGTCCTAGCCGCCTGAGCACAATGAGGGCCATGACTCAGAATATGTCCGAGATGCCCACTCCCATTCCATAGCAACTGGTATCTCGACTCTCAGGACCACTTACCAGGCCACTCAGCTGTTGCCCATGGTTCACGATCTAGGACGTGACTACAGTAAACCACACCATGAACCATTTGGACAGGGATAAGTTAAAAAAAAATTCTCAATCAATTTCCATTATTTTAACACAAAACAATTCCTTAGAAAACACTTCCGGAGATGGTTTCAACTAACTGGCACATATTTTTCTACCAGTTACAGATCGTGCAACAAGCTATCCAACCTGAAATGTATGTGAACACAACTCTTAACTCAAACCAACAGTGAATCCACCTTTTAACTTAGAAAAGAACAAACAAGTGGATCAACTTTTTCTGTACATTTTTCAGCACAGTACAATGCAACTAGGAAGAAGACTAGAATTCAATGAAAGAAGAAGCACATTCTAGTTTAAAACTTTTCTTAAAACAAGAGTGATTTTAATTACGCCTTCGGGACTTAAATAGATACTAAAGACTTTTTTGTTCAATAAGATAGAAGTTTTTTTATTTTAGATTAACTTCCTTGTAACATCCGTCCCCCTCCCGTTGCAACACCCCTTCCCCCCTCCAACCCATACGTCCTTTACTAACAATAGTTTTAAAGTCAACAAGGGTTTTATTATGTGCTTACTTTAATGCTCTTTTATCTAAGCTTTAGTGTAAACAGCTGATGGTGATCGCAAAGTGATTGAAACATGTACTGTTATTTTTAATGATATTATAAATTGCCAAAGGCAAAATAAAAAGATATCGATTAAGCGGAAAATATTTTCTTACAAAACCATTAGAAGGATTATGAAGTCGAGTATATGGCAGTGGAACAATATAGAGAGAAAATGGACAGTGCTACAGTTGAAGTGGAGACATTTCTTTAGTAGGCTAACCACATGGACTGATTAAACTTTGTCAACATGTTCATCTCCATTACCAAAAAGAAATTGAAGCTACCCAAGATTAAACTCAAGAAATACGGAGGTGAAGTGAAAGACTGGTTAAGCTTCTGGAGTCAATTCAAATGTACACACGAGGACCGAGAGATAGAAGACAAATTTCAGTACCTTATTCATTTGACTTTAGAAGGCACAAGAGCTAGAAAAATAGTTGACAGTTTTCCCTCTATTGCAAAAAATTATTCAAAGGTGATATCTTGTTTACGGGACAGGTCTGATTGCGAGGAACTTTTTATTGAATTTCATGTTGGAGAACTTTTGAGGTTAGCTGTAGAGAATGCAACAAACAGATAAAATATAAGTGATACAATTCGCTTATATGACAAGTTAGAATTGCACTTGAGATCGCTAGAGTCTATAGGAAGGACATCAGAAAATTATGCTGCGATGCAGTTTCCTTTGGTGGAACCATGTATCCCTGAAGATATGTTGTGAGTTTGGCTTAGAAATCCTGTAACAAATTATGCTAGAGAAGGTGAGCAGGGAAATATATATAGCAAGAAGTTAAAACAGCTGTTATAATTTCTGAAGAATGAAGTAGAAGGGGAAAGGGAAGAGCAAAAAAGCTTGACTAAAACTGGATTTCGCCTTCATGAAGATGTTAATAAACAGGAGAGGAGAAGGCTCAATAAACAAGAACCTGTAACTACAGCAAGTGAACTATTTTCAGGAGATATTAAAACAAAACAAAAATTAATTTGTGTGTTCTATGAAAAGGCTCATGAGTCCAAGGAATGTTTTCAAGCACAAAAAGTGTCACTTGAGAAGAAATAAGACATGCTGAAGGCTTCAAAAAGATGCTTCAGTTGCTTCAAGACAGGGTGAAAGACTGCAAGGCTAGTGTAAGGTGTTTAACTTGTAGCAGGAAACATTGGCCTGTAATGTGCCCCAATCTGCCAAGAAATCAAGAGAAACAAAACAGTTGAAGTGGAAGGACATTCCAAGGATGAGAAATAGAGTTCTATTTTATCCAGTCACTGTCAGAAGGGAAAGGTTTTAACTACAGACGTTACTGATCGAGTTTGAAAGTAGCAAGAAGAAAGAGTTGCAAGAGCAATTATTGACTGTGGTTCACAGAGATCGTATATCCTAGCAAGTACTGCTCCAGACATGGGATATAAAACAGTAGGATCTGAGAAGCTAGCACATGCTTTGTTTGGTGGGATTAGTTCAAAGAAAATAAAACCCAGCTGTTATGATATACAGTTGAAGAGTTTGAAGGGTTATTCTTGTAATGTTGAAGTACTGGATCAGCGTGTCATCTGTGGGAACATAACTAGAATCAGTAAGTCAAGTTTGCATCTCAAAAAATTGGAAAGATATAAAATCATCCTCACCGACGTTAGAGAAGATTGAACTATCAACAGAACTTCTTTTAGGAGCTGATGTTGCTGGAACTTTGTAATCAGGAAAAGTGATTAATTTATCACCTGGTGGCAGTTCACATGTTCCTTGGATGGGTAATGATAAGCAGAACCATCGGGGAACCTAGTATCAGTAATCAGATTGCTATGATGACAACTTTACTGACACATGCACCTTGTATTTCTGACCCCGGTGAAGGTATGGGAAGAAGCCAAGAAGTTATTATTCTTAAACATTTTCAGATGACCTTGAAGAGGATTGATGATGATCGTTATCAAGTGAAACTCCCATGAAAGGACAACCAAGTGGACTTACCTGACAACAAGGATATTGCAGAGAGAAGATTGATTACCACTTCTGCAAAATTGATTAAGTTAGCTTTCATGACTATGAACAGGAAGAAAGAGGGCATAAATGACTGAATGTTCTAATTGTCACTACCTACCTCATAGAGCCATCTTCAAAGACTACACCTGGTGTTGAATGCTTCCTGTAAATCAAAGGGATCTCTGTCTTTGAATATCTGTCTAATGAATGGACCTAATTTTCTGGAAACAATTCCTTCTCTACTGCTTAAACTTTGTGAAAGGTACATAAGAGTTGTAACAGATATAAAGCAAGTATTTCTGCAGGTTTCTATACAGGAAGAAGATAAAGATTATTGGCATTTCTTATGGTGACAAAACTACGGTAAAAATAAGTTGGTAGTCTTTAAACATTGCAGAGTTGTGTTTGGAGTAAGATGCAGTCCCTTTCTTGAATCTGTAATTAATCATCATTTGAAAGACTGCACTTCATCAGTACACCCGTGGCAGAGAAACTCAAAGAGTTCCTTTTAAGTAGACAATTGCATAACATCTGTAGATGACAAGGAAGAGCTGCATGTGATCACAGAGGAAGCAACAAAACTGATGGCAAATGCAAGAGAAACTGGGAATATACTAAAATGATGGAAATCACTTCTAAACCTACTTCAGTTCTCGGTTTGGAATAGGACAAACAAGCTGATGTTCTGTTTTGTGATACATGTGATCAGAGATACTAACGAGGAGGATATTATTCTCAATTACATAACAGGTGTTTGATCCGATAGGATTCAGTTGTCCAGTTTCATTGTTTTCTAAGATTCTAATACAAAAAACCTGGAGTAATAACAGCTGGTACTGGGCGACTTGGCCATGCGGTTAGGGGTGCGTAGCTGTGAGCTTGCATCAGGGAGATAGTGGGTTCGTACCTTACTGTTGGCACGTTAATTAAGACCACGACTGCTTCCTTCCCACTCGTAGCCCTTCTCAATCCCATCATCATCATAAGACCTATCTGTGTTGGTGCGACATAAAACCAATTGTAAAAAATACTTTTTATTTATTTATTTATTTATTTATTTATTTATTTATTAATGGCCTTTTCTTATAGTGGCAAAGTTAGGGCTCGAGACCCTCTTCTCCACTTAACCATGTACTAATTAAAATCTTAAATATAATACTGAGATACTTAAAATAGTTAAAACTACAAAAATTAATAGAAATGAGAATAAATTTAAATAAATTACTAAGTTAATACTAAAACTAATTAATATTAAAAACTATTAATAATGACTAATCCTCAGGCATGCACACATTCATACTTCAACCATTCAGTCAGCTGTTCTCAGCAGGTAGTCTCGGCAGGTGACCTTAAATCTTTGTAAAGAGCTAGTTTCTCTGACTTGAGCCGGCAGGGAATTCCATAATCTGGCACCGGTCACTACTAACGATCTATTAATTTTATTTGTGCAGTCCACTGGAATAGAAAGAGAGGATCTGGAGCGTGTATTTAAGCTATGAAATGATGATAAAAAGGTGAATTTAGAAGAAATATACAGTGGCTGACTTTCAGCTAACACTCTAAACACCATCGTTAAAATGTGTAGCTGCCGATGTTTATCAGGCTTCAGCCATGAGAGAGCCTGATAGTATGGGGTGATATGAACATCGTATCCGATATTGTAAATAAATCGCAGGCAGGAATTCAGTGCTTGTTGAAGTTTAAGTGTTTCTTCTCTCGTCATACCAACTAGAACAGCGTCACAATAATCAAGAATAGGGAGAACCAGAGACTGTATTAGTTTTGCCTTCAGCTCAAATGGAAATACATCTCTTTGCCATTTAAGAGGGTGAAGCACTCCAAAAATCTTTTTATGGATTTTTTCATGTAATCAGACCAATCAAGTGTTTTTCATAATTATGCCCAGATTTTTAACTGTTTTGCTGTTGGGAATAATGTTACCATTCGTTAGGATAGGCAGGTTAGCAACATTGTTTGAGCAGTTCAGTAATTTTCGTGATCCAATTATGATTGCCTGAGATTTTGTGGAGTTTAGTATAAGAGAATTTTGTTGTGCATATATACGGAGTCATCGGAGGTCATTGTTAATATCTTTTATTGTTTCACCTAAGTCTGAAGTTTTGCAGTGTCGATAAATTTGAAGATCGTCAGCATAGAGGTGGTGTGTGTTATTTCCTGTCACAGATGGTATGTCATTGATATAAATACAGAAAAGTAAGGGCCGTAGAATACTGCCCTGTGGGGCACCACTGAGTTTCATTTCCCATTTAGAGGTCTTGTCGTTTACCGTTACACGCTGTTGACGGTTACTCAAATATGAACTAAAAATCTTTAAGTGCAGCCAGGTTGAAATTTAGCAGGTCCATTTTCTTTATTAGTCTGAATTTCTATAGAGTCAAAGGCACTACTGAAGTCAAGAAGGATAAGCATAGTGAGCAGTTGTTTGTCCATAGCATTTCTAATGTCTTCAGTAACCTTCAAAAGTGCTGTCGCAGTACTGTGACCCTTCTTAAATCCAGATTGCAAACGGTCCTGGGATGCAGAAGTACCTGATGAAACCAGGAGGAGATTTAGAAATTGATTAGAAGATTACCTCGACTGAGTGAAGTTAAAATTCCAAGATGTGTGTTACTTCACAACTCTAAAGCATATGACCTACATGGTTTTTGTTATGCTTCAGGTTTAGCTTATGCTGCTGCAGTTTTTTTGAGATATCAATATAATGAAATGAAATGAAATGCTGTGTGGCCTCCGGAGAGGCCTGGTGCAGGTCTTTCAATTTGACATCCGGAGGCGACCTGAGCATTGTGATAATGAAGGTGGCACATACAGCCAGTCCCCGTGCCAAGTGAATTAACCAATTATGGTTAAAAAATTTTAACCTGCCGGGAATCGAACCCGGGACCCCTGTGACCAAAGGCCGGCATGCTAACTACTTAGCCATGGAGCCGGACATGTCAAGATGATGAAAGAATCGCTGTACAACTACTGCAAGGAAAAGTACGAGTTGCACCCCTTAAGGATTTAACGACGCCCTGACTTGAACTTTTGGCATGCTGTCTTGGAGCACGGTTGGCTACGTCAATAAAGAAGGCACTGAGTTTAGAAATTCATAAAGAATACTACTGGGCTGACACTAAAAAGACATTATGTTGGATACAAGAAGCAGAATGTTGAGGAACATTTGTTAATAATAGGGTGAAAGAAATTCGATCGCAGGACGAGACAGCCCAGTAGATTAACCCTCTCGTGGATGTTCACTGAAGAAATTGTTAGAATCCAGATGGTGAGAGGGGCCAGAGTGCCTAAAGAAAGAAGAGGATACTTGGCCAAATTCAGACAGTTCAGTGAATGAAAAGGAAGTAAACATGGAAAGAAAAGGCAATGTAGTAACAACACTAGCTGATGTTACAAACCAAGAACCTTAAGACTGTACATACTTCTCCAAGTGTAATAAGATTTTGAGAATGGTCACATGGATATTAAGATTTTTCAACAATGCTCAGAAGAAATTTCCAAGAACTAGTAGAGAATTAACTGTTGAGAAACTGATAAGAGCAGGGAAGCTGTTAGTTAAGAATGTTCAGCGTGAGGTTTTCGCTTGTGAAGAAAACTCTGATTTGAAAACTTGAGCATTCTGGAAGATGATTAAGGAATTCTGAGAGTAAAAAACAGATTTTGAGCAGAATATTTGAGTCAGCTACTGCAACGACCTGGGAGGTTAAGAACCCAATAAGGATTGAGGACATTGTACTGGTGGAAAATGAAAAGAAAGGGAGAATCTTTTGGCCCCTGGCCAAGATAATTGAAGTATATCCTGGCAGAGATGGCAAAGCCAGTGTTTTTAGGGTTAAGAGTGCTACAAGAGAACTTATTAGACCTGTACTATGGATCTTCCATTTGGAATTGACTACCTCAGCTGAAGACTTAAGAAACAAGGTGGCTCATCAAAGTGGTGTCAAGAATTCACATCCAGCTTCCTCGAAGGAACCTACTGTAAGAAGACAAGGCAGAATAGTTTGCACTCCACTAAGGCTGAAGGATTGAAAATGTGTGATTGTGTTTGATTTGTTGCGTGGCTCCCAATCAAAGGTGAGAGAACATTAGGTTGGTATTGTTAGACAATAGTGTATCGGTGAAATTTTTTTCACAGACATTATGATGGAATCTTGCTAGTTATAATTTTCTGGAGTAATTATGTCAATAATGTTCTTACTCTAGTAAAGCGAGATGTGAAATTTGGTAAATTTCTGAAGCATCTAGTATTTTGTTTTACTTGTAAGTGTAATGATATTATAGCCTATCTTTCTAATAATTTTACAACTAACCAGCTTTAAGTTCTTCATTTGGTACTTTAGGAATAATCTACGCAATAATAGCAATTGGGCTCCTCGGGTTCGTCGTATGAGCACACCATATATTTACTGTAGGAATAGATGTAGACACACGGGCTTATTTCACATCCGCCACTATAATTATTGCTGTTCCTACAGGAATTAAAATTTTTAGTTGATTAGCTACACTTCACGGAACCCAACTAACTTATAGCCCAGCCTTACTTTGAGTATTAGGCTTTGTCTTCCTCTTCACTATTGGAGGACTAACAGGAGTTGTATTAGCCAACTCCTCAATTGACATCATTTTACACGACACATACTATGTCGTTGCTCACTTCCACTATGTTTTATCTATAGGAGCAGTATTTGCAATTATAGCTGGATTTATTCAATGATATCCATTATTTACAGGTTTAACCCTAAACCCTAAGTGATTAAAAATTCAATTTACAACTATATTTGTAGGAGTAAACTTAACATTCTTTCCTCAACACTTTTTAGGACTAGCTGGTATACCACGGCGATACTCTGATTATCCAGACAGTTACACATCTTGAAATGTTGTTTCAAGCCTAGGGTCAACTATCTCTTTTATTGGAATTATCTTCCTTATTTTCATTATTTGAGAAAGTATAATCTCAAATCGAACTGTATTTCATCAGAAACATATCTCAATATAAAATAATTCTCAGATCTTAAACTAATATCAGAATATGGTAATCAGTTGATATATTGAAGCACTGAGCTATTAATTCAGAAGACTGAGTGGGTTCAAACCCCACTGTCTACAGTAGAGAGAATGTTGATAAACGGGGTTAAAAGTCAGGTTGTGAGTTTCACAAATAGGAAAAGTCCTCTCAGTTTTAATTACTGCGTTGAAGGGGTGAAGGTTCCTTTTGGGGATCATTGTAAGTATCTAGGTGTTAATATAAGGAAAGATCTTCATTGGGGTAATCACATAAATGGGATTGTAAATAAAGGGTACAGATCTCTGCACATGGTTATGAGGGTGTTTAGGGGTTGTAGTAAGGATGTAAAGGAGAGGGCATATAAGTCTCTGGTAAGACCCCAACTAGAGTATGGTTCCAGTGTATGGGACCCTCACCAGGATTACGTGATTCAAGAACTGGAAAAAATCCAAAGAAAAGCAGCTCAATTTGTTCTGGGTGATTTCCGACAAAAGAGTAGCGTTACAAAAATGTTGCAAAGTTTGGGTTGGGAAGAATTGAGAGAAAGAAGAAGAGCTGCTCGACTAAATGGTATGTATGTACGTCAACTTCAATACGGAACCAAAATTAGAATAGTTACTTGTAAATGGTATGTTCCGAACTGTCAGCGGAGAAATGGCGTGGAATGACATTAGCAGACGAATAAGTTTGAGTGGCGTTTATAAAAGTAGGAAAGATCACAATATGAAGATAAAGTTGGAATTCAAGAGGACAAACTGGGGCAAATATTCATTTATAGGAAGGGGAGTTAGGGATTGGAATAACTTACTAAGGGAGGCGTTCAATAAATTTCCATTTTCTTTGAAATCATTTAGGAAAAGGCTAGGAAAGCAACAGATAGGGAATCTGCCACCTGGGCGACTGCCCTAAATGCAGATCAATATTGATTGATTGATGATTTTCTGTGGTTTCCCATTTTCACTTCCAGGCAAATGCCAGGACAGTTCCTATTCTTTAGCCTCCACATATTCAAAATCCTGGTCACCATTCCAAACTTAATTGAAAAAGATTACTAGCTAATACAATTTCTTGAATTACAATCCAAACAATTACATGCATCCCTGTAGTATGAATATTCCATCATTAGTTAACTTAATAAGTTATAAGAATATCAAGAATGTGTTCCTGGAACTAAAAGGCACAAATAGCCAATTTCAGCAATTTGAATTGCCTTCCTTAAAAGGAGAATGCAAAAATCCCTCTTGCAGACTTGCAGTGGTGTCTCAACGGTGCTCTAGCCGCCGGTCTTGGAAAGATGCGGCAATCCAACTGATGAGCCTACTGCCACACTGAAGCAAAACACTGGTAATTTCATGATCTAAAAGGCCTAAAGAGCTTGAATGTTTTTAAAAATTACACTTTTTTTTTTGATTATTTGGGGAACAAGAAATCTGGAGTCATCAGCTCGGGTACTTGCTGGAGTTTGTTCTAGTACATGCATCTGTAATTATTTTGAGGCTGATATTGAGAAAAGTGCCATAAGATTTGATGCGATTTGTTATCCAAGTGTCAATAATAATAATGTTATTTGCTTTACGTCCCACTAACTACTTTTTAAGGTCTTCGGAGACGCCAAGGTGCCGGAATTTAGTCCCGCAGGAGTTCTTTAACATGCCAGTAAATCTACCGACACGGGGCTGTCGTATTTGAGCACCTTCAAATACCACCGGACTCAGCCAGGATCGAACCTGCCAAGTTGGGGTTAGAAGGCCAGCGCCTTAACCGTCTGAGCCACTCAGCCCGGCGTATCCAAGTGTCTTCCAGGAGCAAATGTAGAAATATACCAAAAGAAATCACTCAAGATGACTATGTCAGCTTTCAAATTATATCTTCGACCTCCAGCACAAGCAGCTTTGCATTCTGGCACCCATGGTTGGAGCTATGTTAGAGGATGTGAGAGAAACTATGTAATAGGAAGAGTGAGGAAGTATTGTTATATGTTCATGGTAGTGTTTCACATTGAAGTGAAAATCCACAGCTTGTTTTTGATTTCAACTGGGTCAGGAACGGAATGAATGAAGCACCCATCCAGCAGTGTGGATAGGAAATGTACTGGCAGCTGAAGCCTGTTGCATCCTCTGGAGAGAGTTGTTGGTATGAAAGGTGACAGGGAAAACCGGAGTACCTGGAGAAAGTGGGGCCTATGACCTTAGCTGTTAGGCCCCTTTAAACAACAAGCATCATCATCATCATCAGCACCTGGAGAAAAACCTGTCCCGCCTCTGCTTTGTCCGGTACAAATCTCACATGGAGTGACCGGGATTTGAACCACTGAACCCAGTGGCGAGAGGCCAGCATGCTGCTGCCTGAGCCAAGAAGGCTCAGTGTTTCACATTACAGTATCCTATTTTCTTGATGTGTATTGCATTAAAACTTTTACAGTCTTCATCATACCATCGTCAAATTCTCATTTTATATATGTACTTCTTGATACAAGAAAACAGGCAGGTGATAGGCTAAAATACTGGAAGAATATCATTCCACAGCTAGTACGCCTAACGACCACTAACATTGTTTACAAATATAATGTTAATGTTATTTCCAACTATTGTGGGAAGACTGTTAAATATACAATTGTTATGCTTAAATATGGAATTATTTGAAATTGTTGAGGGATAATAGTAATGGCTTTGTTTCATAAATGTTCATTCATATGAGTGGCTTTATAAATCCTTGTGGCTGCAACAAGTTGAATTACAGCATGGAAGAAACTACATTGCCTATCATAGAAAGAGAAACAAACAGTACTTATAACAGTGAAGATTTTGTTCTTAGCCAAAAGAGATATCAAAGTTGCATACAAGAAACCATAGGCACAATAACACACAAATTAAAACAGCTGACAGCCAAGCTGCCCTACAGTATAAAATTTACTTTTCTTGGTGCAGGCTTGTGAATGAGTCTGAACACATTGTTATAAATTAAATTCCTATGAATTCATATTTAGAAAGCTTCTTAGAAGATTATTGAACAAAGATACTTTCATCATTCATTGCTTTCTATCTCCTTCAAATTAGTCCCAACTTTAATTGGCAAATCCAGTACATATGTCAAACTTAATATAAATTAGACTTAGAACATATGTAAGAATTCAATATCTCTTATTTGGTTTTTTCACTATCAAAGGGTAGAGGAAGGTCCACCTATTCAATACCGTTAGCTTAATATAGTGCCCTACATAATTGGTACTAGTTTTGACCCTACATACATTGGGTCATCTTCAGTCATGATCTAATTGGAAACATGTGTTTACATACAACCAATAATAAATAATATAATTTAGTATGTCTTAATTTAAAATCTAAGTCTAAAACATTGACAAAGTCTGACAGTCTGACTACACATTTAAAATTGAAACCAAAATGATACATCAAAACTGCTGTAGTTGGTGTTGAACCATGTCATCGTTCTTATAGTAACCAAATGTCCTTGAGTTGATCTGGGAGTTGGTATTCCTTATCTGTATAGTTGTCCGACTCGTTGGCTGAACGGTCAGTGTACTGGCCTTCGATTCAGAGGGTCCCGGGTTCGATTCCCGGCCAGGTTGGGGATTTTAACCTTAATTGGTTAATTCCAATGGCACGGGGGCTGGGTGTATGTGTTGTCTTCATCATCATCATTTCATCCTCATCACGATGCGCAGGTCACCTACGAGTGTCAAATAGAAAGACCTGAGCCTGGCGAGCCGAACCCGCCCTGGGATATCCCGGCACTAAAAGCCATACGACATTTCATTTCATCTGTATAGTTGAGCCATTTGATTTATAAATTATGTCTTGTTGAATAGTAACATGAGTAATGGTTGATATGTAGCTTGAAGGGGAATATTCACAACTTGAAGAAGTATTCCTTTTCATCAGATGTAGTGATCTTGTTTCATTTGGTTTGAAAGGAATGTCCCTATGTTACTCATAAATTGTGTGCATTTGGCATGGATACCAACACCAGACTGACTGTTGAGAGGGAGCAGGAGTAAGCTATATGTATGTAAACCAATGTTTCCAATTAGGTCATGGCTGAAGATGACCCAATGTATGTAGGGTCGAAACTAGTACCAATTATGTAGGACACTATATTAAGCTAATGGTATTGAATATGTGGACCTTCCTCTACCTTTTGATGGTGATCAATTGTCAATACGGACCATAACGAAATTCATAAGTTATGAATTCTGTTTTTTCATGTAGTGAAATAAATGTGCTTTGTATAGATCTACATGTTGATGACATGTTTTGCTTACAATCGAGTTCTGAATGATGAAAAATTATTAGATGTAACTATTTGAGACATTGAAGTAAATATTTCTGATTCAATTAAATCATATAATAAGCTCACTAGACAAAAATTAGTCACCCTAGTGCGCACGCACAGATGGATCATTAAGTTAGTACAGATGGCATAGCGAATGAGCCCCATGCTCAACTGTACGTGCACTGCCTCTATGTGAGCATAATGCAGTAGCATTCAGCGAGACATTGATGTTTCAAGCGGATAGAGTACGTCAACACGGGTAGATGTAAGAATATGACAGAGTGGCAAAATGGGGTAATCGTGTTTGGCCATGTCCATGGCTGTATGGTGCGTGAAGTTGCTGGATTTGTTGGTGTTTCACATTGAACTATTCAAAATGTGGGCATGAAACAAGACGTCAGAATTGTGGTCAGAAAAAGATTCTGACTGAGAGGGACCGGAAATGCATTTCACAGCTTGTGAATCAAAATTGCTTCCAAATCCAACAGGAATTGCTGCAGTCAGTGAGTGAAGGTCCATTCTAACCTGATAGCGAGAGAACATTGCGACGGGAACTGCATGCATTGAACATTTGGAATGTGTCACCTCGCAAGAGGCCATTGCTCACAGAGGCACATAAAGCTGCGCATCTTCAATTGGCTAGAAATCATCAAACATGGACGGTAGTTGACTGGCGGAATGTAATATGGTCTGACGAATCACATTTTTGTCTGTATTCCAATGATGCACGTCGAGTGCACTGAAGGCCAAATGAAGCATTTCATCCTGGATGTGTGCAAGATCAGGTTCAAGCCAGAGGTAGGTCTGTGATGTTTTGGGGGTGTTTTTCGTATCATGGATTGGGATCATAGCAATATAAATGGTCCGTTATTGGACATTATAAATTTTCCAGCTAACTCATTCTTGGTTGCCAGCGTTTCGCCCTCATGTGCTAGGGTGGGCTCATCAGTTGGTACCTAGCACACCTACCAATACGTCTATGTCATCATGGATTGGGTCCGGTCACTGAGGTGACTACTGACATGAACCAGCATATTTATTTAAAGATTTTGGATGATCAGATGTTGCCTTTCAGACAACATTTGCATGATGATTATGCTATTGATACCCCTATTTTTCAAGATGACAGCAGCAAAGTTAATCAGGTTGGATGCATATGTGACTGGTTTTATGAACACTCCCCCACCCTATTACTTCTCGATTGGTCTGCAAAATCACCCCATTGAAAATCTGTGGAACAGCGAGTAAAACACTGACATCAGGATCCCCACACTTTGGTGGAATTGTGCGATCAAATCCTCAGTGAGTGGCTTAACCTGGATGCGACATACCTGCACAACCTTGTGGACTAACTTCTTAACCAAATCCAGGCAGTTATCAAGTCCAGAGGCAGAGTTACATGGTATTAAATGATTCTTGTAAGGATTTCTCCAAGGTTGACTAGTTTTTTGTCTGGTGAGCTTACATAGCAGCAAGTGGTTGAATGTTATGATTATTTAGGTTTGCAGTATGTTTTTAAAATATATTTAGGTGTTAGAACCTTTTATGAAAAAGTTACTTTTGTAGAACAAAGTAGGCCTATTGACTAAGATGACAGCATGACACAATGAAACTTAACATAAAAGGAATTCTGAACATAACTTGCCAAGGCTATTTATACAGTACATCACACAATTGCATTATATAAAACATTTTGACTCCCTTAGCTCTCTGGTTCCCTGAGTAGGTTTCAGGTTTTTAACATATTTGAGCCATTCCTCAGTCTTACTTGGAACTGGAAATACTGGTTAAAATAAATAGTCTTCAAGATGAATGATTAGAATTACTCATATGACTTCCTTTACTTCAGTGAATTTTGTTTCTTCACATTATTAAATATCCTTAGTATGCATGTTACATTTCAAGTTTTGTGAAGCACAATGGTTTTTTGCATCTTGCTTTTTGTTCTCTAAATGTCAAGAAAACTGAATATTTACAAACTAACCCAAGCACATTCACCATCAAGACCTAATGAAAACTTAGCTGCTTCCAGCATTTAGTATCCCACCTGCAGATGAAGGGGGTTGTTGATCAGTAAGTGCATGCAAACATGAGTGCAGCATGGCTTAGGTCGCAGGATAAGCATATGCCAGTCAACCTTACATCAATGGCCCATCCAGTGGCATTGTATAGGGCTGAAAGTTTGTCACTTATCAAAAGTGTTGAGCATCCTATACCAACCATGGAGGTGTACAAAGTATGTTAGTCTGTTGGAATTTCTCTCCTTGACCACATAACCAACAACACAACCTGGCAAAAGGTGGAACTTTTTCCCATTCAGAAGAAAACATGAAAGCATTCTTTGCCATCAATGGAGATTAACATATTAGGCTGGTCTCTTGGAAATTCTTCCCTTGATCACATAACCAACATAACCTAGTAGAAGATGGGAGTTGTTCACATTCAGGAGAAAATGTGGGAGGGTCCCCCTGAGGTGGTACGGCTGGTACCATTGTGTACAATGCCTACAATTTCAAGGGCAAAGACCCCTGTAAAAAAATCAAGACAAAAGTGGCAAGACACACTAGCCATCAACACAAAGATTGTTCAGCTTGAACTGTATGCTATATAGGGTCATATAAAATGGTGCTTGCTGATCCAAAGAGTAGACTTTGCAGCTGGAGGAACATGCTAAGTCAAAGAAGATTGGTTTATTTTTTCCTTTTCAGACTGTTCAGGCAACATGTATGTTCATTAGTCTTTCTAGGTTTTTGTTGTTGACTGCTGTTGGGAAATTTTTATCTCTGCTGTACTGTAAAGACTACATAGTCATATATTTTGGAATTCAGGATCCTTGTGGCCATACACTGTTGACTATACCAATGTTCTTCTCAAAATATACTAGCTGTTAAATAGAACCCTTGTTTTATCAGACTGACATTACTAATTATAAAATAATTGTATCCTTAAAAAGCTTTCCCTGCACCCTTATCTCATAGGCATTGCCACATAATGCTAGTAATATACTGAAGTCTTACAAAAAATGAACACTGAATGTATATGTTTCTTAACTGATTAAGGCTGATGGAGCCATTACTTTAGTGAGAGTCGTGATCTAAAATACATAACATAAAAGGAATTCTAGATCTAACTTGCCAAGGCTATTTATACAGTACATCCACACTTGCATTTTATAAAACATTTATGACTCCCTTAGCTCTTTGGTTCTCTGAGTAGGTTTCAAAGTAGGAAAAATAAGATAAATTAGTGAATATAAAAGTCGTAGGTCAACTAGTTCTGCAAAAATAGTAATAATATCATGTAGAATTTTGAACATTAGTTCCTCATTTCCTTAGAGCAAAAATAAGCTACATTTTTAGAAAAACAGACCCGGCCCATGGCTGGAAACTGTGCAAGATGATAAGTCAATAGAACCTAGTGCTTTTATATAAAGAAATGTAGCTCAAACTATTCACATGCCAGTCATCCAAGAATATATTAGGAGCTATAATACTTAAGTTTTTCTACTGTCTTTCTTCAGCTAAAGTAACGAGTAAGATGGTCAATCCCAAATTATAGTACAACAATTAAATTCAATGAACACTGGTGCAAACAAATAAATCATACTAATCAGTTAGCAAGACACCAAGTGTTAAGTAACACCAATTTGTACCAGTTTATATGGTATTTCAAATGTATGAAACATCCAACAGAATTGAATAGTATCTTTTAAAATGCTTATAATACATTTAAGTTTGTAATAAAAATAAATACTACTGTTAGATCCACGTCATGACAGCTGAGAGAAAAAAAAAAAAGGACTACAACTTCACAACATCATTTTGGTGTATTTGTTGCAAGAATGCAACCACTTACTCTTAGTGGTGTATATGTTCATTTTTCTTTTGGCAACAGGACGAGCGTGCATTCGCCTCATGGCAGCCTAGTTCCCATGATGCTGAAGGGAATGGTAGGAAAAATATATGAATGGGGTATTTCAAACAGTTAATGAGAATCATTAATGAATTCTCAAATACAAAAACCATGATGAAGATGAATGAAAACCACTCCTCAAACATGCAAATACCGTAATTCTATTTTTATATAAAAAGCATTTCCACTACATATCTTTGTGCCAGATAGCAAGTTTATTCATAATTATACATCTGTAAACTTCTGACAGCTTAAGGAGTGATTTTTCTCTTTATTCTCTGGTGTATTTGATACATTAAATTGCATTATTGAAATGATATTTTTCATACATGAAGTCAGAGATCATAACACTAAAATTCCATTATGCCTATATACAAGTGACATTACTTCTTCATGCATAAACATTTTCTAAAGGTTAACAGTGAATTATCACTATTACAGTATTTGTTTCCACACAGTATTTAGCAATAAACAGGACTCACATTGTAAGGAATTTACCAATAGTTTCTTTCTTTTCTCTTTACTAATATATCTTATAGGATACAATTTTGAGATTAAATAAAGAGGTAAGTTAACTTCCTTTCATTGTTTATATTCCTCGGATGCACAATGATTGTACCAAGTTACAAAATAGTTACAATACAAGTCACTATCACAGCTTTTAATTTTCAAATATAAAACGATGATGACAGTGCTTGTTGTTTAGAGGGGCCTAACATCTATGTCATCGGCCCCTATCATGAGCTCCCATATGACAGTTTCTAGAGGGGGGCCCAGACCTGGGGGTACGTAGTAATTTTAATATTTTGGAAGATAAATGGCGATTTGTATTCTGCGGTAGAATAACCCACGGTATCCGCTGCCTGTTGGTGGTGGACGGTACTACCGCTTTTACTTAATACTGACTTTTAAATCATTTTCTTGAAATGAAAACATGTGACCAATAGATTTTTGCCTTTCCCTGAGAGCTAGAGGGGGGCTGCGGCCCCACCTTGCCCCCTGGTATGGGCGCTCTTGGCCCCTATGGTAAGAAATGAGACGAAATGGGATTATAATTTAAAAGTACAACATTCATCCACTGACCCAAATTCAAAACGTGATGATGAGGAATGAATTGATGAATATGAATTTAAAACAAGCAGTGGATAAGACGCGCAATGCCTCACATTCCCAGAAAAATAAATGTTACTGACCAAGGGACTGCTTCCAAAACCCAATCCTGAATCAACGATGCTTGTCTGAATGGGTCAATATCTATGCCAACGATCCCGCATAATGGCACTTATCGGTAGTAAAGGAGAACCATGATATTTCTCAAGCTGCGGTACTAATCAAAGGTAGCGTAAACTCACGGTGTTCCAACCATTAAGGTACTACTCGCAAGTATTGTACGTCGTAAAGGTAACGCAGACCTATGGTGTTTCTCACACAATGGTGCCACTCATAGCCAAGGCAAACCGATGAGGTTCCTCACCTAGGTGTACTTATCACGGGCGCCGGCATTCCCGTGGTGTTCCTCACGTAGTAGGTACTAATCACTGACAACGCAGACCCACGGTGTCGCTCATATAGTGGTACAACTCACAGGCAATGCCCAGACCCGTGGTGTTGCTCACATGGGTAAGACTCACGGGTACTGGAAACCCACACTGAACCCCGCTTGAGTGCTATGAATCACAAAACTATTCAGTACCTAACAGAGTGGTACTACTCGCAAGTAAAAGCGACCCATGGTGTTCTGCGCACGATGGTACTAATCAAAAGTAGTTTCATAGTTCTAATATAATCAGCCCTTGATCGCCCCTTTTAGTCGACTCTCACGACAGGCAGGGGATACCGTGGGTGTATTATTCGTCTGCCTCCTCCACCCATAGGGGGTGTGTGTTTGGTCGGCGAGAGGTATTTTATTTCCCTCAAGTCCACCGGCAAGCCGGTTAGGACACCCCTATCCGCCACCTGGGACGTGCCACGTGGGAGTATCACCTCTCCCCCTGCTTCGCCTGCATAGCAGGTTTGTGGTCAAATATAAGAGAGGACAAGAAAGAAAGATTATATTTCAACTTAGCTTTAGGCTTTATAATAACAGCAGATGAAACCAAACAATAGCTTATCACTGCATTGGTCACATATTATCTGAGAGATACATGGTGGTGTTTATTTGCTGTAACTTGAGCTTGCTTGAAGCTAGATCCCCATTTCCCCTCATTGCTTTCTGTCTCTAAAGTGGTGACATCCAGTAGTGTTGTGACCTTCATGCTATACAAATGTCATGAGCTGCTGCCAGCATTCTCTCACAGATATGATGCTAGTAAGTTTGCAAGTATTCTTGTTTACCTCTAATGTGCTTGATTTGCTGTGAATTAGCTCATTATTGTTTATGTTAGTGCTTGCACCTCAAGATCTTTTGAAATTGAAAATGAAGATGAAGGTGATTTGTAAAACTGTAGTGTGTTCAGTGAATTGTTTGGCTAATCAGTATCATTATGATCCTGAAGACTGTGAAAAGAAAAATCATATACAATAATTATGGTAGTTTAATTGTTTCAAATATGTCAGTGTCCTTTTTCAATATTTCAATGGATATGTTGTAAATAAACCTTAAAGTGCATTTTATGTTGGTTTCTATCTTCCACAAATTATATAGGGGTTGTGTAAATGAACTGAATTTATGTATCTCTAAGATACGATGCAAGCACTGATGCTACTTCTACGACGCACCTAATGCAGTCACTTTTTAATTAGGCCTATGGAAATCATGAACTTTTTAACCACTTGATGTACTTTGACGAATCTCTCCGTCCTGGCTCTCGACTGCACTCCGGTACAAAGACGGATCTCTCCGTCCGCGCGTAGTGTTTATTTCCGTACCTGCTCCAAGCCGGTTTCCTTTGTGAAAGTATTTGATATTAGTAATGTAACGTCTTGACAGATGGAATCACTGTTTTATTCCATTGATGTATTCGATAAGCACGCCTGTGCAGTTATTCCACGGAAAGAATAACCTGTATCTTAGCAACCTCATCGTAAGCGAAATCATGGCTGCCTCCATGTTGAGTGACGAAGCGATTATATGGGAAGTTTTAGAAGTGAATGACACTGATATAGAAATAAGCGACGAAGAATTTAGTAGATATGAAAAGTAGTGAAAGTAGTTCGTGTGATAGAAACTTTAGCGCTGGTAGGGGTGAACAAAGTGCTGTTTTGCCGTCAAATATGTCACTGAATTTTAGGCCTACAACTGATGCCGCACCAGCGGCTTCTAATCATGTTTTACGCGATAGGGTATGGAACTGGGCGCACGTATGTAATACTCCAGAGTATCATTCATGCATCGCAACTGGTGAAATAGTGTTTTCCAAAGGCACCTAAGGCAATGCCCGAACGAACTACAAGTTGTGAACAAATTTCTAACAGCAGACTTTTCGGGAACATCTAACCAATGAGGTAAATGCTTATGCAAGTAAATGCCTTGTATCGGCTGCCGAGGATATAAATAGGATAATGTCATTTGGAAAGGAACACTGGTTTCCTGTATCTGTGGATGAAATGAAGGCCAGATTACCTTGAAGTGATAATGTATGATGGAAAAAAGACGTTCAGACCCAATCTTGTTGTTGACTACAACTATGGAAAGGGTGGTGTTGATTCCCATGACCAGGGACTCGCATCATTCCCCCTTGATGAGGAAGTATGTAAAAGGATACACAAAATATACTTCTACATGCTAGTCATGACACTTCTGAATTCCAACATCATTCATCCCCTCCTCAACCCTGAAAAGAAGCGAGTAGTCTCTGCCACCTTCCGGATCAATTTGGCCGAACAGCTGTTGGCAAGTGTGACCTTGCCTGACTATCCAAAATAAGGCACCCAAGCCCTGGGGATACACCACTGAGACTTCAAGAGAGGCACTGGGGACACTTTCCGACCAAAATACCCCCAACAACGAAGGAGGTTATCCCATCACGGAGATGCAAAGTCTGTGTGACACGGGGTCTGAGGAAGGAATCTTCATTTGAATGCCGCCGGTGCAAGGTGGCGATGCACGAATATGACTGTTTTATGATCTACCATATTCATAAAGACTTCACAAAGTATATCTGACAGTAGTTTGGATATTTCCTCTCATTACGTTGCTGGAAAGCATGCTTTTTCAGTGTCGGTGATAATATCATGTAATGTAATGAAAATAAATGGTACACCAAGGCATAAATAAGTTCAGTTAAATGGCATGTGAATGGGTTAAATGGACAAGAGGAAGTGGATATGCTTCTATATGAATTTTTTTTAAAGTTACTTAACAGTAGATATAGGATATTGGAACACAGTTTCTTAATATCTTCCTATACCGGTACATCAGTACATATCTACTGACTTCAAAGTAATTAAAATGAACTGATTAATGGTATATAAAATGTATGTAAAAAATTTAACTATTTTGAAGAAAGGAATGTAAGTATGCTTACTTAAAAAGGGATGCACCTCAAGACAAGAGATGAACAGAGTGGCATTGTGATGATAGGAAGGAAGTAATCACTTGAGATTAGAGTATCTTGTTTGGTATTTAAAAGTAGCAACACATTAAATCCTTGTACCTCGTTGATGTACTTTCTTACATCAGCTTCATTAATCACAACAAACTGATCTACAAATTTGAAGTTAAAATTACTTTTGTACCAAAATCTAAAATCCAATAGTGTAGGCCTACATTTGTTTAATATATTGCATGCAGTATAGTACTATCATCATACTCAATAGGAATTCAAGGTACCAGTTATACAGTTTACACCAAGAGCCCGTTGGAATTTCCAGAAAGTGGTTTGGGATGCTTATGGTAAATCTACAGATCCCAGCATCAGATGGATTAAACCTTCCGCAAAGAACTATATGAGGTTTGTTGGTTTAATAAAATCAGCAGCAAAAAGATCTATTCCTTGAGGTTTCTAGAGTCTAATAGACTGAGTAAGAAATTTGAGGAAAACAGTAGCCATGAGAAAGCAACAGAACTATTACAGTCACTTTTGAAATGGGTAAAAACCCTTGAAGACATGAATTTACACATTCAAGTAGGAAAGCGTGGTTCCTAATTCAAAAACTGGACTGTACATCCATCCCATCAAAGAAAGTCTTCCATCAATGTAGAGGCAATAGCAAATCACCTTGTATCTGCTTCTAGATCAATAAGAGATAAGCAGTTCACAAAAAGGGTAAAAAATGAGTTTAGACAGGCAAAACAGGAAACTCATTCTCATGACATCTGTTTAAAACCTTTCACATATCAGGAGGTCAATGAGGGATGAAAATTGCTTTGAAATGGCAAAGCTGCCGGACTGGATGAAATATACCCCTAACTGCTTAAAAACTGTGGTCCAGCCACAAAAAGACGGCTCTTTGTATTCTTCAGCTCCATACTTCATTTAGGTAGGCTTCCATCAAACTTCAAGAAGTCAAAAATCATTGCTCTGCTGAAACCAGGAAAGGAACCTTCTCTCCCATGAAGTTATAAACCAATAGCACTGCTTTGTGTCACCTACAAGTTATTAGAAAGACTGATACTGAATAGAATAGCACCAGCAATTGAAGCATTACTCCCAGCTGAGCAAGCAGGATTCTGTTCTAGCCACGACTGTAGTTACAGCTGTGGGTGTGCCGATTCTCTTTGTCTGCCATTCAATGGTTGGCTTAGAACTGGCGTGGACCAGGGGAAATAGCACAGGGGCCTGAACAATGTAAGATGGACAGCCAATAATGGTATGATGTTAAATGAGATGAAAAGTCAAGTTGTAAGTTTCACCAAGAGGTAAAGTCCTCTCAGTTTTAATTACTGTGTAGATGAGGTAACAGAACCTCATGGGGAACATTGTTAGTACCTAGGTGTTAATATAAGGAGTGATCCTCATTGGAGTAATCATATTAATGAAGTTGTTAAGAAAGGTTACAGATCTCTTCACATGGTTATGAGAGTATTTAGGGGTGTCCCGTAAGTTCACATATGCAGATGATACCTGTTTCACAGTTCAACAAATCAGCTTCACAGAGCACAGTGGGTAATTTCTAGCATCCAGCCGGCCAAAAATAATATTTTCAACCCTTGTCTTTGGTGCGCATTTTCTGTGAGTCGTGTTAATAAGACTCTTGGGTACAGTAATTAAGTATTGAAATGTTGCGCTGTCTGATTATCTAATCTCACCGAAGGCCTAAAGTGGCTCTTCTCCGTTAGGGCATCATATTCTGGCGAGGCGAGCGCGCAGTTATTATTATGTGAGGGCTCAGTAAAGACGTCAGAACTAAATATTTCTTTAGCTTGCAATGTGATTATATTAGATGAAGGTATGTATTTTTATATAGTATGTAGTATTTTCTGAAAATTACCATATTGTTGTCCGAAATATGCACTTAAAATTCAGGTACACGGTGTCCAAGCGCTATATAATTATACAAATTTGAGCTGACTTTCAAAATGGATTGCCTTTGATTTCCGCAATGAAAGTCTTTTGGATGAGTTATCTATAATGAATAGAAAACTGTGACTTTTTGCTGCGACCAGGCGTGACCATGAGAGTAATTAATTTTTTTTCAGAAGCCATGTACTCTGTAACCCGGAGGTCGGTTTTCGAGCTGCTGAGGAACAGCAGGGAATATAAGCAGAACGATGATATTGCGAATGTTGTAATTGAACATTTAGGCTTTGATGATTGTTCTGAGAATATATCCAAGTCAATAAGGAAATCTGTCAGTATTTTGTGTGCTAAAATTCGATCACGCTGGACAAAATATAGTAGACAAAGGGACAAATTGCTGAAGTACAATAAAAGTTGGTTCGAGCAGAGAATGAGCCTTGCAGAAGGACGTGCATCACAACTATGTCAGGATGATCCTGTCATTAGCCTACTATAGCTCATTCCATGTTAAGAAAACAGTATTGCTCTTATGACAACAGAGTTGCCATATCGAACAGCTCCGCTCAACGCCATCACGGGAAAACGGCGGCACATACATTTGTGAAATTCAATATGTAAGTTCAAGACGAATGGCTGAATAAACTAAGCTACAATTACTTTTATCAACTGAAGGGGACGTGAGGTTTACAGGGGCCACTTTTGGTTTGTACAGAATCAGAGGTAAACTACGGCACATAAGAAACCTCAGCACTGAAATATAAGGCAAATTGCGAGAGAAAATAGAAAAATAATTTTATGGACTTGAGGGGCTGGTGATGTACTTAATTGTATTTAATAAATTTATCCAGAAAATAAAAGCTAGAAAACAGACGCAGTAACTAAATACTGCATATGACTACAAAAGATCACAGTATTAATGTTAAAGAAATAAATCGCACACGTAGGCTTATCGCATAACTCTCATTCAACACAATAAATTTACGCACTGATTTAAAGCCTAAAATACACACGCAATAAATAAATACTGCAGATGACTTCACTACAGAAGTTCAGGGAGGAAACGCGTCTATTGGTTGATATCTGAAGCAAAGTGCTGGCAGTACCAATGATGGAAACCGCTAGAAGATTCTTCAGAAAGGCTTCCACTTCTGCGGACGTTACTGGAGTAGATATAAATTTAATAAACCATCTACGTGGCATCGTAGAAACTCTTTCGTGTGGATATGCCATTGATAAAGTGACGTTTGGCATGTACGCAAAGGAAACTATAAAATTGTACTTACAAAGATACAAATCGTACTACATGCCTGTAACTTTGCACAAACTCTTGAGTCATGGCACTGTATTATACCTATTGGACACCTTTCTGAGGAAGCCCAGGAGACCAGGAATAAAGATAATAGGAAACCATCCAGAAAGACACAAATACTGACCTTTTCCTTAGGCTGCTTATATCATCGGACCCTTATATTACCAGCTTAGGGAAATCAAGGAGGAGGAAGTTGATTCCGCTTTCTCGAGAAGTGCTCAACTTACTCTCTGAGCCTCCTGTACCTTATTCCTCCGAAGGAGATAATGAAAGTGACGATAGCGATTCTGATGTAACTGCATCTAATGAATAAATTGTTTGGCAAGTACATGTATTCCTGCGTCTGTTTTTAAACATTCTAAACAGCATGTCCCATTATTAACATCTATTTAATTTCTTAAAGCTATAACGAAAAATGATTAAAATTACAAAGATTAGTAATTCTATTCCTGGCTTAGTAATTTGTTCTTCGTACTTGATTGAACATACACATAATTATCTCCAATAATAGTAGTTACGTACTAAGTTTTATGTAAATCGGTCCATTAGTTTCCGAGATACGATTTTAGGCCGGCTAGATTCCTGAAATTACGCACTGTGCAGAGGCTGAAACAGTTCTTAATCAAGATCTCCAGTTGCTGGGCGATTACTTTTAAAGACGGCATCTTCACCCTAACTCACAGAAAACAGTAACATCAATATTTCAACTGAACAATGCACAAGCAAATTACCGTCCAAGAGTATTCTTTAGAGACTATGAATTATCGTGGCACTCCAAAGAACCCAGGAGTAACACTGGACCTCTTATGCGGAAAAATTATTTGGAGAAAACTGCCAACAAAATTAAAACCTGTAATAACCTTCTCCAGGGTCTGGCAGGAACCTCTTGAGGAAAGGACGGAAATACTTTATGGACAACGGTTCTGGCTGTGGTCTATTTCTACAGCAGAATACTGTTCATATGTTTTGCTTAGCTATGCTTACACACAGCTAGTAGATATCCACCACCACCAAATCATGCCCATTGCAACCGGTACACTTCGTGCTACCCTAATCTAGTGGTTACCAGTGCTCCGCACATCAGGAGACAGAAGGTCCTGTTTTGTCTTTGGTCTAGGATGCTGAAGAACAAGGCACTACCAATTCATGAGGATGACGAACAGTAATGCTCACGTCTCAAGTCTCAACAACTAGAGTGAGGCCTGGAAGATATTTTTAATTCATTGCTATGCAATGCAGTCTTCATGTATTCATTACAGTCATGGTAGAGAATGAATCACAACAAATATTTTTTAATAATTCTATCAATATTTTAAACATCTACAAATTTAAAATGCCTCAAACAATAATGAAATACAGCAGCTAATATTTTGCACATAAGAGAAGTTTCCCTATTTGTTTCAAATCACCACTTCGATCAATGTTTTCCTATTGCTTCTATTGTGGTTTTATTATTTTTAATACATTTTCATAAAACTGTAAATCTTTACAAACCAAAAAAATAAGTGAAGAATCCTTAGAAAGGCTGGAACTAACCTTTTTGTCGGGGCTGCTCCTACACTAGACCAAGGGTTAGTATGGGCGGTTGGCATCCTTGGGCCTTTTAAGCTGGACCTTAAGTCGCTTCATCCCAATCTGGAATCCATTCATGGCTTGAATAGCAGCCTGAGCGCTTGCAGGGTTATCGAACGATACAAAACCTGTTGTAAATATTTAAAAAAATAACAAAAATATGATCGAGAACAAATTAAGTCAGCAAATTTATAGCTTATGTAACAATCGACAAATGGAAATCATTAAACCCTACCTTTACTCTCTATACAGAAAATAAGGTAATTGGAAAGAAAAATAGTCCTTTTAAAGTACCATGAATTATACAAGCTTTAATAGAAATATACTGAAGGAAAGCAAAACCTTTCATACTACTGACACATCATAATGTTTTATCTATTTTGGACTATTGCATCAGAGCATGAACGAGCAATAGAACACTAGAAGTTCAAAATACTCTGTTATGTCTTTTTTATGATAACATGAGAATAGTTCCTTTTTGCGTTAATGTTTACCTGTCTGATATGATGATTGTTAATGCAGCAAGGGGAATAAATTAAAACGTTATCATATTCATTTTTTTTACATAGTATTTCACACCTAGCTGTTCATTCCTGCCACTCAGCTGACAAACATTTCTGGAGAGAGCACTCAACACACTATTAATTTCTTTTTCCCTCCGTTTCTAAGATTCTTTATACTCTCTAGAAAGGTTTTTCTGCTGCTTGACCTAGCCTTTTCAGGTTATTACCAAAATCTTCCCATGACTTCTTCTTGGATTCAACAACTATTTTTTTTTGCTCTGTTTCTTTCATATATGTACAATTTTCTGTCTGCATCAGCCCTTGTTTGGAGTCATTTCTGATATGTCTTCTTTTTATGTTTAGAAGCTGCTCTCACTTCAACATTCCACCAAGATGTTCACTTTTTCCCATCTCTACACACAGTTGTTCCTAGACATTCCCCTGCTGTTTCTACTACAGTATCCTTGCATGTCACCCATTCTCTTTCTATAGCCTGAACCTGCTTACTGTCCATTGTTTGGAACTTTTCGCTAATCATGCCCATGTACTTTTGATTAATTTCCTTGTCCTGGAGATTTTCTACCCTTATTTGTCTGCAGACAGATTTAACTTTGTATATCCTAGGCCTACAGATACTTAGTTCACTACAGATCAGATAGTGGTCCATATCATCAAAAAATCCCTGGAAAACCTGCTCATTCCTAACAGATTTCCTGAATTCAAAGTCAGTTATGATAAAGTTTAATTATGGATCTGGTGCCCCTACCCTCCCATGTGTAGTGGTGAGTAGCTTTATCCTTGAAGAATGGAATTGTATCTGCTAATCCCATACTAGAAAAGTCCACCAAATGCTTCCCATTCATATTAGCTTCCATATCTTCCCCACATTTACTGATCACCCTTTCATATCCTTCCATTCTATTTCCAACTCGTGCATTGAAATTGCCCTTTAGCACTATCCTATCCTTGCTGTTGACCCTGACTACAGTGTCACTCATGTTTCATAAAACTTCATCCTCGTCTCCACCCTCACATGGTGAATACACTGAGACAATTCTAGTCCTAATTCCTCCAACTACCAAATCTACCCACATTATTCACTCATTTATATGCCCAACAGAAACTGTGTTGCATGCAATAGTATTTCTGATGAACAGCCCTACCCCACACTCTGCCCTTACCTTTTTAACACCCATTAAGTACACATTATAATCTCCTGTCTCTTCTTTGTTATCTCACCTTACCTGAATATCATTAACTCCTAGCACATCCAGAAACAACCTCAATGCTGACAGCCAGTTCTTTTTTATTTCTTCCATAAACCCCAGTAATATTGATAGCTCCCTATCGAATTCCATTTTGTTTGCCGAGTTATTTCCAAGGAGTCCCTCACCGTCGAATGGGAGTGGGACTCCATTACTCCCATGGATCCAAGGCTTGCTCAAAACATTCTGAGCATGCTCAGTGAAAATTCTGTGAAGCAGGATAATACACTTACTTGCACATAATCCCAGTGAGGATCTCTCCTCTAAAGGATTAGGGGCCATCATAGGATTGTACAATCCTAGTCGCCTGAGCACAATGAGGGCTGTAACTCAGAATATGTCCGAGATGTCCACTCCACGCCATAGCAACTGGTATACCGACTCTCAGAACCACTTACTTGGCCAGTCGGCTGTTGTCCATTGTTTACATACTAGGATGTGACTACAGTAACCTACACCATTAGCCATGGGAAATTAAGAAATAAAATTTATTTTCCTGGCTTGATACTGAAGTCATTATTATAATAAAGCCATAATAAATATGAAAACAATATATCTTGACTTAAATTTATTGTTGCCATAAGACCTATCTGTGTCGGTGCGATGTAAAATCACTAGCAAAAAAAAGGACTTAAATTTTCATGCAAACAGTATAAAATAACATCTCAACACATGCAAAGTTGTAGTCCTCCTTAATTTTTCCAAATAGATGATTGAACTTACCAAAGCATTTGCTTTGATTAGTGGCACGGTCAATGAAGACCTTAGAGCTGATAACATTCCCAAACGGCAGGAACATTTGCATGAGCTCTCCATCTCCAAACTCCTGAGGTAAGTGGTAGATAAACAGATTGCATCCTTCTGGCCCCGAGATTGAACAACCTAGGTCGAGAACAACAAATTGCAAAATTCTGCATGATAATAGAGTCTTGGAGTTGTATTTTTGTGTGTAACATTGAAGTTCATTTCCCTAAATGTACACCAAAAATTATTGAAGTAGTATATCCCTTGACAAAATCAAATCAAAGACAATTTAGAATTTGAAAAGATTCATTAACACATTATTCCTCAAAAACTTAATTCTGGCTGCCAACTACAAAAAAGTTAAATGAAAATTTCTTTTAGATTAATGATAATTATTAGGACATAAAATGTGCAGGAAAGTAACTCTCACACTTGCAAATATCTCAACAAGGCCGAAAAATTGTGTAAATCAATAAGCAAAAATGTAAGTCTGTGATAACTCATTGTGAGGCTATCTTAATAAATCTTCATTCTTGATGTGGGAAATTCGGAATAAGAAGAAAGCTAGATAAGTATATGGAAAATGTAAAAGTATAAAGACGAGAATGGATGGTAAAAGCCTGATACTTCATTTTATCTTTCTCCTTTCCCCCTACCACACAACCCTGTCTATTTATCTTTTCCTTTTCTCTGAGTTCAGCCATTTTTCTTCTTATCCCAATGAGTACTGACAGCTGCCCTCCTGATGAAGTGGGAAGAAGAAACAAGCTTGCTGGGAGCCGAGAAGAAATGGATGTAGAGGACTGCGATTCATGAGGGAAGAGCCAATCTATCTGAAGATAGCAGTATATGAAGGTTCTTATGTGTTCTCATGTCAGCCCCCATCTTCTTTTCTATTGCACATACTGACCTGTCACAATACTTACCCTACATGTGTTCCTGACATTCTATATATGACTATTCAATGTGTTCTTAGCATTTTACCACTTGTATTTATATTTATCTCTATCTCTTTGTTTTCCCTGAGTTTATTCAGCTTTCTTCTTATTTCATACTTCCCACATCAAGACTGAAGATCTGTCAAAATGGTTTCTCAATGAGTGTTGATGCCTGCCCTCCTGATGAAACTGGAAAGCAAAAATGAGTTTGTCCGGGGGTGAGAAGAAATTGGTGCAGACATTTTTTTTTGAAGGATGAGTATTCAAATTGTTCTGTCCTTCTAACTAGGCATAATGAGAAAACTGTCACTAAACAATGCTATTTAAAAGTTATAAAATGTTTTCAAATTACTTGAGATTTAAATAATTTCAGACTGTGATTTACTCATTATTTACAGAAAGTATATTCTTCGTAAAGAATATCAAGAGGTCTTTCAATCTGAAAGAATCCCCATTCCATTTTTAAGTATGTCAATGATAAGGTTCCCATTGAAGGCATGAAACACAGTTTCTCAGTGACAGACTGGTAACTTATCCATATTTTCTGTTTGTTATTTTGATCTAATTTATTATTATATCTTTTGATATGCACAGCTGTGTCTATTACACCAATCATATATTGGTTATGATACATAGGTTTCGCAGTAACTGGATTTTGCAATTTCCTCAGTTCTGAATGAACAGTTTATCACAATATTTTATTGATTTAACACTAATTTCAGTACAATTATGCAGCAGAAATGAATGTCATTATAAAATGAAAAAACAAAATGTATATAAATACCTGTCGATGGACTAATTGTGCAATATGCAGAATACTTGATACTGTTATATATATGATCTATTTGCAAAGATATATATATTTACAACATTTATTATACATAGGCCTATACACACACACTACTTCTCATTCATGAGCAAAGGAATAACATATAAATACAATATGGGACCCCCAACACAGAAAACACTGGAACATAACAAAACATTGACTGGATATACAGATAAATGAAAGTGCACGCACAAATGATTTGCGCTAAGAGAATAAAATGAGTCTAAGTGTAAACATGTAAAATAAATGCTTGACATTCACAAAGAATGCAATTAAAACTTTTGACACAGACATGAAATAATATACAATGCAATGCATTATGCACCACAATAAACAAATAAAATGAAATAAACTTGGTTGTACTGCACACATAAGTAACTTTTATTTTAACTTCAAAATATTGAATAAGTGTCCTGTGTATTCAATGTTATATCAAAATTAACCAGCTCTTACATCATATTAATAACTAAAATGATCCACATTTTAATATCTGAATTCATTTCTAATGATAGCAATGCATTGTCAGACCATTTTTCCTTATCACAAATCTCTTTTGTGGCTGTACCTCTGTGTGTACCAAGGCAAAAGGTTCTTATTTAATATACTATAGTATAGGAACAATGAACAAAACATATCTACAAGGAAACTATAATTTTTTTAATTGTCAATGAATACGCCTGGTACTGTACATTTTTATTTCATTTTTCTGAGGCATATTTTCGAAAACTGTTTGTATTTAATTGAGATGCACTATAATTGATGTTAGAAATAATACAATTGCATTATTTGAAAAACAGATTAAAAATAGTACATTAACACCTAAAACTGGACTTTTATGATAACTGCTTGAAAATTTAAATAATCATACTAGTGGGAATAAAGAGTTAAGAATTTCCACTGTACGGTATTTCAAATAGAAAAATTATCATAATTTGCTGTAAAACTGTTATCTTCATATAGAAATTTCCTTTGTTTGGAAGCTTGTAACAACCACTACTGAAACTTCATCAACTTTCAAAATGTGAAAGTAACTGGAACATGCTTGAAATCAATTATTAACAATTCAGAGTAACTATTTCCATTTTGGAGGGCATATAGCTGAAGATATTTTTGTTATAAAGTATTGTCTGAAAGTGTTTCTGCTTGAAGATGATGAAAAAGAAATGCAGATTTAAAATATCAACTTAAAAAACAAATTTTTCACCCAATTTTAGTAGTCATAAATTGTTTGACTATAATAAAAATTATATTAAAACAATACAGCCACCATTTCTGCATCAAAATAATATGATAAACTTCTGAAGCTCTTCAATTAACTTATTATTGTTTCAAAGGAAGAAATTTAATTTGTTTTCACTATCTGCCACCTGGGCAATGTTTTTTCTTCTCATTTCTCATCTTCCTTATCTTCCTGATCAATAGGGGCCAATGATCACACAATATTTCAGCTTATGAAAACAGTCACAACAGCAACCATCACAATTATTGGTTAGTTTATTACCACGAAGATGGAAAAATATTTCCATGTCAGCAATGCTCAACATTTACGACGGGATCTTCTGTAACTGTTCTTGTGTATACTAATTAAACAGAACTAATATTTCAGGAGATAATTTATATGCAAGTTAGTAAAAAATATAATGAAGGCAAATATCTCTTATTTCTCATATAGGGGAAAAAAGCATGAAATCATAAAAAATCAGAAATTATATTTTGCACATCTTAAATCATGTTCAGTATTTCGATACAGTTAATATTAGCAGAGAAATTTGACATTTCCTGTTTTGATCCCCTTAATAGAAACTAAGATGCCCAGTATGGTCCCAGTTGTTATCAGAATTTCTATGATGCAGAGGAATGGTAAGAAAAAAATGTATATAACTCTCCAGCTCCTCCTCGCCATCATTCAGACAGGCTATTCTACTCGGCAAAGTAACTAACTTCCCTAGTTTGTTCATCGTGCTCACAGCCCTCAGCGAGACAGCAAGTATTGGGACCTGTAACCTTTTGACTAAGATAAAAGTGTGTAAAGATCAGAATTTACTATTTCTCTCTTTGTTTCAAAGGATTCTTTCATAAAATTAACAATAAGAGAACACAGGAGATAAATAAAAATATATGAATTGTTTAATATTTCTTTTATAATTCATTGTAGGAATAATTTGTACTCTGTAAAAGATCAGATATTTGATTGTCTACAACTTTTGATAAGCAGCATTTATCGAAAGGACCAATACTAACAGAGATATTTGAGAATTAAATTTTAGACTTCATCCAGCTTGAATAACAAAAATTATAGCTTAGATTATAAGAGCCTTCTCCTGTACCTTAAATACCAATTTTCATTAAATTCTATTCAGCCATTTTCTTACTATGCATGCACATACAGATGGGCATACAGACAGACAGACAGATAGATAGACGGACAGTCAGTCATGACAGAAATTTAAAAATTGTATTTCCTTCTGATCCTGATACAGAAATACCAATTTTTAAAAATTCTGACCAAAGTACATACAAAATTTCTATTTTATTTACATAGAAGAGATCTAGAAAAAATTACAGGTTTATCTTTTATATAACAAAGATTCCTATACACTCTGTTTTATGTTGTCAAGGCAATTCTGTGAAAAGTTATCACTGCTGTATGACATCATTACTCTCATAACAGAAATAAAAATATGCTGACTCTACCTCAAGCCTCTTTTGTATGTTTCTGTTAATTGTTTAGAAAAAGAGAAGTAAATCAAAACATCAAAGATTCAAAGTCTCATGTGTCAAGAAAAGATCTAAAACAGCCAAACCGAAGACCAGAGCAAAACAGATCATCACAGATAAACAAGCATTGCAGACACCATACAAAACTTTTACTACAATCTGAATATTAAAACAATTGCAAAACCAGAACAGCCAGTCCTGGTTGATAGATAGGATAAAATATGTGAGGTAACTTACTGTGATGGAAAGTTCTGAAGAAACTTAAAAGGAGTCAAACTCTCCCAGAAGACTGGATAATAACCAACAAACTGCTAAATCTAGGGGGTAGAGAGATGCAAAAAACTACGAGAATATTCATCAACAACTGGACTGGGACCTTGTAGAAACTGGACCCCTGGGTGAATACTTAAAGTGATTCTACTCTCTAAAGTGGGCAAATCCAAGTTTAAAGAATAACCACCCTTCATCTCTGCTGTTGCATCATCAAAGGCTTTCTATCAAACTCTAGGCAACCATGCAATCAAAGAACTGAATTTTTATCAACCATCTGGAAAAGCAGGATTTCAGGATGAATTTGCAACTCAACTCAGTCATCATTGATCTGCATTTTGGGCTGTCACTGAGGTGGCAGATTCCCTATCAGTTGTTTACCCCATCTTTTCTTAAATGATATCAAGGAAGTTATTTATCGAATAATTTGCCTTGATAAACTATTCCACTCGCTAATTCCTTTTCCTATAAATACATCTTGATAGATCATGACTGATCATTTTCTTGAGAAAATAACTTAGTAGGGGAGTTTGCAAGGCCTATCCTGTCAATGTTAAATAAGCCAAGAGTATGTTCCTATATTTTTGGAACCAATGAAGATACGACTCTGAATTTTTTACAGCTGACATTTCTATATTATTTATGTGGACTGAAGCAGAATTAAAACATAGAAACCAAAAGAGGGAGATATATTAATTTTTTTAAGATGCCATTTTTTACACAAAATTTTTGTAGATGGACACCCCTTACTTCATGTCTATGGAGACCTGTGCTATGATTCTGCTTCAGTAAGGAGAGTAACATATAATAAAGCAACTCACAAAGTTTCATGTAGTTTTTCAGATACAGGGACATTAATTGTAAAAAAAAGTCATTTTGAGAAAATCAGGTTTAAAACTTGAAATTATAAGAACTCACTCAGATTTTTAAATTAAGGCTCAAAAGCACCCCACAGCATTGTCGATATCCTCTTCCTGGTACCCTTCTTTCTCTAAAAACCTTTTCCTTAGGGATGACCTTGCTGCTTTGGTGTTCAACTCTGCCGCACACTGTGCCTTGGCAATTCTTAATTTGTCTAAATGTTGCAGTCCCTTCATAGTATGACAGCCAGTGTTGATGCTGAGATGCAATAACACTCTTTCTCTTCCCATGTTCCCACCATTAAATGTTAATACAACATCACTGACTCACCATTTCAAAGTTCTTAACCCCACAAATTCATTTTTGGGCACCCGAGCCCAGACAGTATTGTTGAAAGACTTGGGATTCTGAGTGCGCCCATGTAGACACTTTCTGAGAAGGTCTGGATGAGCTAGGTCTCTGTAGATTGGCTTAAAGTCTCTGTAGATTGGCTTGAAAGCTTCCATAACTGCTTCAGGTAGAGAATTATTGTGCTCAAAATACTCTTCTGAAACTTCAGCCTTCCGGATCTCAGTTCTTCAAAATATTTACCTAATTTAGATTCACTAGCACTGGTAGGGGGCGTATCTGTCTTCTTGTTTGGTGTCACATTTTGACAATCTGTTTCTACACTGTTGCTGGATTCTACCACATGTGAACTACATGGTCTTGTGTTTTTAGTATACTGGTTGCCACAAATCTTATGTTTCCTAAATAGACTAGCACTTCTAGACATATTTATACTTTGTTTACAAAAATAAGTGCAATCAAACTACACGGAAGCACTTCCAGAGACACTAATTCACACAAAATTAAACATTCTTTGCACAATAACAAGCATACCAGCAGACATTTGAAACAGAAGAGTAACGAAAATTGAGCGCTGAGTATTCTCTATCAATAGGCAAAAACCACAGCCTTCTATCTACAGTAGTTTCAGAGGTAAATAAAGAGATGCATGTCCAAAAATACCAGACTGATGGATATGCAAGCAATGTTATAAAATTAAAAATAAAACACTTCTACCAGTCACACAGAGATAAATTATATACCATTTTATTCATGAAACACTAAATAATATTGTAGGACTTATTTTGAAAAATGTCAAAAAATTCAGATTCTTGCCTTTTAAACTCCCCTTAAGAGAGTTCTTTAAAATGGACTGATTGAAGAAATCAATGCTGCTTAGAATTGATTTAGTCAGAGTTAATGGTAGCAATTAATTATGATTATAGTCTCAAAGGAATTTTGAAATTTGCACAAGAAATTTTCAAAATAACACTTGGTTCAACATCATCAATGAATATGCTAGATCATCATCATCATCATCATCATCATCATCATCATCAATGTCCCACTCCAGTCGCCCAGATGTGGTTAACAAGTCTCTTCCACTCCTTTCTGTCCTTCCACTTTTCCTGCTCCATTACTTCTGCCACATCCAATCCAGCTTCTCTTATGTCCTTTCAAATCTGATCCATCCACCTTCTTCTCGATCTTCCAACTGGTCACTTTCCCTTAACTTCTCTTTCCAATTCCCTTCTTGCTACCCGTTCCTTTCCCATTCTTTTTAGATGTCCGAACCATCTCAGTCTTGCTTTTTGTATGTTCTGTACTAACGGTTCTATATTTCTCTCTTCTCTGATTTTAATATTTTGAATTCTATCTCTTGTCTTTTTAACCAATGTTCTTAAAAATTTATTTTCTACTACTTGGATCTTACTATCTTGTCTCTTATTAGTTACCAGTGTTTCTAGTCCGTATGTTACAATTGGTATGAAATACTGTTAATATAATGTTAATTTCATTTTCTTGGGTGCTTTGTCATCCCATATAAGCTCTATGACTTGATGATAAAATGTTGCACCCTTACGTAGTCTGTTATTAATTTCAGGACTGATTTCATTACTTCCATTAATAATGCTACCCAGATATGTAAACTGTTCTACATTCTCTAACCGTTCTCCTTGTATATTCATTTGGCTTCTCTTTTTCTCTTAAACACAGTGCATGACTACAGTTTTCTTTTTACTAATTACTATTCCAAACTTCTTCAGATTTTCATTCCAAATGTCCAGTCTCCTTTGTACTTCCTTTTCTCCCTTTCCCCAAATCACCACATCATCTGCAAATACCAAAGCATTCACTTCATCACTACTAATACTCTGTTTTGTACGTTTTATGATTTTGTCCATCAATATAATAAACAATAATGGCAACAATGCACTTCCTTGCTTGAGACTTTTTTTTGTATAAAATGTTTCAGACTCACCACTCCCCACTTGTTCACTGCTTTTACTCTCATGATACAACATTTTATCTTGTTAATGAATGATTTTGGTACATTCCTTTTCAGTAGGCATTCCCATACATGTTTTCTCTTAACTGTATCATAAGCTTTTATCAGGTTCTCTTCTTTTTCTCCATCTTATTTCCATTTTTGTATTTCCTCCTTCCTCTGAGCAGTCATCCTCATTATAAAGTTTTTCAAAATACTTTGCCATCACCTTCTGAAGACCCTTTTCGCTATGTACTATGGATCCATCTCTCTCTAATGCTTTGAATTTTTCTTGATTTATTCTTTTTGATTTTATTACTCTATATAATAGTTTGATTTCCTCAACTATCTTGCTCAATTTTGTTCGTAAAATCTCCCCAACATTTCTCGTTTTCTTCCTTGATACTCCTCTTTACTTGTAGTTTCCATCTTGTGTACCGGTATTCCACATGTAAGCTTTCTATCTTGTTCTCATCCCTCTGATACTTTTTTGCTTTTCCTTATCCATTTCTTTCTTCACCTTGTTCCTTTTATTTCTTTTTATATTTTGTCTGTCCACCACCATGTCTACTTTCCTTTAACTTTTGCTTTTGTTTTCCTGCATACCTCAATTTCTGATTCCACAAATGTCTGTCTTAAATTGTCCCACTCTTCTTCTCCACTTCATATTTCCATGTTTGGCAACTTCCTTTTTATCCAATCTTGGAATGCCATTCTTTTATCCTCCTCCTCCAATTCCCAAATCCTGATCTTTGGTTTCTTCTTCAATACAATTTTAGGGATTTTTACTTGTTTTAATTCCACAATTAATAATCTATGATCACCTTCCATACTTTCACTGGGGATTATCTTCGTATTCATGGCGTATCTTTCCCATTCCTGGTCTGTTGTTATAAAATCAATGAGTGTTCCATACTGTCCATTCCAACTATATTGGCTGATCTTATGGCTATTCCTCTTCATAAACCATGTGTTCTCTTTATCAGGTTATTTCTGATACAAAAATCCAACAGTTTCTCTGCATTTTAATTTCTATCATCAATCCATGTGGGCCCAGAACATTCTCATATCCCATTCTATCAGTTCCCACATGAGCATTCAGATCTCCCATTATCATGATCCCACCTCCAACAATGTGTGTTCCAGTTCATTGAGGAACTCTTCTTTTTCTTCCACACTACATCCTGTCTGTAGAGCATACACCTGTATTATCTTCAGTAATTCCTTGTTTACATGTATGTGCATTATTATAATTCTTCCATTTATATACTTAACTTTAGCTATTAGTTCACTATTCTGATTCACTACAAATCCCACTCCATTTATTTTCTATTTACTGTTACCCATCCAGTACATGGTGTACCACTTTCTTAGTTTCTTCATTCCTTTCCCTTTCTATTTTACTTAAAATATTTATTGTTCCTAATCTTTTTTTTGCTAATTGCTTTACGTGCTTTACATCGCACCGACACAGGTAGGTCTTATGGCGATGGCAAATCGGGTTTTGTTCTCTGATCTAACACTTGCACGAACATTGGCATTAGCATCATACTGTGCAACTGTAGTCAGAGACTTGTCAATTCTATTTCCATTTTTAAACTTCCATCTGAGGCTTGTATTATAGTTGACAGCAAGTACAAATTGGTTTCCTCTTCTAATTTTCCCCAGAGAGGATGGGTTGACTCATCCACCATCTTCACCATTCCAAAGGTCTAGATACAGGTAAATAAATTAGTATTAAGAAACATGTTCATTTGAAAAATTTTATTCTAGATATCTGCATATAATATATGCTAATTTATTTTGCTTAGCATTATCCATTCCATAAACATTTGCAGAAGTGACTTCACACCACTGAGTATAAAGAAATTTTGTGATGATTAGATCACCCTTAAATATACGGCTGAATATTGATCAACCTCTAGTATCCTTGTATTGAACAGTGTCAATTGATTACATTATTTCCATTGTCTGTCATTCAAACTTTGTATAACAAGATTGAAGATGAAATGTCAGGAACCTTCTTAGAGAATGAAAGTAGTTCATGTTATTTAAAAAATATATTTCAAGAAATGGCTATGATCGTTAAGGCATGGAGTCTATATGGTCTGACACCATAGTTAACATAGATTAAATTCCAAACCTCTCCACAGTGCTCATGTGGAGTAAAGGTGACGCTGCTGGTGGTGATTCATCCATCAAATGGGATGGGAGCAGACCCCTTGATACTATTTGACAGGAGTAGGCTACATGCCTGCACCAGGTTCACCCTCTCCCTTCTACTATCATATATCATGTCATTCATTTCACCTCATTAATTCGTCTGATGAGGTTGACATCAGGTTATTTATTTCAGATCAACTACTAATTTGAACCCTACAGAATTGGAATGTTTTAAAACCCTATCTTATTTAATATCTAGGACTTAGAAGTAATCAATCTGTGAAATTTTGACCTTGTATGTTCAATAGAAATGGAGGAATGAATGTTTGGTTTCAGGGGTAGAATGTTTGGAAAATATTTATTTAACATCTCTGAAATAGAAGACCAACCTTGATGTAACATTGTCAATTTGTACATGAAATGGTTTTGGAAGAATGAATAGTGATTTTCCAAGTAAACCCCCACCATCTAAATCCTTAGGAGAGAAATATTTAGAAGTATGTGATATTTGACACCCAGAACGTAAAAGAACAACCTTCCTGGAAAATTACAACTTCGTACGTCAAACAGTTTTGGAGAGATGAATATTTTGTTTTAGTAGCTAGCCCCATTTAAACTCTTAGTGGTGAAATATTTAAAAATATTTTGCATCTAGGATTTAAAATATATACTCTCATTTTGAATTTTGTCTTCAAACATTAAACGGTTTTGGAGGAGTGAAAATATTTGTTTAACTCTCTGATGGATAATTTTTTCAAACCTTCTGTTCTATCATTTTTCTCTTCTAATTTAGCCAAATTGACCTCTTCTCACCAGTTCAATTCAGTATCTCTTAATTCGTGATTCAATCAATCCATCTCACCTTCAGCATTCTTTTGTAAAACCACTAGATGACAGAGTCTAAGGCTGAGTTTTAATACATTTTGTCCAATGAACACTAAATGTGTCACCAGAGATCTTTTACATGCCAACATCGTACGACATAGGGAATCTGCCACCTGAGTGACTGCCCTAAATGCAGATCAGTGCAGAGCATGTGCCTCCAGTACGAACTGTGTCTACTGAGAACAGAGCAAAGGAAATTTTTTGTATAAGGGCTACTTTTTTCACAGAATAATTAATGATGTATTCAGCTGCTAGGTATCTGAACTGACCTGCAGCATGGACAATATATCTATTCTCCCTTTATTTTCCTTACTTTCCTCATTCTGCACCCATTTTGATATAGCAGAGGTGACATGGGTAGATTCTTGCAAGAAGTAGTTTAGGTTCTCACGGAAAAAGTAAAGATCATCATCATCATCATCTTCCTTCCAAGTATTGGGCCATGTGACCCGTTACGGTCTTGCATTTTACTTTTTGCAAGACTTGAAAGCAGTCAAATGTCCTTCCGACGGGTTGCTAGCCTGAAGGAAGTAAGACCATTGGTGGGGCTGCCACCTCTCAGCTAATGGACTAGCTGAAATCACAGCATTTCCTCCATAATGGATGTAACGGTTATACCGCCGTGACTCTGTCAACAGGGCTGGGAACAGGTTTTCATCTCGGGAAGGTGAGGTTGGCCTTTGGGCAGGAGAGGTTATGTCATAATCATCATCATGCATAGGTGAATTACATAATTCCTGCAAACTGGTTGGAGAGTAAAGTTCTATAATCTATCAAGAAAGATAAAGAAAAGTTATTGAATCTGTCATTAGTGAATTCAAGCAGCAGCAGCAGCAGCAGCGACCCTGTTCATTGTCACTTCATCCAGAAGCTAAGCATATTACAGTCATGGGACATATCCTGTTTAATAGTCTGGGTTATTATGGTGTCTCTATAGGTCTTTCATTTTATTGTATTTGGAGTTAGGAAAGTTGCCTTGGGTCTAGAAGTAATTTTCCATGCAGTGTTGAGTGAGTGAGGAATGACAGGGAATACTGCACTCAGGATAACTTCATTGTTATCATAAAAAGAGACCAAGGGGTGGAAAATAATGGAGAAGATGTTTTCAATTATGTAGAAACTTGAACATAGCCAACTAGGCAATGTAAGTTTCAAGTCTGTCATTATACATACTTCTGAAAATGTCTGTTACCAATTTTGTTGTCAAAATGGAAGAAATCGTTCACAATATATGGGAATCGGAAAATATTCCTAAGGAGTGGCAGTCAGCTATTATACATGCTCTCCATAAAAATAAAAGGCAATAAAGCAAATGTACATAACTACAGAGGAATACCTCTTCATTCACTTTCCTATAAAATCTTCTGAAAAGCACTTCAAAGTCACATTAAACCTAATACTGTTCTACAGACTGGTGAATATCAAAGCCAGCTTCTGTAAGACCTGCTCCTGGAGTGAACAGATCTTTGACTGAAGAGTATCATCATAATGAGATTGTGCCAAACTAGAGGGTCTCTCATGTAAACCCAGATTGAGTGCACTGTGTTTGTACTCTGCAGCATGGCAACTGCCTCAGCACAACTTAAAACATGCACGACCGCCTTACTTTAAGCGTGTACACTATCTTATATGAAATCTTACCTTATAAAAGATGCTGGAAGTGTCATCCTTCATAATGAGGGACTTCATAAACACCATTAGGATTTTTTGCACATCAATAGCGAGAGTTATGACTGTTCACATGACCATAAAGATGAAACCAGGCGTCATCCAAAAAGAACACTAGCTGTGGGTGGAATGAAATGATGCAAGATACTACTCATAATATCACACTCTTGCGGCTGGATCAGCAGGTTTTAAACAATGGGCCCGTGTACACCTGTATGGTTTGATGTGTAATAGCTTTGTAGCTCTGTATGCAGAAGAAACCGAAATCCCTACTTGTTGTGGTAATTTTGCAAGCAATTTACTCAGTGACCGTTCAAGATTCGCACTGATGTCATCTTGCTTTTCCTCTGTTAAAACAGTTTGTGTGTGTGCATGATTTTTTTTGAGCACTGAGCCAGTAGTTTCAAATTTATTTACAATTATGTGAATCTGTGCTCTTGAAGGTGGCACTTCACCAGGAAATTGCTGAACAAATGCATCGCGTCCCCATCGAGTTGACTCGTACTTAAAATAACTATTACATATACGAAAATACGGTGTTGCGATGATAACTCTCTCGCCATGTTAACAGCTGAGATTCATACTGACTACTGATGTTAGTTTTTTATGTCAACTGTTCTAAAGAATCTACAAGATCCTGTTTACGTACTTAAATTATATTATATTGTATTATATATATACATTTTCTCAATCGAAGCAATTACAGACTGGTTCATCAAGCTATTCACCAAGTTCAGTTGGCATTTGAAAGCACAGTGCTGGACATTGAGTGTTTTGCACTGATCTTCAGGGGCTAGCAATTCACTTCAATCAAGCGACTCGTCTTCGACTTCTAAACAATTTGGGACTTCATATTCATTAATTATATTGTGACTTCGCGCCTCATTCGCTGGCTCATTTAACTTTTTACCTCTTCTTGTAAACATTATGAGACAGTGCTGAAATTTGTATGTGTTGTGCTACTATTCAGAAGATTGCGCCTTACTTCTTATAAGTGACTGACTTTCTACTTCTTCTAGATTTTACGATTTAAAATTGCACAGTGCCAATCCCCATTAACATATTTTGCCTCTTCAACTGTTTTTGTGAAAGACTCACTCTTTAATTTCTCATTTATCTTTGCATTGTTTTTTACATTTTATTCGGCTGATGATGACCCAGATTAGGGTCGAAACCGGTACTGCTTCCGCTTTTAATTAAATAGGAATGTAATACTACATTTCATATTTATTTGTATTGAATAGGTTGAACTACCTTATTTATTATTTCAATTTCATTGTCATACTGATGCTAGGTCGAACACGTGCATGCTCCTTGCAAGGTCAAGAACTATGCCTGCGCCTCTCATACAGCTGCTTAGGTCTCCGAGTAGAAATGCTGCTGGGCAGTCTGGGTTTACAAGAGAGACCCTCTACTTCTATTGACTTTTGTTGATTTCAAGAAGGCCTATGACTCAAACAACCAGCTCAGTCTTTTTGATATCCTCAAGGGGATGGGTGTGGACAACTCTGACGAACACCTAGTCACAAGTGAAATTCATAATGGAAATCTATAGATCCTTTGTGATTAAGACTGGGTTTCTTGATACCAAATTTGAAAAAATCAAATTTTGTATTAATTTTAAATATCTTGGAGCAATCATTTCCTATGACGCATCAGAGAAGGCAACTCTGAAATCTTGGGCTAAACTCATTTAAGCAGCTTTTCACCTCTGCAAACCCACTTATTAGTCCGAATCAATCTCATGGCAGACCAAATACCACCATTACACCACAGTAGTACATCTTGAAGTCTTGTATGCTGCTGAATTCTTGTGCTTCACTCAACAAGGTGTAATAGAGAGGATTCAATTGAAATGAGGAGGATGTTTGGTTCACGCCACAATTGTGAGGGCTCAAATGCAGAGCTGGACTCTAAATTTGAAAAGCTCTCACTTGTTATGAGGAAGTGCCATCGTATGTTTTATGGCAATCTGTTCTGAATGCCTAACACCAGTGTATCTCAAAGAATTTTTGATCTTCTAATGGCTTGGAAGTGTATGACTGCATGGGCAACTGCAGTGAAGAAGGATCTGATTGGTGTCTCTGAGACACTTGTTTAAGAAAGAAGCAAGTTCAGGACCTGGGTACATGGATTAAAGAATCTTCCAGAAAGACTGAGAAGACACCTAGTCAAAGTGGTCCAAAGAGCAAAGAACTGCATTCTCCATCAAGACGAAGGAGTACTGACAATCCAGAAACACTAGTAAGTGTTAACCATGGTCCTAAGAGACCACCATGATATGTTAAAATAATTATCATTCTGTGGTCTCAGCTGCTGTGTGCAAGCATTTTAATTTGATGTTATCTAGGCTCCCTGTGTATCAATTTTATACTTCTGTTTTACTCTACCAGATGGAAAAATAAACTAGATCTCTGCTGGGTGATCTATGGTTGAGTTTTCATTAATTTTGTCGGGTTAACACCAAATGTGTCTCCAGAGACCTTTAATATGCCAACATCGTATGGCAAGGAGTGTCAAATTAATATTTTTTAAATCACTAATCCACAGAGAGAGGTAGGATAACACTGAATAATGGGGAGAAGGAAGGGTGAGAATGTTAGTTTAGTTTTAAGAGAAAAGAACACTTGACTATGGCTTACAACATACAGTAGCTTATAAAGTTGGAAATAACAATCATGCTACAGGAAGTGTATTTTAAACCAACAGTAAGTGAAACAGTCTTTACAGATATGGTTATTGATATGTTTGAGGATATAGGAGTATTGAGGCCTTATCAGCAGATTTTGTGTTATGTCTTTTAATGATAAATTAGTATTTTAATTGCTGAAGTATGTAAGAGAATTAGCAGTGGTTTTCCATAAAATTGACAGAAATTTCTGCCTACAATTCTAACATATTGGTAATCCAATTTTAAAATATCGAATTTGAAATAATCTAGTGGTAATTTCTGGTTATTTTTCTATTTCCTTTATATTATATGCAGAACAATAAATACTGTGTATTCCACCTCCACCTCCCACACATTCTGCAATTATCTTTAGTACAGATGAAATATGAAAAGAACATATTTGAGAAATCCTAATTTTACCATTTAATTACACCAGTTTTGTAAAAATATCTAATATCTTTTAAAACAGTGTAGTTAGCAATAGCAGAATCATTGTTCATGATTTTCTTTAACTTTATATATTTTATCAAATATTTAAAATTCATTTATTAAAATTCAAATATATTCTCATATTTACTAGCTGGTACTTAAACATGTTTTCTTATTAATTCTGACATATTTTTCACAGTTTCCAATATTACTATAATTTAAATTTGTAAAGGACAGAATCATTTAGCTACTATTATAGTATGCATTGAGGCTATCATTAGAAATGAATATTTGTAACACTCGTAAAGGAAATAGAGTAAGAGGTTTTAGATCATGATTCAGTTTCTTTCATCCCTTATTTATGAAAAAATAGGAAAGGAAATGGATGGATACATATGGTTTACACGTATGATAATTTTGCTCTGAAACAATTCATCATAAGGATGTTTGAATTACAGAATGATATAAATACAGTTTGCACCAAATGACTGATGCTGTGCCTGAAATTTATAAACCATATCACCACCAGTTCTGCTCATGGAAGGCAAGGTAATTCAATATGATATTATTAATAGTAAGAGTTTGGAATTTAACAGATAATCACAAAAAATAATAATGAGCAGTGAAGTATTTAATTGAAAATAATATATAAGAAGTAAATAAAAGGTCAAAACATAAACTAATGAAAATTTGGGAGAAGGAAGATTTTCTGCACCCCTTGAAGTGTTAAGTTAGGTGTTGCCTTACCTTCCCTTTGCGTATTGGGGACGGTGGACATCGGTTGGGGAATGGCCTGTGGAAACTGGCCATAAACCGCAGGGTAAGCTGCCGGAGAACACATCAAAATAATATCCAGTGTATGATCAATACAAGATAATTTAAAAAAGTAAAAGAATAAGCAAGGGTGATGGATTAAATGGCTGCTGCAATGTTTACCAGATTGAGGTGATACCTGGATATGTATCACAGCCAAGGAAGAGAGCAATAAGCTGATTCAAATTAGGAAAAGCTTTAGATTCTGGGCATTATCATGATGGTGTTAATAAATGTCTAAAAATAATACAGGTTTGGTTTCCTTCCATCATCAGAGGGATATCTGGAATATTCTAATGATTCCTGTTTGTTAAGAGCTCCACTATTGACTCTTCCCTTAGTTTTAGGAACTTTAAATGTAAATTTACATTGTTTAATTCAATTTCAATTTATATAAGGATAAATTGGAAATGTTATTGTTTATTTACCTAAAATAATTCAGTTAAAATACAATGGAAACATTTTATTTTTATGAAAAGCAAAGCCAAAATTATTTGAAGCAGTTGTGCAATGTTAAAAGAAATATTTAAAAAATGAGTATAAATATTCATGCACAAATTAAGCAAAATTCAAATGAAACTATGTATAAATGTATACATTATAACACCAAATATAGTTGAACATCAAAATGAAAACCACTTGTGAATGCATCATAAAATAGAAATATTATATATTTAATAAAATATCTTTCATGGGAGGAAATTGAAAGAATCTTTTATAAACAGTCAGGATATTTTATGATCAAGGAAGTTAATGAAATTTCATAATAAATATTAGAATGGTATCAAGTGGTTATTCATGCACATATGAAACACACATTAAACTAAAACATTCACAGGTATAACAATGTCTGAAAATTGTGCATATCTGTTTTGCTGCAGGAATGAACATTATGAATGTTAATTATGTTTCATACCACAGTCCATTTCATACTTTTAATGCTTTTTAGTAACATGATTTCTCTGGCTATGAAATTGTGGAACAAACTGTCAAACAGAGATTTGAATGACATTCTACTGCTTTTCCCCCCACACCTGTGGGGTTGTGGGTGTGAACTGTGTTGCACATGTGGACTTGGCCCTATTTTAAGACCGGATGAACTTCCTGACGTCAACCCTATATGGAGGGACGTAATCACTATTGCGTGTTTCTGTGGTGGTTGGTAGTGTGGTGTGTTGTCTGAATATGAAGAGGAGAATGTCGAGACATACACAAGCACCCAGCCCCCGAGCCAGAAGAATTAATCAGAAGCAATTAAAATCCCCGTCCCGGCCGGGAATGGAACCCAGGACCCTCTGAACCGAGGGGCAGTACGCTGACCATTCAGCCAATGAGTCAGACAACTACATTCATCAGTGTACAGAAGCATAATTAATTTAAGATAGTATGCATGAATCAGAAATGTTCTTACCTGGCGAGTCTCATTTGTTTAATTTGTAGTATGATTAAAACTATAAACGAGTTGGCTATGTGGTTTGGGTCACGTAGCCGTCATCCTGCATTTGGAAGATGGTAGATTCAAACCCCACTGTCGGCAGCCCTGAAGATGATTTTCTGTGGTTTCTCATTTTCACATCAGGCTGTACCTTAAGACTGCAGTTACCTCCTTCCTAGTCATAGCCCTTTCCTATTCCATTGTTAAATGTCTGTGTTGGTGTGATGTAATAAATAAAAATATTTAAAAACTAAAACTATGATAACCAATTCAGTAACAATATTGTTTTAACAAAAGATTCCTATTTGACTGACTCCTTGGCTGAAAGATCAGTGTAGAGGCCTTTGGTCAGAGTGTTTGTGATTCAATTCACAGCTCAGCAAGAAGAGCATCTGGTCATAAAACAGGGACAAATTCACACATACAATGTAGTTTGCACCCGTGACCCCACAAGGGTTTGAGGAAAGTGCTAGAAGAACAATGATTTCTATTTGCCTCTTCTTTTTTCCCTATTTGTTTAATGTCACACAAACTCAGAGAGGTCTTATGGTAACAATAATATAAGACAGGGCTAGGATTGTGAAGGAAGCAACCGTAGCCTTAATTAAGGTACAGCCCCAGCAATTGCTGGGAGTGAAAATGAGGAACCACAGAAAACCATCTTTAGGGCTGCCAACAGTGGGATTTGGACACACTATCTCCCAAACGCAAAGTAACAGCTCCACACCTTGAACTGTTCAGCCAACTCACTCGGTCTATTTGCCTCTCTTTTCAAGACAATGCTTCATTACACTGGCATATTCATAAAAGTAACTACTGATCTGCATTTAGGGCAGTCACCCAGGTGGCAGATTCCTTATCTTTGGAAATTTATCGAACATCTCTCTTGGTAAGTTATTCCAACCCCTAATTCCCCTTCCTGTAAATGAATATTTGCCCCAATTTGTCCTTTTGAATTCCAACTTTATCTTCATATTGTGATCTTTCCTACATTCCTACTTGTGCATGCTGTACTGCAAACTAAACTCTTGGTTGCCTCAGGGACTGAGATCCACTGTGTAGAAACTTTTCAACCTTGTATGAAGGGGACACTCCTGTACAACTAATGTCAAAATGATTCAAACTGACAATTCTTATTTTGGTACTCTCTTTATTAGGGATGTATAAATGTATGCTATGCATTACACAGGAACAGGATTCCTGACCATTGCATGTACACTTATGTTTATTGAAGGAATTTCAAACATTTTATAACATAGATTGCCACACAACGTCGTCATAGGCTGATGGTGTCCAATTTGTGTGTAATGCCAACTGCTTGTGCAGAAGTGCCACTAAGGGGCCTAGATGTTCCTCTCTCTTTCATTGATGTAAGACACCGAATAAGGTCTTTGTAGCACTGAGCTACAGAGCAAAGTTGAGTGAACACACAGCATGGCATGCAGTTCCTCTTAAAGTCTGTTGGCTCTGTGGAAATGTCGCCGATTATGGATCAAGCCAATCTTTGCATGAAACATGTGGCCACACAAGTCACATCTAAAGGTGGGTGGAGGACGTGGTTGGATCTGACATAGTTTCTGCTTTTCATGTGTTTCAATTTCTTGTTTGTGACGTGCCTGCTCAAAAAGTGAGACACCTTCTGCAGTAGCTTTGCACCAGAGAACACGGTTTTGTGCAGTTGTTGCCCAGGTGCTGGCATTTCTGTTGGTGCTATTCATAGTCTTCTTAAGCTGGTTTCAAATGAGCACCTTGAAGCCTTTTGCCATAACCAATATCTTGTGTGCTTATTGTTTTAAGGGGCCTAACATCGAAGGTCATCGGCCCATAACCAATATCACCATTGAGAAGTTGTTTAGGCAGTCTGCTATCATTCATACGCTGGATGTGACCAACCCATCTAAGCCGATGAGTGATGATGAAGGCTTTTATGCTGTTCATATGCGTCTTGTCAAGAACTACTGCATTGCTTATGTAGACATCCCATTTGATGTTCATGATGGATCTAAGTTTCTGCTGATGGAAGAATTCCAGTTTCTTTATGTCACAATGATAAAGTGTCCAGGTTTCACATCCATATAGTAATGATGTTATGACTTCAGCTTGGTATACCATTAGTTTGGTATATTTTTGAGATCCTTATTCAAGAAAACTTGGTGGGAGAGATGGCTGTAAGCTGCATGGGCAGAGCGTATTCTATTTTCCACATCCTTTTCTGAGTTGCAGTGTGTAGTTTTCTATCAAGGTAGGTGAATTGGTCTACTTGTTCAAGAGGTGTTCCTGCTATGGTGACATATAGTTCAAGGACAGTACCACCTGGTGCCAGCTGCGCTAGTACTTTAGTCTTATGGGTGTTGGTCAGACCAAATCATTCATAAACTTCCTTAAAACAGTTTATGGATGTTTGAAGCGCCTCAGGTGTATGGGCAGGTGTTGCATTGTTACCAGCATATTGAAGCTCCATTATCCGAGTATTATGAGTCAATCTCTGAGAATGGAGCCTGGTTTGGTTGAATAGTCCACCATTATACTGAAACTTAATTTCCACACTGACATGGTTGATAGTAGAAGTCTCGTGAAACATGAAACATGACTGCCAAGTACAGGGCGAAAAGGGTGGGGGCAAGCACACAGCCTTGCTTGAGCCCATTTGTGATAGGAAATTCTGCTGATAGCTCATTCTGATGAATACGTCCAACCATTCCATCATGAAGAGTCTGGATTAAGCCTATAAAACTGTCAGGACAGCCAAAGCACCGTAATACCATCTACATAGCTTCCGTACGAACAGAATCAAAGGCCTTTTCCAGATCGTAAAATACTAAAAGAAGCAGGATTTGTTGTTCTCTGCATTTCTCTTGGATTTGTCTAGCACAAAATATTATGTCAATGGTACCTCTTGAGGCCCGAAACTCAGATTGAGACTCAGGGAGTACAATTTCAGAGACAGTCTAAAGACGGTTCAACAAAATCCTTGCCAGAACTTTTCCTGCTATGGATAGTAGGAAAATGCCACGATAATTGCCACAGATACCTCTATCACCTTTCTTGAAAATGGTTACTTTGGTGGCATTTTTCATCTCGACAGGCACCTTCTGTGTTTCCCAAATTACTAGAATTAGGGAGAAAATCCTGGTCTTCAAAAATAGTCCTCTACTTTGAATAAGTTCTAGAGGGATGTTATCTGGTCTGGGAGATTTTCTTGGTTTCATACTTTTAAGGGCTTTGGTGAATTCATGGAAGGTTGGTTGGACTGCCATCCACAGTTTCAGAGGATGTTGTGGCACATATTGGAGGAAATCTTCGGCAGCAGTCGAGCTTCAGTTTAAAAGTAGTCTGAAGTGTTCCTTCCAGCATCAATGACTTTCAGCGCACCTGATGAAGAGTGATGATATATTTGATAATAAAGACCTCTGGAAAAGGATGGTCTGGCAAAATGTCCAAACAAAGGGATCCCTTCCAGCTGGCAAAACCTGCCCACACTTTGGCAAAATGTGCAGTTCAAGGATTAGTCTTTTCAGCCATCTGAAGAGACACCCTTAGAAGTGTGTTGCATAGGAAGACCACCATGCTTGTTTATGACTGACTGCCTGACGATGATGATGATGATGATGCTGCTTCCATGTTCATCACTCACTGATGGCTCATATGGATAGAATTTCAATCTTGATGTGGGAATTTCAGGAAAAGAAAAAAGCCAATCAACACAGGCAAAGGAAAGAGAGAAATATGAAGGTGAGCATAGACAGTAAGAAACTAGGATCAGAAGACAACTACTTAATATAGTTGATTAGTTAACAGATGTTGCAAGAAAAAGGTCCAAATCATCTTCAGTTGTCTTAAGCAAGAACTTCACAGCGCAAGGGAAACCTTGAAATATGGTAAGATCTAAATTTTGTCTTTGAAAGCAAAATAAACCTTTTTATTATGCCACATTAAAATGATATATAAGCCTTAGCTGTCAAGATTTTCAGTGCAGAAATGATATTTGTTACATTTGTTATTTTCCATTCTTTGTGTCTTAACAAAATTCTTTCTAACCTTTCGACAACATCATGGTTCTTTTCCTCTTGCAAGTAATTTGAATATCATTTGATGTTCTTCAATATTCTTTCCTTTATTTGTTCATTACACTGTTAATTGTGATTGCTCACAATATAAGTACTTTTTAAATGATCATTTCTTTACAATATTTATTTCTTTTCCCACTGCTTTTCTCATACCCTAGTGATGTGTGTTGCACATGTTGTTTTGGATCATCTTTAACCCTATATTGAGGGATGAATTTAACTGTTATGTGTTTCTACTGTAGTTGTAGTGTAGTGTGTTTTATGTGCATGAAGAGGTGTACTGAGATAAATACAAATTCTTTTATCTTTTCCCAAATAGAAAAGCCTGGCATTTGGTTTAATTTCTTCATCTTCACTATTTTCCTATGTTTCAGAATTCCCATCCCATTGCTCTAAGTCATCAACATCTGAGTCAGATTCTTCACCTAAATCTTCATTGTCAACTAGATTTTCATCATAATCAAACAGCAAATTATGAACCAATAGCACATCACTGGGATACTTCTAGTCTAAATATCTATGCTGATCAGCAATTTCATAAAAGAAGCACTAAGGTACACGAGAACAGTGAAATAAAAACATCCAGCGCTGAACACTAACATGAAAATTTGTATAACTGCATCTGGAACAATGTATCCTTTTGCTTCACAAGGCTAGTAGAGACTGACACACGCTCTGCACAGCGGCTTGCTCTTAACTGAGTGATAGAGGGGTGGGAATCAGGCAGCTGCTGGGGAGGAGGGGAATAGCTTCAACAGTGGCCAACAATGGCACCGAATAAAGCATGGGCTTATATAATTTTGTACTGTTGTGCCCTATGGAGGGTTAAATAAAGAAATCTTAAATTTTTATTGCATCTGACACCATTTGTGTTATGTCTACTTGAGACAGACTGTTGTTTCACAGAGGTCAAACATGCCTCTCTTGCTATTAAGCTGCAAGAGAAAGAAATTCCTTGAAACATAATCTTTCCCACTCTATTCTCATGAAGGTATGGGTTTCACCTGACATGTTACCAGTGTTTACAAAGAGGATTTCACTCCCAAAAATGGACTGATTTTGAACCGTATACTTCATTGTTTCTGACAATATAGCATGAGTTCTTACGTAGAGCAATTCTCTGTTTCCTACACTCCGTCTCCTAAACATTTAACATAGCTTAATAATTCCAATACATATTTCATTATTTATACAAAGGTCCCTATGATATCGCAGTGTTTAGCTGCTCCCAAATGTCTATTTTATTCAAAATTCTTCTTTGTTCCCAAACACATCATTGTAATGACCAAATGTTCCAATGCAGATTTACTAACCAAGAACAGGACTTCTTCAATAAGTAGATAACAACTGACATGCCTTTATTCCAGTACACTCTCATAGTTCTGATATAAATACCAATGTGTCATAGGATAGATATTTTGAAAACGTTTTACAGGATGCATCACTCATCTTCATCCAGAGGAGTTCCACTTTAGTCATATGACCCCCAACTTGTGTAAATAGCCTCCGTGCCAGCTAAACTGTCTAGAGAACACTATTAGACAGCACTGAATTTGCAGCTGAATTATCATCTCTTCTTTAGCAACAGGTTATTCATAAAGGTAAGGTAAGGGTGTATTCTGCCCAAAGGCAGGTCCAAACCTCCGCAGAGATGCGCCTGAGCCGGAGTTTACATACGGTAGGGTGGCCAGTTCCTTTCCGCTCCTCCATTCCCTTACCCCCCACCAACAGCGCGTGGCAGTCCACCCAAACCTTGACCATGCCCAATGTTGCTTAACTTCGGAGATCTCACGGGATCCAGTGTTTCAACACAACTACGGCCGATGGCAGGTTATTCATAAGGAAAATCAAATATAATTATCTTGGCCACAGCGGTAAGTTGAAGGAAATTTAAATTTACCCATGCCCATTATAGGAAAATTGTGTTGATATTATCGTTCTCCTGTTCTTAAAATAAATTTGTTTCTCTTCATTCAATTTGTAACAAAACAGGTATGCACAACTTTGTCTCAATCTAATGCCTGGTTTAATTTTCCATTCATGTCTGCTCTGTGTTCCGTTCCAACACAAAATATACAACAATAAGTAGCAAGACAATAACTTAACATTTCACGAAAACCAGGCAAGGAGAAAAAGAAGCAGCCAAAAATTTACACACGCACACACACACACACACCACACATGTAACACATACAGGGACAAATCACATTTAACAGCTTCTTCAAGTTCCCACTGAGACAAGATCTCAGGCTCCAAGCATGTTCAATGAATAAACAATATATTAATATTTTTTCAAAACGACTTGAAACAATTTCTTTGAAATTAAATACCATCAACCATAGGTAGAAAGGAATTTGAATAGAGTGCGCAGGTTTTTAATTCATCCTGAAGATTCAAATTTATTATAGAGCCATTAACGTAATGTTATAATTTTGAATAGTCATACTGTATTGATTAAGCAGTATCTAATTTATTTTTAAAAGCATGCTCATTACTATTCGGAGCCTCTGTGGCTCAGGCAGCAGCATGGCGGCCTCTCGGGGCTGGGTTCTGTGGTTCAAATCCCGGCCACCTTATGTGAAATTTGTGCTGGACAAAGTGGAAGCAGAACAGGTTTTTCTCCAGGTACTCTAGTTTTCCCTGTCATCTTTCATTCCAGCAACACTCTCCAATATTATTTCATTTCATCTGTCAGTCATCAATCATTGCCCCAGAGGGGTGTGACAGGCTCTGGTTGCCATTCCTATCCATGCCGCTAGTTGGGGACTTCATTTATTCCATTTCTGACCCGGTGAAATGACCGGAAATGGGCTGTGGATTTTCATTTCTCATTTCTATTGCATTTTAGTAGTGAAGTATTTCCATCTGATATGGAAGTAGGCTTGTATGTTTTATTTTAGGAATGAAAAAGACAAAAAAGAACAAGGGTAGTTGATCTATGACAGTGTACTGCAATTTATGTACAATATTTGAAACCATTTTGTGATATGAGTAACTAGAAATAGATATCTGAATAGGGTGTGTAAAGTTACCTTCAACATTCAAATATTACATTAAGGACAATATGAAAAATATTGAAAACTATACAATTAATTAATGTATTTTGATTGGAAATGTAATTTGTACTGTAGGTGGTCTAATTCATATGCATTCACTATCAGAACATAGGAAGTATGGGCTTGTGTAAACAACCATCACCATTAAATATTCAGAACAATGGTAAGGAAGGAGATGTACAATGTAAACTATATTGAGCTCTTGTCAATGAACTCTCTTCAGAACCTACATGTAAAGAATTGATTATCTGTAAAATAGTACTAAACAACGCTAAGAAAGATGCTTAAAGAAAAGTTTAAACGCAGAAAAATAGATTAAAATATCAGTCTTTTAAAGGAAAGTGGAAGTTATATGTGTTTAAGACAGGAAAGGAGAAACTGAGCCACTCAAGGGGCAAATGGATGATTTCCAAGGTGATAATTCTCTACTTCCTCATTTATTTATTCTTTAGTATGACTACTTGTCATTTTTCTGGGTCTGAGATATATATACTCATCAATGTTATGATTTATGGTGACTTCTACTTAACTTTAATCTAGCCAAGTGCTGGGTCAGGTAATGAAATCTGGGCTCTGACGTAGAACAGTGTGCAGGATGTTCGTTGCGCACCTCAGAGGTGAATTCAAATATATTATGATGGAGTGTTACTGGAGTGAAACCAACAGGGGACACTGGAGATCCTGGAGAAATCTGTTCCACCTCTGTTTTCACTTCCACATGAAGTTACTGAGATTTGGACCCAGGATGCAGCAGTGGAAGGCAAACGTCTAACTGTCCAGCATAGAAGATCCCTAAAGACTTCTACTAAAATTATAAATTTATAACAGAAGTTCTCTCCTCAAATATATCATATTGGTATAAGGTTTTCAGGAGGGAATTGACAACTGAAATACATGAACCAATATTATGAACCAAGGTTTGATATGGTAGCTGTGTTCATATATATTCAAATGTTACTAAGCAAAATATAGATTTTACATGATTGTTAAGTGTAAAAATTAAGAAAATATGTGAAATTCACACTAAAGGGAAGAAATGGTACTGATAATTTTTTTTCAAACTAAAATACAATATTTTCAAAATAAGTAGTAATTAATATAACACTATTATTGATATCACTTGTAAGCTGAGAGAATACTTATGTCAGTGTGAACTAGAAGTTTTCACTGAAAGAATAATAAAATTGTATACCGTGCAGTATGCCATGTGACTCACCAACTCCGGGATACTGCATACTAGGGTAAGCTGCATGTTGCAGGGCAGCCTCACCATTGGGGAGGCCCTGGGCTGGAATGGACAAATGAAGCGCATCTACATAAAAGTTATCTCAGTCCTCAGACAAGAGTGAAAAATAGAAAACTAATAACATAGTATAATAATTTTGTCAGTTTTTTGATTAATATGCACAAAATATGAAATCTAGTGAAATGTAAAGTTAGGAGAGAGGTAGAACTTTCACTAGCTTAAATTTAGTCAATTTCAAATTTTTATAGTTCAATAAGTGTAAGTCAAATGCTACTTTCTTTTGCGTAGTTAATATACATTTATTACCATTCACAAAATATTGTTCATTTTAAAATTACTAATTAGCTGTAAAAATTGTATCAAATTTGTATATTAATCTTTTACAACTAAACAGGACTTGTACTATAAATATATTGAATATTTATAGGATTCTTTTTCTAAAACGATCTGTAAGATCTATATCAACAACAGATGTTGCCAGGATTCAAAGTCAGGATGGCCAGACTGGGAGTGTGAATAAGAGACTGCATCAGCACACCACCAATGAATAATGTTTTACAATACTGAAATGAATTTTTTTGTTGTTGTTAAACGTCATGTCTGTCATTATTTGAGTATGGTATGTTTGTTTACTTTCTACAGAGAGTATATTTATACTACTGATGTGTATGTCTTGAGATCCATAAAGTAACCGTGCAGTTAAAATTTGAAATTTGAAATTTTAGTGGTAGTTACTGCAGTGCAATTTTCTCTACACATGTTTGAAATGTCCTTCTGTGACCTGCAGACATGTCTGCACATGATGCTGTGTGTTGCACCTTCTGGAGGGTACAATACAACTGACTCATCTTGTTGAAACTAGCACTCTTGAATCTCATGCTCGTTGGGTGGGGGCAGGAAAGGTTCCAGAATTTTTGTGTTGAAGGGGTCATGGAAAAAAATTAGTTCAATAACACACTGCCGACTTAAGGAACACCATACCCTGATATTCTGATCATGCAGAGGCATTTCCTTCCACTAGTGAGGATTGTCAGAGCTCCAGACATAAGTGGTCTCGCTTAACATATTCAGACAGATGAAACTGTCATGTCATTCCTACATTTTCCCTACAGTCCACTGCAGAGTTACTTTTTGGACACACTATATAAGACGCCTATATACTGTATTATTTGATTATGTTATAGTCCGCGCACCTTTTATAGATATTTCTTTGTACGAGGGGGTGGAGGAAGGAGGGAGCTCTCACGGTTCCGGTTATACTGCCAACTGAATGAATATTAAATCTGAATTGAATCGATAATATGATCGATCGATATGAATTTTCTAAACCTTTATTATCTTAAGCCAACAACTGTGTCATACACACGTTATATAACAGTATATAACATGTCTCGATGTGAATCTTGTTCACAGCATGAATTCTATAGTTTGGCTTTGCTGTGTAAACAACAACAGTGCTAGTACGTAAAGTGTACGCCAGATGTCGCACAGCGATGCATAAGCGATTCATAGTTTGTGTTTCATAGGTTGCCAATACGAATCTCGAAGATACCCGAGGTCGACCTATTCAGCACTAGGGTGTCCATGTATCGCTAAAAGGTGCGCGTACGGTAGTTATGTTTATATAGGGAGTATATATTGATGTATGATGATAAAGGCTACTGGTATTACATTTGATGTTTAATATCAAATAAATAAATTATTCAAATGAAATGATTCAGACATACTGTAGAATGTGTATGATAATCCTTCAGAAAATAATTTTTCGTAATTGTTATTTTTGATCACTTTCTAATGTTTGCACAACTAAGAAGTAAAATGACTTGTATCAAAGAAAAGAGCCTACAGCATGTACACTAGCATGCAAACTTTCAAGCAAATATTTTCAATAGTTTTAACTTATAAAGAAAACCATGGATTAAAAATGCAAGTTATGGAAAATGAGCTACAAAAATATGACAGTGAAACATAGCAAGTGACATAATTATATGGACATTTTATGAACATATCTCTTAAAGTAGTGGGGATAATTAATTCACTTCACTAAATATATTCTATGAAAAAAAAAGTTGAATATTGCAGGTTTCTGATCCATACAGGTATACCTACCCTGTTATGTTAACTGTTGTTAGGGCTCCACAAAAGATTCTAGTTTATGACAAAATGATAAGGGAAAGTTTGAACCAATCTTTCCTTTTCCACTTTACTCTTTTGTACTGCAGTAAGTCAGTACAATAGTACCAGAAGAAAATACACAGGAATCTATAAAATATGCATCCACTTCAAACCTATATATTTATTCCATTGGAAGGTCCAGTATATGAAGAAGATGAGCATCAATTGACAAATTTCATGGAATAATTAAATAGTCTTATGCTAAATAGTCAGCAAGACATGAACAATCAAGAATGTATTCTTAAGTATGACACTAAAAATATACAAAATAGTATGCACTTGAAATTATTGTAAAGAATTCTATATTGAGAGAATGTGGATTTTAGAAGTATATTATGATTATTGTTATTATTATTATTATTATTATTATTATTATTATTATTACTAAGAAGAAGAAGAAGAAGAAGCTGTATGAAAATTAGAACAGAAAGTTAGTCAATGATGAGAAAGAAGATAAATATTTCCAACAACAACCTAGAGGAACCATGCTGCTTCACAGTATTCATTATGAATAGGTGAAATAACGTGTCTTGATATGAAATTGCTCCTTGCATTGGCCGGGTATTTTCTTTAATGTTTATTTTTAGGATTTGTACTACCTATTAATTTTGTGTAGGGGCTGCCTGGCTGAGGCGGTAAAGGCGTGCTCGGTTCGCCCGGAAGGACATGGGTTCGAATCCCTGTCAGGAAGTCGTAAAATTTAAGAAACGAGATTTCCACTTCCGGAGGTGCATATGGCCCTGAGGTTCACTCAGCCTACACCAGAAATGAGTACCAGATTAATTCCTGGGGGCAAAGGCGACCACTCCACCCCATCAAGTGCCGAGGTGACGGATAGTGGAAGCACCCCTCCAAGGGCCTTCATGGCCTGTACGGAGATGACTTTGCTTTGCTTATTAATTTTGTGTCAAGTGAATTTTTGTAGATTTCTTTATTGAGACGCTGATTGATATTTTTAAAACTATTTTGCCGTTTCTGAGTTATTCATGCATGTTTAATTAAAAGTTTAAGTGTAAGATTATTTTGTTTCATGAGGAAGTTTTTTTCTTGTTGAAGCCCATATTGTCTGGGAAGTAGCCAGTTCTTTCAAACAATTAATAAAAATAAGTGATAATTAAGCCTATGCGTATTTACATGTCACACTATAGATATGATGTACACGATTCCAACAGTCATTGCGACTGTCACCAATTAGCCTAGTGAACCCGAGAACTGTGGATTCAACACTAATCTTAGTCATTCTTTTTCAGCCCTTCTGACTCCCCTCCTGATGGAGGCTCAACTTGGACTTAAACAGCATCCAGAATGTCACAATTCATCTCAGCATCCCTGAAAAGTATTTATTATATAATAAAATTACCTAATACCAATTCTTAAACAGAATGCAGAAGATCTAGCTCCATTAAAGCCAAGGAAAATACATGCCTGGTAGACCTCTGATTGTGACAGAATGCATGAAGAAAGACATCAAGCATGGTTGAAATTTCAAGCCCACAAAACAAAAGAAAACACCATTAACCTTAAGAATGTCAGAAAATTCACCCAAACTATTAGAAGAATTAAGAGAAAATATCAAAAATATTTAATAAACTCTATTGAGGAAAATTATTATAAAACCAATTCTAGAGATTATTACAAAGCCTTTGGTAAACAATTGCAAAAATGCAACCCTGCCCTCCCACATTATTGTTGAAAAATAAAGATGGAAAAATAGCGCATAACAATAAGGAAAATGCAGAAATCACGGCGGAAGCATTTAACAAGCTCTTGAACAGTGACGAACCTGAAAAGCTCTTATTAATTGATACACATACCCTGATAAAAACTAAACCAGAAAATATAAACCCACCTACAGCAAAAGTTGAAACAGTGCTTAAGGAACTGAAGAACTACAAAGCATGTGTAGAAGACCCGATTTTTTCAGAGATGTGGAAATATGCCGGCAGTGCGACTCAGACATCCCTACATATGATATTACAAAAGATTTAGATATCAGAAAAATTCCCAGAACAATGGACAACAGCTATAATTAATCCAAATCTTAAGAAAGGTGAAAGAAGTAATCCAGACAACTCTAGAGGTATTTCCATTCTTGACTGCATGTATAAGATTTTCTCTAAGATGCTATATAATCGGAATAAAGAACAACTTGATCAAGAGTTAGGTGAATACCAGGGAGGCTTCAGACCTTGGAGAAGCTGCTCTGAACAAATAGTAACTTTGAAACTATTCATGGGATATTACAGAAAATGAAACAAGCCCCCTATCTTCTTCTTCTTCTTCTTCTTCTTCTTCTTCTTCTTCTTCTTCTTCTTCTTCTTCTTCTTCTTCTTCTTCTTCTTCTTCTTCTTCTTCTTCTTCTTCTTCTTCTTCTTCGGATGCTGTCTCCCTACAAAGGTTGGCAATCTGATTGATTATGGTAACTCGTGAAACAGTGGTTCGAAAGATTTCAATGGAAGTTCGTCCACATCAGCGGTGCAGGTCTTCAAGACAGGAGTTTCTCCGTCTCCCCACCGATAGTTTTCCTTCAAATTTTTTCTTGATAATGAGTTGGAGAAGTTCATAACATTCACGTCTCATCATGTGCCCGATGTGCCTGAGCTTTTGTTACTTGATGGTTCTTAGAAGCTCTTTTTTCTTATTTCACAAGTTGAGGACTTCCTCATTCGTCTTCTTTTCTACCCAGGATATTTAATGCATTCTTCTGTTTAGGTACATTTCAAAATCTTCAGTCAACCTCTCCAGCAAAGGGCAGAGTGTCCAGCCTTCAAAACCATACAGAAGGTCAGGGAAAACGTAGTATTGCGTACAGTTAAAACTTACTTTTATTATTTGTTTGAAAAAATCAGCTACTTCCCTGACAATCTAGGCTGCCACAAGGAAATAGTTTGAGGGAAAATTATAATCTCAAACTAAAACTTAAAATTAAACACATAACATGAACTCTAAATTTAAAAGAGAGTTGATGAACTATCCATCATTGTCACAATAAAAAAAAAAATCTCCTCAAACAGTTAATACATATCCTAAAATTCAACATTCCAAGAAAGTGCCCCTACATCTAGCAGATAATTCATCATCATAATCAGAACTTTTATGAGTCCTTTAAACATTACCACAAAATTTTGGAATGTTGCATCATTTACTATTATGTATGAAAGCCAACACCACTCTGTTCTATTGTTGGTAGGCCTACAATTATTTTACTCAGAATTGAAGCTGTACAAATTTTGCAATTTTATTTTGTACTTCAGTTCAGTCACAAACTAATGAGCTGAGTTCAGTATTTATTTGCCAACTTGTTTATTAATAGCAGGATTTAATGGCATCATCATAAATCAACTCCAGTTACTCGGATATGGTATCGGTATGGTATATGAACACTCCACTACTTTCTGTCCAGGTGGATTCTGTACTCTTAGATCTGAGGTAACATTGTCTTATTGCAGTTGTTTACTTTCTCTAGTACTTCCTGTTCAGTATGGTCCTACATGACCACATCATTTAAACTCTTTGTTGTTTTTGTGTCGTTTAAATCTTTTCATTATTTTATCCAGCTCAGTAATGAATGAGAAAGACTACAGAGCACCATCTTGTTGCTCCCCTAGTCTTCTCTTGAATCATTCCGAGTACAATATCTATAATATACGGTATTTGGAGAAAACTCTGGCAGTGTTCATACAATATTTTGCCCTTATTTATTAACAGTGGTGTTACATTTCTTTTTGCAAGGCATTCTCATAATTTATTCCTTTGTATACCGTAATAAGCATTCTCAATATCTAGGGAAACAAAGATGAAAATATATTTTCCTTTCTCTCAGAATTTCTTTAGTAACATCCTGGTATTAACAGGTATTAGATTAATTGAAGCTAATTTAAGGCAAAGAAATGTATTTAGGTATACAGTGAATTAGATTGAGAATTGCTGGAAATTGTGAATCACCTGCAAAGCCTTTTACAACAGTCAGTTTTGATTAAAATAATAGAAGTAGATTGTTACTGTAAATTTAAAATTAAACATTATACTTTTTAATAGAACAAACCCTGATGGAAGTAAATGAAGATATCTGGGAAGAAAGTATGAATAATGAAGAAGAACCAGCAATAGCATTTGAAATGCATTTATCTATACTTACCTATATAAATGAAAATCATCCTTCTACCTATAAAATACTCTTCATGTTTGATTTTTTTTTATAAGGAAATAATAACCAGGATGCATTGCCCTTTAAACTATTATCAATACATATATATATTTCAAAAAAATGCTATTTGTTCAGAGCATGTGGATCTTTTGCCCCTACTGGCAACATATTCAGTAATTCAGTAATTAACAGTAGTAGGACAAGATCAGAAATGAAGTGAATAGGAAAGTAGCTGGTATTGAGGTTCCTATTATCAGTGTCATAAAGAAACGCAGACTTCAGTGGTATGGGCACTTAATGAGAATGAACAGGGAAAGGCCTGCCAGAAAATATTTCGACCTTAATCTCGTAGGAAGAAGACCACAGGGAAGACCAAGAAAACGTTGGATAGAGACTGTAAGATCAGATGTGGAGGGGAGAGGATACAAATGGGAGGATGTACTGGATCAGAAGATGTATTACGACAAAAGGAGATGGCGAGCGCTTGTACACCACACCCGGGAAACTGAAGTTGGGGAATGATGATGATGATGAGGGTGTTGTAGGATAAAAATAGAATATGTCTAAGTAGTATTATAGTGTAGTAGTATATTAATTACCTAATTGTTGTCTGATCTTTGAGTACTATCCTAAACAATATTTCTTTTTGTTCTTTTTGTTTTTGTACAAAGCAAGTTATTTTACTTTCCCTTTTCTTTTCATTTTATCCGTAAAGAATGACTAAAGAGTGCAAGTGTAGGAACTGTGGGTGTGGCGAGGCATTGAGGGGTATGAAGGAGGAGATGGAGAGTTTGAGAGAGATAATTAGGATTCTCACAGAAGACAGGAATGAAGGTAGGCCTCCCTCAAACAATGTACAGGTTACAGCAGGTGTAAAAGAGGGATGGGAAGGAAAGGGGGGCAACTGTAGAAGACAGGTGGTCTAATGTTCTAAGGAGAAGGAGACTGCAGGCTAAGAGCTTTATTCGGGATCAGAATTCTGGACAGGTGTATGTGAGAAATTGGTACGAGCCACTCCAGGTAGAGCAACAGAGGGAAGATGAGGAACAGGGAACTGTTGCTGAGATGTGTGGAAGTAGGAGGAAGGGAAAAGGTAGGAAAGGGAAATGTAGAGTAGAGGATAAGAAAAGACAGGTGGAACAGGGTCATGGGAGGGAGGAAAGAGAGGAGGAAGTAGCTTCTGCAGTTATCAGCAGGAAAGATAGGGTTGACCAGGAGAGGAGGGGATCAAAGGAAGTGGGTAGGGTTGAGGCTCTGGTCATGGGGGATTCCATCATTAGACACCTGGGGAAAGTGTGTGGAGGAAAGGGAACCAGGGTAGAGTGTTATCCAGGAATTAGGTTGAGGCAGATACTGAGAAAAGTAGAAGAGAAGGAGGATGGGAAGGAGAAGGTGGTAGTGTTTCACGTTGGTACCAACAACATAAGGCAAGCTAATATAAGTACCAACAATAGTCAGGGATTTGTCGGATCTGGTAAATGCAGCACGGGTGAAGTTTAAGAAAGCAGAGATTGTTATCAGTGGAATACTGTGTAGGAGGGATACTGACTGGAGGGTGATTGGGGATTTAAATAAGACTATGGAGTGGGTATGTGGGAAACTCGGAGTGAAATTTCTAGACCCTAATGGGTGGGTAGGAGATAGGGATCTGCGCTCAGATGGCCTTCGCTTAAACAGCAGTGGTACGTATAAGTTAGGAAATTTGTTTAGAAGGGTAATAGGGAGGTACATTCAGGGAAATGGGGTTGTCTAGGGAGCGGTGATAAGGGTACAGAGATCTGGAAGTCAAGTAGGGCTGACATTAAAATGTTAGTGTTGAACTGTAGAAGTATCGTAAAGAAAGGAATAGGATTAAGTAATTTAATAGATACATATTTACCAGATATTGTAATAGGAGTTGAATCATGGCTGAGAAATGATATAATGGATGCAGAAATTTTCTCACTGAACTAGAGTGTGTATCGTAGAGATAGGATAGGAATGGTGGGAGGGGGAGTATTCATTCTGGTGAAAGAAGAATTTGTAAGCTACGAAAAAGTTAAAGATGAGAAACATGAAATTCTAGGTGTAAGGCTCATTTCTTTGAAGTGTACAGACCGGGAAAGGGTAGTGCTGACATGGATTCAGAATTATTTGATAATCAGCTATGTGGGAAATGACATGGAAAGGATTGTGACTGTAGCGGGAGATCTTAATTTACCAAATGTCAATTGGGAAGGAAATACAAACAACAGGAAGCATGACCAACAAATGGCAAATAAACTAATATGGGAAGGACAGCTAATTCAGAAAGTGACGGAACCACGGACATGGTGCTGATAAAACCAGATGAGCTCTATAGAGAAACCAAAGTAATAGATGGAATTAGTGATCACGAAGCTGTTTTTGTGGTAGTTAAAAATAAATGTGATAGAAAGGAAGGTTCTAAAAGTAGGACTATTAGGCAGTACCACATGGCTGATAAAGCAGGCATGAGGCAGTTTTAAAAAAGTAATTATGATCGGTGGAAAACGTTCAATAAGAATGTAAACAGACTCTGGGATGGGTTTAAAGAAATTGTTGAGGAATGTGAAAACAGGTTTGTATCTTTAAAGGTGGTAAGGAATGATAAAGACCCACCTTATTATAATAGAGAAATAAAGAGACTAAGAAGGAGGTGCAGATTGGAAAGAAATAGTTAGAAATGGCTCTGGAAGTAAGGAGAAATTGAAGGAACTTACTAGGAAATTGAATCTAGCAAAGAAGGCAGCTAAGCATAACATGATGGCAAGCATAATTGGCAGTCTTACAAATTTTAGTGAAAAATGGAAGGGTATGTATAGGTACTTGAAGGCAAAAACAGGTTCCAAGAAGGACATTCCAGGAATAATTAATGAACAAGGAAAGTGTGTATGTGAGGATCTTCAAAAGGCAGAAGTATTCAGTCAGCAGTATGTAAAGATTGTTGGTTACAAGGAAAATCTCCAGATAGAGGAGGTGACTAATGCTAAAAAAGTATTAAAATTTACATATGATAACAATGATATTTGCAATAAGATACAAAAGTTGAAAACTAGAAAAGCAGCTGGAATTGATCAGATTTCTGGGGATATATTAAAGACAATGGGTTGGGATATAGTACCATATCTGAAGTAATTATTTGATTATTGTTTGGTTGAAGGAGCTATACCAAATGAATGGAGAGTTGCTATAGTAGCCCCTGTGTATAAAGGAAAGGGTGATAGACATAAAGCTGAAAATTACAGGCCAGTAGGTTTGACATGCGTTGCATACAGTTTTTTTAAACATTTCTGTCTATTCCAAATTTATGCAGCTTAAGAGTTAGATTCTGACACTACAAAATAATGTCTACTCTTGAACATTGATGTTTAATGCACATTTATGATAAAATTAAGGTATAGGGGAGTTGGTGTACTTTGTATGAGGATATAATGTTTTCTTTTTTCTTAAGAGCCCTTCAACTTTCAACATCCTATAAGCATCTCCCTCAACGTTAAAAGAGGTTAAAAGCAATTACAAGCAAATATTATTTGCAAATGTATTAAAAATAACCAGGTAACAAAAATGATGATGAGTAGTACCAGTAGGAATACTTTTATTATTAACTCTGCAAAACTGATAAAACTTTCAAATAACTGGAGAGTTGAGTTGTAAACCTAGTCATGATCATTTCTTAAGGTATCTTGGCCTTTAGGTATCATTTTGGTATTTACTTTAAGATGAAGTGGGAAACCATGGAATGTTACTTCTAGGATGGCTGATTGTGGAATTTGAACTAACTTCTCATTTCAAATATCTTCAAAATTTGAATCCTCCTTTATATATTTAAATCCTTGATGAAGAGCTAAGAAATGTTGCCGAGCCTACTGATCTTATTGGTGACCCCTAAATGAAGGAGATGATATTAAATATGTCCTTTATGAAACAATGTTAAATATAAGCTTTCTGAAGAACTAATTTTTACAACATATCCCCAAAGTTCATTAACAACATTTTTATTAACAATTTTATAGTGTTTCAATTAGGAGAATCACAAAGGCAGATGATGATGTAGTCCAGTTCCTTGGCTGAATGGTCAGCATACTGGTCTTTAGTTCAGTGGGCCATGGGTTCGATTCCCAACTGGGCCAGGTATTTTAGCCATGCCCGATTAATTCTATCTCGGGGGCTAGGTGTTTGTGTTCTTCTTAAAACACATCTACATACAACACATTACACTACAAACCACCACAGAAAACATTCGGTTAGTGAAGTACATTGCTCCACTGAGGATTGGTGTCAGGAAGGCATCCACCTGCAAAACTGGGCTTTATCCAGAGAGCGCTGACCGGAAGTAATTGGGATAAGGCCAGGAAGAAGAAGAAGAAGAAGAAGAAGAAGAAGAAGAAGAAGAAGAAAGAGGAGGCAGAAAATGACCAATATTTCATTATCATCATGCACAGTTTTCAGCCACAGGCTGGGTCTGTTCGGAACATAAGCCTCTCCATCTTCTCCTCTCTTCCCACCACTTCTCTGTCATCACTCTGGTCCAGTTCCCTCCTCTCTTCCGAGCACTGTCCAGCTCCATGGCTAGATAGTTAGCGTGCTGGCCTTTGGTCACAGGGGTACCGGGTTCGATTCCTGGCAAGGTCGGAAATTTTAACCTTAATTGGTTAATTTCGCTGGCATGGGGGCTGGGTGTACTGTATGTGTCATCTTCATCATCATTTAATCCTCATCACAACGTGCAGGTCACCTACGGGTGTAAAATCAAAAGATCTGCATCTGGCGAGCCGAACTTTTCCTCGGGCACTCCCGGCACTAAAACCCACATGCCATTTCATTTCATTTTTGAGCACTCTCCTCTATACCTTTCAGCCACCTCTCCCTCGATCTTCCTCTTGTAGTTTTCTTTCTATATCCATCTCGTGTACCTTCCTGGGTATTCTATTCTTTGGCATTCCCTTCATGTGTCCTACTGTCTCAATCATTTTCTCCTCTTCAATTCTTCTTACTACCATTTTCATTATCTCATCAATTATCATGATGAATACTGATAGGGGGACACTTTTCTGTTCCAGCCAATTTGTTCTTTCACGTCCTATTTTAACACAACTCATGTTCTCTTACATTTTAATATCTGCTTTGTGCCTTTGGTCTCCAGTGTTTCTTACCATACCTTGTTTGTATTCACACTATCATATGTTTCATTTTATCTAAAAATATCATCATCAGAGCCTTCCCATACTCATAATGGTATTCTTGTAGTAGCCTTACAACAAATATAAGGTCTGCTGTTGACCTTGCAGGTCAGAAGCCATTCTGTTCTTCCCTCAGTTCTCTTTTCACTATGTCCCTGATTCTTTTGTTTTTTGACTTTAAAGTTCCAAAATTAGATGAGAATTATTACATGAAGGATTCCTAGGTTAATAAAATACTACTCCTAAAACAATAATAAAAATAATAATACAGTAATTTCTTGAAGAAATGGAGGACTTGAAAGTGAAGCAGAAAAAAAAAAAAAAAAAAAGGCTTGAGAATAATGAAAAAATAAATTCTGTGGAAAATAGGTGATCATCAAAATTCTTAGTAACATAAAAGTTCCAACAATCAGTTTAGTCCCTAACACAGAGGAATTATAAAGGTTATTCTGGCACTAGACTTACTTACCATCATCAAATAGTACAAGAAATATGTTAAAAGAAAATGTGAGTAAAAGTTTTGAATAAATCATGCAACAAGATTTACTGAGCTAGTGGCTGCGTGGTTTGGGTCACATAGCTGTCAGCTTGAATTCAGGAGATAGTGTGATCGAGCCTCACTGTTGGCAGCCCTGAAGATGGTTTTTTGTGGTTTCCCATTTTTGCACCACGCAAATGCTGGGGCTGTATCTTAATTAAGACCATGGTCACTGCCTTTCCACTCCTGACCCTTTTGCTATCCCGTCATTGCCATAAGACAATGAACAGTTTCAATAGTTTCTTGTATTGTTTAAAAGTAATTTCTGTGCTGGGAGTAGCAGTGGTTGTGTATTGCTCCCTAAGATGCTTCTATTTGTCTTAAATTAAACAGCTCTCTGAACATACATAGAACATTATTATGACTATTTCCAATATCAAAAACAATTTTTGTAGTTTAGGCTGGCACATCTTCACATTTATAATACTTTTCAATATTATTTACTTTCTAAGTTATAACATGCTACGTGAACATTGAGAAACTTCATAATTTTTTTTTTACAAGAGATATACCACTGTAAGAAATGCTATAAGTTAAGTCTTTTTGTTTTCTTTCTTTATTTTTTTTTCTTTCACAATTAAGAAGCTATCAGAAGGTAAGTACAAGGTATGAAAGATCAATGCTGCTCAGTAATGTTAGTTTACATTTTTTGAAGCTTACTGTTTGCCAAAAATATATGGAACATTACGAAACTGTTGTCCCAAAATTTGCATTTCAGGATGTGACAATCCTGATGAGGTTGCTAATTTAAATTAAATAGCATTAATAAATATGATTACACATTACAATCAATATGATTTTCTGAACTATAAAATTAATTCTGCTTTCTTTTTGTCGGAGCCATATTTAATCCGTCGCTAATTTTCAGCCAGATGATTGCCAAACTGGTATCCTGAGCCAGAAATCTGGTAGGATTACTACTACTATTCTATTCTTCTATCTACCAATTGCTCAATTTCCCAGTTGGTCCCACAAAGTTGAGCAGATCTACATCAGTCTATTGCCTGAGAAGGGAAATAATCTCATTTACTGTCAACAATCTATTACTTTAATGATTAGATCTTGGAGATTTTAGTAGAACTGACTTATGAAAATTAGCTGCACTTTTGCCAATTAGTCATGAATCTAAATTTATAGTGAACTGGTTAATATTTTATTTATTTTTATTTCTTTTGTAATTACTAATTGGTTGACTTTTGTATGAAAGGAATTAAATGCCTCACCACGTGCAAACATGACAACTAAAACAATAAATTTTCAGTGATCTCTAACAGTCTTACTAAAAGGTAAGTTCAATGTTTGCTTGTGTTGACGTCTTGGTCCAACTGTTACATGCTTGATTTATACTATATCTTAAAAAAAGGAAAATATTTTTGACAGAATATAGCTGAAGATTTATTAAAAAAATATAATGTGGAAGAATGAAAATATTATTTGAACTTTTGAGACTCTTGGGGCAGTATAAGCAGAATAAACACCGATCCTATTTCACTGGCCATGGTCAGCAACATTACAGTTCTCTCTTGACTCTAGAAATTTTCAGTCAGTTAACTGGGTAATAAAATTCAGCAAGAACTGAACAACAATACTAGTTTGCTAAAAATAACCTTTACCTTTGCAAATAAATTGATATATTCATTCCCAATACTTACGTGCAGGGTACGACTGTGGTATGCCGTTAGTGTAGACGGATGGGTCGGAACCAGCAGGCTGGCCATTGGGAGTCTGGGCAGCCATATTAAAATTTGGCATTGTTGGGGAAGGCAGGCTAGGAATGGCACCATTTACTGGTTGACCTGAACCAGTACCTAAAATGAGAGCTGATTAGTTGATATATAATTACAATGATATCTGTATCAATGGGAACATAAATTTATCAGAAAGAGAGTAGAATGTATTTCACAATGTTGTAGAAAAGTAGAATTATGGAGTCCAGTTCATAGAAGATAAAAAATAAGTGGCCTAAAAATTATTTTTATCAAATACTATATTTTCATTAAATATTAATACTGATTGTTGTGGTGTGTTTCTTGATTCAGTACATTTGTGCTCTGATCACAAAGTTTATTAAGTAGTAACTACTTGTTATACATTCAGTGTTATTGTATATATCATCATAATTTATTACCCTCTTTCATGTCCCAGTTATATCTTTAAGATATAAAAAAATAGCCAGTATTTTCAGTGTACATTACCCTATTCTGCACATGTTAACCTTTAATAGGTTGTAGACTGACAATGTACTGAAATTGATTAAGTGAAGTGGTAGTAATAATCTATCAAAGTATTTAAGTGTTTATTACAATTCTATTGTTTCAGTTAACCTGTTACACTTAAGTGCAGTGTAGAACTGTAATGTACCATAGTTTATTAGAAGTATCTTGCTTGTTTTATTGCTGTGTAATTCTTGTATGATCCTTTCAAAATTTCATCTTTTAATGGCAGTTTTCATTTCTGTTGGTGCATAGTAGGAAATAATATAAAGGGTGTACTATATTGTTTTACACTTTATTTTTTGTACATTTGTGTATGCTTCACATTTTACTTTTGAAGGAGCAGAGAACATGGAAAGCAACCGTCAGGGACAGTGCTATACGACTTGGTTCCTATGGAAAGAAGGCATGACCACTGCAGAAATTCTTTGGCGCTTGGTGGCAGTCTGTGGAGAACATGCATAGTCACGGAAAAAAGTTTACAACTGGGTGAAGGGTGATAGACGTAAAGCTGAAAATTACAGGTCAGTCAGTTTGACATGCATTGCATGTAAACTTTGGGGAAGCATTTTCAGATTATATGAAATTCTTGAGGAGTATGATACAGAAGAGTAGAAGAGACAAAATAAGGAATGAGAAAATCCGGGAAGAAATTGGAGTGGAAAAAATGAATGATAGAATAGAGAAGAGCTGACTAAGATGGTTTGGGCACATAAAGCGAATGAGCGACGAAAGAATGCCAAAAAAGGTGATGGAAATGCAAATCCAAGGAAGGAGAGGCCGTGGACGACCACGATTGAGATGGAAGGATACCATCCAACGCAGAATTATAGAAAGAAACCTGGACTGGGACACAGTGTTGGAGGAGGAGTGGTGGAAAGACCGAAGAAAGTGGAGAGGAACCATATTTGCTCCTACCCGGCTAGAGCTGGATAAAGGGAAATGATGATGATGATGATGATGATGATTGGATATGTTTGCAAAATTAAGGGTGGATCATGGGAGTCTACTGGCAAAAATGAGTGCAATTGGACTAGACAAAAGAGAGAATGGGTGGCTACATTTCAAGAAAATGGATCTCAGAATTAGAGTAGGTGAAGCTTTATCTGACCTTCTAATATAATTAAGAGGGTAATTCCTCAAAGCAGTATTATTGGACCTTTATGTTTTCTTATATATATGTGATATAAATAAAGAAATGGAATCAGAGATAAGGCTTTTGCTGATGATATTATTCTGTATAGAGTAATATATAAGTTACAAGATTGTGAGCAACTGTAAAATGACCTTGATAATGTTGTGAGATGGAGAACATGATGATAAATGGGGTTAAAAATCAGGTAGTGAGTTTCACAAATAGGAAAAGTCCTCTCAGTTTTAATTACTGCATTGATGGGGTGAAAGTTCCTTATGGGAATCATTGTATGTACCTAGGTGTTAATATAAGGAAAGATCTTCATTGGGATAATCACATCAGTGGGATTGTAAATAAAGGGTACAAATTTCTGCACATGGTTATGAGGGTGTTTTGGGTTGTTGTAATGATGTAAAGGAGAGGGCATATAAGTCTCCGGTAAGACCACAACTAGATTATGGTTCCAGTGTATCGGACCCTCACCAGGATTACTTGATTCAAGAATTGGAAAAAATCCACAGAAAAGCAGCTCAATTTGTTCTGGGTGATTTCCAACAAAAGATTAACGTTACAAAAATGTTGCAAAGTTTGGGCTGGGGAAAGTTGGGACAAAGGAGACGAGCTGTTTGACTAAGTGGTATGTTGATATAGATGTTGATTCCCATAGGGAATCTGAAATATTTGTCCTGAATGAGTAAATTTATAATACCAATATAAATGGTCCGTTATTGGACATTATAAATTTTCCAGCTAATTGATTGATTAATTGATTGATTGATTGATTGATTGATTGATTGATTGATTGATTGATTGATTGAATGTAGTGTATGGTAATTATTTTATTAGTATAGTGCTTGCTTTAAGGTTGTGCATCCTTATGTTGTATACTATTTCTTCATATGATATATTTTTTATTCATAGAAAACTATTATTGATTAATTTAGATTATTTCATATTTCCATAAAGAAAAAAAATGGCTAAGTAATGCAAGTGCAGAAACTGAGAGAGAGAAAATTAGGATTCAAACAGGAGCAGGAATAAAGGTAGGTCTCCCGCAAACAGTGTACCGGTACAGGATCAGGATATAGTAGGTATTCAAAAAGGGAAGGAAAGGAAGGGCGGTGGAAGAGAGATGGGGAATTAAATTGAGGGCCAAAGGGTCTACTCAGGTGGAGAGTTCAGGTGAGGTTTTGGTCAGAAATTGGTATGAGTCACTGCAGGTACAACAGCAGAAGAAAGATGAGGAACAGAAAAGTGTTAAACAGAGGGAAGGCAAGAGAAAAGAGAATGGTAGGAAATGAAAGTGTAGAGTAGAGGATAGAAAGAGGGAGGTGGTACAGGATCATAAAAGGGAGAAAACAGAGGAAGAAGTAGGTACTGCAACCATCAGGGAAGATAAGGGAGACCAGTAAGGAAGGGAATCTAATAAGTTGGGTAGGTCTGAGGCTCTGGTCATGGGGTACTCCATTGTTAGGTATATGAGGAAAGTGAACCAGGGTAGAGTGTTATCCAGGAATTAGGTATAGAGAGATGTTGAGGAAAGTAGAAGGGAAGGAGGAGGATAACGAATAGATGGTACCAACAACATAAGGCAAGCAGGAATATGTACTAACATACTTTGGAATGTGTGTGATCTAGTTATGGCAGCATGAAAGAAGTTTAAGGAAGGTGAGACTTATCACTGGGATACTGACTGGGGATTTAAATTAACCTATAGACTGGGTATATGGGAAACAGACTGAGGTTTGTAGATCCTAATGTGTGGATTGGAGATAAGGGATCTGTGCTCAGGTGGCATTCACTTGAACCACAGTGTACAGATCTGGAAAGGGCGGCACTGATGCAGAATTATTTGATAAGATAATTAGCTATGTGGAAAACTATGCAGATAAGAACGTGATCGAAGCAGGTGATCTCAGTTTACCGAATGTTAGCTGGGAAGGTGATGCGAATGACTAAAAGCATGACCAATAAATGGTAAATAAGTTAATCCGGAAAGGACTGCTGATTCAGAAAGTGATGGAACCCACTTAAAGAAAACAATATTCTAGGCATGGTGCTGATAAAACCAGATGAGGTATGTAGAGAAACTGAGGTGATAGTATGTGATCACAAAGCTGTTTTCATCGTAGTTATATATACATGTGTAAAAGTAGGACTATAAAGCTGTACTACCCTATATGGGTGATAAGACAGGGATGAGGGAGTTTAAAAAAAATTATTATCAGTGGAAAATGGTAAGTAAAAATACGAGTATGTTCTTGCCGGATTTAAGGCATTTGTTGAGCTGTGTGAAAACAGCGATATATCTTCAAAGGTGGTAAGGAATGGAAAAGAATCACTATATCGTAACAGAGTAACAAAGAGGTTAAGGAGGAGGTGCAGGATGGAAGGGAATAGAGTTAGGAAAGGTTGTGGAAGTAAGGGGAATATGAAGGAACTTGCGAGGAAATTTAATTTAGTGAAGAAGTCAGCTAAGGATTACATGATAGCAAACATAATTGGCAGTCGTATGAGTTTCAGTGAAAAATGGAATGGTATGTATAGGTACTTCAAGACAGAAACAGGTTTGAGGAATATTCCAGGAATTGTTAATGAACAAGGTGAGCCTTCATGGCTCAGACCTCTCATTGCTGGGTTCCATGGTTCAAATCCCAGTCACTCCAGGTGAGATTTGCATTGGACAAAGTGAAGGCAGGACAGGTTTTTCTCCAGGTACCAGTACTCTGGTTTTCCCTGTCATCTTTCATTCCAGCAACACTCTCCAATATCATTTCATTTCATATGTTAGTAATTATTCCAGATGGGTGCAACAGGCTTTGGCAGCCAGCACAATTCCTATCCTCACCAGTAGATGGGGGTTTCATTCATTTCATTCCAGACCTGGTCGAATGACTGGAAAAGGCTGTAAATTTTTATTTCATTAATGAGCCAGGGGAGTGTATATGTAAGGATTTACAAAAAGCAGAATGATTTAGCCAGCAGTGTGTAAAAGATATTTGGATATAAGGATAATGTCCAGGGAGAGAAAGCAATGAATAATAGCATAGTACTGAAATTTACCTGTGATAAAGATATTTACAAAAAGAAAAATAGAAAAACAGCTGGAATTGATAAGATTTCTGGGGATATACTACAGCAATGGGTTGGGACACAGTACCATATCTGAAGTACTTATTTGATAATTGTTTCCATGAAAGAGCTATACCAAATGAATGTAGAGTAACTATAATAGCCTCAGCATACAAAGGAAAAGGATGAAGATAAAGTGGATAATTTGGAGGCCAGTCAGCTTGACATATGTTGCATGTAAAGCTCTAGGAAAGCATTCTTTCAGATATATTATACACGTTTGCAAAATTACTAACTGGTTTGAAAGAAGGCGCATAAGTTTTAGGAAAGGTTATTCCAGTGATGTTCAATTTGTAGGATTTCAGCAAGATACAGCAGGTATTGTAGATTCAAGAGATCTTATGGATTGTATCGCTAATGACTAGAGATGGGAATTATAGGCACGAATAGGTTAGAATGCAAACGTATTTGAACAAGGCGCAAATGAAATCTAGCCGCTCTACAGATATGTCGGGGAGTTGCATAAATTTTAGGGGTTCTGATAATTCAGATCGATAATATTTATGCAAATCTCACCGCAGAACCGTCATGCGGGTAACATACACTTGCGCCTTGTTCAAATACATTTGCATTCTAACCTATTCGTGCCTATAATTCCCATCTCTACTAATGACCTATCCAAGGCCTTTGACAGGGTGACCGTGGAAGACTACTGAATTAGACAAAATTACAATTTTAAATTACTATTACTTTACAGAACACCAGTCTTAAGGAAATCAGTGATACCTTTTTTGCATGGAGCCAGAATGATACCAAAGTTTGCAAGAGAAAATATATTACTTTTCTAGAGAGAGAGAGAGAGGTCCTATGTATTTTCCTTGTAACTGTAATGTTTCTGCAGAAAATTATGTTTTTTGTGTCTAGGCCACTTTCCAGAGCAACTATTGCCTGAGCACTGCTCAACTGGGTTCTTTCCACAGTTTGATTGATAACTAGTATTGCATACAGAGAGATCTTTGGGAACTAATTCGCAGAACTGAACTTATTTTGTTACCACTGATTTAGAAATTACAGCTTACACATTAACATTAAGTACAAACCGAAGTGAGTAGAACTGCCAACTACCGGCCTCTCAACGATGGGCCCATTCTGAGAGTTTATTTGTACTATGTATTAGTATTCTACAGCTCATAATGTTTACATAATGTATTCACATATTATAATAATAGAGTTTTGAAGGTTTTATTGATCGTTAATTTCTTACTGCTCTTTTGTTATCTCCAGTTTTGAAACTGCATGGACAATACTGCCAATATTGAACAATACTACTGGTATTGATAGGTCTATTTGTTTCCGATATTATTAAAGTATCAATATTATTTTACTTTGGTATCGATAACAAAATATTGTATCGAATGTGGTATCGCAGTGTCTCTGCATATCCTTGCTTTAGTTCATACTCTTGATGTGATGCCTTGTAAATGAATTTGCTTCAACATTGCCAAATTCTCGATGCAATGCAAATTAAATACTAGAATGTAACAATTACGAATTTATTTTAAGAAGTAAATTATGAATAAAAAATACATTCAGGAAAAAGTAACTATTACTGTAATATGTGCTGCGAGTGTTTCTATATTTGGCCTACTTCAAGTAAATTCTAGATCATTAAAAGTATTGGAACTTGCAGGACACACTGTACTGCACGTGTCCATTTTTCTGGAACTTACACAAGACACAAACTTCGAGAAGTGTCCAAGGACAAGATAACCAGTGTCAAATTAAAAATTTAAATTCAATTGGCCTAAATAAAATCGAAAGATGACTCCTGTGCATTCAATATTCATTTACTCTGCTGTGCTGTTTCCTGTTGCACCACCTAGCGCGGGCTACCTTCGGGAAGCGTGTCGAGTTTTTGGGATGAAGTAGATCGGACGTGTTGTCTGGGAGCTCCGACTTTTCTTGGGGTAAGGAAGTGTTACATTTCCTGATGTAACTTAATTTAACTTGGTTTTATATTGTAATTTGTCATACAAGTTTACCAGTCAATTTTACTAACATGAATGAAAATCATTTTAGAATGATTACTTTTGCACTAGGCAAGTTCTTTTTTTTTAACCATTGTTGAACCTTTAATTTAATTTATCTGCTGAGTTTGGCCTCAAGAGAGTTTGTCTCAACCCTTTTAAATTTGTGTTCTCTTTAGTGAAGGTGGTTGCTTCACATTTTCTTTCTTAGCAGTTTTCTGCTGACTTTGTTTGGAAATGTAACAAATATTTCAACTTGTATCACTAATTCTTTTTAAAACTGATCCACTCTGCATAGTAGAATAGACTGTTATCACATCCTAATTTAATTTTCTGTCATGGTTAAGTTCACTTTCATTTTTGTTCGTCATTTACATTATATCAAGACTAACATCAGTAAGGTCATCGTAATTCTGTAACTTAATTCTATCATTGTTCACATTTCTGATTTCATGTAAGTGTTCTTTATTTCCTTTTTCATTTGTGACTTTTATAATGAATAGGTGTAAACTAAATTATTCTTTATTCAAAGTTTTGCTATAAAATTTTACCTTCCTTTGCCTCATAGGGTTCTTACCGCTTTCCACATCCTTGGTTATACCTGATTTTATGATGTTTTGATATTTGCTATTACTTGTTCTAAATTTAATAATTTTCTATGTTTCAAAATATTTCTTTTACCCTAATTCACATTTTATTGTTCAATATATAATAATTTTCCATGTCTTTATTTCCATTTGTATTTTAAATTTAATGCTTGAAGGTTACAATCCCAAGTAAAATTTACTAAAAAGAGTATTCATTACAAATAATTCGATTACTTTTACTTCATTACTTCCCAACTCTGGTCATAGAATTGTGAGCAACTGCAAAAGGACTTTCACAATGTTGTGAGATGGAGCGCAGACAATGGTATGATGGTAAATGCGGTGAAAAGTTGGGTAGTAAATTTCACCAAGAGGAGAAGTTTTAATTACTGTGTTAATGGGGTGAAAATAACTCATGGGGATCACTGTTAATATAAGAAAAGATCATTGGGGTAATCACATAAACAGGATTGTGAATAAAGGTCACACATCTCTTTATATGGTTATGAGGGTATTTAGGGGTTGTAGAAAGGATATGCAGGAGAGGGTATATAAATCAGTGGTAAGAACCCAATTAGATTATGGTTCCAGTATATATGATCTTCACCAGGATTACTTGACTCAAGAATGGGAAAAGAACCAAAGGAAAGAAGTGTGATTTGGTCTGGCTGATTTCTGACTAAAGAGTAGTGTTACAATCTTGAAACTCTGGAAAATTTTGGGAGTAAGGAGATGAACAGCTCGACTAGTTCCAAGCTGTAGGATGCTAAAGGGTTTATTGTCACACCTATTCAATACATTATAAATTTTAAACAGTTAGGAATTTATTATTAAATCCATTTGAGACATGTTTCGCCCTTCATTGAGGGCATCATCAGTTCCAAGCTGACAGTGAAGAATTGGTTTAGAATGATATTAGTGGAAGATTAAGCTTGAAGAAATTTTTGAAATTTGATATATCATAATATGAATAAAAAGTTGAAATTTAAAAGGACATATCTGGGCAATTGCTGGCTTATAATAAGAGGAATTAGGGATTGTAATAATTTACGAAGGGAGATGTTTGATAAATTTCCAGCTTTCCAACTTTCTGTGGTGGTTTGTAGTGTAATTATGTTGTATGTAAATGATGATGCATATTAAGAAAAACACAAACTCCCAGTCCCCGAGCTAGAGGAATTAACCAGACATGGTTAAAATTTCCAGACCGTCCAGAAATTGAACTCACAGTCATCTGAACTGAATGCCATTGTGCTGACCATTCAGTCAAGGAGCCACCATATTCTGCTATAGGCCCTATAATTCTGAATTTTGCATCACTGAGTGATTGTTTGATCAATTAATGTTAAACTTTGTATTACTATTATAAGGTTCTTAATATTTTGGCTGTCAGCTAGCTTCATCATTTAGATATGAATATTCAATTTTACAGTATTTCACAAACTTGAACTGCAAGTTCATGCAAAGTAGTATCCATGGTTATCATCAGTGTGGGGAAAATCAGGAAAGCATGTGAATTTAAATGATGTACAGTTCCTAAATTAAAACTGACAATGCTTTGTCTGTAGGGAAATTGTCATAAAAGGAAATAGTAAGGAAATGACCTTTATCAGAAACAATCAGAAAGCTTGGGGTATACTTGGAAGGTTACAAATCATCAGTTATCTTATCTGAAAGGATATTTCTTCTTACAATGGCTAAATCTGAGTAGAGATTTAAAAACAAATATTTCAGCATAATTAATCTTCCTAAATGGTAAACTGGTGAAATAATCTACTTTATGATTAACCCACTGCAGATGGACTAATGAAAATTTAGAAATAATTATATACTTCTACCTATGCAAAAATATAAAAGAGATATGACCTACTGATGATGTATGAAGTAACATGAAAATAAAGAACATATTTAAACATATAATTTATCTTTATATGATGGGTACATCTTACAAAATTTAGTTCAAATGAAATAATTTCATTTTGCTATTTTCCTGTTCAAATTAATTATGTTCTGAAAGGAATATCATGCATATGAAAATGATTCAACTGAACCATGCACAGAAGATTTTGAGGTCTAGAAGTTCTGCTAAACCATTAAATATGCCCTGAAATTTGAACTTATCCTAACAAAGTCCTCGCTTCCCTCCACTCCAGCATGCTGGAAGATAAGTTCCAAATTTCAAGTATTTAAGGATTTAAATAGAATTTAAACATGAACATTTATATATTTCTAAATATTTTTGAGTGTGATTTGATAGGATCTCTGATGTTCTTTCAAATTGTTTCTTTTTCAGATATTCATGTAATTCTAATTTTAATTAAGTTGTTTCTTTCAGGTTTAACTCTGTTATCATTTTTTTCTTTTTCAGGTAGTTCATAAATATATTTATTCACAAATTAGTTTCAATAGAATCAAGAGCTTAAGAGTATTAATTTTATTTATAACAATTAGTTCTTCATGATCTAATAAAATACAAAAAATAACTTATAATAATTCACAAATAGTGCAGTTACTGCATTGAACACATACCTGATGTGGGCGGGACGACAGGATTGGCCATGCCATTGAGTGTTGCATGAGGAATCTGAGTGGCAAGCGCAGCCATTGGATTGATGTAGGTACCCTGTGCTGTTGCTGCAGCCATGAGAGCTGCCTGTTGCTGCATTACCTACCCGCAATGCAGTAATTTGGGGAGGCAACAGCATTGGCATGGGAAAAAGAAACAAACCAACAAACGACATCAATCGTGAACTTACTATTGAAGGATATAACATAATATCATACCAGAAAATGCAACAGAGAACACATGAGGTACATAGTCATTAAATCATGCACTATGCAGACTACCTGCACAACAGAAAAAAAAAGAAAAAAAAAAAAAATACACAGTTCAGACAACCTTCAACAACTATGAAAGAAGGAAAGAGGTTGGTAGGTAGATACACATAAGAATGAAATGAAGGAATAGGAAGCATGTTTTCTTTTCCTGACCTACAGTGATGAGTGTGTACTTGAAATCTAATTAAGGTAGCAAGGAAAGAAAATTGTATGTTTCCATAGTAAATTGGAGTTCAAGTAAATTATAACAACTGCTATCACAATACATTTAACAAAAACAAGGCCACCCAGAAGCTGAAGTACAGAAAAAACTGACTGAATGGAACAATATATTCAATATGTTGTCATTGATGCTTTCAATAACTTTGAGCTAAAGATGAGTAAGGCAAAGACTGTTGAAATGGCCATCGACAGAGAAAGAACAAACTCAAATCCTTCTTGGAAGGAACCAAATTAGAATCAGTTTCTCCCTTCAAGTACCTTGGAAGCTCAATCTCGAAAGTCAACATTGTCGAGCAGAAAATAATCAGCAGGATACAAAAGGCATCAAACTTTTATAATCAAATCAGAAACCTACCCTGGAACTGCAAAATACCACAAAAGGCAAAAACAACCCTGTACCACAAATACTTCATACCAATTCTCACATTATGGTTTAGAGGCATGTACTCTACTAAACAATGACTTCAGCAAAATTCAGACAGAAATGAGATTCATTAGAACTCTCCCAATTTAAGCAGGAGAATCCTAATTTTCCATCCTTCCTCCCAATTTCCTGATCGCCAGGATCAATCCCCTGATTTTGAGGGCATTTTCAGTAATTTTTGTATTATTTTAAAATCCTGTGCCTTTCCTCGTTTTACTGATAGATGACCGAGTGTTGCTGATTGATAGTAGTTATAGTAACCACTACCCGAGGGAAGTACGGGGGCAGGGTGGCCAACCAAGGCCTAAATCCAGGAGATCTTGTGGCCAACGATGAAGCGGCTCGATCTCTACCGGCAAGAATAGGAAGTAATAGTTGTGAGTGAGTAACCCTAATTTCAAAAGTGGCATGCCATAGACATCTATCTGGGGCAGGACCTTTGTCAGTGCTCGTGTTGAGGGAAAACTTCACATTGTAGTGCTTCTTGACTGTACGTCTTAATTATTTTTTGACCAAAATGTCGAAGAAATATGATGCAGGAAGAGTTTCTGTGTTTGAGTGAGTTAAGGAAGCGCCCTGTCATTCTGTTTAGCTGTAAACTCCTTGCCTGCAACAAGGAAACCTAAGAAAACCTCAATAATAATAATAATAATAATAATAATAATAATAATAATAATAATAATAATAATAATAATAATGCCTGAGCCACCATTTTCATTTAACACAATTTAGGCTGCCTGAATTTCAGTTTTGACATGCTGTTATACTCTCTCAGGTGGCAGTGAAGCCAGAACTCTGTTGGGTGACCTATTGCTGAGTGATAATTAACACATGGGTGACGGGCCCCGAGAAATCTCGTAGAACGCTTGCCAGCGGTAGGTGACAGGCCCCGAGAATTCTCGGTTTTATTCACGACATTGTTTTCGGTCTTCCTGTGACATCTCTTGACCATATCTTGAACTATTTCGGACGTGCACATTGAGTAGAATAAATCGTAGATGTATATCTGCCACTTTTCTTTTATTCATGGCCTCTTTTATTCTTTGATTTAGTTTCGAAACGTCGACGTTCTTTCTGCCGGTTCAGTCAATGACAAGATAGTATTATTATTTATAAATTTCATTTCCGTATTGACAGATTCAAAGTATAGGTAAGGAAAGTGTTTTTCAACCAATCAATACACAATTTATTTTAAATAGATTAAACTAGTACCGGTTTCTGCTCTTTAACGGCCATCATCAGCTAGTACATGATTTGTTTCCAGCCATTAGACAATTCACAAGTTGTTATTGTATTAGACATCCGGATGTCTAATGGGGGATGGAAATGTTACAATGACAAGATAGAGCGCCCACGGAATACGGTGTTAGCTGACGACGATATTTTAGAAGAATTATATGCCGATGATCGTTCAAATGGAAATAGTCTAATGAATTAGTGGAAACTGAATATGAGAGTGATAGTGGAAGTGATATTCAAGCCAGTACAGGCCATAATTTACCTAGTGTACTTACTTATTCAAGTGATTCTGACGACGACTATAACGATGTAAACATTAATGATGTGTTAGGAATTGACGCCGAAGATGGTTTTGTAAAGGCAGATCCACTACTACTAGGGGCATTGGAGAGTGCCCATACCAACTTTAAAGATAAAATATTGACTGGTTTAATATTTTTGTACATTTTTATAATCAAGTGCACCCTAGTATGTTTAGTAGAAAAATGTCCGGTCCACAGGGTATGTGACAAGCTCAAGCATCCAGTCAGCAATGTGTTAATATTGTCAGGTACACACTAAATATGTTACCAGAGATCTTTTACATACTAACATCATATTACATAAAATTTCAGGTGGACTTTCTTCTGCTCTTCAAAACTCTGACTACTACTATCAGGTTTGAACCCATGATCTTGGAATCTAGACTCAGGCACTCAATTACAGATCAACAGAAGGAGCTACACATTTGGTTATTGGAAAATATAATATTCATTCCCTGCTGGGGTTATGAATTTAAAAAAAAATTTAATTATTGTCATATATAATTTTTCAAAGTTATACAATGTTGTAAACAGAAAACCATCATTAAATGATCATGGGCAAGATTTTTTCATACTACTGTATCTGCAGAGAAATATTCTTCATGTAAAGTATTATTTTATCTTAATTAACTTTAAATATACTCAAATATAACAACATTACAATAATGAAGTGTAAAGATGACTGCTTTTAGAAAGAGAAATCATATTATTGTTTTCTAAACAGGTGTGATGAATGACATGTTTGTTGCAGGTGTCATGCAGTTCAGTTGTGAAATGATATCTTGGTTTTTCTTTTTACTTCCAAGAGGTAGGATGGTTGTTATACAGCATGTCTAATGTATCCTACGACACCAGACTGATATATTGCCTTGATGATTATTATAGTTTGTTGAATCGTACAATTACTAAAAGGTCCACATTTACAGAAAGGAGAAGGAGAAAGTAATAAGAGCATGCACAAGGAGGTAAAATCATTATATAGGTGTTACATCTCATGTTCATCAATCCACTGACACTGCTTTAACAGTAAGAGTGTCACACCAGGAAGCTGCACATGCCAGCAATCCAAGGTTTGACTCTCAACAGTTATTCTGAGTGAGGATTTTCCATGGACTCTTCCCACATTCACTTCAAGAAAATGTTGGAAAGTTACCTTATTTTAAGGGCACTTTATTAATGGAAGATTCAGTAGCATACACTTGTAGCCTACAACTATACAATAATGCAATATAAGATATTCACAAGTATTAAGTAGGCCCACCATATACAGGGCTGTTATCTGTAATATTTCTAGCCATAGAAAGCAGCAAAACCACAACAATAATTATTATGTTCTTCACGGTGGAAAGTATAACACATATTTATGCACTGCCCATTTTACAAGTACCAGGGACATGAAGGGTAAATATACAGAACTATGAAGGCATTAACCAAGAAACCAAGAAATCAAAATAAAATACTGATGTAATTTAAAGAAAAAAATACTGATATGCAAGTTTAATTCATAGCAGTGGGAGGGCCATTGTGTAAAACAGAAAGGATTATCATTGTTTACATGACAAAGGTTTTTAATATGTATATCTGAAGAATTTTGCCATGCTATTATGATACCATCAGTGCAGCACACCACAACAGTGAAAAAGTGACAGTAAGTTAATATATTGTCAGTTATGGAGTATTCTAAAATACACTGAGGTTCTGACTGCCTTTACCATTCACAGATGTAGTCACTGACTGTTAGACTGCCACCTATGCAGCTGTATTATTTCATGATCCCTTTTCTCTGCTAAATGATGAAATGAGTGTGTATGGTATGTTAAAAGTGAAAAAAAATTATTGATGAATTAAGACTGACAATATTGAAAATTATCACTACATCTATAAAATACTAGCAACCTGGTGAAGCTTTGAATGAGACCAGTTTTGAATTTAAAGGGAAAGGCTTTATAATATTTAAACAGCATTAGTTATTTTTCCTCCTGATGTATTACTGTATGTAGTTTAGATATTTTCCAATGCTCTTGTGGCTGCCTGCCTGTATACTTGCTCCTTTCTCCGTGTGCAGTATTTAAACCATTCCTTTGCTTTCACTAAATCAACAATAATTCCTGGATCATTCATACAGTACAAACTACCAAACAATAGTACATAGGTATTTTTTTATCTTAATTAGTTTATTAATTAGTTAATCAATTTATTGTGATGAAGATCTTGTGATTAATATCAAAATATGGTTTTTAATTTTTAGGTTGATTTCAATATCACCATCATCATCAGTCACCATTGATCTGCATTTAGGGTTGTCACACATGTGACAGATTCCCTATCAACAGTTTACCTAGTGTTTGTTTTAAAGATTGCAGAGAAGTTGGAAATTTATTGAACATCCTCCTTGGTAAATTATTCCAATCCCTAATTACTTTTCTTATAAATGATTTATCCCAATTTGTCCTTTTCAGTTCCAACTTCATCTTCATTCTATGATCTTTCCTACTTTTAAAATCTCCATTCAAGCTTATATAACTACCAATGTTGTTCCATACTATCTCTTCAACGATGGCTCGAAATGTACTACTTAAGTCAAAAGTGTTACAATGTTTATTAATAACCACCTTTTCAATATAAAACACAGTTCTTGTACCGGTAGTTAAGATTTATATCTTGTCATAAAGTCTTATAGGGACATGTTTCGCCCTTTTATGGGCATCATCAGCCTTATCTCGTATCGTTTTGGTCTATAATCAGGAACCTGATATACCTTATCAAAATAATATATAAATACTACATGTTACAAAGTTAAAAATTCTTGTAAGTATTTTTGTTTGACATTTTAAAACATAAACACATTGAAAACATCTAAACGTATTATTGAGACAGATGATTGTTGTTAATAAAATCTTATATATAAAAATATCCGCCTCTGTGGTGTAGTGGTTAGTGTTATTAGCTGCCACCCCAGAAGGCCCGGGTTCAATTCCCAGCTCTGTCACGAAATTTGAAAAGTGTTACGAGGGCTGGAACAGGGTCCACTCAGGCTTGGGAGGTCAAATGAGTAGGGTTGGGTTCGATTCCCACCTCAGCCATCCTGAAAGTGGTTTTCAGTGGTTTCCCCACTTCTCCTCCAGGCAAATGCTGGGATGGTATCTAACTTAAGGCCATGGCCGCTTCCTTCCCTCTTCCTTGTCTATCCCTTCCTATCTTCCCATTCCCCCACAAGGCCCCTGTTCAGCATAGCAGGCAAGGCTGCCTGGGCAAGGTACTGATCCTCCTCCCCAGTTTTATCCCCCAACCCAGAGTCAAAAGCTCCAGGACACTGCTCTTGAGGCGGTAGAGGTGAGATCCCTCTCTGAGTCCGAGAGAAAAACCAACCCTGGCAGGTAAACAGATTAAGAAAGAAAGATATATAAAAACCTTTCTAAAGTTGAATTAACCATTCTGTCCATGTCTCCAGCTTTGATTTTGAGTATCCAAGGCTAAAACTGTATTCCTGAACATTTGTTAGAAGATCTATTGACTCGTTTGTGTTTGTATGACACATTATAAAATCTGGTTACATACTATCCATATTGAATGGAATTATGAGATACTGTAATTGGTTTCCAGAATCTGAGCGAACTTATTCCCTAGTTGGTGATGTCAGATTGTCATTTTTTATTATTAGTGGAGATTTTATTTTGAGTTAAAAGATTGTTTGACTATTAAGATTGCTGACTTTAGACATTGATGTTTTTATTATTAGAGAGTGTGTAGTTGAATCCGGCACTCTTTCCAATCTTGCTGCGGTAGTGAAGAATGGGTTCTCACTAAAGGTTGTTGTATGTTACTTAGCTTGAGTGTACAACTGCTATTTCTTATAGTTAAATTTGAAAGGGGATGTTCAGAGTGCTGTTAACTTGTGCTTGACTGCAATCTGGCACAGCCAGAGTGTCTAGTCACCTTCATAACAGTCGAGGGAATAATTTTCTACACACCTCCCAGCAATATAGAGGCAATCTGGCACAGCCAGAGTGTCTAGTCACCTTCATAACAGTCGAGGGAATAATTTTCTACACACCTCCCAGCAATATAGAGGCAACACTCAAGCACAAGTTAACACCACTCTGAACGTCCCCTTTCGACTCGTAACTATAAGAAATAGCAGTTGTACACTCAAGCTAAGCAACATACAACAATGCTTAGTGAGAACCCATTCTTCACTACCGCAACAAGATTGGAAAGAGTGCCGGATTCAACTAATTCAACTACACATGCTCTAATAATAACAGCATCAACATCAAAAATCATCAATCTTAATAGTTAAACAAACTTTTAACTCATAATAAAATCTCCAATAATAATAAAAAATGACAATCTGACATCAACTAGTAAGTTCACTCAGGTTCTGGAAACCAATTATAATAATAAAAAATTTATTGCAACCAAATGGTCATCCTATATACACTTAAATATACATCAATAATAATAATAATAATAATAATAATAATAATAATAATAATAATAATAATAATAATAATAATAATAATAATAATAATAATATTATGCAATCAATGTGTGCAAAACATCATCAGTTATTGACACAATTGTGTCAAGCTTCCTTTTCTACAGACACATTCAATGGCATGGTATATATTGCATTGTTGATCACAGAAGACACATACGCAGCCTGGTCCTGGTTTGTGAAATCCCATAGTTCTGCACACCTTATGGTGGAACCCGTGTATGGAAAACCTGATCACTGTATGCCTCAGATCATATCCACCGTGTGTCCAATCCCTGTTTAACATCGCATCAGTTGAGTAAAACTCATCCCATATCATAGCCCTCTTTGATTGCAGTTCTTGTAGCAACTCCCTGCAACTCCTTGTCACTGAAAGTAACAATCTAAATCTTAAGTCTTCAATGAAGTATGTCATAATTCCATTCAATATGTAAAGTATGTAACCAGATTGTATAATGTGTCATACAAACACAAACGAGTCAGTAGATTCTCTAACAAGTGTTCAGGAATACAGTTTTAGCCTTGGATATTCAAAATCAAAGCTTGAGACATGAAACAGAATGGTTAATTGAACTTTAGAAAGGTTTTTATATATAAGATTTTATTAACAACAATCATCTGTCTCAATCATACTTTTAGTGTTTTCAATGTGTTTATGTTTTAAACTGTCAAATATACTTGCAAGAATTTTTAACTTTGTAACATGTGGTATTTATATATTATTTTGATAAAGTATATCAGGTTCCTGATTATGGGCCGAAAAGGTATGAGATAAGGCTGATGATGCCCATACAAGGGCAAAACATGTCCCTATAACACTTTATGACAATATATAAATCTTAACTACAAGAACTGTGTTTTGTATTGAAAAGGTGGTTATTAATAAATATTGTAACACTTTTGACTTAAGTCTAGTTCAATACAGACCAAACATGAGAATAACTACATGTACCACTTAGTCGAACAGCTCATCTCATTACTACCAAGTCTTCCCAGCCCAAAGTTTGCAACATTTTTACTGCAAACATGTAGACACTTATAAATGGTACCTTTTAAAGTTAGGTATATTTTATTGCCAAAATTCTGTAGTTTTCTTTGTACAATAGTTATTATTCCACACATTCTTGGGGGAGGGTCTATTGTTGATGGTTTACATGAATCATAATTTTAATGTAAATACTGTACATGAAATTTATTTACATAACTTCCACTCAATTCTTAAGAAATATAAGGCACGAAATCCGATGATGAATGTTTCATGTGTCAAGAAAGTACTTTTACTCTTCAACTTCCTTCACTAAAATTGTCATTTCTGGCTCCCTTTTGTTATAGATTGATCTTTTATACATCTAATCCTTCCTGAATGAATGCTCTATAGAATAGTGGAAACTGCATCAAAATCTGTTTGATGGTTCTTGAGATAAGCTCGCATAAACACAGATATACACCTACCAAGGACTTTATTTTATAATATGTATACATATAATCTCATGTAAGTACATTCAAACTTTTGTTTACTAAGAGCACTGTGAGTTAGTATCACTTTAAAAAAATAATATTCACACTCCTGGTCTCCCTAAATTTACTTACAGTTCAGCAAGATGGAGCCCTAAAATTCGGGAATTTTTCACTCTATCAATTACTGGTAGTTACTTTGCTATGAAAGTTAAGCTGATATGTAAAACTTATAATAAATTTCTTTAAGTATCATATTTTAATGTAATAGAGAATGTAGAAAGACAAGTGTGTATGTTGACTATAGATTCACAACTAAGAAACAAACCGTGCACATGCAAGAGCTAGTTTACGTGTAGCAAGAGGGTAAGAGGTCCTTGAGAAAAGAACTGGCATGCAGTTAGCAGTTCAGATGCTGGTGACACTTCTAGTGAGCCATCAAGTTACCGCAGATGTTTGTAATGTTACCATTGTCACACAACGAATTCATGCACCTAATCAGGAAACTGGAACTGAAACATGCCCTTGATGTGGCCTTGTAAAACCTTAAAGTTGTATACATTGTTTATTCTCCTTTTGAACTAGGCTTTCTCTAAGTTGAGTTGTTAAGAAATGTATACAGTGAAAGTCAAGTTATTCCACAAATGTTCAATGAATTGGATTATTTGTGTCTTTCAGATTTTCTTGCATGTTCTTCCTGTCATTAGCCCAAATAACCAGGAGTTTATAGTTTTAGTCTATTGCATGTTCTTCCTGTCATTAGCCCAAATAACCAGGAGTTTATAGTTTTAGTCTATTACAATACAAATTGTTAGCTTCAGTTTTAAGGAAATATTGATATCTGACCTAACTGTCATTACATTCCAACGAAGAATATTGATAAATACAGAGGCTCATTTCTGATCTTAACTGATTGCAGCTTTGAAGTGTATCTGGTGGCAAAGATTCAGATCATGTTGGTATTCACTGTTATATGTTTAAATCACAGCGTGTTTCAATTTGTCAATCTGAAAATTCTGCATAATGTCACGACTATTGTGGAAGATAAAACATTTCTTTCTTTTTAAAGGAAAAGTAATTATTGTCATGATAAATGCCTGCAAACAGGACAGTTTCACTGTGTACCTATATGAAGAATGATCTATTATCATATTAGAAAAGGAAAGCTGAAATGAGTCTGAGTTACAGGGCAGTAATTGTCCTCCAGTAGTTATCAATTATCTGGTGTCTAAACACACATTTCATCACTGTGTTCTATTAAAATACTGAATTATGAAAATTAACTTTATTAAATTTATCCATCTGAAATTAATACAAGACACTGACTGTTTTTACTTTTCTAAGTAACTGTGGAATATTGTGAAAAATAGTTTATAAATGCCTGCCAATGAAAGAATACGGGGTCTCTCATATAAATTCAGAACGAACGCATGGTATTTGTACTTTGCACTGCGTCAGCTGCCTCAGCTGAACTTATGTTGCGTGCGGCTGCCCTGCTTTAAGCGTGTATACAATCTAATATGAAATCTTACCCGATAAACGGTGCTAGAAGTGTCGTCGTTCCTGGGTTATACAGGCATTGTATCTGGTAAGCACATTCTGGCTGACACGAGTGAGTTCTGCCACTGTAATATTTCTGATTTCATTCATAATGTTTTCTTTCAGTTCCTTCTATGTGAGAGGATTTGTTCGATACATTTTTTCTTTCAGTTTACCCCACAAGTAAACATCGCACACTGCTAGATCTGGAGAATGTGGGGGAAATAGACCAGCACTGATCACTCTGTCTGCAAACACTTCCGAGATTGAGCAGATGCTGAATCTTGTTGAAACCACCCATGAAATTTTTCTTTTGTTTGTTAACTGATCAAAGAATGGCATCAAAATGTTAACTTGTTACCTCTCTGCATTTACTGTTGTCTTGAAAAAAATAGGCTCAAGTATTCATCTTGCACTAACAGCACACCAAATACCAATCTTCCTATCATAATGAGGGACTTTATAAACACCATTAGGATTTTCTGCACACCAATAGCAAGAGTTATGACTGTTCACAAGACCATTAAGATAAAGCCAGAACTTTTACATACGAAAATACCGTGTTGCGATGATAAGTGTCTCATCATGTTAGCGGCTGAGATTCCGACTAGCGACTCATGCTTGCTACCAGGTTGAACACATGCAGGCTGCTTGCAAGGTCAAGAACTATGCACATCCCTCCCATACTGCAGCTGCCATAGCCCAGAGTACAAACACAATGCATTCGGTCTGGGTTTATATCAGAAACCCTGTACATTAATCTTGGAAAATGTCCATGCGGTTTATTTACAGTATGAACAGTAGCCTGTTAATGTTAATTAGGCCATAAATAGCATTTATAATGAGTATCTTGACAATATCATTGTCCAGTTTCAACTCAGTATAGCCTATGCCCAATTCAGATCCAATTTAGAGAAAACTGTTCCTTGCTTTCAAGGCCAACATCAAGTTTACATAATGGATATCGATTCGATTCTAAGAGTCTGTTCCTCCTTAACCCCAATATAATTGAATAATTTGTTCAGGTATATCGATCGTTAGGATACCTACTTCATCTGGCAAAAGACCATGGCTTCAGAACTTCTCATAAGAGCTGCAATTCAGGTCATGTGAGTTTCATGACACTGAGCAATCCAATGAGTATTTGGGTATCCAGAGAGATTTCAAGGCTAACAGAAATTCCTTTGAATTTTTCTAGAGAATATCATTTTGTGAAGTATGAAGTTCATAACTGAACTGTCAGATATGAATGGTCTATTAGTGCTAATAAATGGACCCTACGTCATGAAATCCAAATAAAATCATGATTGTAATATACATACTGTACATCAAATTAATTTGCATAACTTGCACTCGATTCTCAGAAAATAAAAGGCACAAAATTACATTATGAATTAAACAAGGTATTTTAACTTGAACTTAGCCCCGTGCAAATTTATTTTGTACATCAAGCTCTTATTATTTAGTTCTGGCAACTACGTTTTTCAGGAAAGCATAAGCCATATCTAATCACCTACAGTAACAGTGGAAGAAATACAGATTGATTACTGGTAGGTAAGAAGATGAACACTCATCGATTTTATAACTACAGACCGAGAATGGGGAAGATATGTCATGAATACAAAGATAATCCCCAGTGAAAGTATGGAAGGTGATCATAGATTATTAATTGTGGAATTAAAACAAGTAAAAATCCCTAAAATTGTACTGAAGAAGAAACCAAAGATCAGGATTTGGGAATTGGAGGAGGAGGATAAAAGAATGGCATTCCAAGATTGGATAAAAAGGAAGTTGCCTAACATGGAAATACGAAGTGGAGAAGAAGACTGGGACAATTTAAGACAGACATTTGTGGAAGCAGCAATTGAGGTATGCAGGAAAACAAAAGCAAAGGTTAAGGGAAAGTAGACATAGTGGTGGACAGACAAAATAAAAAAAAGAAATAAAAGAAAGAAACAAGGCGAAGAAAGAAATGGGTAAGGAAATGCAAAAAAACACATCAGAGGGATGAGAATAAGATAGAAAGCTTATGTGTGGAATACAAAAGATTGTAACTACAAGTAAAGAGGAGTATCAAGGAAGAAAAGGAGAAATGTTGGGGAGAGTTTACGAACAAAATTGAGCAAGATAGTCAAGGAAATCAGAAACTATTATACAGAGTAATAAAATCAAAAAGAATAAATCAAGAAAAATCAAGGCATTAGATAGAGAAGATGGATCCATAGTACATGATGAAGAGGGTCTTCAGAAGGTGAAGGCAAAATATTTTGAAAAACTTTATAATGAGGATGACTGCTTGGAGGAAGAAGGAGATAAGAAAATGGAAATAATAGTTGTAGAAAAAAAAGAGAACCCGATAACATGGTTTGAACTTGAAAGGGCAGTGAAAGCAATGACCAAAGGTATAGCAAGTGGAAAAGATTAATTCAATGCTGATATGATTAAGGCAGCAGGAAAGAGTAGACTACAGTGGCTATACTGAGCCCTCATTGCCATATGGAAGGATGAAAGGATACCTGAAGATTGGCAACAAGGTAGCATTGTAGCATTGTTCAAAAAAGGAAATTGGAAGAAATGTGAAAAATTATAGAGGTATAACCCTATTATCACATGGGCTAAAAATAATGGAGAAAGTCATAGACAAAAGATCGAGAGATATAATTGAAACACATTTAGAGGAAGAACAATATGGCTGTAGACCAAATAGATCAACAATAGACTTAATATTTACAGTGCGAACGGTAATGGAAAAATCATCTTGAAAGGAACAAGGAAATCATTTCGTATTTTGGATTTGGAAAAAGTTTATAATACAGTTAAGAGAAAACATGTATGGGAATGCCTATGGAAAAGGAATGTACCAAAATCATTAATTAACAAGATAAAAATGTTGTATCATGAGAGTAAAAGCAGTGTACAAGTGGGGAGTGGTGACTCTGAAAAATTTTATACAAAAAAAAAGAGGCCTCATGCAAGGAAATGCACTGTCGCCATTATTGTTGATTATATTGATGGATGAAATCATAAAATGTGTAAAACAGAGTATCAGTAGCGATGAAGTGAATGCTTTGGTATTTGCAGATGATGTGGTGATTTGGTGAAAGGGAGAAAAGGATGTACAAAGGAGACTGGACATTTGAAATGAAAATCTGAAGGAGTTTGGAATGATAATTAGCAAAACGAAAACCATAGCCATGCACTGTGGAAAAGAGAAAAAGAGAAGCCAAGTGAACATAGACTGAGAACAGTTAGAGAATATAGAACAGTGTACATGTCTGGGTAGCATTATTAATGGAAGAAATGAAATCAACCCTGAAATTAATAACAGACTACGTAAAGATACAACATTTTATCATCAAGTCAGAGAGCTTTTATGGGCTGACAAAGTACCCAAGAAAACAAACATTATATAAACAGTATTTCATACCAATTGTAACATATGGACTAGAAATGCTGGTAACTAATAAGAAGAAATGAAATTTTTAAGAACATCAGTTAAAAAGACAAGAAGAGATAGAATTCAAAATATTAAAATCAGAGAAGAGATAAGTATAGAACCGTTAGTACAGAACATACAAAAAGCAATACTGAGATGGTTCGGACATCTAAAAAGAATGGGAAAGGAACGGGTAGCAAGAAGAGAATCAGAAAGAGAAGTTAAGGGAAAGAGAACAGTTGGAAGACTGAGAAGAATGTGGATGGATCAGATTTGGAAAGACATTAGAGAAGCTAGATTGGATGTGGCAGAAGTACTGGAACAGGAAAAGTGGAAGGATAGAAAGGAATGGAGGCTTATTAACCACACCCGGGTAACTGGAGTAGGACACTGGTGGTGATGATGATGATGATGATGATGATGATGATGATGATGAAGATGAAATCTAAAGTCAGTCATTGACACAAAAGTTATTCTGCCAGACATCATCACACCCCAACGTAATCTACTCCTCCTAAGCTTCAGAATTCACCTGGATATTCGCATACAAATTTTCAAGATCACAGACAAAAAAATAACGTGGTAGAAATTCAATCATTATTGTGCACAGCTGAAAACCTACACTAGTGATTTTAGATGGTCAACAACATGGTCAAATTGTTGTTGAGGTTTGGGTAATAGCCACCAAGACTTAAGAGACATGTGCTGCCAAACATTATGGGTACAACAAAACCTGGTGATTGTTTCATCAACAAGGAGGTTTGGTGGTGAAATTAACAAGTGCAAGATGCTATTAAGGCAAAGAAGTTAGCCTAGGTCAGGACTCAACAAATATTGTCAGTATTACAGACAGTTGAAGGCAATGGTGAAAAGGGAGATGGCAAAGGCAAACAAGGACCACTATAAGGCAGTCTACAATGAGAGGGTGCTAAAAAGATCTATCAGCTTGCAAAGAATGGTCATCACTCTACGCAGGCATGTTATGACCATACCTGATGAAAACCAGAAACAACTGCAAAGCCCAGCTGAGATTTTGAGCCATTGGGAGAGATATTTTGGGACCATCTGCAATGAATCCACTAATACCAATTGTGGAACCTGTGCTTTGACCAGCTCCAGCCATCACTGCTGAAAATGTTTCCATGGCTTTCTACAAAATGGAAAATAGAAAAGCAACCAGACCAAATTATCTTCCAGCTTAAATATGGAAGTTGTTGGGCCTGAGACAGCTCAGTTTCTGGCAGATCTATTAAAAAAAAATCACTGATAATATGAAACCCCTCCCATCTTGTTTACTATTATTTTACCATATTTTCCAATATGGAAAAGTAAAGGTGATGTCAGAGACTGCTCCATTTACAAACTCATCTGCCTGCTTTGCCGCACTATGAAATGTTTGAATGTGTACTAGGTGTGTATCTTTGCAATATTTGTTGATATCATTCCAAACCAATGTGGTTTTGTAAAAGGAAGAGGAGCGGTTGATGCCATACATGCTGGACGTGTCTTAATGGAACACCACCAAGAGAAGCAAAAACCACTCCACGTGGCATTTCTGGATCTTGGAAAGGCATTTGACAGAGTACCACATGATGTTATTTGAAATGCAGTAAGATTGCACAGTGTACCAGAAGTTTACATTCAGTGAATGCAGCTCCTGTCACCAGTTAGGTCTGATGTGCAACAGGAATGTCTGCACTATTTAATATTCAAGTTGCCGTGAATCAGGGATTGGCTTTATCTCCGCTTTTGATCATCATATGTCTGGATACCATCACTGCAGATTTGCAGACACTATATCCTTGGACCTTGGACTCTGGTTTGTGCTGATGATATCATGGTCTCCTGCAAATCACGGCAAGAGGTACAACAGCTACTCCAACACTGGAAAAGTCACTTGGGTAAATATAGATTGCTACTTAACATAGGAAAACTGAGTATTTACGAGTGTGTAGAGCAAAGAAATGTGTCCATAAACATCGACAGCATTGATCTTCCTAAAACAAATCAGTTTAAACATTTGGGGTCAATCATTGTTTCAAATTGTGATACACAGTAAGATGCAAGGAACAGAGTAAAAACATAGCCTGGATGAAGAGGCGCCAAGTTTCAGAAGTCCTTTTCGACCGGAAGTCCTGTTGTACTTAAATAATAGGTTTATAGAATGGTCATTCATCCAGTAACACTATACAGGACGGAGTGCTGGCCAGTCACAAAAAGACATGAACAATATCTGTGTGTCATGGAAATGTGGATGCTTTGATGACCCCTGGAGCTCACTAAATTAGACCAAGTAAAAAACCAGGATGTTAAGTGGTTCCAGTTACTGATAAAATGCAGGAGGCTCGCCTGAGGTGGTATGGTCATTTACTATGCAGCAGTAATACCTCTGTTGCAAAGATGGTGCTAGATTTTGATCTTTAGGGCCATCGACCATGGGGGCAGCTGAGGAAGAGATGGCTTGATGTACTATGAAAGGACATGTGCTTGGTGGGCTTTACTCCAGATGATGCCCAAGATTGGAAGTGACGAAAAGTGAAGTACAGAAAAGCGGATCCTGCAATTACATGGAATAAACCCTAAAGAGAAGAAGAAACATGTCTTAAGATATTTGAAACATCTGTTTTAAATAAAAGGATTTACAGAATTATTTTCTTGCTAAATTAGTGAGTGGCACTCTGGAAAAGTATTCTTCCTTCTAGCAGATCAAATGCTTTATGGAACTTGGGTTCTAGAAGTATGTTTCTTTGTTGCTATCTGTCCACATTGCACTCTGATACTGAAAAACTTGTGCCCACTACTCTATTCCTGTGTTCCTCGGTATAATCAGTTAGTATGAATTTAAATTACTTGAGTTCTACTTGCATCTTGTTGATTAGTATGATAAATAACAAAATTCCATAACATATGCACAGGATAAATAACTACCTATTCATTTAAACATGTAAGTTTTGAACCACTCATTGCTCATTCTCAACTTGCATTAAATAATACAAGAATGCAGCAGAGGAGTGTGCTGTTGGAATCTGAAGGCTTTGAAATACGGGGACTTACTTTCACTTAGAATTCTATAAGGAAAGAGGGAATGGATTCCAAGAGGATAATATATTAATAGGGTAATATAAACCTTTCAAAACGTAATCCTAGAAGAAGACGCTAATGTCTGCCAGGAATACTTGCTTATGCACAGAATACATCCATTGCATCCCCTGCATGCTATGAATGGTGACTGAAAGGGGCAACTCCGGAGTGGCCCTCAATTTAGAAGTGTAGCCTGATGACCATAGGTGATCCTAGCCTAGACTAAAATTGCTTCTGCTTATTTGTGCCTGGCCCCTCACTTTTATCTTTCCTAGCCGACTGCTCTTGGCCAACTCTTGTTCTCTTTTCAGTATGATGGTATTAGATTTGCAATACCTTCATTCTTCAAGGGATAGTACCTCTTCCTTTTTCTTTTCTGATTAGAATGAAGAAAGGATTGAAGTATGGAAATTAAGATCTAATGATGAAATATACAGGAACATAGAAAACATAACAGAAACCATAAGAAAAAGGAGATTGCAATTTTTTGGACATATTCACAGAATGGATGATTCCAGATTAACAAAAAGGATTTTCAAGTACCTTTGGGACAAAAAGGCAACAACTAGCTGGATTCAAGAAGTAAAGAAAGATTTAGAAAGAAATAATATAAGGAGAAATTCTGGACAGATAAATTTTTAGAAAGAGGGTAGTAGGCATAGGATTCCAAGGAAGATTGAACAAGAAGCCTGGTGCATGGGCGCCCATATGATAGTTTCTAGAGGGGGGCTCAGACCTGGGGGTACATAGTAATTTTAATATTTTGGAAGATAAATGGCAATTTGTATTCTGCGGTAGAATAACCCACGGTGTTCCTTGCCTGTTGGTGGTGGACGATACTACCACTTTTACGTAATGCTGACTTTTAAATCATTTTCTTGAAACGAAAACACGTGACTACACTAGATTTTTGCCTTTTCCTGAGAGCTAGAGGGGGGCCGCGGCCTCACCTTGCCCCCGGTATGGGCGCCCTTGGCCTGGTGCGAAGTGGTCTGACGACAGAAGGAAACAGCATATTGAAAGGATGAAAGAATATTGGAAGGAGCGGAAGAGAAAGCACCAAAGTATGAAGAACTGAATTGATTGGCACGTGGTCCTTACCAGGCGTCATAGGAAATAATAATAAATAATAATAATAATAATAATAATAATAATAATAATAATAATACGAAGAAGATGAAGAAGAAGAAGAAGAAGAAGATAAGAAGAATGGTTCTCTAGCTGCACTTCCCTTTAAAACAATGACCACTGCCACCTGGCTCCCAACATTCCAGGTTTGAAATCATGTGACTTTGAGTAAGATTTTCAAGCACATGGTGACAAGGGCATCCAGTCAAACTTCCCAACCAAGACTAAAACAAAATACGGTATGGATCTCTGCTGACCTACAGAAACATGGGAAGAGACAAGAGGGGAAAGCTACCTCTTGTTCTCTTCCATGTGAAGGATTTTCCCTTACGAGCATAGCCACTGCAATATTTACCAACACTACTAGTAATACATGTTAACCCAAGTAAAGTGATATGTCTGCACCCCTACCAATATTAACTATTCACTCTAGTACAACCTTTACTAAGTTTTCTGAAATGCTCAGCATTCAACACTCTATTCAACAGACAGTTACTGTAAAACTTTTACGTGACAAACTATTTCCTGTAAGTACTCATGTTCACTAACTATACAAAATCAAATCAAAATCAAACCACACCAAACCTAACTAAAACCAAACCCAACACAAATGGTAAACTGTTAAAAATTCTTAATATGTATGATGAAGCTTCCATGATCTATTAAACTGATTATACATTCTTTAAAGTATTCAAGCTCTTTAGGCCTTTTCAGTTGTGAAATTTCCAGTGTTTTACCCCAGTATGGCAGTGGGTTTGTGATTTGGATTGTCACATCTTTCCAAGGTGCTGGTGGCTAGCGTGGCATTCTCCTTCTGTGAACTTACAGTAATTTGTGATATATAACCTATGATGTGTAACCTATGGGTTTTACTTGCCCGTCCACAATGTGGCTGAGAACTCCGGCAATGCCCACTGGACTTGCATCTGAGGTATGACAGGCAAGATAAGGTCACACAACAACAATACAGAGTCGCTACATATTTCAGCTTTCATCTTTAGAAACTCTGATTCTCTGGAAGAAGTCCAGTGAAAACATTGGCCCTTTTGTAATAAGTTTTGGAGTGTGTATGTCTTTGATAGAAGTGTGGAATAACGCTACAGTAATATGTCATCATTTCAAGAAACTGCCTAACCTTTTCCACGTTTGTAGGGCATGGCATCTCCGAGATGGCTCGTATCTTATCTGCGTATTTCATGATCTTGTTTTGTTCTGTGATATGGTCCAGGTACTCAATCACTGTTCTAAAAAGTAAGCATTGCATTCTGCTTTGTAATTGTTGTGGAACTGATGGGGCTTTTATGTCCATCTGAATTATTGCCATTCAAACTTTGCTAATCTTGTATTCATCTTCTCAGTTCGTTAAAGAGTTTCTCGATTTCAATGTCTTCTTCATATTCAAAGGTGTGACTACTAAAACCATAGTTTTAACAAAACAGATTTCATATTTGGTTTAGAAGACGTTTAACCACAGCTCAAATTTTTATGTCTTCATGGTATAAAATATGGGTTCTACAAGTTGGGTAGAAATTAATTTTTTTCATGTACATGGGCATAATGTCCATAACTACAAAATGGTCGAATATAATGAAGAATGTATATTAAAATACTTAATCATTTAATGCAGTTTTTCTACCACTCAGCCTAACGGATTCTGATGCCAGACATCAAAGACAGATAAATTAATTGTCTTAACACAAATTATGGACTATGAGGTTTTTATGCTTACTATCAACAGCATTATGACATGGCAAGTAGCTCCTTTCAACTTGTTCCCTTAACTTGTTCTATGATTCTCTTTGGTACATTTCCTGCCTGAGTAAAAAATATTTAAAAAATCACCACGAAGCCAATATTTTCTATTATTAACATTATTCTTGCAGTCAGAGAATTACAAGTCTAAAGTTGTAGGTAAAGCTAAGAGTACTAAATAAAAACTCTATGGTATTATCGTGCCTGTAAAACATAAAACAGAAATACTATGTCATTCCATTTCATTGTTTGGTTTCTATTTGTTTACTTGTAAAAAAAAAAGTAACTTAGGAGACCAGTTCTTGTTCTTCATCTGTCTAACTTGAGAAAAATGACCTCTCTACACTTATTCACTTAAACTAACATTCTAATTTATGTTCCCATTGTATTGCTCTGCAGTGCATTATTGTTTAATTAGTTCATAAGTTTATAATTATATAGTTCACATTAAAGGACTTTTATACATGCATGCATAGTATTTCAGTATTTCAAAACCTCATAGCTATTTGTGAAATCTATGTCCTATGAATATGATAGGGGTTGGATGATAAAGTACTTTTCTTTCATTGTTTGATAGGGTGCAATTTGGAAAAGAGAGAAAAGGCCCTCATTGTGACTTTTGAGAGGGCTAATTCCCACCTAGTCTTCCAAATACATTGCATTACTTGCTTCAGTTGGACTTCTAGCTCATCACATCAACTAAGCAGTTTGGTAACAGCGACTCCATTTTAGCAACACATTAACCATCCAGACAACATCAAACACTACCTTCCACAAAACCTGGCCATCCTTGATAAACAGACCTCTTGCACCCCTGAAAGCTGGTCTGCTTAAAATTGCAAATCCATCCAAGTCTTCTTTACCAGCGACTATTCCACGAACCTGTTACAGAGCCAAATAATCCTTGTTATAAGCCCTAATCTATTGTGTGACAACTAAAAACCATACATGATCATTCATTTATATTAATTGACCATAAATACTAGCATACAGTCAGAGCTAGTACTGGTATTACATAAAAAAACTCTTAAGGATATGTTCACTGTGTACCATTTACAGCAAATTCCCCTTCCTAAAACAACTGGCTAAATTATGTCCCAGGAATATTAACCTAATCTCTTATTGTAAAACTGAGTGTGTCCAGATTTCTGGATGTATCAGGACTTGCCCTTACTCAACACTTGTTCAAGTGTATGGCAGACATTAAAGAAATTGCAAGATGTCCTTTGTTAGGATATCATATACATAACTCAAATTTCTATTTTCCTGTTTCTGTTTTTTTGCTATAGAAAGTGTAATTAACACAATATTCTTATAACTAATGTGTTAATATATCCCAGCGTATAAAGTTATTCCTTTTTCCATATGCACATCATGTATTAGAAATGTTGTATATGCAAGAGGATAAAGTAATTTGAAAATAGCATGGATAAAATAAAAAAAAATAAAAATGCCTCAGTGTGAATTCAGATTTTCAGAAGAAACACCTCTTCTTGTCTTAAGAAAGGAATGGAATGGTAGAGGAATGGAAGAGTAAGTTGAGAATGAAATCCATAAAATACCTTACCACATTATGATCCTGTATACAGTAATTTGAAGTTTTCCAAATATTTATTGAACAAGCCAAAACTATTTGTAAACAGTAAGTATACATAAAGGTATATTGATTTATTGTAGGCTTACACCATGCTAGTATATTCCTGGGGAATTGTTCCATAAGTTTATATTTTTTACTTTCATAATTTCCTGTACTTATAGGCACAGGACGGTACCGGTACCTTTAATCTTTTATTTGCTAATGGTTAAAAGGCACACTTATACTCCGAAGGCTTTTGGCGATGCAAGGGTGGGACAAGGCTAGGATTGGGAATGTAGTGGCCATGGCCATAGTTAAGGTACAACCCCAGCATTTGCCTGGTGTGAAAATGGAAATCCATGGAAAACCAATCTTCATCTGAAGGAGACCGACTGGTTAGTTAACCAGAATTTAAATGCACTTATCCTTTTATTAAGAATTCCAGAAAAGATTCCATGCTGCCATTTAGTATAACATGATTGAGAATGCATAGCAATTTAACATTCCTTAGCAAAATTCCATATTTGGATTTTGGGACAGAGAGCTTACCCAACTACTGTATGTCTCATATCTTCTCTTCCTCAAGTAAATACTGTAGAAGTGTTGGTCATTTTACTTGGCTAATGAACCTGAAGAATGCTTGGTTATTTCTGTTTTTGCTTTTCTTTTCCTTTATTCTATACCTACAGTTAAAAATTAAGGTAATAGCTTTATGATGTGTAAAAAAGTAAATATTTGATCATTAAGGACTAATTGAAAAACTCATTGTTCTATAGGATGTAATTATTAATATAATTGAGAGATTATAAAGATTATAGTTAGAGGAGGCCAACTCAGAATGTATGAAGGAATTAGATATATTAAACACTAGCTTTTGCATGCATGCAAGTTTGCATGTGTGAAAGTGGATTTTGTGATCATTTGTACAACTGATGAGCACATGGAAAGCTATTATTGGCACCTTGAGGTAGTACACCACTGAAACTGAATTCTCATGAACATGTGTGATGCTAAGTTTACTGAAGGTAGGTGTGTATGGATATTGCATCCAAAGATCTCACACTGAAGCAACAATCAGAAAAGAAACTAATCTCACAGTCAATGTGCATGTGAAGGATATTTAATTTGATTGGTTTTGCATTCTACATGGTGAGTAGAATGCAATGAAGTACCAAACACAACTGTTACTGTGAACAAACTGGACTTTCTGGTCACGCAGTGAGGTGTGAGTGATGAGACATGTGCATTGGACCTGGGTGTGGTGTCGGTGACCTGCAAGGGAAGTCAGTGAACTCTTTGTTTACTTCTCTCTCGATGAGTGTCAGTATTTTCAAGGTTAAAATTGTTCTTTTATCAGTTCTTACCTAACAGATTGCAATAAAACCAAGTGGAAGGAAATTCTAGGTGTGTCTACTTTAATACTGACAAGTTTCATAAAAAAGATTAGCAATGCTTGCATTCATTCAATTCAAAAAGGAAGAAAGGCAGAGAAAACTTCTAAAAATATTTATGGATATAATCTCTCTGAATTGTGTATGCTATTAATCCTCTAAAAATTGCAACAAATAAAATGAATGTGCAGACAGGCACTACAATCTGATTATATTAGTAAGAGTATGAAAATACCAAACTGATACTTAACTATTATTTGTTCATTCCTACATTGATTTCAATTCTGCATACCATAACTCAGATGGTTAATTTATTTTTAAGTTAAGAACTGTTGCTTTGCCACTTTAAAAATGAAAGTTTATTTTAAGTATTCAGAACTGTTTCACTACTGTTCATGATTCTCGATTTTCAGCTAACATTGTAGCCTCTGTTTGTACTCCTTTCTGAAACTGGTAATTACCCTCTTTACTCTATCATCTCCTCGATCTACATTTACTTCTCTACTCTTTAGAGCATAGCCTATTAGTCTGTCAGCTCCTTGTGTCTTCTCCACCAGCGGCAACTGGTGCAAACGGGGCTGGGAGGGCTGCACGCAGATGTTTACAATGCTACACTACCCATACCGAGAAAATTACAAAGGCCTTCTCTTACCAATACATACCATTACAAAACCCCAGCCAATATATGTAGCTTCAACACTACTCTCTTTTAACCAGGTTTGTAGCCCTTCCAGTCTGACGAGCATCTGTCACTGCTCTCCACCAAAGTAAAATCATAAGTGCAGCCTTAATCAATGTCGAGCAATAACAAGTTTAATGATGCACTTGGATTTACTGGACCATCCACCTGCTACTCTAAAGGAATCAGAACATCATTATAGTGCAAAAGAACTGGCCAACCTATCAAAACTCCATTGTGCCAGGGATTTGGGTTTATCTCTATATTGCAGATATTTGCTACCATATTTATAATAATTTTTCATTTTAATGTAAGAAGAGATTCATACCAGAAATTATATTTAGAAAGGAACAGGAATGACAGGTCAGCAATGGAAGAGAGAGCATTTAAAAAGGAGACAAGAAACCAAAGGGTAAGGACAAACTCCACATTCTCATACACTATTGTTATCAAATTTATTGGCTCACTCCTCATCAAACCCAATTCTTCTACGTCCCTTTCTTCACAGTACCCATTGAGATGGGCTTCCAACACTACTTGAGGGACCTTCTTGATAGATCTTTGGAAAGACAAGAGAAAAGGGTAAGATAAATGCAGGTAGTAAAAGATTTCTTACTCGACACTTCCCACAGCAAGACTTTAAGATCTGCCCCTCAAAGAGTGTTGGTGCCTGCACTCTCGACAAAGCTCAGATGCAGAAACGAGCTAATTGGGGCTAAGAACGGGTGGATAGAGAATTCGGATTGATTATGAAGATAGGAACGTGAACAGGAACACTTAATAGGATAGACACAATGACAGGACAGCACTGGAAGAGGGAGCAATAGAGAAGTAGACAAGGACGAACACACAAACACAAAAGGACAAAGATAATCTCTACATCTTCAAATGCTGCTGTCTTCAACTATTTCTTCTGTCTCTCCTATTCATGTTAATATCTTTCTACATAATGGTATAACTTGAAATGGTACTTATTTGTTCCTTCCCATTACTCATCCTAAAAATATATAGCTATATATGAAAATGACATGCCCCACAATACCAGCAAATAATAGCAAACAGCATTGAAATTACATACATCAAACAATAGTGAAAGTTGCCAGAAACCTGTGACTGCAACAACAATGGATGCAGCAAGATGAAGCTACAGCCTGCACCAAGAAGTGGTCACTTGCCTTTCTGCAATAGCACTTTGGAAATTGCTTAATTTCCCATACCCTTCCTACTACCCAGATCTCATGTCTCCAAATGCATATAAAAATGGGAGATTCTGAAAGAATCTATTTTCTGGTCAGATGACCTACTTAGAAACGTTCTAGAATTCTGAGAGAAAATACAATACTCTTTTGAGTCCTTGCAACAACCTGAGTCCATCACTATGTTTGACAATCTACAGAACCGTTATGAACACTGCACAAGCTGCGAGGGTGCATATTTCGAATACATGCAGTTAGACGTGTGTTGACATTGTCACATTGTATTATAATGGCATATCTTGATGTTTAGAACATGTTTGTAACTTCAGTACCGTTTGTTTTGCGATATACTGAACTCCTTAAAAATTTCCACCTCTAACTTACAAGCTACTTCACTCACAAAAAATAGTTCTGGTTTCTTGAATGCATTCTTTACTATGGAAACATTTCATCATTGTTTTTGATTCATTTCTCATGAAGTCCATCCGTTTTTTATGATAAATTACAAATATGATGGCTGTTACCAACAAAAGAATGCATTCACACACAAAGTTCGAATCAGTTGGTATGTGGCAATTTCAAGGGACCAAAATAATGACTTTTCTTTGCTGCAGTGGCATGCCTTGTCTACAGATCTAATTCCTATTGTGAACTTACTAAATATACTTCTACATCAAAAAGTATTCCATGTCACACAAGGAATATGTACAATGTTTACTTTTTTTAAATTTCCAGAACTGAAACAAATAAATATTCCACAGCAAAATCACAACTCACCAATATTTTTAAAGAAATTGAGGACAAGAAAATTAAACATTTATTAACTGGCATTGAGTTAAGTGATTATATGCCTAATCAGCTTTTGAGAAAAATGCAGTCCCTAGCTGGACAGAATGTGTCTGATAAAGTCCTGCAATACTTTAGCTTGACAAACTACCAGATTCTATAAAGAATATCCTAATTGTGAGTGAAGAATGCCTAGATAGAGTTGCAGTAATGGCTGATAAAGTGTTGAAGATGAATCCCCGCAGTGAAATATGTATTGCTGAAGGACAGAGTTCAAAGAATGCTTTATATGATGAACTAATTGCTACAATTTATATATTAGAACAACAAATTGCAGCTATTCCATTAGGCCGGCAGTACAGTTGCAGTCCAAGTCCATATCGCAGAAGCAGCAACTCCAGTCGTAATAGGTGAAGATGATTTGGCCCAAATGGTAAATATTGCTACTACCATTTAAGGTTTGGACAAAGATATATGCCAGAAAAATGTAAGCAACAACGTGCATGGAAAACTTGTGAAAACCCCAACTAGCAGCAGAATTAGCAGCGAGTGACTGCTGAAAGCTGTGATAGAAGCCACAAACACTGGTTATTCCTGCGAGGTAAAATTACAGGCCTGCAGTTTCTTGTCAATAGTGGAGCAGACATTTCCTTTGGTCCTTTGTTAAATATGATAAAATTGATCACACTTACGAACTCTATGCTACCAGTGGATTTAGGTTTGTGAAAAAACTTTCAGTGGCCGTTTATAATTGCAAAAATAAAAAAAGGTAGGCTATATTAGGAGCAGATTTCCTCAATGAATTCAATTTATGGGTTGATATTTGCACGAAACGCTTGATTAATGGCATAACCAAACTACTAGCCAGGGTGAAGTTTTGTCCATTTCAGAAAAAAGACATTTTAGGCACAGTCAGCAAATATATTAAATTCTCCAATATATTCAACTCTTATCCAGAAATAACAAAGCCAAATTTAGTACCTTTAGAGCCAATTTGACTACAACAGGCAAAACAAGAATTTCACTTTATAGGATCATAGGATCATCAGACCATCACAGTCAGAATAGGCTAGTCCACTTCATATGGTAAGAAGGATGGTTCTCTTCGACCATGTGGAGACTTCAGAAGATTAAATGAAAGAACAAGTTGTGACAGATACCCCATTCTGAGGACTGAGGATTTCCATCATATCCAGAAAGGTGCCATAATTTTCTCAATCTTTTCAAAGTGTATTACTAAATTCCAATAGCTGAAGTAGATAATCCAAAACTGCTGTTAACACACCACTTGTCCTGTAGCCTCAGAAATGCACATTTGACATTCCAACATTTATCAATAAAGTAAGGCATGGACTGGATTTTGCATGTTCATATCTTGGTGACATCTTCATAGCTTCATCATCAGAAGAAGAACATCAGAAACATCTAAAACTGGTTTTCAAAAGGTTAACAAAATGTAGCCTTCTCATAACCATAGCCTAGTCTGTAACAGGCACTGAAGAACTGAAATTCTTAGAATACCTGATCGCTGGATCAAGACCACTTCCTGAGAAGGTACAAATAATCTGAGATTACAAGCTTCCAGATACAGTACAAGAACTCTGTGCTTTCCTAGGCTTGATCAATTTCTGTCGTCATTATCTTAAGAATGCTGCTCAAGCTGAAGCTATTTTGAATGAATATTTGAAGGGATCAAAAAAGAATGACAGACGAAACATTCAAAGGACTGAAGAAGATAGGAAACAGTTTGAGAAATGCAAAGAAGACTTTATGAATACTGTGCTACTAACCTTTCCAAACCAAGACTTTCACATGGCATATTTTATGGATGTATCGGATCAAGCCAAGATCATAAGCCCCAAGGATAGTTGGATCCTCACACTGCACCATCAAACGTTATTGGGTTATAGTGAAACTGCACAAAAATTTACTCAATCAATCAATACTGATCTGCATTTAGGGCAGTCGCCCAGGTGGCAGATTCCCTATCTGTTGCTTTCCTAGCCTTTTCCGAAATGATTTCAAAGAAATTGGAAATTTATTGAACATCTCCCTTGGTAAGTTATTCCAATCCCTAACTCCCCTTCCTATAAATGAATATTTGCCCCAGTTTGTCCTCTTGAATTCCAACTTTATCTTCATATTGTGATCTTTCCTACTTTTATAGACGCCATTCAAACCTATTCGTCTACTAATGTCATTCCACGCCATCTTTCCGCTGACAGCTCGGAACATACCACTTAGTCGAGCAGCTCTTCTTCTTTCTCTCAATTCTTCCCAACCCAAACATTGCAACATTTTTGTAACGCTACTCTTTTGTCAGAAATCACCCAGAACAAATCGAGCTGCTTTTCTTTGGATTTTTTCCAGTTCTTGAATCAGGTAATCCTGGTGAGGGTCCCATACACTGGAACCATACTCTAGTTGGGGTCTTACCAGAAACTTACATGCACTCTCCTTTACATCCTTACTACAACCCCTAAACACCCTCATAACCATGTGCAGAGATCGGTACCCTTTATTTACAATCCCATTTATGTGATTACCCCAGTGAAGATCTTTCCTTATATTAACACCTAGATACTTACAATGATCCCCAAAAGGAACTTTCACCCCATCAACGCAGTAACTAAAACTGAGAGGACTTTTCCTATTTCCTCTGCTACAAGGAAAAGCATAGAATCATGGATATGACTTTTCCTGTACATAGGTGATGTACACTGATTGCCATGGTTACCGTGATGTCAGAAAATTATCAATGAAAAACTGTCCATGCTAATTCAAGATAGACTTCCAGTCCAAAAACATACCCACGTCAAAGTCTATGGCAGCACCAAAATAAGGCATGCTAGACAAGATGGGGAGTGAGGTAGATTGGCATTACTTTCCTTACTTGGCTAGAGGGCTATTGTAGCATGGTTGACCATATGAATAGCATTTTTCGTAACACTCAAACGCACTAGTTGTATTCTAAATTACATTACTCAGCACCACTCTCCCGTTACAGTTCCTTCGGCCCAGTCAAACCATCCTCTCTGATCCCGTCCCAAGCATGGAGCCAAGGCACACTAAGTTCTTTCTGGATAATCTTGTGTGGAATCAGTTGTTTGAATTTCTTACTATAGACTATGGAAAATACCTCTATATTCTATTATTATTTGCAGACTTTTCAGAATATCTGAAACATGATTCACAGGAACTGATAACAGATGTTTAAAAACTGAAGACTAAGAAATGTCACACATTTTTAGGCTTATAACCATTCAAACTTATAATATTCAGACAATAGACTTCATGTTTTCAGTTTTCTGCATTTATACGACGCTAATATAAGGTCCAAGGAAACTATGTTAGGTGCTAATAATGTGGATTGAAGAGTAAATAATTGAATGATTGTGAATAATTTATTAAAACAAATGGTCCATATTGTTAATTGAAATTAACACTTTTCATTTGTTTTTCAGTAAAATATTAACTGCATTCAAAGAAAATTTTTTTAAAGATGGCACAGTTTTTATAGCTTAAATTCATTTTTCATTTTTATTTTGCAAATGCTTGATTTCCTAATAGTTTTGATTTAATGGGTTGAATTTTCCAAAAACTTGTGTGTGCTGTTTAAATCTGTCAAGGTTTTTATTTTGGTGGTGGGGAGGGGTTGGGTTTGAACCTCTGTAACCTCCACCCCCCCTCTCGTGTATAGCCTCGACTGTAATTTTGTAAGCTCCTTGAAAAGAAATAACAGAAATCAACTATAATGAAATAATTTCATTTGGATAAATGAGTTCCAATTGACACTAATCTACGGAAACTAAAGAAGACATTTTCAAATCGTCTTTGTTAGATACTAAAAAATAAGTTTATGATGAAGTCACAACTGATTGCATGCATCTTCGCTTCATTCACAAAAATAATCCATTAGGGGGTGCTCAGCAGAAACACAAATTCCAAGAATATCCATGCTTCTCTTGGATGATGATGATGATGATGATGATGATGATGATGATGATGATGATGATGAAAGGTTACCATCTATTTTGACATGATGGCTTAACTACAGATGTGCGACATGACGCATGTGCAGTAAGTGCATCTCATAAGTTTGTGATGACAGATCCTTGCCTCTGAATGTTAGTTTAAAAAGACATCCTTATTATTATGATGAAGAACTTCAGTAGCACACTACTATGTTATGATTTGGGTTGGAGTTACATGTGCCATAATCACTGCACCATATACCTTCGATACGTCTCTGTCTATGAAATAGTCTCACTGGCTGATCTTGGAACTCGCCAGTGTTGGTTTTATTAATGGTGTAGTTTTGCAACTACTGTGCAATACTGAAACCACTTTTGAGAACGATTACATACCACTTTCCTGCGTGGACTGGACAAGGTGGGACTTCTTAACAGGTCTCTTGGGAGTGCCGACTTAACGTGAAACAACTGACTAGGGTATTTAAATGAAAAAGATATAACGCTAGTGTATTCATACCTATTCCGTTGAGTACTTGAAAAGAACGGATAAGTAGATGCACATGGCGGCGAATGTGGGTGAATGATGCCCAACACAGAGAAACTGATAACTACAACAATGTTAATCTTAGATATTCTTTATTACACTCTTTCATGTATCTTGTTCAGTTCAATACAGTTTCTGTACCACTTTGGTTAAACATCTGATTGTGAATTTTTTGGCCCAACCAAATCTAAAACCTGTGAATTAGAAGGATTTGCTTACCACAAATCTACCAGCATTTGGAATGAGGGAGAAAAAGAAACTGTTTCAATGATTGTGGACCTGTGAGTTAGTTAAATGTGTACAAATGGAATTAAATGGAAATGAAAGATGTGCCAATTAGCCACGAACAATAGGTATTGAGTGAGTGCATATGTCTTTGAATGTATGTACTGTGTTGGCCTACTATGGAAAAGTATAAAGTGAAATTAAATAATAATGTGGTTGATTACGTAAAAAAATAATTCTCTTTTATTGAACTTGTAATAATTCTTCTGTTTAATAATAGAACATTTATTTATCAATACATGCCAAAAACATAACTATTAGATGACTACATATTTTTTTTCTTACAATTTGCTTAACGTCGCACCGACACAGATAGGTCTTATGGCGACGATGGGACAGGAAAGAGCTAGGAGTGGGAAGGAAGCGGCCGTGGCCTTAATTAAGGTACAGCCCCAGCATTTGCCTGGTGTGAAAATGGGAAACCAAGAAAATCATCTTCAGGGCTGCCGACTGTGGGGTTTGAACCTACTATCTCTTGAATACTGGATACTGGCTGCACTTAAGCGACTGCAGCTATCGAGCTCGGTAGATGACTTTATTTAACATACTGGATCTGCTATCAGTACTTTCTAGTCTTCATGCTCACAGTTTCAGTGTATTATTTCTTTGTTAAACTGTCATCTGAAAGTAGAATGTTGTAAACATTTTAATGAAAGTGTACAAGTGAAAGAAGGGACATTACCTGTGCATAGGCACCATAGGCTCCAAACTGGTTGAAGACAAATGGGTTAAGCAGGCTCATATTGCCAGCCATTTGTTGCATACGACGCAATTGACGCTCCTTCTCAGTATCAGCAAATTTAACTACCAAACTGGAAGAGGCACCCTGGAAAAAAATAAAAGAAAGAATCTGATCAAATCCATGATTATAACTGGTGTTATACAGTGATGAGCTAAGACATAATGACCACCATCCTAATCATGTATTGATTCACTATGTATAATAAAAGTTGTTCTGCTGTACATTATGCTGTTGGTCCAAAATAAATAATTAGGATGAAATCAGGGGAATCTGATGGCCGGCACAAATCTTCATATTTTCTAATGCTTCTCAAATCTTTGTTAAATAATCCATGTTTGTAAAAGATGCCATTTCCATCAGTCTATCATGAGATGATGTATACAACTGACAAAAAATGGTCAACTCTAATGACATTGTATGAGAAATCGCTGACTAAGCCGGCTGGTCATGAAAATTTGACTTTAATTGATGTCAGCCAGGTCTTTCTTCTTGTCCGTAACTATCACACTGACTGGAGCATAACAGTTTATCTCTATATACTCCCCATCCAGAAATGTTCTTAATGAAATAAAACAATCACTCCCACCAGGTGATGCTGTTTATTAGGTTTTGGCTCAACAATGTAATATTTATAGTAACAGTATAGGCATACTTAAGGGGCTGCCTGGCCGAGGCGGTAAAGGCGTGCTCGGTTCGCCCGGAAGGAAGTCGTAAAATTTAAGAAACTAGATTTCCACTTCCGGAGGAGCACATGGCCCTGAGGTTCACTCAGCCTACACGAAAAATGAGTACCAGGTTAATTCCTGGGGGCAAAGACGGCCGGGCGTAGAGCTAACCACTCTACCCCATCAAGTGCCGAGGTTACGGATAGTGGAAGCCTTTACCTTCCACCCCTCGAAGGGCCTTCATGGCCTGTACGGAGATGAATTTGCTTTTGCTTTTTTATAGGCATAAATAAATTAAGAAAGGTACATATATGTAGATCTCAAGTAATTATAAACATCACTGATATGATACAAGGTGAGATTATTTCATTGTGCAATGAAAACTACGGAAAAAAAGTACACAATTATAACACGCTAAATATCTGTATACATAAATTGCAGCACGCAAAGAAATGCTGCTTGTATTGTAGACAGCATTTTCTGTCACCGACTTCTGCTGCCATACGACCTATTAATAATAATGTTATTTATTTTACGTCCCACTAACTATTTTTATGGTTTTAGGAGACTCTGAAGTGTCGGAATTTAGTCCCTCAGGAGTTCTTTTACGTGCCAGTAAATCCATTGACACGAGGCTGTCGTATTTGATTACCTTCAAATACCACCGAACTGAGCCAGGATTGTATCTGCCAAATTGGGGTCAGAAGGCCAGCGCCTCAACCGTCTGAGCCACTCAGGCCGTCACACAAGAACTATTAGTTATCAGGAATTTTGTTCATCATCATCATCATCATGTTTCTAGTCCCAGCAGGTATAGTTTTCTTTTTTGCAATTTGTGTGATACATCCATAGCAACTATCTACACTGAACTTTCCTTGGCACTGAGTGATTTGCTACGTGGTAGGCGTCAAGTATAGGTGCTAGCCTAAGTTCGTACCTTAAATGGTACCTGGCGCACGAATACAGTAGTTGACACATTTAATTTTAGAATAACAACTTTATTTTTCAAAGAACACTAATGAAATTTTTGACACAGGCATCATGGACCCCGGAAATACATTTCACTATATCACATGTTCAATGTAGTCTCCACTGCGGCGGACAACCTCTTCGAGACGAGTAAGCGTGTTTCTGATGACTTCGCGGCACAGGTCTTCATGAATTTCACTGCAGAGTTGCACGATCCGAGCACGCTTTTCCATGCGGCTTTGAGGTCTTGAAGCGAAGAGGTTTTCTTTCAAATAGCCCCATTAAAATAAATCAAGGATTTAAATATGAGCTTTAAGGAGGCCAGAAGAATCCTCCTTTATCGTTATACTGAGGGTAACGATGAGACATTACACGATCACCAAATACTCACCTCAAAAATTTAAGAACATCGTTAGCTGTATGAGGTGTTGCACCATCTTGCACCAACCACTGCGTATGAATAGGGATAGCAAGAATTTGAGTCATGAATTAATTCCCCAGCATGTCCTTCTATCGCTGTGCAGTAACTGTCTGACTGAAGAAAAAATGGTCCAATTAACCCATGTCTTGACAGACCTACACACAGACTCACTTTTTCCTCATACGTCGTTTTTTCGTGAATAATGTCTGGTTTTTCTGTAGCCCAAAACCACACATTTTGTTTATTAACTGCCCCGTTGAGATGAAAATATGCTTCATCAGAGAACCAACTGTTGAACAGTACTTCATGAGTCCATAACGCGTACCTACTGCAAACTCTTCTGCCTGAGAAGATCTGTTAGCTTGTGTAGTCCAGTCATTTCGTACAGGTACAATTGAAGGTCACCGTGTAACATTCTTGAATGGCGCGATATTCCACTTTCTCTTGAAGCTCCCCGTGTTGATCTGTGTGGGCTGCGCTGCACAGCGACCCTCAGCGCAGCGATGTTTTCAAGGAGACCGAACTGCTGATGCACGTTGTCGCTTTTTTTCCTTCACACTGCCTTATTCTTCAAAGTTACTGTATAAGCGAAGGACGATGTTCCTTGCTCGTGCCCACCTAGTCTGAAATACAGCTCAAAATTTCCTTTGTGTTGCTGTAACACTTTTTGATTCGCAATAAAAGATGGCGCGCTGCTGAACGGAGAGTCGGCAGTGGTCGGCCATGGCGGAAATCTCACTGGAATGCAGACATTTGGAGACAAAGCAGCAGTGTCACCTCTAGAGTTATTTCCATAAAACAGGGAAGGTGCGCGCGAAATTTTAACAACATAGTACGGTACGTAAGTTGCACTGTATATTTGCTATTCAAATGTGTCAACTATTCGTGCGCCACTCTGTATAAAACTGAAAATAATTTCATTCGATTCTATGATTCCTTGTATTCATAATTAGTTAGCGGTTTTGAGCATGTGACAAATTTACGTGTTTGTTCCCAATGCGTCTGAGAAAGGAAGTAGAATTTAGTGATTTTGCTAAAAGCTGTTGAATGTCTTAATTTAAAATGTGTAAATGAGGATGAATTGTACGAAGAATTTTGTTGTTCCAAAGATGCTTTAAAATGTACAATCTCTCTAGAAGGTAACATTAGCCAGAAATGGGTTTCAGTGTTCACTACTTAAAAGAACAGTGTCAATAATAATAATAATAATAATAATAATAATAATAATAATAATAATAATAATAACAATAATCGTTTTATAATTTCCATACGAGTGTCTTAATTAACATTATAGGCGAGTTGTATACCTGGTGCGGTAACGCTGTTTTTGCTCGAAGATAATTATAACTCTATTTTTTAAATATTCATAAATTTCTGTCGAGATGTCGCTTGGCAGTTGAGTTTACTGAACAGAGCACGGAGCGCATGGGCTGGGTTATTGATTTTCCGTGAGTGGATCAGAAACCTTGACAATGTCATATGTTTTCAAAGCTTTGATGGAAGGTTATCATAACCTAGCTTTATTTCAAATACAAATTGTTTATTGTACAGTTGGTTAAGTGAATTTGCGGGAATGTGTCATGTACGGTAGTTGTGGAATACTGGAAGGTGCATTAATGTTAATATGATTGTGTGTCCGACATGTTTGATTTTGGAAACAAGTGCGAAGCTAGTGCGTTGAGCGCAGGTGCGATGCTATCCTTATCTATTTGGTCAAACAGTTGTATCATAATGAAAATCTGAACTCTGATTGGTGGAGAACCTGTATCATAATAATAATAATAATAATAATAATAATAATAATAATAATAATAATAATAATAATAATAATAATAATAATAATAATAATAATGTTATTTTGCTTCACGTTCCACTAACTACTTTTACGGTCTTCGGAGACGCCGAGGTGCCGGAAATTAGTCCCGCAGGAGATCTTTTACATGCCAGTAAATCTACCGACACAAGGCTGTCGTATTTGAGCACCTTCAAATACCACCGGACTGAGCCAGGATCGAACCTGCCAAGTTGGGGTCAGAAGGCCAGCGCTTCAACCGTCTGAGCCACTCAGCTCGGCAATGTTAATGTTAAAAATTTGGAACAACATATTGTTTTATTCTCTGCATACCACGTAGTAATGTTCGTACAGAGAGAGAATTTCCTCTAATGAACAACATGTGGACAGATGTTCGAAACAAGCACAACACATCTAATCAAATCTGAACTGGAAAGAATTTTGATTACTCATGTAGGGATTTCTTTTTGTTAGACTTGATGGAAGACTTTTAAAGGAGGCAAAATCAGTACTGAAATACGATTTTAAAAAGTAAAGTATTTCTAGTAATTAAGTTGTAGAATTATTTTCTCACTGTCCCAATAACATTAGTACCGGTACCTTTCATGCTATCAATTTAAACTTTGGTAACGTGTGTGCTTTATATGTCTTTACTGAGTGCATGCAGAACTCAAAAAGTAGTATTTTCTAGTGAAATTTTGTCGAGTGCCTAATTTTCCGTATTTTTTCAAAAAAGTTGGCAACCCTACATATCATGTCAAGAAAAGTACCAGTTCTACTCAATTTGATACTAAATGGATAGTGTTTGAATGCCAAGCAAGTATATTCACATGTAATTCCATATATTTAGAAAGTACTTTCTCTCCTCCTTGCGGAATAGGGGAAATGGAAGAAAAAAATTGCCATGTAGGCAAGTAGGAAAGGATGAAAGAGTGAAATAGTTATATCCTTGGTGACTGGTTGCAACATTACAAGACATGATTTTACTGTAGTAGTACAGATGAAGCAACTAGGAAAGACTGATTTAGATTTCCTAAAATCTCAGTCAGCCGTACAAAGTGAAGTATTTTTTCTCAGTCTTGCAGAATTAATTGAAGAATTAAGACAGTCGATTGCTCTCCAAAGAGAAAAATAATTTCCATTTCCATTCCCTTTATTCTCTTTTCTTGCTCTCCTTTCACCCATAGGGCTTCCTGTCCACCTCATCTTCTGCCTCCTTGGAGACTCGTCGATTTGTCTCTTTCATATTTCCCACATCACTTCCCCTCCACGTCAGTTTTATTCTATTTTAGTTTCGTTTTCATTCACACTATAAATGTCGTGACTACGGTTTCCCGTATCCGTATTTGCCATAAAAATTTACAAAGTATCGAGATGTCAATAGAAGGCTAACTCATATAGACAACCTTTATGGTAGGGAGGTAGGACATCTGCCCCGTTTTAACAATTAAACAATTACTCAAGATCAAATTTACACTCGTGATCGTTATCATGATATCTATAGTTTTGCATAGACGTCACATTCCATTTCCATGTAACTTGCAATGACTGAGATTCGAACTTGAGCTGTCACTGATTTATCATCCCCATGTACTAAAAATTGATGTGAACGAAGTGAAAACAACATGTTTACATTTTTGTCTTTAAATATCTAGAGTATTATGTCTAGACGTTTTGCATATTATGTACCACTACCAATCCGTGGAGTGCAATGTGAAGCTGCTGTTTTGAGGTTATGCTTCACTTGCAGTGGAACATGCTGTTACCAATCTTATCAAACAAACACTCAAAGGTTCCGTAAGCTAACCGAAATTTCATAAAACAAGCAACTGAGTGAGTATCAAGCTGAATTTCGAAAAGGCAGATCTTGTTCAGAACAGATATTTAACTTAAAATTCGTAATTTGCCATAGGATATTGAATTCAAAGGCCATTGTTGTGACTTTTGTAGAATTTAAAAAAAGGCCTTTGACTCGGTTGATAGAGAAACCATAGATAAAACAATTCGTGAATTTGAAGTGAAAACTAAATTGGCAAACCTAATACGTGAAACACTTACTGACACGGCAAGGTGACGGTTTGTCACCCCTTCTATTCAACTGTGTTCTAGAGAAAATCGTAAGAATTTGGAATGTAAAGCTCAACGAACGTAACATTTTGCCGGTAACTTTGGGGAGAAAAAACAAAGGCATTGAAAAAAATTGCCTAGCATTTGTAGACGATTTTGCTATTTTGCCAGAAATCTAACAAGTGCAACAACACAAATCAATCTCTTGGAAGAAATAGCCAACAAGTCAGGGTTGACAATCTCCATGAAAAAAAAAAATATTACAAACATGAAGAATGCTCCAAAATGTTTGGCAACAGATATTGGTGCTGTGGAAAGAGTAAGGAAATTCAAATATTTGGGAGAAATAATTCAAGAAAATGGTTTAGACAAATCTGCAGTAGAAGAAAGGGTACTCGAGATGGAAAGAGCATATGGTATCACAATTTTTTATATCAAAAAGTGTCCATATAAAAATCTTAAAATAAGGCACTACAATACAATGGTGAAACCGGAATGCCTATATGCAAGTGAATGCCTGGTACTAAATACAGATTAGATAAACTTGAGGTACTAGAAAGGAGAATGAGAAAATTCTTAGGCCCTGTGAAAACAACAGAAGTATGAAAATTAAGATCTAATGATGAAATATACAGGAACATAACAAACATAAACCATAAGAAAAAGGAGATTGTAATTTTTTGGACATATTTACAGAATGGATGATTCCTGATTAACAAAAATGATTTTCAAGTACCTTTGGGACAAAAAGGCAACAACTAGCTGGATTCAAGAAGTAAAGAAAGATTTAGAACTAAATAATATAATAGAAGAAGAAATTATCGACAGAGAGATTTTTAGAAAGAGGGTATTAAGTATGGAAGGATTCCAAGGAAGACTGAACAAGAAACCTGGTGCGAAGTGGTCCTAGGACAGAAAGAAACAGCATAGTGAAAGGATGAAAGAATATTGGAAGAAACGGAAGAGAAAACAACAAAATATGAAAAACTGAAATGAAATTGGCACGTGGTCCTTAGCAGACCGCATCGGAAATAATAATAATAATAATAATAATAATAATAATAATAATAATAATAATAATAATAATAATAATAATAATAACAATAACAGTTTTACGTCCCACTACTTTTACGATTTTCTGAGACACCGAGATGCGGGAATTTTCCCAAGAGGAGTTCGTTTACATGCTGGTAAATCTACCGACTTCAGGAGGCTGGCGTATCTAAATACCTTCAAATATAATCAGACTGGGCCGCGATCGAACTCTCCAATTTGAGCTGAGAAGGCTAGCGGTCCACTGTCAGAGCCATTTAGCTTACGCTCTCGGAAGAAAGACGATTGGCGGCGTTTGTACACTTTTTAAACGGTAACTAGAAAGTCCTTTGAATAGAAATGCGACTGGCACAAATCCGAAATGAATGAGGAAGACTACATCTCCAAGAAGATCTCGACCCTGCAGGAGAGAGAGAGAGAGAGAGAGAGAGAGAGAGAGAGAGAGAGAGAGAGAGAGAGAGAGAGAGAGAGAGAGAGAGAGAGAGAGAGAGAGAGAAAAAGAGAGAGAGAGAGAGAGAGAGAGTGTGTGTGTGGTTGCTTTCATCTCTATCTGCTTCTTCAGAAACTGCAACAGTTTCCGTCAAGATGCCATTGTAGGTCTAATCTACATAATCTTATCTTAAGAAACTTATAACATCGCTGTTTAATCTCAATAATCATACTAACTTAGAATATGCATAGTGTACGTACTAATATTAATGTTACCGGGCGAGTTGGCCGCGCAGTTAGGGGCGCGCAGCTGTTAGCTCGCATCCGGGAGATAGTGGGTTCGAATCCCACCGTCGGTAGCCCTGAAGATGGTTTTCCATGGTTTCCCATTTTCACACCAGGCAAATGCTGGGGCTGTACCTTAATTAAGGCCACGGCCGATTCCTTCCCATTCCTAGGCCTTTCCTGTCCCATCGTCGCCGTAAGACCTATCCGTGTCGGTGCGACGTAAAGCAAATGGCAAATAAATAATAATAATAATAATAATAATAATAATAATGTTTTTACATCCCACTAACTACCTTTTGACGGTTTTCGGAGACGCCGAGGTCCCGGAATTTTGTCCCGCAGGAGTTCTTTTACGTGCCAGTAAATCTACCGACACGAGGCTGACGTACGAGCATCTTCAAATACCACCGGGATGAGAATGTACGTACTGTTAAAGTTTTAAAATCACTGTTTTAATACATATCTGTGCCATAAATAGCAAGATAAGTGATCACTGTTAACTGTAGAAAGGTTACACGACTCACGGAGTTCAACTCCTTTTACTGCACTGAAATAAAACGATTCCAACGACCTGCTGAAAAAACAAAAAAAAAAAAAAGATCTCGCCGACTTGACTCGAGCAGAATTCTAAATCTCCCACCTGTTGATACAATGAATATTTACGTTAGTCTGTAGGAAAGACCAATTTCACAAGGACAATTTCAGCTGTATCAATATTCCCTTGTTCCACAGGTTAATAAAAACGTACCTAGCTGCCACTTGTTCTGCTTACAATGAAATTGTTTACAGGTTAATAAAAAGGTAATTACCACTTATTATATTTATCATTCAATTGTTTCACGAGTTAATAAAAAGGTAACTACTACTTTTTTTTTTGCTAGGGGCTTTACGTCGCACCGACACAGATAGGTCTTACGGCGACGATGGGATAGGAAAGGCCTAGGAGTTGGAAGGAAGCGGCCGTGGCCTTAAGGTACAGCCCCAGCATTTGCCTGGTGTGAAAATGGGAAACCACGGAAAACCATCTTCAGGGCTGCCGATAGTGGGATTCGAACCTACTATCTCCCGGATGCAAGCTCACAGCCGCACGCCTCTACGCGCACGGCCAACTCGCCCGGAGTAACTACTACTTGTTCTACTGATCATTAAGTAGACATTCAAGGAGTCTGCGGAGAGTTATAAGAAGACTTACTTGTTAGTGGTTTAACGTCGCACTAACACAACTTAAACGTTTTCAGCGACGATGGGATAGGACATAACGAGCCCAACATATGCGAAAAAGGTGAAACCACGCCAACCCATCTTCAGAATTGTCAACAGTGCGGTTAGAGCCTGAACGCAAGCTTTCAGCTCGGTAGATTTTAGTTACAATCGGAAGGTACCGACTGGTTAGTAGTTGTAATTGTAGCAGTAAATATCATTTAACGAAGACGAGTGGCAGCAAAAGAAACAAAGCACGTCTCAGCTGACAACAATAGTTCGTCATTGTAATGTCATTGCTGATAAATTTTAGGAGTGTAGTCTCTAGAGACCCGATGCCAAATTTAGACGTTTAAAAAACTTGTTTGTGTTTATTTAATTAATGGGGTTTTAGGGAACAACATGTGACAAATCTGCAAGAAAGAAATTAGGTGGAAGGAGGGCGGGCACCAATTTTGGCTAGGGGACCTTTGGGGGTTCCTGGGAGAGATTTAGACATTAAAATTCTTTGTTTAGTATTCAGTTTGATGTTAAGGAGCAAAATAAGACATGCCTGTTAAAAATGGAATTTGGGGGATTCTAGTATTTTTTCGGGAGGTGTATATCGTGTTTTGATATTTACTCAGTGCTACCCGCCTATACTTTCAAATGGAAAATGGAAAAAATGTTACATAGAGCGCAGAATGTATCAAATATATAACAGGTCGGCACAAGTTACATTTACTAAATAACCAAAAGAAAAAAAAAATCTGATTTGCCGTAAGTATGATACACGAGGACACTAGAGTTTAGGGCATGTAGACCATCGCATTTTGTTCTCCTCCGGCTGGACGATGTCTGGGCTTTCAACCTCACCCCACCCCAATCCCTTTTATGCTTCCTTTTTCCTCATTCTTGCAGTAATCGTTCCTCCATGTTTCTCTTGTTTCGATAAACAAAATGTATACCAATTTATGAATAGGGGCCCAAGAACACGTGTTTTGTAGCTTATAAAAGCAATCTCGTCAACAACCACTACTATCGTCAGTTAGTTCGTTACCATGACGACTGAACAGGTGGTGGTGGTGTTGGCGATGATTGCTTTTTCTCGTTAGCAATACTCACCGTTGATGATGGACTTAATAATACAAATCAAAATTCGTGAATATCTTCAGTATTGTAGCCCGTACAGTAGAAGAAAGTATTTCCGGAGATACTGTGGTGAACTATGGTAACTTAACAGTCACAAATATTTCTATTGTTATTCTTTTCATGGAAAAAGCGCGTGGAGCATAAAATATCGGAAATTTTATTTCACATTACTTTTGTAATGTTACTTTTCTGATGCCACTACTTTTAAGCGAAAAATTCGACATGACCTGCTCTGGTCCCCTTAATATTGGTACGACACTATTCTAATCAAATAATATATCACCTAGTGAAATTTTCCGATATCTGAGAACTTAAATTTCGAGTTTCGAGAAAGTCTGTTGAGCCGTTTTCCCCACGATGTCGAAACAAACAAACCAAAAACGTTGAACCAAACTTATTTTCAACTTTTGTTGGCCTATACCTAATCCGAGATAAATGGGAAGTATGAGGCAAAAATTGAAATGTACAGACAAAATTATGAGTTAATTTTTGTAGAGGAATACATTCTCCATTAGAATGAAGCGCTAGGAATTATCGATATAGACAAGCTATAGTCAAACTATAGGAGGTGGGGAGTAGGACTGGAAGGTAATTAGACTTTGGCGATATACTATACCTTTGGGACGAAATGTAGTTTTGGGGACTTTAGTTCTCTTCAGTCCGGAACAAAGAGGACAGTCATACAGTCAGTGGCGAATCATGACTTTGCTATTTGATATGTAATTGCTTCATGCATATAAGTATGTAATAATTTTGAGATTTTGGCTTTGGTACTAGCTTAAAAATAAACAAAAATAAACTGTTAAAAAAGAAAGTGGCAAATGTATTGATAAATTATTCGTTGAGTTTTTGAGACAAATGCATGAATAGAATTAAAATATAGCATATTGCAGATTTGTTGTTTAATACTTTTTAGCAAGCTTTTATTCCGTATCCTAAAGTGGTACGGCGGGTCTCTTAGGCGGTGACGTCCTCTCTCAGACCAATGAGATTTGTAGAAGTGGCCTGAGGTGCGGAGAAGGTGAGGAGGTAGCGGTCATGGCTTATAAAGAGATCTGTCCCGGCATTCGCCACATCAAACCATTCTCAAGACAGTCGATGGGGACCAGCAGAGCTGCAAAGCTAGCCAAAACTAACCGCTGTTAAGCCAAAGCCTGTTCTGCTATTTGCGTCTGACGAGAAGTCACGGGAGCTTGTAGGTTGGGCACGAGTAACAGGCACTAAATTCTTACCTACAAACACCAGTCGCGGCAGACAAATGTGAGCTCTCTGTGAATCAATGGATATTCATTATCAAACTGTTCATTAAGCAGTACGTACAGTAAATGTGTAACTAATGCACAATTGCACTAATTCTTTGTAACTTCACGACACCACCTCAATTCGCGAGTCACCGCGGACGAAGCAGATGTTTGTTGTTAAGCCTTGAGATTTGAGATAGGCGCTTGAGCGGTAGTCATGCTTACCCCTCGCACCTCTTACCCCATATCCACGCGACTTACTTCAACCTTGCACGAAAGTCAGAACAGCTCCATCCACGAAGAAAGTTATGGCGACGGTCTTTTGTGCCCACAAGGGCATTCTTCTGTTTGATTTCCTCATCAGGAAAGCGACAGTGAATGCTGCCACTTACTATGATACACTGGAGCGTTAGCGGTTAGCACTTTACCGAAAACGACTTGGACTTCCCTCAATAGGTGTCGTGTTGCTGCATTACAATGAGAGATCACAAGCAGCCAACAGCGCGCGTGAATTGTTACGCCTTTCCCCGGGGGAAGTATTGGACCACTCTCTCTACAGCCACGACCTGGCACCCAGCGATTTCCATACTTTACGTCCGTTGAAGAAAGCACATGGGTGAGAACTGATTGAACGATGATACGACACTTCTGCATGCCGTCATGACGTGGCATCAGGGACTGGACACAATTTCTTCCATGCCGGCATCAATGCCTTGATGTGCCATTAGAAAAAGTGTATGTATGCATAGTATACAGCGTGATTCAGCCACCCTTTCCAGTGTAGTTTTATGCAACCCACAATATTCATTCCGTCCTGAAAACATCTGCCCTAATGCTCAGACAACACACCATGATAGGACGCCGTAATGTTACACTCGTATTAAACACTGAAAAACATGCGTGTGCCTTCCAGATTATATGAACCTGACACGTCGGCGAAACACTAAATTGATATTGTGACTTCAGTAAACCTAATACTTGCTATAAGCTGCCCGGTGTGCCGTACGAAACCGTAGTGTAGTTGGTAAAGGCGTGGCGGACTGGGCTTGCATGTCAGGTGGGAGGTTCGAGTCCGGGGTGAAGATCACAAATTTTTGAAATATTTGTTTAATACGTACCGCACGCAATGTAAGTTCAATACCCGCTTTCATGCAAATTGCGTGTGAATAAATGTGTGTGTCCGTAAGAAGGGCGCCGATTAGTTAGCAAGCCGGACACATACAGACCGGAAATACTCGTAATAGGAACACAACTGCCCTGACCATGTTTTATCGCAGCAAATGCTCGATGTGTTGACCATTTTGGTTTATGCAAATTCGGGCCCGGTGTCCAATAGATCGTCTTGCGCGCTGAAGCATTTCAGGCGTAATTGCTCGGCAGGCATCCGTAATGAGTTGCCAGAACTGGTCGGGTTTTTTCGGTGCTCGAGTGTAAACGACGTTTTTCAAATGATCCCATATGAAGAAGTCTAACGGCATTAAATCCGGTGATCTGGCGGGCCAAGAAACAGGGCCTCCTCGTCCCATCCATGTCCCCGGCAGTTCCTCATTCAGATGGTTACGAACGGGCAAAGTAGAATGTGGTGGAGATTCATCCTGTTGCAACTACATCGTCAAACGATCGCGCAAGGGTACAACCTCCAGCAGCAATGGGAGTTCATGACTCAGAGAGTGCAGGTAGCGTGGGCCCGTCCAATGGCCCTCAAAGAAATAAGGTCCAATCAGGCTATCCCCCAAGATTCCACACCGAGCATTCACTCCCCATTGTACTTGATGGGCTGCCTGTCGCACCCAGTAAGGATTGTCCGGACTCAAATAGTGCATGCTGTGGCGATTGACGTTCCCATTATTGTGGGAGCGCGATTCGTCCGAGAACAAGATATGCGATACGAATACTGCATCATTGTCCAGTCTGCCTAATAGCCACAGACAGAACTCCATTCGAGCTTCGAATTTCCGCCCATGGAGCTCTTGGTGTAGCTCAAAGTGGTATGGGTGAAATTCATGTGCATGCAGTATTCGCCAGACGGACGGCTGGCTGGTGTTGTCCTGTAGTGCACTTGTACTGATGTGTGTGTTATTCCGAGCTGCCTCCAGAATGGCTTTTTCTGTTTCACCTGATGTAACGGGCCTATCGTGGACTCCTTAGCCGTCTTTCAACACGGATGAATGTGGTAGCAGCCGGGTGTCGCCTGTCGGGATACCGTTTCTGGTACAGACGCAGTGACTCGCACGCGTTTTGCTTTGCTTCCCCATAAATGAGGAGCATGTCAACGTATTCCTCTGTGGAAAACATGCCGAATGACACCAGAGATTACAGTACATTGAGGCCCTAACCAGCGGAGTATGCGCAGGGCACAAGTTGAATAACAGCGTCATTCAACTGTTTGAATGTGGCAAACGTGGGCCTGTGTTTACGTATTCAAACATCATGCCGATGCAAAAATATTTGAACGATGCAGGATTCGAACCGGCGCTGTTATATTCCGTCAATTGCTAGACTAACGCCTAACCACATCCGCTGCGCTACACTGCTGGAAACATGCTGGTAGTGCGACGAGAGCAGAGTGCATGCGCCATCCGGTTCGGTGTTTAAGACATTAATTACTGCACTGTTACCTAGTATCATGCATTGATTCCCCTATTCGTTACACGTGGTCACGAGGCACGACACATTAACATAGTTACATGATTAAGGACGTTGCTACATGATTTCAAGGCGTCATGTTTTGCGAAGGGATGATATAACATTTCGCTAGGATTCAGAATCGTGTGCAAAGTGTGCTCACTGAACACGAGTACCATACCGTACACCTGCAGGGGAATAGCACCCCTATAACCATGTGGACGTTAGTTGGGCTGCAGCAAACGATATTGGAGGGGGCTGCCGAATCACACTGCATATGCATATCTAACCCTTAGACCCGTTTCCTGATACGGGGTCGGGGATGAGGTGAGCTGAAATTATATGGCATGTTTTACGGCTGGATGCCCTTCTTTTCACCAACCTCAGTTGAGGAGACAATGGAGATGAAATGAATGATAGTGTATTGTGTAAAGAGACTGAAGGAATTGGCTGTGGCCTATGAATAGCAATTGACCCGGCATTTGTTTGGAAGTGTAAATGGGAAACCACATAACCCCATTCTCAGGACAGCCGACGGTGAGGTTCGAAACTACTCGTGTCCCGAATGCAGAGTTTGGCTCTATAGCCGCAGCGCGTTTACACATGTGGCCACTCCGCTCGGTACTGTTGGAAGAAGTGTCTAAGATTGAGGCCGTAAATTGAATGAAGTACAGAGAAGGGAAATATAGGGCAATAATGGTGACTACCATGTTGAATAGTACTGCATGTACTGTATATTTTTGTCTGTAAAAGAAAGTTCCTCCGTGTGAGCTCTTGCTACCATTTTTTAAAACTTACCTTGTAGTTTAAGAAGCAGGGGGAATTTGTCGGGAAATTTATAATACATTTCGACAAGAATATATAATAATTTATTATGAATGGCTGTTGGAATAGTGGTTGGTTTGGGGACTAAACTGAAGAATTATGCTGTGCAATGTGATCACAATATTTGAAATTATGATGTAAAAGAAAAAAAAATGATTATCTTCTTCTTTAACGTTTGTCCCGCCTAGTGGCAGGGTCCGTCCGCTGTGTGGATTCGTTGTCTCCATTTAATTCGGTGTCGGGCCATGTCCGGATGTAGTCTTACAGCTTTCAGGTTAAAAGAGAAAATTATAAAATGCATAATCCTTGAGGGGGTATGACTAGCATAGTGACAGGTCTGGCTTTCCGTCCGGACGATTAATGTTCTAATCACGATCAATCCGGAGTTTGCATTTTCACTCAAAAATCACGTGGTATCAGGAAGGGGATCCGATTTTAAGCACCTTGCTAAAACTAATATGAGTGAACGACTTCACCGACTCTAGAAATATCTGGGATAAGGTGAAGAAATGTTATAACCCTCGATAATTTCTCAATAATTCATCGATTAACTCCTGTCATACAGAGCGCCCACAAATACGACGGCAAAAACATCTTTTTCTGAATATATCTAGAGTGTGACAACATGCTGTACTCAAATCTCGAATTACCAGTTCATTCAGCACATACGGTAGCAGGCAGAATATTTGGCTGACAATGTCAGTAATAAGAAGTACAGTATTAATCACAATTTACGCGGATGGTTTATTTATGTATATTTGTACGCTTATAGGAGCCTCCGTGGCTCAAGTGGCAGCGCGCCAGCCTCTCACTGCTGGGTTCCGTGGTTCAAATCCCGGTCACCCCATGTGAGATTTGTGCTGGACCAAGCGGAGGCGGGATAGGTTTTTCTCCGGGTACTCCGGTTTTCTCTGTCACATTTAATTCCAGCAACACTCTCCAATATCATTTCATTTCATCTGTTATTCATTAATCATTGCCCCAGAGGAGTGCGACAGGCTTCGGCTGCCGGCATAATTCCTATCCTCGCCGCTAGATGGGGGCTTCATTCATTCCATTCCTGACCCGGTCGAATGACTGGAAAAAGACTGGATTTTCATTTTCATTCTACGCTTATGCAAGAATGATATACGAAGTATTAACTCGTACCAGGATAACGAGAGATGTTATTCTGCCATTTCTCTCGCTCCTCTCCGGTGGCTCAACAGGTTGCCCATTTCACTCGCTTTTTGTTCAAGCCAAGTAAAAGGGAGTTAATAAAAAGGAAGCGATAACAAAAGTATTCTATCTACCGACATGAGAAGTAGTAAAAGCAATCGAACTTCGAAGTCCAAGTGCTTGATTGAGAGACATAGTAGATCAGTAGTCCTGTTGCCAGAAGCAATAACGGATACTATGTTAAAGGACCCTCCTGAACATTAAATTTAATATTGGTAACGTTCACAGATTGCCAGAATTTACTTTTTAGCATATGCAAGATATTCACTGTGGAAACATCTCCAACTAATCTATTACGCACGCGATCACTATCGAAATTTTAACCTCGGATCTATTACCGTATTTACGCGAATAATACGCGCATATTTTTTTAAAAAAATTGGGGCACGAAATTGGGGTGCGGGTTTTATTTGCGTCAATGTTGGCACCTTTCTTTCAAAATCAGCCTTCCTAAATTTAGGGCGCGGGATTATTCGGTGGCGGGTATTATTCGCGTAAATACGGTGACGGAGATTATTCGCATAAATACGTATTTATGCGAATAATACCCTCACAGTTTAAAAAATTTTGAGGCACGAAATTGGGATGCGGATTTTTGCGTCAAAGTTGGCATTTCTTTTTTTTAATAAGGCTACCTAAAGTTAGGGTGCGGGGATTATTCGCGTAAATACGGTATTTTAGCTGTGATGAGGGCACTGCTTAGGTCAGAGAGGTTACCAAGTGATCACATGAGATAACGTCCAAGAAACAGAATGTTTAGTGCATGCTGAAGGACTCCACATCACAGAAAATACACTAAAATGAATACTGGACAGTTTGCGATGTATCGCGCCACCGAAAAATCTTCTCAGCTGATTTTGTGGAAATTAAATTATTCATTCACCTTCATGAAAAATTCACATAATTATGACTGGCAAACTTTGTGCAATGAAATTTATGGCCGCAAGAGAAAACCTGTTTCTTTCACGTTTCTAAGCGATAAGAATCAATAATTACCTATTCTTTTAATGAATAGTGCTGTTTCTAACCCACTCCTAATTTTTATTTTACTAGCAGTTTAATATTCCACTAACTCAGAACGGTTTTCGGTGAAATGTGTTTTTGTTTTTGCCATGGGTTTTACGTCGTACCGACAAAGACGGGTCTTATGGCGACGGTGGATAGGAAAGGGCTAGGAATTGAAAGGAAGCGACTGCGGCCTTAATTGAGGTACAGCCCCCAGCATTTGCTTGGTGTGAAAAAGGAAAACACCGGAAAAATATCTTCAGGACTGCCGACATTGGAGCTCGAACCCACTATCTCTCGAATGCAAGCTCACAGCTGCGCGCCCCTAACCGATGGCCAACTCGCTCGGTAAGCTCTCAGATACGTGACGCAAACTGCGTAGCCAACTGGCTTGGTACGGGCGAAATGCAAACTAAGCGGCACTCCTGGAGACTATTCTTCTTCTTCTTCATCATCCATTCCCTTTTCCAGATTCTCTCTGGGTAGGGTAGTGTACCACTCGATCTTTCCACCATTCCTCTTCTAGTACTTTATTGCTATCGACTCCTCTATTTCCAATACAGTCCACAACATAGCTCCTCCATCTTATTTTAGGCCGTCCCCTAGGCCTCTTTGCAGTCCCTGTATCCATGAATGTTCTCTCTGGTATTCTCTCTCCTGGCATTCTCATCATGTGTCCAAATCCTTTTAGCTTTGCTACTGTATATCAATCTCTTCTTGAAGTTTACACACTCCCACGCTTATCCTCATTTCGTATTACATCTCGTCTTGTCTTTCCCTGTATGCTCCTCAAGAACCTCATTTCAGCTGCTTGTATCTTACTTTGGTTCCGCTTAGTTAACGTCCAGGCTGCTGAAGCATAGATCAGTATATGTTTATAATAAGACGAGTATAAAACCTTCTTGCACTTCATTGGCACATCTTTGTTCCATACAATGCCCCTCACACGCTGGTAGAAACTTGCAGACTTCTGTATTCTTAAATCAGCAGCCCTAGGCGAAACGCCACACCGAATAACTGCCTCACTTATGCTAAAAAATTGCCGTGATGGACGACAGCCAGCACTTGCCGTTTTGACGCGTGTGAATTAGGTGCCTTGTCAGAATGGAGCATCGAAGTCGATCAAACTTGGTGGGTTTGATGTCTGTCGGCATCACGGTATATTCATTCGGCAACGAAAAACAAAGAAAATCGTTCACGCCGGGATTCGAACCGTAGCTGTTATGGTAGACACGCATTTTGTACTCTGCAGCTAACCCAACGTGCTACGTGGAAGCGTGTCATCTGCTTATGATTTTATTGTGCTGTATACAAGTGCATGAGAGAGAGAGAGAGAGAGAGAGAGAGAGAGAGAGAGAGAGAGAGAGAGAGAGAGAGAGAGAGAATTGAATTATTGATAATGATGATATACATGCCACTGAGGCTGAAAAGCCCCTTTATGTAGCGTCTACTTATAACACAATACAAGTTTATGAATATACTAACTACATTTTAGAATATTAAAATATCAAATTAAACATTAAACTTAAAATTAAACTTTAAAATACAGATACCAATTCCAATAAAGTTAAAACATAAATCATAAGAAGTAGAAAAGCATATCATTCGATTTTTTAATATTTTAGGCTACAAGAATCTCAGGAGAGAGAGAGAGAGAGAGAGAGAGAGAGAGAGAGAGAGAGCTGTGAGTGAGAGCTACGGGCGTTGTTGCAAAACGCATCCAGCTAACTCTATAAAGCCGAACATAGCCGAAGTGGACTTCCTTATACATCACGTCTCTACAGATGAGACAATCTTTAATTTTTCATCAGTACATATTATTTGGCCATTTTTAATATATCCTAGCCCTGGTGATCAACCGGCACCACCGATTAATTAACTTAAAATGTAGTTGTTACTTCATGATCAATGTATTTATCTCTACCCCTTAGTCCTGCTTCTTGATATAATGTCGAGGATGAGGTGAGATGAATGCATATGACGTGTGTGTAGTACAGTCATCAAGTTCTGAGACTTGACGCCTGGAGGATAGGCACCCCCACCACTCTGTATGTTACGATGCCGCATTACACGGCGTACACCTACACAGAACCACATCCACCCTCAAAATAGTCGCCGTTGGCCGTTATGCACGTTTTCCAACGTTGGTAAAGCTGCTGGAAACACCGCTGAAAGGAAACACCATGTTTCGTCTCCAGTTATTATCCGGTTGAGTAACGTCGGATCATCATCAGCCCTACTGATGAGGTCGCCACAAATCGTCATGCGATCATCACATTGGTCTTGCGTCAGGATTCGTGGCACACTGTGCTGGGTAACACGAGACATGTTGAGAATTTTGTGGCAAGTACCATGGCTGACCGCTATTGCTGCTGCGAGATCGTCTACCGCTTGGGAGCTGTTAGCACGCACCACCTTCCAGGATCTTGCGTTCCGTTCGAACTGTTTGTGGCCGACATGCACGCACGTCATCTTCCAAACTGTCCCGTCCTTGCACAAAACGTCGTTGCCACCTAAACACAACACTGCGACTCAATGCGTCCTCACCGTAAACCTGCTGCATTATTTCAAACGTTTCGGCAGCGGTTTTGCCTAATTTCTGGCAGAACTTGATGTTTGATCGTTGCTCAAACTGTGACATGTCAAGGTCCTGCTGGCGTATTCAAATCACCGTCACAACAGCGAACGTACGTCTGCTTCCAGTGCATGCACTCAACTGTCTATTTCAGGGAAGAGAGACTAATTGACTTGGTGCCATACCACGGGGCCGCCTATGCGCTATAGTGCACCACAGCGCCATCATGCGGTCAGTCTCAGAATTTAATGACTGTAATACGTATTCCTACTGACGCCAACCTCAGCTAATGAAGATAAAATTAATTATGGTGAATGAAATTGGGCAAGGAGTTGGAAGAAATAGGCTGTGACCTATGAACAGGAACTGCCCTGGCATTTGGCTGGAAGTAAGAATGGTAAACCACAAAAAAAGTTCTCAGGACAACCGACGGCGGGGTTCAAATCTACGCCTGTCCCAAATGCAGAACTGGATTCCATAGCCTTAGCGCGTTAACACTCTCGGTCACTCTACTCGGTTACTTCACTTTATCATTCATATGAGATAGAGCTAAGTACAGCCATGTTGGAATTCAAAGTTCAGTTGAGAGAATCACATTTCATTTCCTCTTCAGTGAGGGAGGAGATGGAGCAAAAGTTCGAACTGTGATCATTCTTCAGCGCAAGTAAGTGTCCTTTTTGGTTGCTGGGTTATTTATGTGGCAGATCGGTTCGCGAAACACAGCCACTATTTTATCTTGACTGGCAGAGGAAGAAGAAAAGAAGGCGATCTCTTTCTTACTCCATTGTAGCGGTCGTTAAAAGTCACTTAAACGTGGGAAAACTTGAGGGCAAGCTCATTAATCCTCGTACATGTCCAGATAAATATCTTTATCTTAAGACATGCTCTTCAATGTTTCAGTTATTCCCTAACGACTCTTCACAAACACGAGTAGCGGTTGGTACGGCGTGTAATTACTCATTTGACCGAGCCCCGGCACACTTTTTCCATTCTCCAAACTGAAATATACCCTCAAACGACGACGATTTCGATCAAATGAAACTGCAGGTAGGACTGAGTGCGATGTTACTAGGACTGCTTCCAAAATAGGAAACGATCCCGAGGGTTTGATATCAATAGGGTAGGCGAGTACTTCAAAGAACACAACGCTAACTAGGCTGCAAGTGAATAATTTTAAAAACCTTGGTCTTTTAGGAGCCACCTACACTGAGAATCCCACAACAGGAAACTAGTAATTGTTCGCAAGATACAGACACATTTCATTACATAATATGCAACTTTCACGATAACCCTTCCCGTTTTTGGACCGCTACTCTTAACGTTACGTCTCTAAACGCACGAGTTCCTAAACGCACTATACGCAATACATCGAAAACAATTTCAAAACGCACGACTTAAACTAGGCCTAAGTAACCAATTAATGAATTACAAAACATACGACTCCGGGAAACAAGTGCCGGTTTGAGGATTGTGACCGTGCGAGGGTCTAGAAACTTGTTCAATTGCAATCGTAAATAATGAGCCGAAATATGGGGTTTGATTTATTATTATTATTATTATTATTATTATTATTATTATTATTATTATTATTATTATTATTATTATTATTATTATTATACTTGCAGTTAGGCCAATACATGAAACAGGGCAGTACACAGAATGCACGCCTGAACACTCCACCTCATCGATTGTTGGACACGTCCGAACACTCCAGGCATTGCATGTGTTCGATGACAACATTTTTCCACACGCTGGCGAAGTATTGTCCTTAATTGCATACCTGACTCCAGACTTACAAATACGAACTGTCCCCACATTTAATCTAAAAACTAAAACGGGCGTAACTCGCAGACAATTGATCGTAGAACATAGGTTCTTAGGAACTTTGTTATTTTGCGGTGTACTATATCCATCCCCACCTTTTTACTTTCAACATGTTTGAGAAAACACACTGTATTGGTCTACGCACGGCCTGGTAAGTTATACATCTCAGTGGTCCATTTATTCTGTGGGTTTTTCAATCCCCTGACGCGTACATGATGTGCGAGGCTACACGACATGGTGCCAATTACAAGAGCCACAAGCAGTTCAAGCTGGCACTGACAATGGACTTATTCGCACTAACCAGTGTTAATTTTTAACTTTTGACAGTTATTTTGAAAATGTGTTGTACTTAATTAATGTGTGCCACCTTAAACTCACATTTTAAATCACGTGGACAAGATGAAAATGTGTTCATTCAAAGGAGTGCTTCCCCAGCTCGTGTGTTTTGAAACTGGTCCAGGAAAACAACCCAACCCTTAATGGACCTCCTCTTCGAATTCTGTGTTTTGATACTCATATTTTTTGAGATTACGCTCTAAGCATGCACTACTCTTACTGCATGGCAACTAGTTATGTTGAATATCCGTACAGAACAGAACGAAAGTAGGCAGCTAAACCTCATTCAGGACAGCGTCAGTAATGTGCAGGCAGATCAAAGGGAGTTTTAAAAAAGGAGCGCTCTCGAGTAAGAGATCAAATGGAGCAAAGAGCAGGGTACACACTATTGTAGCGAGCTAACCTAATGAAGAGTAATCCCTCAATAATTACGGGCATGCCACTGATAACTGAAAACAGCACGGCCCGATTAGTTAATTGAGAGGCCGAGGGATGTGAAGATACACAGTCAGATTAGCGCACAGGATTAGAGCAAGCGGTGCGGACACAAACTTAGAGAGAGGGGACGGAAATCCTACGACAGAAACGGAATGGAGGATGAAATGACCAGAGAGGAAGAGATAATTGCGAAAATCCATCACACGCCTAACTTGACGGTGCTCGAATATTCAGTCCATAATGAATATGGGTTTCTATTTTAATCAAGATCATAGTGTGGATTTATCGTGCGCACGAGGGCGTGAAAATAGATTGTGAGCATTAGGAATGACGGTCCAGGTGTCAAGTTTTGGGATTACGCGGTACGGTTGAGTGTTTGCCATAGATGGTATATAAACCAGAAACAAATACTGCAAGAATTATCCATGATTCTTAAGAGTGGCCATCGCTAGGCAGCGAAAACACTACAATTATTGATTGTTGTTTTCTCGGCCCACAAAAATATGGTTTATGGCGTGTGCACAGCGACAAACTGTTAACAAATTCACGTTTCTCTAAGCCTTTGTTCCGCTCCCTCAGTTGTACAATACGACTGACCATGACTACTCTAATTATGTCGAAATGTTTGAATTCAATATTACCGTCATTCATCAGAATATGTCATTTCACCTTTGTTCTGAAAGAGTAATGGTACGCATTTTCGTCAAGAGACGTTTTAAAATTGTTCTATTCATGAAATGGTACGCTTTACCTATCTGTGAGCTTGCGTTCGGGAGATGAAGAATTGAAACCCCACCATTGGCAGCCGTGAACATGGTTTTCCGTGGTTTTCAAGTTTTCACACCAGGCAAATGCTGGGGATGTATCTTAATTAAGGCCACGGTCACTTCCTTCCCACTCCTAGCCCTTGCATATCCCATAAGACCTGTTTGTGTCGGTGTGAAGTAAAGAAAATTGTAGAAAATATGTCAACATCCAGAAGGAGCCTGTCACTCTCACCAAATGTTCTTTCTTAGGAATATCAGTTTATAGTTAAATTTCTCTGACGCCGCTTTGTTTTTTCCGATAATTTTCCCTCCAGGCCTTAAACCAGTTAGGATTATTTCTGCTTCGTACGTTAATTTTTATTACGTCTCGAGTAAATGTCAATTTATTTTCTGTTGAAATACTTTATGCCGGCACCGGGGCCAAAGGAGCTATGTGATGGTGAGATAACGGATCCAGTCTAGAAAATCAAGAATAAAGGCCGAGACGATTTATTGCGCTGACCACGTGTCACTTCATAAACTGCAAGCCTTCGAGCTGAGCAGCGGTCGCTTGGTAGGCCAAGTTTCTTCAGTTTTTGACGTATTTTCATTTAATAATAATAATAATAATAATAATAATAATAATAATAATTTTTTTACATCCCGCTAACTTCTTTTATGGTTCTCGGAGTCGCCAATATGCCGAAATTTTGCCCCGCAGGAGTTTTTACGTGCCGGTAGATCTACCAACACGAAGTTGACATATTTGAACACCTTTAAATACCACCGGACTGAGCCAGGATTGAACCTCGCGACTTGGACTCAGAAAGCCAGCGCCTTAACCGTCTAAGCCACTCAGACCAGCATTTTAATTTGATTTAAGTCATAATTAAGCCATATACAGAGTATATTTTTACTATTCTTTAAAAGTGTAGAGGTGAGGGGTATAATTAGCTCAGTGTCTTAGCTGCTGGCTTCCTACCGGGAAGGCTGAAGTTCGAATGCCGGTCGATCCTGGGTCGATATTTTCATCTCAAGAATCACGTGGTGTCATGAAGGTTATCCGATCTTAACAAAAACGAGCCTGGGTGGCTCCAGTGAACCCAGAAATAACTGTGATAAACTGAAGAAAGTATCTTTTTAAGTGTAGAGATGCACAGAAATCCATGCTGTATAAACATATTTGACCAATAATTACGGAGACCAGATCCTTGATAGAGTTAGCACATAAATTTACAGCTAGACAAGTATGCAATTTAACTTGGATAATTGGAACATTTTATCCATTCATGCTTATGAAAGTTGTAATCACTTCATTTATGTTAGTGTCACTGGTTTATTTCTTCCGGTTGTTGCTGTTATCTAATAGATAATAAATCTCATTATGTGCTTAATATTACATTGCTGGATTCACAACGTCTATCCTTATCGAAGATACATGGTGGAATACCGCTTCGCTTTTAAAGCTGTAATTACTAATCACTAACGCAGGGCATGTCAAAGCCCGCTCTGGCCTACATAGACACATAAAGAGATACTCTATTTTGGGTTCTAAAATCCCAATTTCATTTTTTAATCCCCGTGATCTCGTTACGCTCTACCCTGTTTGATGTTTTTGCACCATTTCTCTCTCCTCTATCCTCTGTTTCTCTCTCTCTCTCTCTCTCTCTCTGAATTGCGTTATCGTGCTCTATGCCGTCGCCTTCTTTTTCTACTTCAATCCGCATCTCGTTTATTTCGTCTGCCTTCTCTCCCTCTCCACCGTCCTCTGCAGTTCAATTAAGTTCAGAAATTACACGACTCACCGTTTGTGTATATTAGATTAAAGTTGTCTAAGGATTTCTTCCAATTCAGAATATACGATCCTAGTTGCTGATTTTGAAGTGCTGAAACATGCAACAGCGAACTAGTTTGTTTCCACAGCAATAAGTACAATGTAGTACAGTACAGTACAGTACAGTAAGTACAAAGATTATAATATGTTCACCGTAAATAATTGTTCTAGAACCATGTACCTCAGCTGCGTTTCGGATCTCCTTTAGCATCAAGTCATCTGGGTAACATCCACGCCCGAAGGATAACTGTTAGTGCTTTAAGCTGCCGTTCTAAGAGGTTCGGGTTCGATTTCCAGTATTGACAGAGGTGTGTGGTTAAAAAAATACATGTAGCTCACGTCCATTGAAGCTGTGCCTGAAAACAACTGCATCACCTCGGGACTAGGACACGAATTTACATTTAATTCGGCTCTATGTCTAAAGAGTCCCGGGATCGGACTGTTCGGGGATGTCAATCTTCATTGGCTTGGAGGTTGGGCTTTTGTGCCCTCTTCAGCAATATAATTCAATCCTGGTTAGAGCTCCATCCTCACAGACGCAGGTCGCCTAATGGAGTTAACTCGAATGACCTGCATCAGGCCTCTTCGGTGGCAACAATCCAATACAACTGAGTAACAAAACATGTTCGGTTTCGTGACTGTGGTCAGCACCGCAGCCTTCGGTTTAGAAGATTCTGAGTTCGATTTGCGGGTGGTTCGGCGATTTTAGCCGCGTCTGGTTAACTCCTTTTGCTCTGGGATTGAGTGTTTGTCTTAATAGCACATAACACATCACACTATGAACCACCACATGAACAAGTTATAGCTCAATATATTCCGCACCGAACGAGTGGCTGAGCGATTTGGGTTACGTAACTGCCAGCTTGCGTTCTGGAGATAGTGGGTTGGAACCCCACTGTCGGTAGCCCTGAAGATGGTAGGCCATGGTTTCTAGTTCCAATTATATCTACTTCTTTTCCTACTGCTTATTCCCATACCTGTGGGGTCGCGGGTGCGAACTGCGGAGCACATGTGGATTTGGTCCTGTTTTACGGCCGGATGCCCTTCCTGACGCTAAGCCTATATGGAGGAATGTAATCACTATTGCGTGTTTCTGTGGTGGTTGGTAGTGTGGTATGTTGTCCGAATATGAAGAAGAGAGTGTTGGGACGGACACACACATCCAGTCTCCGAGCCAGAAGAATTAATCAGAAGCGATTAAACTACCCATCCCGGCCGAGAATCGAATTCGAGACCCTCTGAACGGAAGGCCAGTACGCTGTCCATTCAGCCAACGAGTCGGACTAATTTACAATTACATATAAGGGCCAATTCATCTGCTTTCTCGAAATCGAAGTGAAAATAGGGTTTTTAAATATTAATTCACTACACTGCAATGTCCATCGCTGGAAGCATAAATGTTTACTTCAGATCATTGCCCATTTCCACTTGTCGTTGTCCTGTTTTCAGAACAATCTCTCTAGAGATATGACTTAGTATTCCATCGTATAGTGAGCAAATGTGTCAAGGGAAATTCTGATAACAGTGGACAAGGGAGTTGGTTGTGACGGGGACAAATTCGACATCGGACAGGAAAAAAGAGAGCTACGGGATTTGACGAGAAAAGATATTCGCATGGTGAACAAACTGTGTGTATTATTTCTGAAATTATTATTATTATTATTATTATTATTATTATTATTATTATTATTATTATTATTATTATTATTATTATTAAATTAATTAAAATATTTATTTACCAAAAATATGCCCACAATTTATACACATCAGATGAAAAAGGGCAAGGTCTACCTCCTTGGCTGAATGGTCAGCGCAGTTGTCTTCGATTCAGAGTCCCACGGGTTCGATTCCTGGGCATGTTGGATTTTAACTGCATATAGTTAATTCCTCTACCTTGGGGACTGGGTGTTCATGTGCGTCTTAATACTCATCTTCGTCTACACGCAATATCTCGTACTTCCTGCCACCACCGAAACATATGATAATGAATACATAGCTTCACATAGGATTGGCGTCAGGAAGGGCATCCGGCCGTAGAACTGGACCAAATCTACGTGAAGTCCCGACCCCAAGAAATTGGGGGAAAAGGCCAGGAAGAAGATGGAGAAAGGGAAGGGACCACATACACAGAAGTGTCCCCATCCCCGTTGGTTAAATATACTGTTTAGTGTGCATATCCAAATCAGCCTATGTTACATAATATATACAATTTTACACCTTAACATTGCTATATACACATACACATAAACACGAGTTTCTGAAATGCAGATATTGAAACAACCATGAGTCAGACTTCAGTGGAAGCTACATTCTGCTCTAGCCTGTGCCAAAAGACAGATGCAAAAATACTGTGTCGATGCAGAAAAGTCAACAGGTGGCGAAACGACTGAATGAATCTGAAGCAAAATTCAATCAGAGGAAGAATTTTAAAACATCTTCAGAATTTCTATTAACTGAAAACCAACTTACCCAAATTCTCAGAACTAAAGTGATAAAAACCCATTTCTGCAGATTGTCTAGTTACCTATCAAAGAAAATCATGTCATGAATACCTTGTAGTCCACTACTCTGAGAATGAATGAATTTGTATTTTTCCAACAACATTCTAAAGACATGTTGGGTACAGTAAGCTTCTGCACTTAAAACACATCTTCCATGCCGTAGAAGATTGCTATCAAATGAGATCTCCGAAGGCATTGCACATTCCAATCAGCAGACCAAGATTTCGCGTACATTAAATGCCCTCAAGAGGACCTTAGTTTGATAAGATGGAGGTACATAAACTCCGGCAGAAGATTCCCCGCGAACGACCCCGTCACACACACTCTCTCTCTCTCTCTCTCTCTCTCTCTCTCTCTCTCTCTCTCTGCCTCACAGAGCAGCTTACCAACACTTTCACAAGCTTCCTGTGATTGCAATAACTTAATTTACAAACTACATTTAGAAAGATGGCTCTTGGGACAAAATCACAGGCCCTGTCACCTCGGGGAGCAAGCATATACTTCTGCAATTTCTCATCTCGCTTGGCTTTGTTTTCTTGTTTCTAGTTTCTGTCTTCATTTCTTATTCTTCTAATTCTTCTCCTCACCGCCCCCATCCTCGTGAATACATACGATTTGTTTGCTTTTCATCATTGCGTGCTATCTACAAACTTGAGCGAAATACACAAAAGAGGCCTCAGTGCAGTTTATGCAGTATTTCTGGAGCTGTTTCTTCTTGTTTGCTTTCTTTGTCATACAACAGCTCTCATTTTTAGTTTCGCTTCCCCTTATTGCAGTTCACACCTAACTTAACTAACCTTCTTTGAACCTAGCACGAAGAGTAAATTCTCTCTATGCTACAACTTGCTTCTTCACGGCTCCTCGCTTTTGTGCTCATCTCGCGCATTATCTTCATAAACAATGAAGCCACCAAGTAAATGATGCAATTAAGAGTCCAAATTTAGAATACTCATTGCCTTGCCATGAAAGTGTTCTTCATAGTTTTATATTTTGTGCGTGTTAAGAGGGGGGCGGGATGACTTTTTAGCAACTCTGAAACAGAATTTACGTAAACGCAAAGACACAGTAAGCACTAGACTGTCTTACAAAGGTAAGACAAAAAGTATGATTCCCTATGCCTTTCTTGCTTCTGGTTTAATGTCGTTCTAACTCAGATGTTTAGCACCAATGGGATAGAAGGGCTAGGACTGGGAAGGAAGCAGCCATGGCGTTATTTGAGGTACATTAACAACTTCCTCTGTGGAACAGTGGTAAATTGTCGAACTCTGGATCCCAAGATCATGGGTTCAAGCTCGGCAGAGGTATTCGAATTTTTCAAGGGTGGGAGAAAGTCCATTTGGTATTCCGCGTTGTATGATAACGGTACGTAGAAGATATATGGCAACACATTTGGAGCTCACCCAACAAAATTAATTAAAACTCAACCATATATCGCCCAACAGAGATCCGGTTTACTCTGTTATAGAAACATCGAAACAGACACTCATCTAAAATCAATGCCTGCGCATGGTTAAGGCCATATATTATTATTATTATTATTATTATTATTATTATTATTATTATTATTATAAAATTTACCTTTGGGAAAGTCAAATGATCGTACATATGTATTTCAATAAAATGTGTGACGCGATGTTACCTAAGAACCCTGCAAGCTGTGATGTGAAGTATTGATAGATGGAAGAGGCCCAACACTTCGAAAAATGAAGGTATCGGCCAAAGAAAGATAAGGGCCACAAAGGACGTGAAAACGAAAGACTCCCTAGGCCTCGTGACTTAATATCTTGGGGGCCGGAAAAGAACAAGAGTTGACCAAGGGAAGTCGGTTAGGATACATGAATTGACGCAAGTGGAAGCAACGCGAGGACACAGCTAAGGGCACCGTGGTCGCCAACCCACGCTCCCAAGTTAATAGCCCTTGGGGGCCTTTTAGTCACCTCTTACAACAGGCAGGGGACACCGTGGGTGGTTTTCTACCGCCCCCACCTACAGAGGGAACACTATTCCGTTACACAAATTTTCGGATGACACCCAGCTCTAAGATATCTTTATGTCAAAATACGGCTACCCCTGTAATTAGTCTACCCTTCTTGCATTTATTCTGCGCGCCATCTAGCTCCACCTCTTGGGACGTGGTGTAGCTTTGATAGGGACATGGCCTGAAATCTACCATGCAAGTAGTCCACCCTTCTTACATTATTGTGCACGCCATCTCGCCCTATTTTTCTGAACCTTGTGTCGCCGTGATCAATTTTGTTTGGGGTTGATACATCCTTTTTTGGGGGGGTGGGGGGTGGACTGTTCAGTTGGCACTGTGTCCAATCAGCAGCCAGTCAGCTGCTTATAAAAGAGTGCGTAATTTCATTAGTGGACGTCCGTCTCCTTGACGTGTGCGGCTGATTTATACACTTCGCATGTGCTGGCTAGTGGCAAGGTAAGGGGCATATCCGACATTAAATTTTAAAGACTCGAACTATCTTCGTGATTCTTCTTCTGGTTGAGGGTGATATGTTATAGGCTTTAAACTGTGATACAACTGTTAGGGCAAGACCTTAGACATTTTCAGTTAAATTATGTAGGGAATATTTGTGCCATTTAACGCATTATTGGACAAGTGTAGGTTCAGCATGCGATTACACCATCAGGCTAACGTAAGCATGAAATGTAAACTGTATTTTTTCAAAATGATATTTAAGTAATTTACTTTCAGAACACTCCTCTTTTCTCTTACTGTGGTTAGATATTTTCGAAATTTAAACCATTGTTAAACGTTTATGATTCTAGCGTAATTTCCTCGTAACCACAGAGTAGGTTGGGTCTTATTCCCTGCTTAGGCACTCATGCCCCATTAGGTTTCTCTCTGATGTCTTTCTTCAATGGGAATTACTGTGACTTTCGGAATCCCTAGCATTTGATATTTAGGACCTGTTTTTAAATGAATTATTTATTATTTTGGAGTTTTTTGCTGGTTGCTGTATGTCGCACCGAGACAGATAGGTCTTAAGGCGACGAAATATTTTGGAGTTAAATTTTCCCTTTGGTCACTTATATAGGGTAAGATTTGCGCTTGTGTATAAGGGAGGAATTTCCGATCTGGACTGTATTTCGCTAGAACTTGTTTCGTACGTTTTCATAAATCCCCATTATGAGTAATAACATTAATTCTAGAATCTCCTTAAAAGGTACGTAATAAACGTACCAAATCGTAAATTCGGCTGTTTAATATGGGGATCGAAAGTCCATTCAGTGTGTACTTGCTTCTTCAATGTTTTTAGGTGATCTCTAGCATTGTTATTTATTGTTAGCTTCGTTTCTCTTTTCCTCGAGGCAGGTTTTCCCTAATTTTTTATACCTTTATTATTATATTTTATTCTTGTATTTAATTCTTTAGCTCATGCATTCTGAAGATAGTGGGTTCGAAACCCACTGTCAGCAGCCCTGAAGATGGTTTTCCGTGGTTTCCCACTTTCACACCAGGCAAATGCTGGTGCTGTACCTTAATTAAGGCCACGGTCGATTGCTTCCCATTCCTAGCCCTTTCCCGTCCCATCGCTGCCATAAGACCTATTTGTGTCGGTGCGACATAAATCCAATTATAAATAAGTAATTCTTTAGCTCACGTTATATACATACTTGTTACCTTATTTACATAGCTATACTGTTGTTATTGATACCTGAAACTTCCAGAGAAAGATGGTGAATTTTAAAACTTGGAGAGTTTCTTCTCTTAAACCCCTCGTTAAGCCCTGAAGCTGTGTTTCCTTGAACTTTACCTCTGCTGTAATAATTTTTTTTTGCTAGTTGTTTTACGTCGCACCGACACATATAGGTCTTACGGCGACAGGAAAGGCTAGGAGTGGGAAGGAAGCGGCCGTGGCCTTAATTAAGATCAGCCCCAGCATTTGCCTGGTGTGAAAATGGGAAACCACGGAAAACCATTTTCAGGGCTGCCGACAGTGGGGTTCGAACCTACTATCTCCCGAATACTGGATACTGGCCGCACTTAAGCGACTGCAGCTATCGAGCTCGGTAATAATAATTTAACGTCCTTTCAATTGCTATATTGAAACATATCATATATGCTTCAGTTTATTATTAACAACACTGTGGCATAATTTTATCCAAGCACTCAATATAGTCGCCGGGAATGAAGGAAGGATCCCTAGATGGCCGTGCCATAGGCTGGGAGAACCCCGTAGCGCTCCGGTAGGAACGAATTGCTTCTAGTTCGACCTGAGCCGCAAGCCGTGATTTCTTTCATGAAGACCCCATAGCCGCGTCGCCATGCGAACAGCAAACTTTGTTGGAGGTGAGATTTGAAAGAGGGGATGCACTAATCATTTGTCACACGTAGACAAACTTCTCTTTTTCAGGACTGGAATAACCTGAATTATAATCAATTAATCCGCCACTAAGCTGAATTCTACAGATCTGACACTACACGTAGTTAAGATAGTTATAGGGTAACAGGAGCTGATAAAATCATTTACTTGTGCCATGCAGATATATATGCGTATTGACGAGAGCAGCCGTTAGCATCTGCCGAGCTTTCACAAAGGAAGAGAGTTTGGCTGTCTTCTCCTTGGAGCCCGAGACCTTGTGAAACTATAAAAGCTGAGTAGACAAGGGAAGCGTTCTCCTATTGCATTTTAAACGGCGAGAGTGATGTGTCGTGACCGCGAGCAGATGAGACAACTTTGTGGAGTTTATGTTAGACTTGAACTAAAATCGTTGTGATTTAGCTCAGAAGAGCTAGTGACGGTCTATATATATAAGTAACATCCAGCCCGTACGCGAAGTGTGAGATTAACGTGTGCGATTCGTTAGTAAATAACCACTGACAAAGACAGATAGCAACCGGGCCCAGTTCCCTTAATTTAGTGCCGCGTAGGTCGAACTAATATCTAAGCGTTAGCCAATACTAGGGTTGCGATCGTGCATTCAAGTACGCTAAGCGGATAAGTATATGGTGCTAATTTAATTCAACAGCTCCAGATAAAGCCCAACATCAAGAAGACAGCAGCCATGAACTACTCAGGAGTCGACAAGAGGAGCTTCATGCTTGTGCTGTGTGTCGTATTCATGGGCTACACCAGCATGACAAAGTGGCATGTGATTCGCCGCTGATGGAGAGGTTGCCGCCAAGTTAAGTCCTTTTGTTCTTTAAGCATGTGAAGTGATTGCTAGATTCACTAGGAAAAGCCATTATGTAAATTAACTCTTAAATGTAAGCCAGACTGGCATTTGTATTGCTCATTTCAGTAAATTTAAATACGTTTAGGGCTGCATGCATACTAAGTCTCCGAGCTGTGTATTGCAAATATGTAGACTGGAAATAAGGGAAAGAATAGGTTAGATATAGGTGCTTGTTACTGTTATTTGTGTTTTATTCCAGTTTATGTTGAGTTAAGATAGAGTTGTATTGGTAGATACATCGTGAAAAGTCGAATGGACTGTACGCCACCAGTATCGAACCGGGAGAGTGGATTAGACCAGAGCCAGTGTAGGCTAGGATGTTATGTTGCATGATGCATGCATTTCAGCTGTGAAAAGGCGCAAGGTGAGAATTTTCAACGGCAAGAGTAGAGTAGGGTCTTTAAGTGTGGTGGCAGACAAATTCATGGATATTTAACAGTCGTCGAACCGAGGTTTATTTATATGTGCGTCTAGAGAGTTGCCTATGGATATTTACTGGGGCTGATATGCTAAGAGAGAGGCTATGAAAGCCATGATGTTATATTTGGAGCTGTGATGAAGATGAGGTAATGAACCGGCCTGTTCAATGTGAAATTATGTAAGGTTGTCAGTCGTGTTTGCTGACCAGATTTTGTGTGCTTATTTATAGCACTGAGAATGTTGTCAAGGACGGATGTGCCATTCGTTCTTTCCTCAGGTAGCTGGCGACCCTAAAATCAGCTGTACGCTAGTCAGAGAGGGGTAGTGAAGTTTTACATATAGTCCCATTACGTTGGTGAATCGCGTAGCCACAAAGGCCTAGTTGGTTGGTTGTTTCTCTCGCCCATCAGCTGATTTCCCTGCCGTTGTTTCATGCTACTACTGTGCTGTATCTGCATGCGATATGTGGCGTCCAGTGCCCGGATATGTTCGGTTCTTGACCCGACAGTTCTATCAACTTTAGTGTGGGGCCAATATATATTGTGTGTATTATTTTCTAGGTTTTCTTTATTTTCATATTGTGATTTTGTATATTGTGTCCAGTGTGTTATTTCTTTGTTGTAATGTTGTCATTTGTTCAATAATGGGGATAGATAGCCCTATGGCCATTTTTGGGAAGAGAGGTTCTGACCTCATCTGTGATCATGGGTTCGGGCCCATAAAGTAGAATCTGTGACAATTTTGGAAGGGTGATTCAGATGCAGTTCTGAACAAGTATTTTATATGTTTGTGTCCGAGTGTTCGGAATATGTATGCAATTTAGGCCATTACTAGTGGATCGGGTATTACTGTCGCATATCATGAACGGTTTAGAAAATCGAGCCCTCGGGCAAAGAACTAGGACTTAACAAAGCGCGCAACCACATTATGTAAATTTTTCCATATTCTATTCCATGTGAAACTCAATTTTTCGGGTTCGTTACCCGCATAGTTTGGAAACGATTGCTTTGGTAATTGTAATTCATGTAAAAATTCGAGTAATTCTCTTTGATTGACACAACCAGTGGTTGGTTGTTTTATTTCATTTTTTATTTAGTATGGTTTCTTTTTATGTTTTTGGTATAATTAATCCATTTACCCGATTTCTCGAGTTCTCATACGCTAGATTTATGTACGTATTACCTGTCCATATACTTCAGTATGTTTTAAAAGTTATGCACATTTTTAAATTTGCTACTACCGAGCTCGATAGCTGCAGTCGCTTAAATGTGGCCAGTATCCAGTATTCGGGAGATAGTGTGTTCGAACCCCACTGTCGGCAGCCCTGAAGATGGTTTTCCGTGGTTTTCCATTTTCACACCAGGCAAATAAATAAATAAATAAATAAATAAATAAATAAATAAATAAATAAATAAATAAATAAATAAATAAATAAATAAATAAATAAATAAATAAATAAATAACGAACTAAATATCTAACCATCTAACTGAATAGATACATTGCTGAGCAAGTGGTATATACAAATATATCTAAAAACTATTTGATTGTATTAGTACAATTTAATTTAGAATTACTGATGATAAATGTAATATAAAATTGTGTTTTGGTGCATGTTAATTTTGAAGCAATTCATTCCTTTATAAGCAGGCTGAATGGCTCAGATGGTAGGGTGCTGTTTCTCTGAGCCCAAGTTGGCTAGCTCGATAGTATTTGAAGGTGTTCAGCTACGTCAACCTCGTATCGGTACATTTACCAAAATGTAATATAACTCTTGTGGACCAAAATCATGGCGCCTCGGCGTCTCCAAATACAGTAAAATTAGTTAATGGAACGTAAAACAGTGATCATTAATATTTCCTTTCTGGTGATGTTAATGCTGCAATATAATCGGACAAGGATCCAAAACAATTACAGAATAACCATAGGTTGGGTGCTGCAGGAGGCGATACTAACATAGTGATCTTATCAATGGCTGCTTCTCAAGGAAACCACGGTTTTAACCTGGTTAATGCAGTGTTTCAGATTTTACGTAAAACAATACAAGTCGCGTAAAACTACAAGATTTCTTTCTATCTTTCTTTCTTTCTTTGCACAGATATTGCAAGATTATGCTAGTTTCGATGGGCTAAAAGTATATTTTACTGTAATTGTATTTACCCCGTTGGTCTCTGTTCTCCGCATCATTTCGTTAACAGCAAAGCAGCCATCAGATACAAAGAAGATAAATTTCCCTTAAAAATGATGGTCCAAGCTCGTAGAATATCCAACCACATAAGAAGTAATGACCTTCAACACGCTCCAGTACCGTACCTCGTGATTAATCGAGCCACATTAAGCATATTTAAACCAGTCCCAACCAATTCCATGTTCCACCATTTGGTTGGGCTAGCCTGGCTTTCCGCTATATAATATCTGGTGGTGACACATTTTCAATCAATATTACAATCTCTCTCTCTCTCTGAGCATCTCGACACGGCGATAACAATGTAGCTCGCCACGTCAGCTGCACATGCTGATACAACTAAGTAATGAAGAATGGGGGCGGCGTGGTGACGGTGTTGGTGGTATTGTGACTGGGGGTGAAGCAATTATATTGTGTTTGACATGGTGAAAAGAGACGGCGTTGTGCGAGATGGGGATAACATTGTTTGGAAATGTTAAATTATTAAGCGCGAGTAGAAAAGTACGCACAGGGAGTGAGAGAGATAGAGAGAGAATTATATAAATTCTGAGGTAAAGTTGTATAATGCTGTGTTTACAAATTGTCCTTCATTGTTGTGAAAAGAGTAAAGTGGAAGTTAAAATGAGGTGAGAACAATAGTTTCATCAGTTAAACTCCCTACCCCACCCCCTCAGTCCCTCTCTTTTAAGTGCTCCTTGTAATGTTCTTGTGATGAGAATAGCAAACTTTTCTTTACGAGTACTTTCACAATAATTCCTCTCCGTCTATAACTTCAGATCCGTTTCGCTCTTACAAGTTCTTAAAAGAAGTAATGACAGAGGAAAAACTTCGCATGTTTCTGGAAGTACTCAGCTCTTGGGAATCAAATATATATTTTCTTTTTATGTCATTTAATTCTCAATAACGACCCACACGTTTCCTGATTCCTGTGAAAAATGTAATCCTTGAACATATTTTGGTCCATAGTTATCTTTCTCCCCGATCTAGAAAGCCAAGAATAACGGCCGAGAGAATCGGTCGTGCTGACCACACGACACCTCGTACTCGGCAGGCTTTCGGGCTGACAAGGGGGCATTCCCTACTCGTCACCACCGATTTCGCTCAAATTTATAGAACATGCAGGGCTTGGCTAGAAATTAAAGTATCCGAAGTGCGAACTCCAGATGGTCAAGCGTATAGAAAATAAAAATAAAAATACAAATGTTGACGCGGCTGTCGCACAGTATAAGCCACTTACGTTAGTGCGCGCGCTGAGGAGTTGTTGATGTAGCGGTAAGAGCTCGGACTGGTAAGTCGATGGTGGTGGGTTCGACTCCGCGTGTGGAGACTGGTTTTTTCTGCCAACATATATATTGTTCATTTTCCAATTACGCAAAGAGGTGAATAATTAATTTTATTTATTTATTTATTTATTTATTTATTTATACGCAAAAGGAATAGAAAAGGTAAAAAATTGGGATTTCATTGTCAGACTTTTTTCTACCTGCGCCAAGAATCTATTGTTTGTGTACAGCCGCCAGGAGCAAACTTCACTTCTCAGGTGAACATGGACATTATTGAGAGACGTACTAGGGAAACGAAGAGTGAGGTATTTTACAGTTGCTTTTTTCACCGAGTCAACAACCCAGAATCATATACTAAATTTTTATACGATGCAAATGAGAATGCTCCGTTGGTCGATTCGACAGACGAAACTTGATAGAGTCAGGCATGAGATCGTGCGAAACACTCTTGGTTTGTCACCACTTCCTGCAAAAATCGCTTAAGTCCTGCGTCAGATGGTTTCGGCCAGACAGAAAGGCAGGATCCCCCAATGGTGACAAGGACTTTCACAACATGGTAGTGGCAGGACGGGGACACCAAATACGGACGGAAGGATCGAGTGGACGCAGACATCCAGAATTCAGGTTTCGCTGAGGATGACGACGACTTACGGTGAAGACGGACTAGACATGCGGACTTTGCTTCAACGCGGGAATAACGCAAGAAATAATAATAATAATAATAATAATAATAATAATAATAATAATAATAATAATAATAATAATAATAATAATAGGGCGTGATAGTCGAGCTACATCGTCACTGTCTGATGACCGAGGCTGAGACGGTCCATTTTTGGCCAATACATTTGGTGTTTTGGAGAGGAAAGGTAAATTCCCTTTGGTTCGGATTATATGTAAAACAGGAAGTCCCGTGGCTGTGATCGCGATATTAACAGGCATGTAAAACTGCAAGCATGCTTACCCTTAAATAATAATAGACTCGATTGTGAATATTTTTATCCAGCTAGATTAACAGTCTTTATAGGCTTACAGCACGAAATGCTCTAATTAAGGAGAGAGGGCTGATGCAGTATAATCGGAACCAGCAGATAAACAGATAGCGTCCTGAGGAGGGGAAAAGCTGGAGGGGGCTCACGAGTACGTTGTGTGTTGGTAAATTATACTAATGTGACTGACCTGTGTTGTCAGTTCTCCTCACCAACCACCTCACAGTATCTCTTTAATTGACACACCAGCAAAATGAAAACTTATCATTGTCTTTTCCTAATAGAATTGTAGAGATGTCTAGTATACTAGAGAGTAGGGCCGGCCGAATACTTGATCGAGACTGCCTATTGGGTAGATAGAAATGTATTTTTTTTCTGAAAAACAAAATCCTTTTGCACGTGTGCCAAAGTAATTTCTCGACCCTTCTACATGAAGACAAATGACCCTATTTGAGATCCACGCCCTTCGTTTCACAGCATTTTCTGCTTCTGCCTACTTTTGCGAAGAAGACCGATGACCATGTAAATTCCTGCCTTCATTTGAGCTTAACCAACTACAAACCATCTTTCTCTCAACTTTCGGGAGAAATACAATTCCATGCTTCAACTTCAAAGGAAAATGTGCATGAAAAAATATTTCCATAATTAAAATATTTAATGAAATAGGTTATAAAGATAGTAACGGAAGGTAGGCGTAAAAACTTGCGACAGCGACATTGGTTCACTCTGGAGGCTCACAGTGTAGACGTAAAACTGGGCATCAACAGCTGTGAAGTAATTCAGTGACAAATGTTAATAATACTTAATTGTTTAAGGAAACTATGTCTGGAATAGGCAGTATTTGTGCTATACATGGTTGAAGTAATTACAGAGGGCCATGTGCGTCAAAGTATTTCTACAGATTTCCGAAAAATAAAGAAATGAAGTAAGAGTTTAGATGTTTGGTTAGATTTATGTTTACATAACTTCAGTTTATGTAGAACTAGCAAATGTACCCGTGCTTCGCTACGGTATTCTACATTGTATATGGATTTCTCCGTTAACTACTGTAAAGGCGGTGTGTAAGATTATATTAAATTGCATGCTTCTTAGCGCTATCCTAGAAACAAAGCAGGGATGACAGAATACGTTGTTTCCTATGTAAGGTAGGCATTGGGGAAGTTTTGGGGATAATGGCAGGCCACATTTCCTACTGCCAATCACAGTCGAGGTCGGGAGTTTCTACTACAACAGCAGGCTCACTTGGCAACTGCCACTCACAATAGAGACGGAGAATTTTCTTTATAAGACCATTTTTCCTAATGCAAGTCACAATCGAGTTCGAAAGATTTGATTATAATCGAGAGATGCTGCGCTATCGAACGTGTCAACAATTGTATCAACAATAGAACGGCGATTGTGCTATCTGTTTTATAATACAACTTACTGTTTAGCCACCAATTATCCCGAAACGAAGGTCTGCACCGTCCTTAAAATGCATACATATTTCGATATTTCCCGGGGCCAAAAGTTATACATTTGAACAACTTGGAATTTTTCCTCAAAGAAAAGACCTTCCAGGTATCGGGATTAGCACTCGCTACATGCGGAGAAATTAAGGAAGAAAGTGATACTGTTAAGAAAATTGAAATTAATAGAAAATAGGATTATAACTGAGGACAGCCGGGTAGGACAAATCTTTGAATACTAAACGGATGTATTGGAAAATCAAATGTCCCTCAAACTGTGATGGTATGAGTTACAGATATAAGATAGCGATAACAGAGGAGAAATTTAGGCGTAGGGATTCTTAGGTAAACGGATAAGAAGATGACTTATGGTGTTATTTCTTAAGCTATTCGAGAACGGTTATAACCCCCAACGATCATCCGCCAATATCCCGCAGAATGGTTGATTGACGTCTCTCTTGCCTTCTACCCAAGGAACAACCACGAATTTAAAAGCATGATGAGGAAAATGGCAATACGTTACTTCCCTGCTGGCAAGCAGACAGAGACTTTGCCATGGTAACCTGTAGGTTCGTTGTCGGTCTGTCGGTCACTTAATGCAGAGTATGATACCCGCAGAAAATAGTAAATATCTCCGTCATTCGAAGGGTAAGATAAATTATAAACATAACAAAAGTTGTTTATAATGAAGAGACGTTTCACATAGACTACAGTCCACGGATTTTACAAAAAATCAATAGTACAAGAGAAAATGAAGGAAAACTATTCTGATTTTCCTATAAACCGCCCATCTATTCAAAGATTTTAAAATCATATGGATATCAAAACCTTCTCCGGGATGAGTATACTCTAAATATGACGTTTGGTCGAGATCTATTCAGCCGTTTCACCGTGATGGTGGAACAAATATACACGAAAAATCGCCGATTCGGTCTTGAGTTGACGTAAAACGGATAAATATCTGAAAAACTGGCAAATCAAACGAAATTACAGACAGTGGAGCCCCTACAACTTTATTTATATAGATGAATACTCGATTTTACGGCAGTAGAAAGTAGTAGAAAGTGATGTACTAATTGATATTACTGATTTTATTAGCTGCAAGCAGTGGGTTATTCGGAGCAGATGAGCAGACCTGGATGATATATTCAAAAGAGATGGACCAGAACATTTCAACAAAAATTATGTTGTATGTTCAGATCATTTTGTAAAAATGACTTTAAGAAACAAGAATTTATTAAGTCAGGGGTAGGTATTTAGAACACATTAGGATGTGAGATGATGTAGCCTTTATGTAAGATAACTTTATTAGTTTTTAATTTTTAATTGATATTTTCAGACTTTGGCCTGGATCTATTCCCCTCAGTCTTGCCATCTGCGAAGGAAATAAATCCCAGGAGAATCCCAAAGGAAATGAAAAGAGAAGAGGAACTGGAGTCAGAAACAACAGTAGGTGGTGAAAGTGAAGTGGTGAGTAATAACACCTTCAAAGTTAAAGAAGAGTGCATAAAGTGTTCACAAATGGCAAAAAAGTGTAGAGCGTTGCCAGAAACAGTGTCCAGATATAAGAAACAGATTTGTATGTTGAAGCTAGGCTAAGTAGTTCAAATCATAGTAAAATGAGAAGTAAAACTACAGAAAAGAATATTATTAGTGATCGTGAATGTAATTTTTATAGGGATGTAGCAGATAACTTTATAAAACTCCAGACTAAACTCAAGGGCGGAAAGGCTCAAGGGAGGAGATACTCAGATAAAGATAAGAGTTCTGTTTTGGCCCTGCATTTACGTTCTCCAAAATCATATACGTTCTTGCAGACATACTTTTGCTTACCTACTAGTAGATCATTGAGAAGTTGGCTTCAAAATTCAGAGGCAAAGCCCGGTACGAATGGCATGGTTCTTGATTTGTTACAAATTAAGTGTGAAACTATGAAAACCCAAGAAAAAGTCGTATTTGTGGTAATCGATGAAATGTCTCTTAAGTGTCTGTTGATCTATAGTGCTTAAAATGACTTGTTCGAAGAGCTTGTGGATACAGGTTCCGAAATTTTGTCTTACATGTCACTGAGAGAGTTATATAATCAGGCTATGGTCATAATAGATAAAGGTTTGTACCCCGATTTAAAGCAAATTATAGGATATTATTTGACCAGAGATGCTATGTCAGGGAAGAGCATTAAAGATATGTTAATTAATGCATTAGTGAAAATTCAGGACACTCAACTAGTATCCAAGACTGTAGTTTGTGGTCACGGGGAAAACAACGTTAAAATAAGGAAAATTCTGGCGGTTAGTTCAGACAAAGTATATATATTGAAATAAATAATGGAAATATATACTTTTTCTATGATGCCCCTCATTTGATTAAATCACTGAGAAACAATCTAAAGAAATGTGATTTCAATGTAGCTGGTCTCATATTGAAGAATTTTATAGCACATAATCAACCACTGTGCCCAGACTAACCCCAAAATTAACAAAACAATGTATTTCACTTCCCCCTTTTCAATAATGAGAGTGTGTTTAGATGTTCGGACTTTGAGTCATTCTGTTGCTTGTGGCATAAAAGTGCATGTTAAATTTAATTCTCTACCACCCTCTGCAGCTATTGCAGCTGATTTCATTGAAATGTGTGACATACTATTTGACATCTTCAGTTCCTCAAACTGTAGTAGCCCTAAGCAGAATAGGAAACCCCTTTGCAGTAATTCTAATTATTTAGAAAAATTGGTAGAAATTGAAAAATGTCTAGGGCAGATCATTGTGTTAAACAGAGGTGCTAATAGTAAACTCAAACCAATATGTATTCAAGGTTGGATAGATCATGTCACTGCTCTTAAGCTTTTGTGGTCAGAATTCAAGGAGCGATTTGATTTTCAATTTCTCTTCACTAGAAGGCTGACATAAGATTGTCTGGAAAATGCATTTGTCATTGTTAGGGGTAAAGGGGGCAATAATGTCACTCCAGATGAAGCTAAATTTCACAGTGCCTTAAGATCTGTTATGATAAATAACTTACTATCCCCATCACAAGATATCAATTGTGAGGCTTATGCTGCAGTATTCCTAACCAAATACAATTATTTGAAAACGAGTTATACTGTGAATGAAAGATCAAATATTAGTGATAAGAGACCTAACTGTAATGAAGAAAATGAGATCATGGACAGTAATGTGCAAACTACACAGGCAAATGCAGGCAATTATGTTATTGGCTGGGCAATCTCAAGACTCCCACACAATGAGTGTAAAAGTGTTTTTATGTCATTTGAACTTAATTCCTATGACCGTGGAAACTTCCTCATATAGTGAAGAAATATGAATCAAGTAACACGATTTTCCCCCAATGAATGTTCTCACATGCTGTGTTTAAAATGTTCAGTATTTTTCAGAATAATGTAAATAAATTCATATGTGAAAGCACTCAAGGCGTCAAAGACAAGTTAGTGAAGACCTTAATGAATGAATATGTTAGTGTAGAGGATGTGTGTGACAATTGTTATTCCTTGTTGGCCCGTAAATACTTTGCAGTCCTCAATAAAGCTTTTGTAAATAAAACAAATGGTTCCTACACATCTCAGCAGAAAATGAAAAATGCGAAATTATAGAAGTAACGCATATGTAATTTCATGTTCAAGTGCATTTGGATGTACATATTATAGTATATATAGGCCTATAATTATGGTATGTTATGGTTGTCAGTACATATAGTGGCCTGGCCTGTAGTTGTATGCAAATTGTTACAGAAATTTGTCATGACTAAGTTTTAATTTGTGGAAAATAGCATAGTAGGCTAAGTTATTTTTGAATGCATATACCCATAGTTGTCACTCTTCATGATATATGCGAAAATTGTAGGCAGCAGGCTATCAGATGAAAAATCCAGTAGTTTTGGTCTAGCCGTAGGCCTAAAATGGATGTTACTTTTCATGCCTTATTTCGTGAATAAAAATTTTATAACCACAGATCAAATATGTTGTACTTGAAAAGCTATTCCATAATTTCTTTTAAACTTAAAACCAATACATTTTCGTGTACACGTGAAAATTCGAGTTCTCTGGTTCAGATATTCATAGCACCCACAAGCAGCAGTCAACAGCTGCTCGTTTTTACACTGCGAGCCGCTAGATAGTGCTAGTGGCGCTATCCCGTAGGAAAGTTATGCACTTTCGGGAGAGTTTCCACTATTATCTTTATTACCTATTTGATTTAAATGAACTAAACTTTTCTCATCTAATGATATATTGACAGTTATATTACAAAATAAAATACTCCCAACGATAAATAAATAAATAAATAAATAAATAAATAAATAAATAAATAAATAAATAAATAAATAAATAAATAAATAAATAAATAAATAAATAAATAAATAAATAAATACTACTCATTAACATCAATGAATAACAAACAGATTACCTCATTTGTACAGTAAGTGCATAAGTTCATTGCATATGCCTGTATTTGGGATGAAATTTTTTCTTATTCATAAAAATTAATCCTACGATATCACTAAACAGACTATGATGGTTGATTGTGAAAGATTTTTCACTGTCTACTGAGAGAGTGGCTACGCGATTTGGGTTACGTAGCTTGCATTCGGGAGAGTGGGTTCGAACCTCGAATCCCACTGTTGGCAGCCCTGAAGATGATTTTGCATGGTTTTCCATTTTCTCACCAGGCTATACCTTAATCAAAGCCACGGATGCTTCCTTCCTACTCCTAGCCTTTTCCTATCCCATCGTGTCGGTGCGACGTAAAGCAAATTGACAAAAATCACTGTCTGAAGTAAATCATACAATGAAAGTTTTGCCACCTCTGCTGTAGATCATGCATGGACATTTAGTGGTTCACGAACAAGTGGTTCTTGACCTTCGCGGATGCTCCAAGAGGTGGCACTGCAGGAGGTCAGTGTTCTCTTGTCCATCACTCATCCGTATATCATTAACCCGAATAACAGTCGGTGGCGGGTAGTGTGCAGTTTCATCTGGAAAGTCTCGGGGCACATTCGAAGTGAACGAAATCAGCACCTAAACACAAATTTCATTATGAATGGCAAGAAGACTTTTTCTGCGCCTTTTATCAGTTTTGAAGCAAATCAAATTTCATTAATATTATTTTCAGCTACAATTTTGTCTTTTTTTCCTACTTCTTCGTACGTGCAACTGTTATGTTACAAACTAACCATGCCGGGCCGAAATACAGATCCTGTTGACTGAAGAACATCTTTAACTAAAATAGACCCAGATATTAATGAAATGATCGCAAAATATTAATGATATTAATGATCGCAAGTGTAAAATAAACAATTAAAAGTGAAATATGATAATTTATTATTTGTTTACCGTAGTATAAAGTACATATAAACCGTAATCAATATTTATCTACGAAATAGCAACCACCACTGCACTAATTGCCCGTTCTTTGTCTCCATCTACCGGTTTGTCCGAATTACGTGGTGTTTCCTGGCTTTGCGGGTTGCTTTCCAGGTGGTTGGGTGTTTCCCCATTCATGAGGTAGAGACGCGGTTCCTTGGCCATCGAACTGAGGGTTCCGAGTTCGATGTCGCGTCTCTAATTGCTCCAGTTCGGGTGTTTTTGTTCGTCTTAATGCACAATTTCATTTATACTACCATCTGCTACAGAAACATGCATTAATGAATACAACCCTCCACAAAGGGTTGGGATTTACGAAAGGAAAAATCATATCCTTGTTCGAATTCCATGTGAAACTGGAGATCTCTTCCATGGTTTCCCATTCTCACACCAGGAAAATTCTGGGGCTGTACCTTAAATAAGGCCACGGCCGCTTCCTTCCCGCTTCTACCCCTTTCCTGTGCTCTCTGTGTCGGTGCGATGTAAAGCAAATTGCAAAACAATCAAAACAAACAAACAAACCTCCAGATCTCATAACTGTACTCACATTATCAACTGTCGTGTAATACTCCATGCTTGCTAACTTGCTCATTCTTTACATACATTCATACATACCTGCCTACCTACCTACCTACATACATACGCGCCAGTCTTAGTGGCGCTGGCACTTTCTGACCCCTAGTTCATGGGAACGATCTTAGCTATTTCCGGTGGTATTTAAGGATGCTGAAATTCGCCAGCCTCATGTCGATAGATACTGGCAGTTAAGGGAACTCATGCGGGATAACATTGTGGCACCTCGGCTGCTCCGGAATCCGTAAAATATTAGTGTGACGGAAAACTAAAAGCATTTATATGATGCATTTCTGGTTAAAAATAACTTCAGAAAAGATATCTTCAAGTAGTGGTATCTCCTTGTGAATCACTCGGTATAGCTCTACAATTTGAATAGAAAGTATGAAAGAACAAAGAATACTGTCCCCTATCTTTGAAGACAGCAGGCCCTTCAAAATGCCGAGTATATCATCCGGTGAAATGTTGCGAACTTCAAACTTCACTGGATCACAGCTTATAAGCCTGTGATACTTCCGACTACTGGCCTTCGGAGAGAGCAGACATTTAGAAACGTCTACCGCGTTATCCGGTGAAACGCTAGGAGTTTCAAACAATATAGCATTAGAGCCTATAAGGCCAGGAAACGTTTGTTGCCGTTTAGAGTGCTATGCCAGTTTTTAACTCTTAATACAAATTCAAAATAATTGTTACGTTCTGGAGTATCATGTTCTATTCTTCACTAAAACTAGTTTTCCCAGAAACTTATTCTTGTTTCAAAATCCACTCTTTCTGTCTTAATTTCGAACTGAAGTTTGTGGAAGGGCCATCATCAGCTCGGTGGGCGCTGTGCCTGTAGCTATTTGCAGCTTTGTTACAACTTTTCTAATGAGATTCCTCTGTTGGGGTCAAGGCCTATTCATTTAAACGACTTCACAGTAATTGATAAATTAAAGTTAAACTTCCAGGCGCTTTGATGGGATCGACAAATGAATAACCAATGAACTTGGGGGAGGTAGACGTTCTTTGTGGTAACGCGAGAAAACGAACGAGATTGTAGAGGGAGATAGTGAGCTGCAGCCATGCAGACTCGACGGGGTTTCCTTGTCTTTGGAGTAGAAGTGTTTTAATCCTGAATTCTTGCAAAATAAATGCAGCTTCTAACGACGCCTGAGTGAGAAGGAGATTTCCCTAATTTCATTAACAAGCTATGTCTAATTAAAAGAATCGATTTGGTAATTAAATAGCTATGTTTCTTTTTCTTACGAGACTTTAAGATAGTTAAGATGTCCTCTGCATTCATAATCGAGGTGACTGAGAAACTTTGATCTTTAGGGGAATGCAAAGAATCCCTAAGAGTAACCATTTTTAAATATCTGTTGGCAGATTCTTTAGGTTTGTTCTCAATTATGCCCGTTGAATGGGACATTCTAATACTATCCCCTTAACAGAATTAACTTGTAGTATTGCATGTTGTGTTTTCAACCTGAAGGCAGATTTGATATCCACCACCTCCACCATCAGCTGTCACAGGTAGTCTAGATGCCACTGAAGAGGCGTGCTAGAGAATAGAGAAGTAAATAAATTTCCCGTTGCTTTCCACACTGAGCGAGAAAGAGCTGTTACATATTCTGCCAAACTCACTGAAACCCACACACCAACCAACCAACCAAACAACCATACGAGTGACACTTTAGTACAATTCGTCATAGGGATTGACTACATAAGGGACAGTATTACCAGTATCGTTTATACCTCAGTCACTTTCATATTGTCAAAGCCAAGGAGACTGAGACAGGTCAATGAAAGTAACATGTATTTTAACCCATAACAGAAAAAATGTGCACTGTAATCACTATGTTTAACTAGAAATAAATTTGGATTCAGTAGTAGTAGTAGTAGTAGTATTAATAGCATTACGTCGTAAAAGCATGTTTGTAGTTTTACGTGACTGTTGATACCGTGATAATAGGAGCGGCTGCTCATGACCAAATTTTCAGGGGGTTCACAACAAAATTTGTGTTCACGTCTGAAATATACCAAATTAGAATACAAATAAGTGCAAAATCACTTACTTAACTCATTTCACTGAAGTTCCTTGTACGGTTGCTTCTCTTCTCATAATATTGTAGAACCCTTATAACCGAGGATGCATTTTCGCGAGACTAATCTGTGAGTGTACAAGAAAAGTAAAAATACGACTGCCGGGCTGAGTCGCTCAGGCTTTCTGATCCCGTGATTACGAAAACCTGTTCAGAATTAGCTACTAGCGAAATCTTCCGGCGATGTAATGTAATAGTAACTTCTGGGAGCTGTGGCCAACAGTAACAGGGGAGGTGGCGGGCCCTTGTGGTCAAATGTAATACTATCTCTGGTTTGAGGGTGGTTGTAAGTGGAAAGGCACATTCCTTACCGTGCTCTTCGCTTACGGATATATCTGTGCATAAACCATGACGTCATCTCCATGCGCATGCGTATAGTGTTAAGGTTCGTAGAAAAATCTCCAGTGTGCTCCCTGGCATTGTCAGTCGAAACGAACGGCTGTCAGTGTAACGGAGCTTCGATATAAGTCGCATTCTTTCGCTCGATTGACGAAATCAGGTCGAAAAAAAGGAAACAATTTTGAATTGGCGGTATTCATGAATGCGTGAATATGCGTTACAACTGGGTGTTTACGTGCTCATGTGCTCCTGAGAGCCCACCGCCACTGGATAATAGTCACAGACATCATCTTTTTAACGGAGTGAGTTGGCCGTACGGTTAGTCACGCAGCTGTGAGCTTGCATATCGAGAGATTGGGCTCAAACCTCACTGTCCGCAGCCCTGAAGTGTTTGCCGTAGTTTCCCATCTTCACACCAGACGATATTGTAGAGGGAGACAGTGAGCTGTAGCCATCAGACTCGACGGGGGTGCCACAGAAGATAAATTAAAACTAAAGTAATTTCACCAGGCGAGTTAACCGTTCGGTTAGGGGTGCGCAGCTATCAGCTTGCATCCGGGAGATAGTGGGTTCTAACCCCACTGTCAGCAACCACGAAGATGGATTTTCTGTGGATTCCCATTTTCACATCAGGCAAATGCTGGGGCTGTTCCTTAATTAAGGCCACGGCCGCTTCCTTCCCATTCCTAGGCCTTTCCTATCCCATCGTCGCCATAAGACCTGTCTGTGTCGGTGCGACGTAAAGCAAATAACAAATAATAATAATAATAATAATAATAATAATAATAATAATAATAATAATAATAATAATAATAATTTCGTAAATGGTAAGAAATAGTCAAAAGGAAGTAAGCAAGAAAAAAATATCGAATTCGTAAAGGTATTTTGGGACGATAAGAAGGTAAAGGTCATCAAGGCAACTAACAAATTCCGATGCGTTCCTCGAATGGGCAAAACGAAGAATGATATCACTCTTATTGTCGTTCGCATGACACTTCATACAGTAGATGTACACTAAAATACACGTTTTTTTTTGCTAGGGGCTTTACGTCGCACCGACACAGATAGGTCTTATGGCGACGATGGGATAGGAAAGGCCTAGGAGTTGGAAGGAAGCGGCCGTGGCCTTAAGGTACAGCCCCAGCATTTGCCTGGTGTGAAAATGGGAAACCACGGAAAACCATCTTCAGGGCTGCCGATAGTGGGATTCGAACCTACTATCTCCCGGATGCAAGCTCACAGCCGCGCGCCTCTACGCGCACGGCCAACTCGCCCGGTAATACACGTTTTATACGTAGAGTTTTATCTTTGCTGTTCGTTCAACCGTTTTCAGCAAAATGAGGCGGCTCTGTATAGCAGCCGGCTCGAAATACGACGCCGCGATTAATTTTTAAAAAATAATAATTTTATATTAAGGCAAATGATGTGCGACTTTTCTCAATGAACATGTGAAGACACATTTTTAACATCACTATAATGAAGTGTGCACAGTATATAATGTGGTACGAAGAAATTATCGCTATGAATGAGAAGAATACGCATTTCTGTGATCTTTTAAATTTCTTTCTGGATAGCGACAAAAACTTTTCAGTATGATTTTAAGCTGTAACATTAAGAAGTAGGTTCATTGAGTGTCTCAATAATTCAGGGACCTAGCACAGCTAACAGAAGAGAGAAGAAATCAACACGTGCCTCAAGACTGCGATAAATGTCGGAAGATGCTTTCTCATCACAAAAGCTGTCAAGATTTCCGATACCAAAATGCTGACACACAAATCCAAAACGATTCCAATCCATTACTGCAAGGCGACAAACACACTGGAAGTTAGTCTTAGCGCAGCAGTCTGATAAAAACTTAGGAGAAACAGTACATTTCTCACCGAGTCAATACAAAGTAGTATTTCACATCGCGAACGTCAAAACAGGATCATTAAAACACGGAGAAACAACATCGATTCTTTCCTTTGTCAGCAATTTATTTTTCTTTCCTCGTGAACTAAGAGAGATTGATACAGTACTACTTTATCATGTGGTGCTGAAAAAACATGAAGTTCATCTCCAGATCAATTTAACAAGAGCTTATAAATCGATGATGTCTATTTAGCTTGAGCAGAGCGGGTTCCAATGTTGGTGGTGGGTCTGAAATCCGAAGATGCCACGGTTGAAACGTTTTTACAACTGTAAACCGTGTGAAATTCTGTCGTAGAACATTTTTCAAAGAACAGGCACTCGTGCTCACTGATGACTGTGCTCTTATAAGGGGCTCGGCATACGTACTTAATGCATGTATGGCCTGATGATGTGAGCGTCTGTGATGTAAAATTTATTTTTACTGTTGAAAACTCACGCATATTTTTCACCTGTGTACAGTTGAGCGATACAGAGATATTAAGCTGAAATTTTGGTGGGCAAAGAGGATGAGGACTACCAAGAATGTTGTGGCTAGATGGAGTCTAGGGATGTTTTCTGAAAATGGGATACAGGAATTGCGAAACGCTGGCACAAAGATCTGTATAACTGGCAGGAACATTTAGAAGAGACCAAGATTCACGAAATACTATAGGGCCATAGAGAAGAAGATCGTATATACATGCAAGTAAAAACGAATATTATCCTTCCTTTTGATAGCCATGTTCTCTATTTCATCTTTTTCATAGTGTAAATTAACTAAGACACTTACATGAAAATAATATAAAATACTATAGTAATCTCTATAGAAATGTATCCATATAACCTCGTAACACTATTTTGATTCAAGTTAGAAGTATGCTGACTACAATATAACATTTGAAACCAGAATTTGTGGCGTTCGTGAACTGGGAGTGCGGTGATGAACCGTTGTGTATAGTCTAGAACCTTAACAAAGGCTGTAAGTCAGCCTTCCGTGAATTCCAGCGCTCTGGAGTTGACCAAACAAACTCGCACTGCTCAGCGAGCTAGTACTGGAATAATGATGTGGTATTTTGTTGAATTGTCGCATTGAGAGCGTCAAAGATGTCCATTTACAGAGCGTGGAAAAATGTAGAGCGAGTATATTTGTGGAAGGTCTTATTTTAGGACTTTAGAAAATTGGGTCAACGGTTCTACATACTTAGTACGCGTCTGTCTTAGGATCTTTGTGGTGATAGTCGTAAAGGACTATTTCATAGTTACATTATGTAAACCTTTTACTTATGGCGATGACGGAGTAGGATTGGGCCCGGAAGGAGAAGGAAGCGACCGTGGCCTTGAGGCACAGCCTGGTGTGAAAATGTGAAACCACGGAAAATCATCTCAGGTCTGCCGACAGTGGGGTTCGATCCTACTATCTCCCGAATGCAATATGATAGCTACGTGACTCCAATAGTGCGGCTACGTGCTCGGTAACATTATTATTAAACGCATGAATAAAGAAAGAAAGAAAGAAAGAAAGAAAGAAAGAAAGAAAGAAAGAAAGACAGAAGAACCGGCGAAGAATTAGTAAAATTCTGCTAATCATATTATACTTCCTAGAGGCCGATGACCTAGCTGTTAGGCTCCTTTAAACAACAACAATCATCATCATCATCATCATATTTTCCCGAATACTGGATACTGGCCGCACTTAAGCGACTGCAGCTATTGGGCTCGGTTTTAAGAATTACATTTTCCATATTATATCATAAGAGCCTGAATGCACTAGAATAGTTGAAGAGTTAACAATAACGGTAGTAAATAATTTTCAGTGAACTAGAAAGGGGCAACGTTTTTCACCACAGAATTCAGTCAATTGCATTAACATCCCGTTGTTAATAAAAATTATCTTAAGGCCTCAGCTACCGTCTGCAGGAATTTTGAGATCCGGAGGACAAAACTACCACTGATCGCGCAAATGAAAGGAGAATATGTACGAGACATTAAAGAACACAGATAATTCAGCTCAATGAAATATTATAGGCAACACAATGTGTGTTAGTAGTTTAGTCGATTCAGACTCTCCGTGATACCATAGATCAAACACGCCGTTTGCTTCTTTCTAGATAGAGATCCATGACTTCCTTGATGCCATAAATCCATCTCTCCGTTGTCGTTCTCTTCTCCTTTTACCATCAGTCTTCCCCAGCATTAAAGTCTTTTCCAGTGAATCATGTCTTCTCATCGTTCAGGTTTGTTACAGTATTTGTCCTTCCAACGAGCATTCTGGGCTGATTTCCTGTAATATGAACTTACTAGATTTCTTTGCAGCCCGCGGAACTCTAAGGTGTTTTCTCCAACACTATAGTTCGAATAGTCTTTTCTTCGACGTTCAGCCTATCTTAATATTCAAATCTCGCTTCCATACATCGCTACTGGGAGTACCATACCCTTTATTATACGGATCTTTGTTCATAAAGTTGTGTTTCTACTCATGAAAACATTGTCGAGATTGGCAATACGTTAGGGTATTTTAAAACTTAGCAAGAAATAGTTCATTTAAAAGTTTTGTCGCACCGACTCAGACATGTCTAACGGTGACAACGGGATAGGACAGGGTAAAGTATAGGAAGGAAGCGATCATAGCCTTCAGGTACAGTTCAAATATTGATCTAGTTTAAAAATGTGAAACTACAGAAAACCATTTTCTGGGCTGCCAACAGTGGGGTTTGAACCCATATTTCCCAAATGCAAACTCACAGCTACGAGACAAAAACAGCGCAGCCAATTTGCTGGTGATGCAGGATTTGTTATTATCATAAAAGCTAAATGTCTTAACAAGTTAACTTGTAGAAAGCTTAGTTCAAAACCAGCAAAACAGTGTACACTACAATGCAATTTCTTATTTCCTTTCTAGATTGCACGAATAATTTGCAAACTGAAAAACCCGCATGCGAGTGATTGGGAGCTGACTGTATATTAAACTTAGTAATAGAGCCCGAAAACATTACCTTTCTGAGGCCCAAATCACAAATGTTTTCAGTTCTGTATCTGGTGAATTTAATCGAAACCTATTGGCTTGTTAGGTTTCCCCTGGTGACAACACACACACACAAAAAGAGAAGGAAGTTTAAATTTATGTCAATCCCAATGACAAGAGTGATAGATGAGCATGTAGACAACAATAAAACTCATATCTGACCAGCTCGTAACCTGAATTACATAATAATATACACGTGCGTGCATGTAGTGGGCTGGGAACAGTAATCAGAACTCGCCACAAAATGTTTGTATTGATTCCCTCTGTAGCGGCTCGCACCAAGAATAATTAAACGGATTTTACTCAAATGTAAATTGGTGTAATATTGTGGAGTGCCCTGTGGAATCTGTGGTTCAGGGTGCCATTGTTAATTTAAAGAAACACGAGAGCATATTGGAGCCTGTTTTACGCTAAGTAGCTTAAGCTAGTTTTAAAATACCACTAATACGATTGTCTTGGAGGTATCAGAAAATATTACAAGAGCGGCTTTCAAGACATGGCCGGTATTTCGTACAAAGCAGACCATCAGTGGTAAGTCATGAAGTCGGCCGCAAAGCACGCGGTCGTCGTAGCGAAATCAGCGCACTACGGTCAACTATGTGAAGAAACATCTGAGAGAGCCAACTGCTTGACTAGTGCGCAGGACCGATCAAATCAAGATGTCGGACTTATCAAGAACATCAAGAACGACAAACAGCAAGATCTTCAAGATAAAAGTGCGATTCTAGATCATTGGAGTGAGTACTTTCCAAAAATCAATAATAATAATAATAATAATAATAATAATAATAATAATAATAATAATGGCTCTACGCCCCGCTAACTAAGTTCACGGTTTTCGGAGATACCGAGGTGCCGGAATTTAGTCCCGCAAGAGTTCTTTTACTTGCCAATAAATTTACCGACACGAGGATGACGTATTTGAGCACCTTCAAATACTGCCGGACTGAGCCAGGATTTAACCTGCCAATTTGGTGTCAGGAGGCCAGTGCCACAACTGTCTGAGCCACTCAGGTCGGCTGTTTCAAATATCTTCAATGAGTTTGCGCACCCAACTACACAGAGCATCGATCCAGTTCTTGGGCAGATACCATCCATTACTACAGCAATAGAAGGAACTACCATCCGAAAAACGAAGAATGGGAAGGCGACTGGACCCGAAGATACACCGGTCGATGTATTCTTCTTAATTGTGGCACCTCTATTCTCACGAACCTCTTCAATAGCATTGTGATTTCAAATGAGGTTCCCGTACTCTGGGTGAGCGGTATAACAGTGTCCAGCTGGAAGATGATTTAAATGAATGTTCCTATTATCGTCCGACTCTTCTATGCACACATACTTTCGCCATCAGCGCAAGAGTCCTTGAAGGCTCAGTCTTCTCACCGCTACTATTATTTCTTTGCATGGACGCAATAGCTGCCGGCCTGCAAACACTTCACCAATAATAATAATAATAATAATAATAATAATAATAATAATAATAATAATAATAATAATAATAATAATCGTATGGCCTCAGCTACCGTGTGCAGACATTTCAATTTGACGCCATCTGGCTGTCTGCTCGTCAATTTCGACGTTCCGTTTTACTCTAGGCCCACTAGACGGCAGATAGAGTAAACCGGATCTCTCTTAGGCGTCTATGGCTGAGACTCCACCCATATACGCTGGGTGATACCTTCCAGCGTGAGAAAATCGCATGGCATATCAGCAGCAGGAACAACAGTGGAAGGCTGTTCTTGAGACGAATGGGTCTCAATACTCGGAAGACAGTACATTCAAAGTGGACCGCGTACTAATGAAGACGTCAGCATTGGTGATAAACAACTAACGAAGCCCACGGAGTTCAAGTATCTTGACTCTGACAACTGCAATGGTGAAATCTTTCCCTATGTTCACAACCTGCATGAAATGACAAGACACTGGAGTACTTTGTGAAAGGATAAAGGCAAAAACCACTATTTTGTTATTTATCCTGTGACCCTCTATGGAACAGAGTGCTGGCCAGCAACAAAATCGAACAGGCACTTTATGTGCTGGAGATGCCGATGCTGTGTGGGGTTGGTACGATGAGATCACGTGTCAAATAAGACTGTCCGTCTGTGAATGGGCATGGCTCTGATCGTAGAAAAGATGGAGGAGGGATGGCTGAGTTGGTATGTGCAAGTTGTCCGAAGTGCTGTGGATTCAATCACTAACACGGCTTTGAGACTGAATCCTGTGGAAGACTGCTACGTAGAAACCCCAGGAAGTTCTGGTTAGGCAGAGTTTTGGATGACATGAAATAACGCATGCAACACCTGAAGACGCATATGACCGCAACAAATGGCGATGACATTGTAAATATGCGGACCCTGCGATTGTGCGGGAATATCACAAGGATGAAGAGAGAAGATTATGGTTTAATTGCACATCCTTATCCGAAGAATGCTTCTGGCCACAATCATACCTACTTCTGCTCCATTGGAGTAGGCAACTACAGCTATCATGGTGCTGTTCCCCTTTGTCATATTCGATTGCTGTTGGTTTTACGTCGCACCAACTCAGGCAGGTCTTATGGCGACGATGGGATAGGACAGGGATCGGACTGACAAGGGAGCGACCATGGCCCGAATGATGGTATATCCCCAGTATTTGTCTAGCGTGAAGATAGGAATCCATGGAAAACCATATTCAGGGTTATCAAAGGTTCGAATCCACTGTCTCTCGAATGCAAATTCACAGCTGCATGATCCGAGGTGCGCAGCCTACTGAATCGGTGCTATGTTCGAGTAGGCATCCAGAATTGCCAGCATCAGACGGTGCAATTGCAATCACACTTCTGCCATGTTCGATTAGCCAATCGAAGGTTCCAGCAACAGATGGTGCGAGCTCGTTTTCCCCCTAACCATGTCTAACGTCATTATGGTCTTATATCGGTACACTATGGTATGATCTGAAATCGATCGGTGCTATTCTATCTAGCCAGTAGAATCAAGATGTGTTGTAAAATTGTTCATTAATGACTACTATTATGGAACTTAAATATGAACATGTTGAGCCAGACTCCCTCTAGCACAATTGTCGACCGGATTAAGACCATTCTAAGCTATACTATTTGAAAATGAGATATATTGACAACATGTTTTACAGGTAAGTGTCGTCAGAAAAATTGATTTTTCGAGAAGATAAGGTATTACTGTAGTTTGTGATGCCAAGTTCTCTGCAATTATGTAGTTGAGAGATGACATCATACAAGGGAGAACTGGATGTAGAGATCAGGTACTAGTTGTACATCATTCTGGAGTAAAGGTGGTAAAATCTTGGATAACTTATTTTATTTATGTGAAAAACATGCTCCAGATATATCCTCTGACACAAGTAGTATAACTGTGCGAAAATTATAAATATGAAAGAACTAATAAAAAAAGATTTTCTGAAGGAATATCGTAGAGATTCTGAGGTATATTGTTGATATATTCCCTAAAATCAATTGAAGAACAGAATCATGTATATATTAACCGGATTGTGGTATTTTTAGCACAAACCTCATTCAACTGCAACAAGTATATAAATTTGATAACTTTTTCATTGTACTTAGGTCTATTAAGCTTTTAAAATCTGAACGTTATTTTGTTTTTTACGACTGTTACATTTTTGATACTATTTATTGTTAACTAACTTGCTGGTCGCCAAGAGACACGGAAGGCTAATTATATTCTGTAGCTCGAGCGTATTTTTCAACACATTTAGTATTTTTATAAATTTCGTACACCATGTAATTTCTTCCCTATTGGTAAAGTGGGGAAAATGAGTTCACGATGGGAAAAACAAGTTCCTTGGCTTCCCTCAGGGATCGGCCCTCGGACCACTTATTTACCATCCAAATTAATGACATATCCAAAACTTTTAAATTTTGCAAATTCCAGGCGGATGATGTGCAGATTAACTACCATTCAAAACCGAATGATACAGATACAGCAATTATTAGAATAAATTACGACCTACATCATCTTAGTGACAATGCAAATGAAAAGTTATTTAGTAATCTTATTGGTTTTACGTTCCAACAGCTTACCCGAATATAATTCCAAGTTATTATTATCGGTACTGAAACCGTACAGTGTCCTGTACAGCTCATTGGAATTATAGGTGCCTTTCGCGTCATTGGTAGTAGTATGGGCGATGGGGATCGAGCGGCGTCCGGCCAGAATGGAACCCGCGAAAGAGCGCCTGGAAAACAAAGGGAAGACTGAGCAGGAGCCAAGCCCCCGCGCAAAGACCCTCTCAACTTGCAGAGAGAGCTAGAAGAGGACGCGATGCTGGAGTAGTCAGATACGCCCCGAGGTGTGGCTTAGCTTCCCAGAGTTCCAGACTAACATAAGTAACTTCCGGTTTTTATGCACGTGTTACGGGTGCCAACGTCGGATTTTGGCGCGTAAAAATGGGATGATATTTTGATCCAGACATAGGAAAATTATGTGAGACACACCAATGAACAGAGCTGAATTTTCTGCGTTTCCCAGACTAAAAATATGTAATAATTTATTCAGCGGAAGAAATGAGGTCACCAGCTGTCCAGATTTAACATATTGCTAACACATGTGACGCGAGAGCGTCATCCACGCCAAGAGTCGCGCTCAAAGATGACTCCACCCCCCAAGGGACGCTAATGAATTAATCAAAGGCGGGAAGCAAATTGCATAAAAACTGCCGATCGTAGGTCCAGCACGCCTTGCTCAAATGAAAGAGGAGATAGAGGGCTACAAGATGCACTATTTAAATGTCTTCAATTCTTGGTATGAAAGGAGCTCTTGTCCTTAATGAACCGTGAACGTTTACGCTCCCAGGCTTCCGGCGGGGAAAATAATATAGGCCGGGCTGGCCATCGCAGAAGACAGTTCTTTGCGGGTCGTTGAGAAGGGACAGTGTGTCCCGTGGTGCTCCAGTTTTACAGTCCGAACCCATTGACCGCTTACTAAGAGTGTTATTGTGTCCGTCGCGGCCGTGAAGTACAAAGCCTTTGTGAAGTGTAAACGGGAGGCCAAACGAGCCCAGGTGAATTGTCTCTGTGCCGCGTGTCAAACTAGTTAATCCGCGAGCATAATTTACGAACGAGTAGCGGAAGTCGGCTGGGACAATGCCGGCTTAAATGAGTCAGTGATATTAATCAATTGGTATCACCCAAGGTGTTACTCTGAATCAGGGTGCTCGAGTCTCGTGAGCCACCCGATCCCTGCTGTGAACGCGCCCGCCGTGATTTGAAAGACCTGCTTATTCGTGGTGTAAACTCTGGAAATAGAGGCCGTGTGACGAGTGGTGAAGTGTTACCCATTTTGGATTACTGTAAGATTTCAGCTGTGAACGAGTTCCCCAGGATGTCGGACTTGTATGGACCAGGGATGAAGGACTGCACGCCTGCCTCCAGCCCCGGGGTCATGCAGCACTAAACTCCAGCATGGGTCTCCCGTGGAAGGAAAAACAACGGCCACCAAACAGATGAGTGATGTCCAAATCTAATTTCTTAAGCATGATAATGTAACCGGGGATAGGATTAGCTTTCTTTTGTAAATATCAAAATGTTGTAAGATAATGCATGTCCTAATATGGGAATTTTATTGATCTTTATAATATTAAAGTAAATTCAAGGGAGCTGAATTCCCGGATGACCCATTTTTTTCCTTAATGATTAGCTTATCGTGAGGGTTATTTTTAGTAATATGTAGAATGTCCTAGCAAATATGGGAACAAGGTTAGGAGAATATTTGAGTTCCCCTTAGGGGTGGCTGGAACAATAATGCTGGCGAGCAGGGAAAACCATGTCAAAATGTTGTTAGTTACTGTCCCATGTGGCTATCGTATATGCTGGGGAAACTCATAGGTCAGTCAGACAATGCATGCCTAGCTTACACATATAATCAGTGCATGTACAGCAAGAGAGAAGAAATCCCGGCCGGGAGAGGTATATGCTGTGTTATTTAGGTAGTTGTGAGGGACCATGTGCGAGTCTCCCTTGATTTTTGATTAATTGGCCAGAATTGTCTGGAGTGAATTTTTTTTATCTATAGCCGGGGTGAGACACAGAGGCAGGAGTCTCTAATCTTTGGTCAAAAGATTTAAATACATATATATTTCCTGTGCGAGGAGCGAGGAGTATGGGAAAGGTTGACTGAGGAGTCATGAGAGCCCTATGCCCAAGGAAAGAAGATACGCGATATGAGACGTAATGAGAGGGCCGAATGCCCGAGGAATTTACGATGAGATGAGTTAGAAGTGATCGTGCCCACAGTCGGCGTTCAGCGGTAATAATGAGAAGGGAGAGAATAAAAGTGTATTTCTTGGGGACTCAGCGGTAAGATATAAACAAATGAAATGGGCCACGGATATGTGCCCCGGCTGGCCATTGTAACTGAGAGGGGTCAAGAATCTGCCGTGGCTAATGAATGAGTGATGGATGTAGTAGCGAATGACCTTCCTTTCTTTTTTTTGTGAGTGTTTGCTCCTCGCCCTTCACGACAGAGCTGGTCCCGCTGTGCTATTATAGTTAAGGTTTGAGGCTATGGGCTTCCCCCGTAAATTACTGTTGTTTAAATGGTTCACCTAAAACACTGCCGTCAATGATATCACGGTGATGTAGAAGGTAATTAATAAATGAGTAGGGATCTCCCCCAAATATCCGGTAATATGAGACTGTAGCTAGTCTAGGGATTTTCAGGAATCCACAGTACCTCTCGGTCGGGAGTCGGCCAGTTCGACCGTGGATCAGGATGGCCCCCTTGAGCGAGCTGCCCCAAGCTTGCGCCTTGGGCCGGAGACAGTGATAACCATGCTGTTTCCTTCTAGGAATGGCTCTCCTTTATGCATGAAGTGTATATATATCTGTGTATGTTTAGTAATTAATGTGCATATATTTTTGAGTTCAAACAGAACCTTTGTACAACGTTGTGTGGTCTTGGTGATAGATGAGGAAGTCCGGGGTTTAGCTAAATGGTATGTGTGTTTGTCTGTGTATTATGCAAATGTTTCTTTTAATATGGTAATTATGTAGCGTAGGCCCCGGTTATTTTCGTGCTAAGAACAGGAAGTAATATGTGAGTAGGAACATCAGATCATCTCTCGGTGTGATCGACAGAATATAAAAATGTCATGAACGGTATGAACTAATGAGGAAAGATGAACGATAGCAATCGCAAAACCTCAATTACACCGTTATGCAGACGACGCCCATGGGCGATTCATATTTTAAAGTGATCATTATTTTCTTTTCCTCCCATATGCGGAGAGTTCATTGTATAGAGTTGTATCAATTTCGTTAATATGTCATATTTGAATAAATTAGTATTCGTAACCCCTATTTTATGATTGTCATTTGTAGCAGTGCTAAGCAGTATCCAGTAGGCATTTGAACCCAGATATCCTACTTTCATATTATATACATAAGGCTCCATCTGAAGTATTTGTTTTTTTCTCTCTCTTTCGAACGTACCACTCCCCAAGTGCTCATGCTGCCGGGCCAGCACAGAAAGTAGGAAGGGAAGCGGTTCGAAGCTCGTTAAGCAATTCGACCCGCTCTTCAATCCAGTCTCATACGTAAGTGTTTACCCCGTTACGTGGAGGCATTCTTATGCGTGGGTCATCCGTTCGAGGCCCGGAAGGGTGTAGTACCAGCAAAAACCTATACTCCCTCAAGCAATAGGACATCCCTCCAATAATTTTAAATAAAATCATATCCTATTCTAATTCAGTGACTAAGGAATTATTATGACGGACCTTAACTTGAACATTTAATTAAGTTCACAAATACTGGTGCATCTGTTAACGCCTCCTAATATTCATGTCCGCATTTAGTACTGAACTTATGCACTGGCCTTTTCGTATGTGGATCGACACATTATTCGACAATTGGTGGTCGCTGAGTGCCATGTGCTTCTGAGTGCGCTTGTAAGCAAGTAGAACATCAAGTTCATTGGGTGGGAGAAGTTTAATGAATACCTTGAAGAGACCCCTATATTCAGAAAAGGTCACTATGTGGTTGGGATTTCCAGTCATAGCGTCATCGGCCCGTACGTCATTCAAGATGATGAAGATGCGACCATCACTGTCAACGCTGAAATGTACCGGAAGCAGGTTCCATCCCAGACCTTTTGCGAGATCAATAATTTGGATTTCGAGTAGCAGGTCTTTCAATAGAATGGGTCTACTCCACATAGGGGCAGTAGTAATTTTGTCGTCACTCGAGGAACTATTCGAATAGGGTCGTGTCATGGGAATCTGACTTTCCCTATCCTACCAGAAGCCCAGACCTTACAGTGTGTGGCGCTCTTTCTTGGGGTATGATAAAGGAACTGCGTTTCACTCCGGCACCACATACTCTTGATGAACTGCATGTAAGTTAAACTCGAGTGCGTGATAACTGCTATAACTCCAGGTCAGACTATTGACATGGTTGCACAGATCATTGTCCGCATGGAGTACGTACTGAATAATAACGGAAGTCATATAGAGCATGCAGTTGAGTACGATTTGGCTTCTAGTTCCAGTTACTTTCAGTTTTCTTTTTTAAAACACCCTGTATGTTACACATGTACAATTTCTTTTAAGTAGCGTATGGAGTTGCTGAGCTAAAACAATTTTAATTTTACTACATTCAAACTAGCCTAATGTGTACCTCTTGCCTAAAGTAAAATGCATATTGCTACCCTTTTAAGATCTAACATCCTATTTGGTACAATACTGACTCATTTTTACCAAGTACTAAATATAGAGTAAAATAATTTCGGCTTTATTGGTTTAATTAGACTTAAGGGACAGTGGACATAGCATATGTGCGAATGTAAGTGACGATATATATATGCAGTAATTTTCGATTGTATGTACGTATATAAGTATGTATGTAATCATTTACCGTATTTACGCGAATACTCCCCGCATATAATGTTTTTAATTTGATGTACCAAATTTGGGGTTCGGGTTTTATTTGCGTCAATGTTCGCATTTTTTTTTCAAAATGAGCCTTCCTAAACTAAGGTTGCGGGGATCATTCGCGTAAATACGGTATTTATCCATGTCTGAATGAAAGTGACACTTCCTTGAGCAATCTGAATACATCTTTATGTGAAATGGAGGAGTGTCAGTAAGTTTAAGAAATGTGTGACAAAGTGAATAAGGAAGTGGGCCGTGAAAGAATTAAATTTCCTGGGGCCATGTTCATAAAGTTAACGAACAGCTAATATGAGATTCCTTCTTTTTTATTTAAAATAGATAGGCAAGAGAGGAGAGGTTTTGAAAGGCGTCCGTAATGGAATTAAACGCGCTGAAAAGTGATGCCCTTTATGCGAGCGTTCATGTAACTTAAAATGTATGAGTCTGGGATGAGATGACAGAGACGGTAGATTATACGGCGAAGTCGCAAGACAGTGGAGTAAAAATGGAACAATAATGAAAGGATGCTAGATGCTGTTTTACTTTTCCTTGAAGAATATAAAACTGTCGCGCAGTAGATGTCAATTAACAAGAGGAAATGACAACTCTACATTATTCAAGCCACTATTTTATTACCAGTTTTAAATATATCAGTCTTGATAATGTAATGCTGTTTGCCGATGTCGAGCAGCGGACTAGGAGTAATTATAGCGACTGTGGAAAGGGAGAGAAGAGGAGAGCGGGGAGTTATTCACCCACCAGGGACGCCAGTGTAGACAGCCTGGCTGCTTCATATTTATGAGTCGACCTGCTAGCCAATGTTTGCAGGATGAGTAGTGCGCCATGGAGAATTCTCCACGGAATTTCCCGTGGTTAATGCATTTAAGAGGGGAATTATGTCTCTTGGTGTGAGCAACGGCAAGGGACTGCGAGGCTGAGCAGAGTAAGGATGTGGAAGGAGATAGCTTGAAAACCCCATGTAGAAGGAAAACTAACATCATGTCGCATGAAGAAATAAGTATAGAGAAACGATAAAAGCTCAAAGATAAGCCCCTGCTTTGTAGAATATTTATGGTTGAGTTTGTTAACAAACATTCATTGATTGTCCGACTAGTAATAAATGTCGTTCGAAAGCCAAGCGTAGAAATGTGTTTGGTAGTTCACCTCATCATGTATGCTCTTTGACGAGTTAGATATTCCAATGCGTTAGCAGCAGTTGCCGGCCCCGTGGTGTAGGGGTAGCGTGCCTACCTATTACCCGGAGGCCCCGGGATCGATTCTCGGCCAGGTCAGGGATTTTTACTCAGCCTAAGTGATTAGTATTGAGGAGCTATCGGACGGTGAGATAGCGGCCTCGGTCTCGAAAGCCAAGAATAACGGCCGAGAGGATTCGTCGTGCTGACCACATGACACCTCGTAATCTGCAGGCCTTCTGGCTGAGCAGCAGTCGCTTGGTAGGCCAAGGCCCTTCAAGGGCTGTAGTGCCATGGGGTTTGGGTTTCTTAGGAGTAGTAGTAGTAGTAGTAATAAAATTAGTAATTTTTGCTCCTGTAGCTGTTGTAAATGGCTTTGGGCACAGCATTTGACAACATTTTCTACCTAGTACACGAAGTGCGTCTGCTGTCCTACAGGACTACGATGTCTATACTTCTGTGTGTGTATGCTTTTTAGTCCTAAGTCCGAAGGCTGACCAAATTCTTAACATATCCACCATCAGCTGGCGTAGGTAGTGTGTAGGCGTCATTGAAGAGGCGTACTAGAGAAATGAGTGAGGTAGTCTGTTGCTTTTCTCATCGAGCCAGAAGGTGTTGTTAAATATAAGCTTAAACGAATACATTAATTCACCATATGAGCAATGCTTTCACACCATTCATCACAGAGATTCGCTGCATGAGGAACGACATTATCAGCATTGTTCATGCCATGGTGACTTTCATACTATCAGAACCAAGGGTGAAACCGAGTTTAAAAAATTTAAATAACAAACTTGTTCTTTTCCATACCAGAAAAGGCAGTCCAATGTGTAAACTGGACCTGGAAGATTAAAAAAAATCACTTCTCTTATCAGTTGTCCTCATGAAGAACTTGCTATACATCCTCAAACCAATCTTAAGGTGTTGGTAAAATTGGGAGTCCGACCTGAACCTAGGCTATTACTTAGTAATTTTGTCAAGTCAGCTCACTTTTCCGATCACCATAGCGAACGGCCACTTCGCCACCATAGCGACTTTCCAATGTGAGTTGAAAATTTACCTCACAGAAAGTCCTGGAAAGGGGCAGCCTAGCTCTCCTTTACAAATGTTTAAACATATTCCCGAAAACACGTCTGAGTTTTTCTTTAGGAACACTTCCATTTGTAGTGTTCATACTGTGTTCTATTTCTTCCAACATATTAATAAAACTAGAGAGTTCAAACGTCATGATGTTCCCGGCGCAATACAACAGTAATAAATTGAAGAACTTCAATATCGGTAACGAGAGATTAAAATCTCTGGAATAGCTACAAAGGTCAGTTATAAAAGCTAATAGCACTCGCATGGTAACTCGATATAATTATGGAACATGTATGACTGTTCTTTTATACGCTGCAGATGACAGTACGCTACCGAATTTTTTAAAATGCTATTTATTCGGAGCGTCGATCTAAGAAGATCTTTTGCCCCTACTTCGCACCATATGTTATGAACCTGCGTGTATTTCGAAATTGCGGAAGTGTAAAGTGTTCGCTATGGTGAGGAAAGGAATATTGAGGACGACACAAACACCCAGTCCCCAGGCCAGGGATATTAATCATGTGCAATTACAAACCCCTGATCCGGCCGAGAATCGAACCTGGGGCCGCCGGGTGACAGGCGACTGCTAAGTAAGTAAATCCGTGCCCTCGTCCTGAGGTGGTGCAGTTCTTTTTAGGCACACCCGTAATGGAGGTGAGCTGCATGGACCATTTCAACCACATATCAGCATTACTACGATTCTGAAATTTCTGACAGTACCGAGAATCGAACCCGGACCCCCGAGGACGGCAGCTAATAACACTAACCGTTACAGTACGGAGGCGGACAGGCGACTGATGATCAGCTCGAAGGCCTGTAGATTACGAGGTAACAGCTGAGGCGTGTTCCACGATGAATCCTCTCGCCGTTATTCTTGGCTTTCTTGTCTTCCGTGTCTTCCTTTACTGGGATCGCTATCTCATCGTAAGCCTTCGAAATGTTAGCGCAACATTAAGCCACTAGTAAAACTAAAAGTAGTGGCCCGGCTACCCTACGGAATCCCGCCGAGCATGGGGAAGCTTTGGATAAGACGTTTCCGAGAATCGGAAGACGCAAGCCGATGTGCTGGCTCGGATTTGTGGCGAGTCTCGAGTCGGAAAAAGCACGATTGATTGACCGCTGCGGCCCATTCGACCCCGTTAATGTACGCCGTGCACCTACACCACTTCCAGGCAGCTCGAGGACGGCCTTGAGACGCCTGAATGAGGCAAGGTTACACTCCCGACGAGTGGCTAGGAAACAAAAGTTCTCTGATTAGCAGAGGGTGTATCGCCTTGCGTTTGCCGAACTACGTGATGGATCGAATATCATATTCTCCGACGAGAACACGCCATGTGAACGATGGGCTGGTACACGTGTTTCTTCCTTTCGGCATCCAACACTATCCAGTACACGTGACCGAGATATCGGCGCTCTACCCGTGCATCTGTCGCCTGTTATGGTTGGACGAGTTCTCGCGGGATAGGAATGTTGCACAGAATCGCGAAATACCTCATCGCCGGGATATGTTATATAAATGGAATATTACGGTATCTTCCGTGCGTATGCTTCACCTCGCCGGTGTTATACCTGTCTTCCGATCTACTAGCCCCGATTAGTTCAGAAATGGTTCTCAAGGTAAGGCCAGGTCGAGTTTATCGGGTAGTCTATTTGTAGGGCAGACATGAATCCCATCGAGAACGTGTGGGCCGCGCCAAACACGAATATAATGCAAATGTGGCCACTGGACGGGTATATTATGTCCCAGGCTGAGAGACGTAACAAACCATGTCCTATGGCCAAATAAGGACAAAGAAATAGAATGTAACTTGGAAAGACCATTTTGCATGTTCTATCTTCACCACCTGTACGTATTGCGGGCAACCATACCTTCTAGGCTATGCTCACTTTTTGTGTCGGCAAGTATACATGGTTCCTTGAGCTACTTGTGATCGAATCTCGTGTGCCATTTATACTCGTTATAGGGTTCATATTTGAATGTGTTATCTGTTCGAAACCGTAAGTAAACTTGTTTATAATTATTGTATTATTACAGTAGTATATGTAACTCTGAGATGGACAAATTTGTTGTGTGTGTTACATTTTACTGCAAGTAAATTAAAAATAAGATTACCTGACAAGTTGAGTAGTCTGTAGTCTTCTGTTACGAAACCGCTCGTGATACAGGCGTTGCAACTCGAATGCGGTATGTTTTGTTTCTCCATCAATTAGCAATATAATCAACTTATTCATCTTTGGGATACATCGTGAGTGAATGAATAAGTGCTCTAATGCGACTTGCTAGGTGTGGATGAACGATGAGTCCCCAATACGATGGGTCATGATCTGTCAAAATGTGTCCGATTTGTCTCAAGAAAATGCATAAAGTTTGATTCGAACTATTACATTGTCGATACTCTGATACTACCAGGCAACCGGTACATTACAGACTCAGCAACAAAGACCACGTTCTGTACATTATACTTGCTAGAAGTGTACTATAAACTTCGACCCTTCCACCTAGAAAGTTAATGTACGTGCTACAGTTTTAATCATGGTTTACGACGTTCATTTAACTTTATACCGTTACAGATCACATGGCATAACATATTAATTCAATCGTAAAACTGGTACATGTATTATTTCAGGGAACAATAAAATCGCATGTTTGTGCAATGTTCCGTAGGATTGGGCGGAGAAATTGTGTATAGTCGAATTTCCTCTGCTAGTTCCATGGCTCATTTACATTGCTGACACACAGGCTGGATGCACATTGCACAGCAATATCGACTTTAAGGAATCATTTAATGCTAGTCGGGTTTCATAAAACTTAATAATAAGGGCTGGGACTTTCTGTATATGGACTGAATTTATATTGCCAATTATAATTTAAACAGGAACATTTACATTTAACATTTTACTCCTCTTTCGTATGATGAATGATACTTTAGAATATGTGACAGTTTTAGCTTCTGATTTAGTAGTAGTAGTGAATTTTTATTAGTCTTAGCGTCCCAATAACTACTTTTACGGTTTTCCGAAACATCAATGTGCCAAAGTTCTGTCCTGCAGGTGTACTTCACATGTTAGTAAATCTACCTACCTGGCGAGTTGGCCGTGCGGTTAGGGGCGCGTAGCTGTGAGCTTGCATCCGGGGGATAGTGGATTTGAACCTCACTGTTGGCAGCCCTGAAGATGGTATAATTAAGGCCACGGTCGCTTCCTTCCCACTCCTAGCTCTTTCCAGTTCAATGCATTAGTCTCCAGAAGACCAATCTGTGTCGGTGCGACGTAAAGCAAATTGTAAAAAATAAAAAAATGAAATCTACCGACTCGACCAGACTGAGTCGGTATCGAATCTCTCAACTTGGGCTGCGAAGGCAGTGCTCTTTGGAGATACAGTAATTGAAAACACGCGATTCCCTTGCATATTATGTTTACGCCATTTTATTTCTATTTTTTGTGTTATTCAATTGTACTGCAATTGTATTTTCGATTGTATTAATAAATATCCATCGTAAGATGTGTAAAAGACATAAATACACGCATATAAATGTGTGATGCTGTTATAAAGTGATTACAATTCTGAAATGTCAATAATAGAGTAACTGAAAGTCATGGGGGGAGAAGAGTGGTGGTGATCGTCTGTTTTATAGAGAGGAATTAACGGTTTATCACAACAATCTGTATTTGAAGGCAGGGCATGTTTTACTCAGCGTTCAGTAGTAGATAACAAGGTGGAGGGACTCCTGGGAATCGGAACCGACATTACTCGTTTGAGAATTCATTCCTGAAGTCTTGCAGCTGGAAACCTATCTAATATGCATGCACTCAGCTTTCAATTAGAGAGCGGGGCTCCGTCGTACGGACAGACGCGGGGGAAAGATAAAAAATAAAAGTGTCATCTTTAACATTTCATGGGTCCACTCAATGACGAGGAACTTCTCCGGTCTCGCTTTGCACCACTGGGAAATATATATATTATTGTACATAGTGTTCAAATGAATAGACAATATATAACGATATCCTTGTACATCAGCTGAAACACATTGGGCTTGATCATAAAGAAGCTGTATTGGAATCAGCCCAAAATTGGAGACGACGCTACCGAGGAGATAAAGAATAAACGTTGTGAAATAAGGTTGTGTCCTCTCTACAATCGTTTAATCTTATACTCTGAAGCTATTTTTTTTATATTAATTTACGATTTTCCTTACGTCGCACCGACACGGATAGGTTTTATGGCGACGATGGGATACAAAAGGGCTAGGAGTGGGATGGAAGTGGCCGTGTGCTTAATTAAGGTACAGCCCCAGCATTTGCCTGGGGTGAAAAGGGGAAATCACGGAAATTCATATTCAGGGCTGCCGACAGTGGGGCTCGAATCTCCTATCTCCTGGATGCAAGCTCACAGCTGCGCTCCCCTAACTGCACGGCCAACTTACACGGTACTGTTTTTAAAATTGCTTTGGATTAAGTTGAGATAGGAATGAAGATCGTCGGAAATATAATAAATGCCAGGCTCAGTGACTCAGACTGTTAAGGAGGTGGCTTTCTGAGCCGAAATTGGCAGGTTCGATCCTAGTTCAGTCCGGTGGCATTTGAAGGTACTCAAATACGTCAGCCCCGTGTCGGTAGATTTACCGCACGTCAAAGAACTCCCGCGGGGCAAAATTCCGGCACCTCGCAGTCTCCGAAAACCGTGAAAGTAGTTAGTGGGACGTAAAACTAATGAAATTATTATTATTATTATTATTATTAAAGCGAATAAACACCATCCTCTATGCAGATTACGTTATGATACTAGCCGACTATTTAGGAAAACTTCCTTTTGAACAGTATCAGCGGTGTAAGCAAGGAGTTTGGCCTTAAAAAACTTTCAGAAAACGAAATACATGGTAATCAGCAAGTAGAAAATCACCTACGCTGTTATAAGCCTACACGCAACCACCATCGAAAGGATGTCACCTTTCAGGTATCTAAGGTGCTAGCTAATGCAAGAATGAGATCAAAACCAGAATCGACATCAAACTTGTTTTTCTAAAATTAAATAAATTCCTGTAATAGTTTTTTTTAGTCGGACTGTTGAGACTGTTGTACCACAAAGATAGATTTATTTTATTTTTTATAGGAAAAAATTGAAATATACAATGTAAATACTAAGAAATAATGATTGCGTGCCCTGTCTAAAACGGAGGCCACTTGTGCCGGAGTTTACTTGTGGTAGGTGGGCAATTACCATCCGTTGCTCCCCTTCCTTCCTTAGCCAACAGCACGTGGATTACCCACCCAAGTGATGACCACGCCCAATATTGGTTTGGAGATCTCAGGGGACCTGGTCACTACCAAAATCATCACGAAAAAATAAACTAGAAGACAATGTTTATACATTTCAGTTTTGATGGTCCTTCTTGTTAGGTGTTTTTCTCTAATCTTGGTGTAGAACAATCTCCAACTGCAGAGCATTTCAATGTATCTGATGGACGAACAACAAAATTGAAAACAAAATATCAGAACCAATCAAAATGTATCCAGCCAATTCAGTCATCCTAATACGTGTGAAATACTTTTTTCGCTAGTGGCTTTGCGTCGCACCAACACAGATAGATCTTATGGCAACGATGGGATAGAAAAGGCCTAGGAGTTGGAAGGAAGCAGCCGTGGTCTTAATTAAAGTACAGCCCCAGCATTTGCCTGGTGTGAAAATGGGAAACTACGGAAAACCAAATTCAGGGCTGCGGACAGTGGGATTCGAACCCACTACCTACCGGATGCAAGCTCACAGCCGCGCGCCCCTAACCGCACGGCCATTTCTCCCGGTACGTGTGAAATAGCAGGACGGCATATTCGGGCCAAGCTCCACATTTCATTAATTTTGTTTTTGCTCTCTTTTCATAAACCAGGGGGGATCTAATCTGAAAGAGGAGAGCGTATGGTAGGCGAGTTCATCAAGTAAAGCGCAGTCCCTTGGTCTCCCAATGGTCTGATTCTCTCAGTTTATGGGAGACGATGGGGGTTAACAAGCCCAAAGAGAAAGAGCTGGCTCTCAGGGAAATGAATAAATGAGATTAAAGACCAAGAGCTAAGAGCAAGTTAAGGAATGTTGGAGGCGCGAAGACGTGCTTCATCACCACCTCGTGCCTTGCCAGAGGTACCATAAACTAATCCAAATTAAAGGGAGGATACATTACACTGTCTCGCACTCCCTCTACAAGATGAACGCTTATTAAAAGCAGACACTCATAAAATGTTTAAAATGCCTGAGCAAATTTCAACATTAAAGGGAGGACAATATTTTAAAGATTTATACTCATAATATGGTTTCATGACTAAATTTCCTTGACAACATTTTAAAGATTGCAGAGTTAAGGGCCCAGAAATAACGGTACGTTATTTATATCTGCTACTTTGAAGGTGCTTAAGACTGCTTAATTTTGCATAAATGAATAACTTCACAGATAAGATACTTCAAAATAGTTCCGTCAAGTGTTTAACAGCATCCTTGATTTCCTTTTTCGGTGATTCCTCTATAATTTTCATAGCAGCGACTTCACTGGCATTCCTCAGTGCTCTCGTATTTGCATAATTTTTGCGCATATATATAAAATAAGAGTTTTGTCTGTACATTACTCAGAATTAAAAAAATAATGGCATTTCTGTATCGGTCGTGTTCAAAGTAACAAGGAAATGCACTTTTTAACTTTCCGCAATTTCTGTCTGTCTGTATGTATGCGCATCACGAGAAAATGGCTGAAGAGAATTTGATGAAAATTTGTATTAATATCAGGGAATAAGGAACTACAGTCTACTCTATAAATATTATTATAAGATGCCCTAATATCACAGAGTCGGAAGAAAACTAGATGTGAAGGCCTACAATACAGAAAGCTCATAAAATTGATCAACAAAAATTACATGGACCATTGTTTGTTGTGATGTGCTTTGTGTCTTCTGCTGCCACTCTTCTTTCTGCGATAGATAGAGTTACTGCTGCATACCGAGTATAATAGCCTGCCTGAATATTGGCGGAAAGTAGCTGGGGAGTTAAATCTCTAATTTTTTTACAAGTTGTTTTACGTCGCACAGACACAGATAGGTCTTATGGCGACGAAGGGACAGGAAAAAGGACATTGGGTAGGAAGCGGCCGTGGCCTTAAGGTACAGCCCCAGCATTTGCCTGGCGTGAAAATGGGAAACCACGGAAAACCATCTTCAGGGATGCTATCAGTGGAGCTCGAACCCACTATCTCCCTAATACTGGATACAGGTCGCATTTAAGCGACTGCAGCTATCGAGGTCGGTCTCTGTCTTCTTTAGCATGCCATTCCTCTGGTTCATACATTTTCTGATACTACTGGTACGTAACATACTGGTTCATCATAGCATTCCAGCTATTCAATCCTTACTCTGAGGCGCTGGTTGGAATGAGCAATGTGCACATTTAACGGATTAATAGCAGAGGAGTGTTCGCGGCTGTCTGTGGCCTGGTCATTCCAACACTGGAACTTTGGACTGTTAGATCGGCACCGTAGGCTACTACTGTTCGTTAAAAGTGAGAACATGTGCGGTTTTTCATTTGCTCGAGTGTTTTATATGATAACATTGCTTTTAATCGCTACATTCCTACTAACGTCATTGTAATGGCGTATGTTGAGTTCAGTTGGGAAAACCGCTAAGACAATGTTTCTGAGAATTTCGTAGCGAAGCACGGGTACATCAGCTACTATTCAATACTTTCGAAGTTGAAAATGACCGACACTTGCGTACCTATCACGGAATCATGTATACGACACCTAATCGTAAACCAGAAATTCTTCATCTCACTCTCACTACATGTTTTCGCGAACAGTCTCTGACGAAAAATTTGTGCAATCAGACCAGGAGTTGGATGTTCACATTTCGCCGAATGTTTCAAATGTTGATCGCCGGGCTGAGTGGATTATTATTATGATTATTATTATTATATAATAGTGCTATTTTGCTTTACGTCCCACTTACTACTTTTACGGCTTTCGGACACGCTGAAGTGCTGGAATTTTGTCCCGCAGGAGTTCTTTTACGTGCCAGTAAATTTACCGATACGAGGCTGATGCGTTTGAGAACAAGTCCTATATCACGGAACTGAGCCAGGATCGAACATGCCAGGCTGGGATCAAAAGGCCAGAATCTGAGCCACTCAGTCCGGCTACTTTATAGTCTGTGGCAAATGTGAAGCGTTTTGACTTCAAGAAGCTGCTCAGAATTGTCCACCCAGGCTGCTGCTACAATGTCGCTTTATTCTACCTACTCAATGGGAGATTTTACTGCGTTAAATATTACTTGCTCCAGATCGATGTTTACTTCATTAAAATGATCGCAACAGGGAACACCTTGCCAACACACACTATAGTCTACTATATAACAGTGTGTTCTACTGGTATAGTCTATGAGTGTATGTGTGGCCACTCTGTTTCAAGTTAAGATTCACTCAGATCTTAGATCAATAAGATTTAATCAACCCTCTGTTCGTTGACTCGGTGTATAATGAAGGATTGGAATACGTACGCAAAGTCTGCAAGGATTATTTGACATACTGAACAAGCGAATATTCAGTAGAGTTATCCAAGCTCTACACGACAACCGCAGTGAGCTTCTGAGATCTAAATTGCGGAGCCAACGTTCCTACGCTCTCGAGTCAAATACACGGAGCTTGCTTGGGTTTACGTTTCCGGCGTTCCTTGTGCGAGTGTTAAGCGCAGGTATTGTCTGCAGTCTGCAAGTAATTCCTCTATTTTCATTTCCTAATTCTCCAACTGAAATAAGGGAACGCCCGTGTAGAAAGGAGGAGTCGATGTGCACCAATAATAAGTCTCGAAGACGAGATAAAAGACAACAGCCTGTTTTTTTACCCCTTTCTTTCAACTTTCTTCTTCTTCTTCTTCTTCTTCTTCTAGCATTTTTTCTCTCATTTTAGTGATCTCGATGAAAATCTTAAATCATACTAGGAAATTCCAATTTATGATGAAAAGAGTTTCCGTTGGCTTTGTTATGAGGCAGGGCAACGGAGGAGTGGGTGGGGAAGGACACTGGTGAGTGTAACTCGCTGCTGTTGCAAGAAAAGAATGTCCTCTTAAATCTTGCTCCCTATTCTTTGGTGGTCTGTTTCTTACTTCACAAGTATCCTGAGGCGATCAATGTTTTATTGCTAGTACCAAAGCTTTAATATTAACATAATTTATCATCGTAACTGTTATACTATACATTTCTTAGAGAAAAGTAGTTTAGTCCGGCATGGATGGCCGAGTGGGTAGCAAGCTAGGACGGTAAATTTTTTATCAGCACGCAAATGTCAATCCGAAAAACCCCCAAACTCTATTCAGTACACAGCATATAGAATTTTCGGTTATTCCACTACGAGAATTAATACGTTGTGCGACGTAGTAAGGTGAACGGATTACTCCAAATAAAGCTCAAGGCTCTCCGGTGACATCACATTAATATATATGTTGTACTATTTGTTTTATGTCGCTGGGAAGGACTGGGAAGGACTGGGAAGGAAGCTATCGTGGTCTTAAGGTACAGCCCCAATATTTGTGTGGCGTGGAAATGGGAAATCATGGAGAACAGTCTTCAGGGCTGCCGACAGTGAGGCTCGAACCACGTCACATTAAGCTCGTGATTGCAAGTTCATTAATTCATTGATTTTTTGCTAGTTGTTTTACGTTGCACCGACACAGATAGGTCTTACGGCGACGATGGGACAGGAAAGGGCTAGGAGTGGGAAGGAAGCGGCCGTGGCCTTTATTAAGGTACAGCCCCAGCATTTGCCTGGTGTGAAAATGGGAAACCACGGAAAACCATTTTCAGGGCTGCCGACAGTGGGGTTAGAACCTACTATCTCCCGAATACTGGATACTGGCCGCACTTAAGCGACTGCAGCTATCGAGCTCGGTAAATTCATTGATTTAAACATATTATTATTATTATTATTATTATTATTATTATTATTATTATTATTATTATTATTATTATTATTAGGGTATGGATGACTACCCCTTAGTCCCGTTTTTGATAAGGGGTTGGGGGTGAGATCAGATTAAATTATACGGCATGTTTTTATGACCGGCGTCCTTCCTGATGCCAACCTCAGTAGAGGAGGTAATGAGGATAATAAATGAAATTGTTTAAGAAGGTGGAAGGAATCCACTGTGGTCTATGGGTAAGAACTGTCTTGGCGTTTGTCTGGAAATGGAAGTGGGAAACCACAGAAAACTATTTTCCGGACAGCCGACGGTGGGGTTCGAACCTACTCATCTCCCGAATGCAGAGCGTGGTTCTGTAGTCATAGCGAGTTAATATGCGCTGCCACTCCGCTCTGATATTATTCAATATTATTAATCAGTATCATTATTATAGCAAGCAAGCCTGCAATTTTACGCGGCTATTGATATTGTTATCATATCCATGGGGCCTCCCGTTTTATGTGGAAGCATTGAAAACATTCCTCCTCATAAGGCTGCTGTCAGGAAGGGCATCTGTTTATAAAAATGGGCCAAACGCACATCGAGTGCCAGCCCTAAGGAATTGGGGAAAAAGCCAGGAAGAAGATGGTTATAAAATTGTTAATGAAGATCATGTTTATGAATTAGAGTTTTATGAACAGGTAGGAAGATCATCTATCAGCACTGTGGCGCATAGAATCAACACCTTGCCATTTTCGTCGTGCAATTCAGACCTACGCAAAAACTTGGCGAAAAGTACATACGAACTCTCAAACAATTCGTATAATTGTTATTACCATTATTATTGTGTAACTACTAATTTTATTATAGTAGAGTTGTACACTTCCTGACATAAATAGAGAACACATTCTTGTCCGGCAGTATGGCGCCAGACCATACACCTCGTCCCGTGATATGGTGGTTTGTAATACTTTAATATATACAGTTCAAAAAATTAGGGGAACATGTTTTTGAAGGTATATCATGCTCCACAAAATACCACACACCCAGATATATTACCAGATAAACCTTTATTCTTTACCGTTGAAATATACAAAAGAACATCGATGGATTCGCGTTCATTTTCAGAACACAAACGGAAACGTCCAAATAGGGGCGACAAAAGTTATAAAGTCCTCCAGGGTGGATTTTTATCAAGTTGGAGAGCTTCTGTATGGTGTATGTCCTCCACGAGCATTTATCACAGCTTGGAACCTACGTGGCATGCTCCGTATGAGTCGACGAAAGTCACGTTGCGGTATCAGGTCCCGTTCTTCAATGAGAGCCTGTTCGAGATCTTGGAGAGTCTGTGGTGGAACAGGACGCCCGTGAACACTTCTGTCAAGCCTATCTCACACACGCTCGGTGGGATTAAGGTCGGGACTCACTGCTGGCCATTCCATCTCTTGAATGTCCAGTTCTCGCAAGACAGCTCTGGTGACGCGTGTTGCATAAGCCCTGGCATTGTCGTGCATCAGTACGAATTTAGGGCCAACACCGTATGCAACAACCAACACATGCTGTAGCAGTATCTGCTCGATGTATCCCGCAGCGATAAGAATACCACGGACGACAAGATCCGTACGGGCATCAATACTGCCACCGTACACCATCACGGAATCTTGTCCGAATCGGTCGCCTTCCTGGACAACATTTGGCATGTACTGCTCACCACGGCGTCTCCATACACGTTGACGTCCATCACGCTGTGTCAGGGGAAATCTGAACTCGTCTGTGAACACAGGTCTCCATTGGCGAAGTTGCCAGTTGACGTGGTTACGGGAAAACAGTCGATGTTGATGCGTTAAACAGGGCACTCGAACAGGACGTCTGGGTCGTAAGGACACTTCTCTTCACCTGTTCCTTACTGTCCGGCCAGACACCGAGACTCCAGTCACCCTCCTGAGGTCTTGTTGCAGTTCTCTGGCAGTTACCGAAAGACGCCACAACGCACAGATGGTCAGATATCGGTCATCCTGTGAGGTTGTCATGCGTCCATGACCTTTTCCAATCCTCCTTGTGACCTGGCTTGTCTCACTGTAGCGATTCCACAAGCGTTGAACAACTGACGGAGAGACATTGAGATCCACAGCAACACAATGAAAAGTCCATCCTGGATAAAAGTGACGACCCTTGCGACTTGAACCTCGTTAAGATGTCTCATGGGATGTGCAGGTTTACGTACAACGTGCTCAAATGACCGCAGTAGTCTGTGTACCTCACAACGACACACGGACGCATCGCTATTCACTTTGTTTTGAGGGGTCACCTGACAGTTTAGTTTAATGCATGGCTACGCCTAAAGATGGAATATAACTTCGAATTGACATACCCTGAGTAGCTAAGGTATCAAGGTAGGCTGTACGACCATTGGAATCCCATCCACCAAATTAACGTTCACATACCAGACGTTACAAAACATGTTCTCCTATTTTTTTTTGAACTGTGTATAAAAGGGCAGTCAAATGGAAACCGTTAATTCAATTATCCCACTGAGAGACGAGATGATCAGTTGCTGTTTTGTAGAAAGACGTAAGTCACTGACGGATCCACAACCGCACCCACTCCTCGCCGGAATGGACCCGACGTCCACGAATGTCTTCCTTCAGGTCTTAAAAATGTGAAAATCACACGGTGAAAGATTCGGACTTGGTTGTAAAATAGGTCGTGATGGGGTTAAAGATACAGAATAAGTTCTGAACTTACATGATGTTGTTCCCGTATTTGTAATTGCTGCTACTGTTGAGTCGCTTGTTGCTGTAGGTGTGAGGAAACATTCATTGAAAGCTGGTTTGTGTTGACTATGTTTGGCCTTCACGAGACGTAAAATTCTGAGAGGAAATGTTGAATGAGTAGTTTTCTTTTGCTGCCTTCTTTGGGATACAGTAGCTGCTTTAAGTGAGGTAGATATAATGGTGGTGAAGCGGTGAATGACATTGTCAATATCTTCCCTAGTTTTAGGGGCATATTTGGTCGAAGATAGGGAGTCCAGCTGTTGTTGATAAATGTCCCATTTAATATAACCATTGGTGAATGAGCGAGGTTGTTGAACCAAAGTTTCAACAGAAAATAATGTAATTAGAGGCAGTGATTCGAGTCCATTTCTGCCATTGGTGTTATGTAAAGCGGGAATGCCAATATTTTGATTAGGGCTATGTCCAGAATATCTGGCTGTTGATTTAAGTTGGATGGGTATTGAGTCTGTTCTTCCGGAGCAGCGACGTAGATGGCATTAAGTTCAGCTGCTGCCAACTGCTGCCTACTATTAGGAGTTGTTACACGACAGCCCCAAATCACCTTCTTGCTGTTAGGAGCGCCCATTAGTATGGCTGGTAACTGGTCTTGAAACATGGTCTTCTACATGGAGTCGAGTTGATGGAGGTTTGTAGGCTGCTATGTCTGCTAAGAGAGGTCCATTGTTTAACTCAATTTTAACAGCACAAGCTTCTATAGTGGTTAGCTTTGGTAGGAATATTGGATTGTTTATAAGTTTTTTCTTTGTGACTTCTTCCACTCCACCATGGGAAACAGGAGCTGGGCGATCAGTTCTGTAGACCTAACCAGGTACTGTAAAACGCTCATGTTCAACAAGGTGTGTTTCAGAAATGCAAGCTACATCTATATTATGTCGAGACGTGAAGGAGGCACGTTTAACCTTCAAACCGTTAGCATTCCAGTTCAGAAATGTGAGATGGGAAAACATAGGGTTGGAGCTAACAATCATTATTAAGGAGTTCTGACAGTAATTTCATGAAAAATATTTTAATTTGGGGGATGGATGGCATACGAAATGCTATAACCTGTTGGACAAAGCTGGAAGACGATTCAGGTTGAGAAGAATTATGCGGTTGATTCTGAGCTGGATATACTGGGGTTTGCGGAGAAGGTTAGGAAATAGTGCGTTTCCATGCTAATGGTTTAGGGGTTTGAACTAGCGATGGTCGAGATGGTAGTGGAGGAATGTTTGTAGCATTATTAGCTGGTGGTGGAGGGGCGATAAGGTTGGGGTGCTGGTGAACCTCGGTGTTGAAAGAGAAGTACTTTCATGTCTGATCTTGTTCTTTATTTTTAGATAGTGTGGACAGCCTTTGCAATTTGCAGCATGTTCTTAGCCGCAGTTGACACATGTTGGAGGTACTTGCCTTGGTTTACTGCATGCTGAATAGTGATGATTATTAGGAAACTTGATGCAGGATGGACTTAGCCTACGGACGTTTTTAGTGTGCTCGAACCTTTGACATCGGGTACACTGTGAGAGATCTTGTGGTTTGCGACGAAGTTAGACCGAAATGATGGCACCTTAAATGTGTGTTAAATCAAATATTCTTTTTTGCGTCGTCCGTGTTGCCCAATTCAACGGCGCAGAAGGGCCATGGGCTGCTTGTCTTTGAAAATAAGGCGAGTATCTTTATGTACTTAAAGTTTTTTGGTTGTAGGGTCCTGGAAGGTATGAAATCGAAGTTCTGATGCTTCTCGAAATTTGGTTACCGAAAGATAATAACTGATAGTGGAAGTATTTATTTTGAGAACTTTTCCGCGCTGTTGTGTAGTGCAATCACTGCTTGTTACAGTATTCAAGTATCTAATAATTTGCTGATAATTGTGTACTCCGTGGAGAAAGATTGATGGCATGTTAACTTTAGGTGTTAATGGGCCAACATCGTCGCCTGCAGTGTTATCCATGTGTTCAAGAGGAGCATACTTATTGAACGGCTAAAAGATCTACCGTATACCTATTGTTTAATCTTGCAGCTGATAGAGTTAACTTTTTACTGGGAGTATAAAAACTATTGTCTTCTTGTAATTGAGGATCGTGAGAAGCCAGAGTTTCGTGCGCACGTTAAGTTCTGCAAGGTTACTTGGTTGTAAACTAGGTCGTGATGGGGTTAAAGATACAGAAGGTTAATGAATAAGTTCTGAACTTACATGATGCTGTTCCCGTATTTGTAATTGCTGCTACTGTTGAGTCGCTTGTTGCTGTAGATCTGAGGAAACATTCATTGAAGGCTGGTTTGTGTTGATTTGTTGACCGAGTTGAATTGGTTGCGTAGAATCTACAGTGGCTCACATAACTGAACGTACACCAATCGGGTAGGGATATTTTAACGCAAAATATATACTTCCTTCACATTAAGTATTGTGAAAAATAAATACTTACATTGCACGACCATACAAAATATACGGTAATAATTGTTCAACTAATATACTCACTGGCTATACAGAAACAAACGAAAATATTTTCTATCGGTCACACAAAATTGAACTTAAACCAAAAAATAGAGTGTATAATGATATAATTTCAGCAGATGTCCACATATTTAGTACTTTATTACACGTCCATTAGATCGCAGCACTGCTTCAATTCTGTTTGGCATAGAGTCCATGAGTTTCTTCGTAAACGACGGTGAAATCTTGCTCCACTCCTCCTGTAGGACCCTCTTGATTTGTTCCTTGCTGGTCACTTCATGTGCTTGCACTTTGTTCTTCAAGTGCCACCACAAATTCCAATTGGATTGAGGTCCGGTGATTGTGGGGAGTTGCCAGTTTTTTCGGTACGTTATATAACAACCGTAACCGCACATTGTGAGCAGTGTGCTTGGGGTCATTATCCTGCTGTAAATAATAGGGGGCACCCAGTCCGAGTTTGCCTGCACCTTTTTTTTTTGCTAGGGGCTTTACGTCGCACCGACACAGATAGGTCTTATGGCGACGATGGGATAGGAAAGGCCTAGGAGTTGGAAGGAAGCGGCCGTGGCCTTAATTAAGGTACAGCCCCAGCATTTGCCTGGTGTGAAAATGGGAAACCACGGAAAACCATCTTCAGGGCTGCCGATAGTGGGATTCGAACCTACTATCTCCCGGATGCAAGCTCACAGCCGCGCGCCTCTGCGCGCACGGCCAACTCGTCCGGTGGCTGCACTTTGCTTGACGCTCTTGTTTAGTATGGAAATGTACACAAACGGGTCCATTTTCGTGTCAAAGTGCAGATTACCCACTCCAGAGGCAGACATGCAACCCAATATCATTACCGAACCTATCACCATGTTTTACCGTTGGACGAACCCTGCCTTCTTCATAGGCTGTATTAGGTTGCCTCCACACGTACCGACGGCCATCGGATCTGAAGGTGTTAAATTTACTCTCATCGCTAAAAAGCACAGAGTTTCAGAAGCCATCTGAACAATTTCTGTATTCTTTAGGGAACTTTGGTCTTTTCCACCGGTTCATCTCACTAATACATGGCTTCTTCCTTGACACTCGTTCATGGAAGTTTGCCGATCTTAGTGTCCTAACGGTTTTTACATGACACCGATGGATTAATCGTGGACACTACCTCAGACGACAGTTTGGGGATACTTGCATGCGGGTCTTTACGGAGTTGTCGGATGATGATACGTTTAATTCTGTCCTGTAACACTGGTTTCCGTCCTCTTCCTACTTTATTGTGAACCCTTCCTGTTTATATCTCTTGAAAATACCTTGGATTGTTGATCGCAGTCTTCTATTGCATGTGCAATTTCGGCTAATGACCTAACCTGCTTCGTCCATTTCACTATTAAGTGCGGTTCTTGCACAGACGTTTCTTTTCTCCCACGCATTATCACCTGATGTTGACAAAACGAACACTGAGGAGTATCTGCAGCGTTCCTTGCTTCTGTATAACTGGATGTACTGGGAAAGCAATCTATCATGTACGTTCAGTTTTGTGATGTATGGGGCAGCGATGTTTATTGCAGGAGGGGTCATGGGCAGAAGAATGGGATTTCTGTTCAAACAGATAGTACAGCAGAGCTTACTGCCCGATTTCCTGGTACGTCAGGAATACGCCACTTGTCAAACTTGGTCGTTATCTTTGATAGTACTGTTTACATCCAGTTGTACGCTCAATGCTGTGAGCCACTGTGCGTCCGCTGACGGAGAATAATATGTTAATAAACTTTATTTTAATATAGTCCCCTTATCAGGGTTTATTCCATTAGCCATGTTGAGAGAAGTGTAAGTTGGTAGCGTGAAGCACACGAAGTTGAATTACACAAACACACTGAAGAACGAACGCACAGTACACGCTATGCTACACTGTAAACACAAGCGAGAGGTAAGAACGGCTTGCTTCGGTTGAAGCTCGCTAGCGACTGCAGACTGGAAGAATGGAGGCAGTGATGTGCGCCCTTCTCGGAATCTCTTCTGCCACTCGTGCGTACTCGTCATGGACATGCAGTGTTCCCCATACACAGCAGACATGCGACGATGAGTTTCGCGTACCCCAGCACCTTCAGGCACCATTTCTGTGCTCTTCTAAACCAGTTCGCGCACCAACAAAGACATAACCCAACAGTACCTGTGAATTGTCAACTGTGCTGTTCTCCTACCACAGCGGTGCAGTATCAATACGTAACAAGAGTACTGCCACCTTTCGCGCGGAATGTATGCTATGGCGAGTGTTCGGTTTCCATTTGACTATATTTTATATATGTTAGGGAAGCGAGAAGCAGACCCTCGTAATGGTAAAGTGGAAATAAACTTCAGTGCAACTACAAGGCAAGAAATATCTTCATAATGTATTCCTTCCCTTCGGTCTTGGACTTTCAGAACAGTACTTTTTGTGTCCGAAAGGGTTCTTAAAGAAGTACTGCCACTGTACATTGTGTGTGACTCTTACGGGTCGATAGGCACAGTACAGTTCCGCATAATAAACCCACAGTCTAATCGAGTGAAATGTCTGATGTACATAATCGCAAAGAATGGCTACGAGACATAAATGTCTAAACAAGGCTTAATGTCTAATAATGGCATGGCATCGAAGAGTCCGTAATCCTGTCAACAAAAAGACGTATCAAGTACATCAAATTATTAAGCAAACAAGGAGCGTGTGGAGAAGTTCACGGCGACTTAAGAGCGAATAGTTACAGGTTTTAACTGCATGCAGTGAATGAGGAAGATAGTAAAGAAGATCTGTTATGACACTTCGCGGTGTAGTCGTTGTTTGTGTCATCAGTCCATACACTGGTCTGATGCAGCGCTCCATGCTACCCTATCCTGCTCTAACCTTTTCATTTCTACGCAACTACTATATCCTACATTTATCATTTGTTATATTCATACTTTGATCCACCCCTACCATACGAACTTCCCTCAAAAACTAACTTAACAAATCCTGGCTGTCATAAGATGTGCCCTATCATTTTATCACTTCTTCTGGTCAAATTTCGGCAAGTCGTCCTCTTCATCAAGTTGATTCAGTATCTCTTCATTCGTGATTCGATCAACCTCTTTCACCTTCAGCATTCTTCTGTAACACCACATTTCTAAAGATTCCGTTTTTTCTCATTCTGAGCTAGTTAACGTCCATGTTTCACTTCCATACAATGACACGCTCCAAGTGAACGTCTTCAAAAACACCGTTCTAATTCGTACTTCACTGTTGGAAGTGAACAAATTTCTTGTCATAAGAAAGGCCTGCCTTTCTTGTGATAGTCTGCACTTTATGTCCTCCTTACTTCTGTCATCGTTATTTCACTATCCCAGTAACAATATGCGTCTGCTTCCTTGTAGACTTCATTTCCTAAACTAATATTGCCTGTATCACATGACTTCGTTCGACTGCACCCCATTAATTTTGTTTTGGATTTATTTTCCTCTTGCATTTCTTCTCCAAGAATATGTCCATGCCATTCAGCAGTTTTTCCAGATCTACCGCAGGCTCAGGGAAAATAACACTATCATAGGAAAATCTCAGATGATTCCCTCTTCGTGGATTATGATTCCCTTTCCAAATTCCTCGTTGATTTCCATTACCGCCTGTTCTATATAAATGAAAAGGGGAGAGGAGAAACTTCAGCCTTGCCTCACTATTTTCTGGATTGCTGGTTCTGTTCACAGTCCTCGAATCGTATCACTGAAGACTGATTGTAGATGGTTCTTTCTCGGTATCTGATCCCGATCACATTCAAATTGACCGGTCCAATGAAAATCATCGAAAGCCTTTTTCTAGATCTACGAATGCCGTGAACGTGGGCTTGTCTTTTTTACTTCGATCCTCCAAGATCAGACGTAGAGGTAGGATTGCTTCGCGTGTTCTAACATTTCTTCTGAATCCAAACTGATCTTCTAGCCATTAATAGTGCTACATCCCCAATCCGATTAGATAGAGCTGTTAATAACCCCGCATTATAAGATTTAACATTTTGATCCAATTCAGCTTCAATTTGTCTCGCCATTCTTCTGTAAATGACACGTGTTAAATTTTGCAAGCGTGAGATACAGTACATAACTCATGATGCGGTATTTTTCACACTTTCAGCATCTTGGGAATAGGTATAACAACATTCTGTCTAAAATAGGATGGCACTTCTCCTGTATAATACATCTTACACACAAAAATGGAATAACCTCGCCATGCTTTTTTTCTCCTAAGGCAGTCAGTCAGTAATTATGAGGATATGTTATCAATTCCAGGTGTCTTGTTCCTGTTCAAAGCTCTGTCGAATTCTGACGTCAGAATTAGGTCCGCCATTTCATAAGCACCCAACAGCCTCTTACTTTTCCAGAAAGTATTATAATCTACTTATTTCCCTTGATGTAATTGTTGAATATGAATTTGACATCTTTATGCCCTGTCTTCTTTCCCTAGATTTGCCATCTGAATTCTTAACACTCATACACCGAGTTTTCCTTTCATCAAAGGCTTCCTTTATTTTCCTATCATATATGTTATTTCAGAAGTATACATCCCTTTTGCGGTGCTCACCAGTAAACGATCATAACAAATGAGCATTCAAAAGAAAGATAATAGGCATTAGCAGTGACGAATTGCACTCTCATTTCATTAATTTCGATAACTTCTTTAAAAAATGAGTTAAAAAATTGTACGAACCGTGCGATTTGCAAATGCTGTTGCTGTAAGAAAATACGCGCCCTCATTGCTGTCTACTTCACATTTTGGCCACTGGGACGCCTATTTTATGTTAGTACAATATGCTGCCATTATCAGTTAAGAAAAGAATGATAGTAAAATAAAAAATTACTTCCGGAACATTCGTCAGTATAATAATGTGCTTGCATTTGTTTCCGTTCAAGTGGATCATAAATGTTAAAAAATCGGATTACATTAAGTGGTAAGTAATACTGTGTAATATTGTACAGATTTGTGTATTCCTAAGTTCACCAGGGGGTACTCCACTACATACTTTATGAACATGCGAGATTTCTCGCACGGGTCATCTGGTTTTATTATATTTTAACAGGCCGAAATATTCACGAACCGTTCACAATGTTGTTCTTTTTATAAAGGGGGTAAAAGTTCCATTATTTAAGCTACATATTGAATATCTGCAATGCATTTGAGCTACATACAATTTGACGTAATACCAGGCTATTTGATCTCATAATTCCGAATCTTTAAGCTTGCTGCGATTAACTAAGTGTTCTGAATTGTCGAATGCGTGTCATTACGACTTTTCTATTGTATTAAAGACGATGGAACAACACTGAAAGTCTCGTGGGAATTAAGTGGCACTGGTGATCTGGCTAATATGGCGACGCGTGGAAAACTGCTTCAGCGAGGGCGCACAATGCAGTACGCCTTGCCCACTCTATGTGCTCGTTCGTATGAGCGATGGCACCGTTGTAATGCCATTCCTTATGAACCCAATACCTGATGTGAATGGTGTGAAAATGCCTCTCGTGCGTTCGATTGGTGCTTGTATTTCAGTAGGCATGGAAGGGGTTTGTAATATAAACTTCTGAATTGGGGAGGAAATCAACGGAGAACTAACCCGCTCCTCATTTCCCTTGTTCGTCTATTATGTGACGCTTAGGCCATCTACAACAGTTGATGACGGAGTTATTGAGGATCCAACCAGTCTTCGGGCCGAGAAACTCTACATACGTGGATTTTATACTAGTTTCTTTACATTATAAATTGGAATTTCAATGGTAACTGTCTAAATAGTTTCTTGTGTGCAGTTACAGACGTATTTTTACTTTCAACTAACTACATTTATATTTATATAATCACGTTTTATAATTATTTGTAATTTATGAATTCTTAATGAAATAGCTAGCTAAAGAAATTAGTAGTAGTTTTCAATATAAAATACCGACGCTATATCCACGAGGTGAATGCAATGCAAGAGAACTTAGGGCAAGAATATTTCAATTTTATTGACGTTTCTATATGTATTAAGCTATGCCGTCTAACGTGAGAAAATAAAATTGAACCCATCTCACAACGGATTTCAAGCCAATGATGTTAAAGCTTTATCTGTTCCCGGGAGATCTACAGTATTTCACTTTGTGCAGCAGAGAACATAAAGGATTCAGAATATTTACGACAAACTGTTGCCACACCTGTTGCGACAATAACTCCGAACTCGCTCTGCTTGTGTTGCGATGGAAATGGAATATCGGCTCTGTGTTTGAACAGGTACGAATGCTGATCTTCCAGGACTGCACTGAAGAGGGGGAAAAATGCTTTGTACTTTGTCGGAGATGACTTCAGCGTGTATCATACTTTAAGGAGAATACGTCTTGTATCGCAAACTATTTCTTGCCTTTCCTGCCATATAAGACAGACAGACAGACAGACAGACAGACAGACAGACAGACAGACAGACAGACAGACAGACAGACAGACAGACAGACAGACAGACAGACAGACAGACAGACAGACAGACAGACAGACAGACAGACAGACAGACAGACAGACAGACAGACAGACAGACACAGACAGACAGACAGACAGACACAGACAGACAGACAGACAGACACAGACAGACAGACAGACAGACAGACAGACAGACAGACAGACAGACAGACAGACAGACAGACAGACAGACAGACAGACAGACAGACACCACAGCTAAAACGTATGTAGGTAAGTCGTCATTATCACCCCTGAAACGGGTCGAAAATGTGTACGGGAGAAAAAATGTTCAGAAACAGATTTCCATTAAAGTGGGTAGATTTCCATTAAGGTTGATCACGTGTATTTTGTAGGAGAGTAAAATCACTGTTTCGGTCTTCGTATAAACCCACAGTCATTTCAGGTATTTTGAAATGTTATGGGTCCTAAAACATACATTTGGATAGGTGGATACCATATATGAAGTTTGGTTAACATATTTCCAATAGTTTTCTACTTATAGGAAATCTGCTGCACTCGCACGCGCTTATGCGATGGGCAATTAATGATATCTCCCTTATTAGTAATCCTATCGAAAATTTGTACACTAGAAAAGAGTTTTAGAAATTCCATTCACGGATTTAGAAATAATATTGACCCTACCAAAGGACATGCGGATTCTAGATACGAAGTTTAGTTGAAATATATCCAGTAGTTTTTCAGTTATAAGAACTCAGACAGACACCAAAGTTAAAAAGTATGTGGATAGTCATTATTACACCTGGAACGGAGAGCTGCAAGAAACATTTCACCAAAATAAGCAATGTACGGACGCTTAATAATAATAATAATAATAATAATAATAATGAGTACAGATTTAATTTCACTGGAAAGACGTTTGAAAGAGGAAAGAGGGAGACATTGACAAGATGAGTATACTTTAGCCACAACGAGATATATGGTACTCCAGTTGTGTTTGATGGAGTATTCAAATGGAATGACATACAGGATATACTGCTTTAACTCGAAGTGGTACGTGTAACGTATAGTTTGCCAAGATTGTTCCAGGGAAACAACGAATGCACCTGGTCTCTATTTTAAGTGGACCGGACTATTTACTGCTCCTCTCTGGGGTAAGACTTTAAGCTCTCTCTCAAATGACTGGAAGAAGCGAGTTTTAAGACTTTAATTCTACCAGCATGGAAAGGGAACAGAATACAATATTTTCCTATCTCAGCTCCCAACAGGAGTCAGTAAGGAAGAGAAAGATACAACATGGATTTTAAGCAAGATAATAGTAATGTTATTGATTTTTTTAAGTCCCAGTAATTACTTCTACAGTTGATGGAGACGTCGAACTGCTGGAATTTTATCCAGCGACAGTTCTTTTATGTGCCGGCAAATGTACTGAAACGAGGAAAGCGTATATCAGCACCTTCAAACACCATCGGACTGAGTCGTGCTCGAATTCGCAAACTTGGGTTCAGAGAGTCGGTGTTGAGGCACAATATTCTTGTTTCGAAATCGTCACAAGTTTGAATACTGTTATTACTGGTGGAGGGTACTGCGAAATTTTATATCAGTGTAGGTCTTCTCAGAGTATAGTAGTGTGCCGTTCCATTGTCCTGATTGTCAAAACACGGAGTTAAGATGTTCTGATTTGCCGTGAATAAAATTTAAAAGTACGTATTTTAAGCGTCAGAAAGATGCACGTCAGTTGATACAAGCGCAACTCGAATAGTAGAGGCCGTGACCATGATAAAATGTACCATCGGAAATTGTTAGCTTCAACAAAAAGAACAAGAGAGAACTGATTTTGAAAAAGACAGGCGAGTAGATCGGCAGAATCAATCTCTAGAAGAAAGAAGTTATTTTGGAGTTAAAATAAATTTGTCGGTAGAAAACCGAAGACATATCACAGACATACTTCCGCGCGTAATATACAAGAATACTTTAATACGGAATACGGAAAAGAGATAAGATATATTATAGAATTCATCTTAGATGCTTAAGAGGAGAAGAGCTAGATTTTAAACGGACCTGACTTATAGAAGTAAAGAAAAGGTTTCGTTAGAGGACAGATTTTAAAATACGCAATCATATAACATAAACACCATCGAGTTAGACGAACTTAAGTCGCGTCAGACATATTGGTAATCTGTATTTAACTTTCACATTGACGTTATATTAGAGAATATAAAACAAGATAATAGTACAAGAAGGCTTTGCATCTAACCAAATGATGTTATTAATATTGTCTTTGAATCTGTTTTCCTTGGATGCGCAAGAAACTGACGTAATGGATCTGTAAATCGAGCATGCGGTTGACGACTGAATGAGTCCAGCCGACATCACCGGCAGATGAGAGCTTATTTCCCGTAAATCCCAGATGACTGAGTCTATAAGTAAAGGAGGACTAGTGCAGCGGACGATGTAGCAGAACCAACACCAATCTAGGCAGCAGACGAACACAGAATAAGATAAGTTTTCAAAAATGTTTTCAAATCATTTTTTGTTTTCCTTTGTAGAAGGTAGTTGATGTATGTTTTGTTTTGGAAAAGAATAGGTCGTTATATATTCGTGATATGATTCAATAACATGTATTTCCACGCGAGTGATCCAAAAATGACTTATTAAGAAAGGTGATAGGTAGTCTTCAGCATGATTTAAGTACATCCTAAGATAGGGAAGTGAACATATATCATTGAAGTGTTACGTTAGCAATATTCAGTTAATTTTTAATAACCATTGCCAACGATAGGAATTAATGATGAGAATAGAATGTGTTACATATTAATATCGAGTCGTAGGTTCCAAGTTCGTAAAGATTGATCATTTATTGCCAGGTATAAGTCAGTACAGATCAAATGTGAATGTATATGGATATTTAAGGTACATATTGGCAGAGATACGAGATAGTTGTTGATCCGTGAAATGATACCTTGGTTATATGTGAAGTGAATTGAATTGTGCGTTACATAGAATTATATAATAATCAATGGTAGATTGAGTGGTAATAATGATGTTTACGTAGTAAATAATCCATATCGCATGGCAAGTGGCAATTTGGTATTAAACTTACGAGCTAATGATAGGTTTTGGTCATTAAAAAATCCAGTAACCCATGATCATCAATCAGATGGCAATTTAGAGGTTAAATACATATTATTTATGTGGTTTAAGCTGATTATAGCTAATATAACAGGTTGTTAGTTAGGATATACCATCTTAATGTCTTCTTAGTAATATTCTATGACTAATGAGGACTTAGAATTTTCATCCATGGTATTCCTTATTAAATTATATTGGAATGATTGAATTTTATGAGATGATAAACTATAATTGAAATCCAACTATGAAGCTACCGAGACTATTTAGGACAACTTCACCTATTTCTAGAATAGATATTTGAATATAGTTACTGATGATTACTTTAATTTAGAAAATATTATATGGTAGGTAGCCGGTGCAAGCTACACATAACTGAAACTGATCTTATTCTGTGTACGTCTAATTTGTGAAGACATATCGAAGCAATCGTTCTTAATATCAAAATATTTTATTCTCAATATAATTATATTTTTAACATTTCACTCTGAATATCAACATTTTTTAAACATTTTAGTTTCTTGATAACTTAATACGTCAACATCAGAAGCCTAGTTTTAGAATATATGATGTGAATGATGGGATTTTAAAGTCACACGTTGAGAAAAAGCTGAGATGACTATTTTCTTTTTAATGATCATTGTGACAATTCATATGAAGTGAAGATGTTATTGAGCAAATACTTTAAAAAATAATATTCTTAATTTCGATAAGAATTTTGAGCCTCAAGCAAATATTTAATTTATCCATCATATTTAATATTGCTGAATAAAAGATAGTAAGAATTAACTCATTTTTATTATTTATAGATTATACTATAGTACTTAAGTTAAGATCATGGTAATGCGACTACATATTTGCTGATTCTGCGGTTGACATATGATAGAAACATCCGTCAAATTTATCTGGCATGAATGGAAGTGTTGAGTTGGATGTCTCACCTGATTTTACGTAAAAAAATAATTTTTTTGCTACAAACCCTGAGATGCTCACCGACCCTAACCGTGGATTTTTCTTGAACGCTACTAGATTTGGACTCGGAATGGCACAACTTTATTGTGATCATATCTTGTCAGCGTTACATTTTCAATGCATACATCCATTCGTCATTTATACGTGGGATGTAGGAGGTCTTTGTATGAGCCAGAATCTACCCAGTGGCCTGGCGAAGTCTTCGTAGAAAGATATATTTTCTATACTGTATAACCTGTATGGATAATTAAATACGAGTGTGTAATATGGTGTAACGGTTCCAATCCCGTTACAAGATAATATGTACATTATTATTATTATTATTATTATTATTATTATTATTATTATTATTATTATTATTATTATTATTATTATTATTATTATTATTATGTCCGTATTATTATTATCTATGAGATTACTATTATTTTGTTATAATTATTATTTATAATTGAGTGTATGCATATATACGTATATGTAGATTAACATTAAATACCTGTACAGTGAGAGTTTCGATGTATCAGATGTTGGATATGACGTTGTTGTATTTTGCTACTGGCGATTCTGCCAAGTCATTGCTATGTCATGGCTACGTCATCGTATTTAGTTAGCACTGAGCTCACTTTCTTTGAGAAACTCAGTAAGCCGGCGGCGGTTTCACAACTGTATGTAATATTTGCCGCGTTGTGGGAGTATGTCATTGTTATTTCTGGAGATTACGTAGCTGTATCAACCAACGTCTATAAAAGGTAGGTGCATATTGTAGCGTCAGTCATTATTTAAACGGAAGCTGAACAGTGAAGTAGTCTACTAGATGAAGAGGCCTCAGTCGGTCAGTCAACGAGTGTGAACGAGAGATGGAGAAGACTCAGTGAGCCATTAATTATTGGTCATTGAGAGAGTGAGGACAAAGTTGGTCCGTCACTTAGTGGACGACACGGACGCAAGGGCTTACCATGGAGTCAGAGAGGGCAACCCTGGACCTGCCAAGAGGTAATACCATATTGACTTACAATGAAGTCAGATGATATGGAGAAGAAGCAGTCACAAGCCTGTATCACCAAGTTAGGCGTGACACATCTACAGTAAACACCAGATCAAAGGAATACGTTGTAATTACACTAAAAGTGTTGAAGGTACAGTCAAGTGAATCAGTGAGGGAAATATTTCGTAAAAATTATTAAATGTCCGGTCAAGAAGAATTCAAATTCATGCCTAGTTTCTTTCAGTTGCAATGTCAATTTCATATTCTCATCTGTTTTATCGCAACAAGACTCACTATTTTTTGATATATTATTTAAAGAATATATATTGTTCTATCAAACGAATTCATAGTTTTATTTCATTGACAGTAAAATATCTTAACCTCAAAATTAATGGGGAAACCGAACGCCAATCTCCTTTTCCCAGAACTGATATGGTATGTTGTCAAAAGTAAGCTTATTACCCCACACCCTAGAGATAGTCAAGAGTCTCATTCTATTATTGCAGCACTGAGTGGCAGCTGGCGCCCTTCAAATAACGTATGTGTAGGCAGGTAACAAGTAAGTGTGAGTACAAGGCCCGACGAGTATGTATTTTATTTAATGAATATTAAATTTTCACAATTTCCATTTTAAATGCAGATATTCAGATTTTCAAGTTAAATGCAGTTTTAAATATATGTTTGTAATATTTGTAAAATTAGTCAGCGACTTAAGAAAATAACAATGGGAAGAACAAGTCTCCTAGGTTAGGGAGAGCCCGTGCAAAGATTGAGTATACCTGTGTAACTTTTTCATGTGAGGACGCAGATTTGTGCATATGTGCAATTGAAATGAAATGAAATGAAATGAAATAAAATGAAATAAAATGGCGTATGGTTTTTTAGTGCCGGAAGTGTCAGAGGACAAGTTCGGCTCGCCAGATGCAGGTTATTTGATTTGACTCCCGCTGGCGACCTGCGCTTCATGATGAGGATGAAATGATGATGAAGACGACACATACACCCAGCCCCCGTGTCAGCGAAATGAACCAGTTGAGGTTAAATATCCCGACCCTGCCGGAAATCGAACCCGGGACCCCTGTGACCAAGGCCATCACGCTAACTAATTAGCCACGAAGCCGGACATATCTGCAATTTAAGGTCGTCGAAATGCGTCAATGAATTGTAGTACTTGCCTGCAATGCAGGTGATATTTCCTTGGTAGTGTGACACTTTGATGTTCGACGAATCTCGGGATATTTTATAGAGAGAAATGCTACGGGAGTAAAGCCTTTTTGCCATTCAGTTAATGAATCGATTTATTAATTAAAATTGTAACTTCCTTCCAAATGAAACTATTCCCCAGTGTTGTCATTAATAGGATATAATAGACTATACTTCCTCATAGCTGTCTAGATGTAAACCAAACCTTGTTTCCAAAAACAATAGTTTAGATAAATGATGTTTAGAATAATTGTTGGGAGTTGCAACCGCTGCCTGTCGGAACCTAGCACGTCTAGGAGTGGAATCTTTTGTCATCTCCGACTAGTAAAGCTGTGGCACATCAAACGAATCTTCGAATCCCTTTTTCAGCATTTTATATGGTGCGCCCCTGCAAGAGTTAATAGTTGTTGCACATACAATTCCCAGGAAATAATGGTCGCCTAATACGGTTACAATGTACTAAGGCTATATTCCAATGCAAGTTTTATATTTTGTGCATCAATTTCCTGCACTGATTCAGTGTAACACGTCTGACATGCTTCTAATTTCAACAGGTAGGGAATTCCACGTGCGGCTTGCCGAGACAACAAATGACTTACTGTAGCCAACTGAGGGGTGAACGGATATACTTAGTAAGCATCTCATTAGTGGGTTTGTAGAAGTCGATAATAAATTAAACTGACAGGCAAGTGATTCTGGATTGTTTAGGGTCAGTATGTGATGTCCTGATGAAAGGTGGTGACAGAGTGAAGATTCTGTCGATCGAGCGAGTTGGCAATGCGGTTAGGGCCGCGCAGCTGTGAGCTTGCATTCGAGAGATAGTGGGTTCGAACCCCACTGTCAGCAACCTTTAAGATGGTTTTCTGCGGTTTCCCATTTTCGCACCAGGCAACTGCTGGGGCTGCACTTTAATTAAAGTCACGGCCGCTTCCTTCCAACTCCCAGCTCTTTCCTATCCCATCGTAGCAGTGTGACGTAAAGCCAATTGTAAACAAAAGGAAAACAAGGAGACTCAATTAAGGAAGGAAACATTTTTACGTGATAAAACGGCCAACAAACTCTTTCCACGCCAATAAGTGAACTGGAGTAAGTACATTTTTTTTTTGAAACAACATAAAACTGACGGTTCAGTTGGACTATGCTTTGCTGGTGAATTAATTTTCAATTACAATTGCTTATGTAGTGCCAACTACAAATTATAAATAACATTTTTAACCATGCCTTTAGGAAGGTGCAGGGAAATTTTATGGGACAAATATTGAAAACTTTTAGACGCAGAGAAGTGCGGACAGATGTTTTAATATTATACGTTTGAGTAATACTGCGATTTTGTTGACGAATCAAGACAATGGCTGCCTTTGACGGCAGTCCTAAGCGTGCATAAAATGAGAAGGAAAGTGCTCATAATTCTCATGTAATTTTATTTAAATTTCGTGTGGCTACTTCTAGCCTGGCGCAGCCCTTGTAAGGCAGACCCTCCGATGAGGGCGGGTGGCATCTGCCATGTATGGGAAACTGCGTTCTTTTACAAGCGGTTTTACGTCACCCCGATACATAAGTCTTGTGGCGACGATGAGATAGGAAAGGGCTAGGAGTTTGAAGGAAGCGGCTGTGGCCTTAAGATACAGCCCCAGGAGTTGCCTGTTGTGAAAAATGGGGAACGACGCAAAACTGTAGTCGAGGATAGTATTATTTGTGGTGTGAGTAGCAGGGATGTTGGGGACAGTATAAATACCCAGTCCCCGAGCCGGGGAATTAACCATTTAAGGTTAAAATCTTCGAACCGTCTAGGAATCGAAGCCGGGGTCCTCTGAACCGAAGAGCACTACACCTCCATAGCGTAACATTTGCACTATCAGCTGCTGTCCTCGGAGGCCAAGGTTCCATTCCCGGTAGTCAGAAATTTATGAATAGCAGGAGGACTGGTATGTGGTTAAAATACAGTAGTACATGCAGCTCACCTCCACTGGGAGTGCGCCTGAAAAGTGCTGCACCAACTCTGGATGAGTTAACTTGAATTCTCATGTTTTTTCCGAACATATAATATAGGATATCGCACGTACTACATATTATTATGTAGTATGTTGTGTCAGACCCAACTTCCCCTGTGGGTGCGGGCGGTAGAATAACACCCACATTATCCCCTGCCTATCGTAAGGGGCGACTGAAAGGGGCCCAAGACCCTCTTAGCTGAGTCTTGGCATTCCATCCACTTTCCTGTGCCACGCTCCTCACTTTCATCTATCCTATCTGACCTTCCTTGGTCAACTTTTGTTCTTTTCCGACACCAACGCTATTAGGTTTCCGAGGGCTAGGGAGTCTTTCATTTTCACGCCCTTCGTGGCCTTTGTCTTTCTTTGGCCAATACCTTCATTTTTCGAAGTGTTGGATCCCTTCCATTTTTTCTCTCTGATTAGTGTTATATAGAGGATGGTTGCCTAGTTGTACTTCCTCTTAAAACAATAATCACCACCACCACCACTTCAGACCGAACTAGTAGATCTAATGCTCTGCTTTTAACCCGGGATCCATCTAGCGCTGTTAACTTCTCGGGACTCGATAAGCTCCATGACTGGCACGATTTCATCATTCACGTTTACTTAAAACTTATGAAGGAAATTGATTTCATGACTTCTGTAAAGAACCAGTACAAGAGTGTGAAATGCGACACACGATATGCTGATAACCTACTTGCAATTTGTCACGATGCGATAAGTCAAGCCATTAGATTTGTTTTGCATCCGTACGCACGAGGTTGTAATGTGGGACCAGCATTGTTCTGTTGCACGAGCCATTGTCTTTGCATTGTACTGCATTTCTCTTATCAAGTCGTAAAGTGATTTAGTGCACGGCTAGGCTGATTGTAATAACAACTATAAATTGCCATAAACTAACAGCGATGCCAACGTCCGAACATGACCACTGGCCTAGGGACAAACTATACTTCTGAGAGGGAGCATGATATCTATGATATTTGTACTGGATTCTCACAAAAGTTGCTGCAGTTTGAAACTGGCAATGTGATGCTAGAATTTTTTTTTTTTAAAGTCGCTTCTCTGTGGTTCGGATTCAACGTACGTAAAACAGCAATCATGACATCAACAGTCGTGTAAGACTACAAGCTTGTAAACCCCTGTGAGTGGGGGCGGTAGATTACAGCCAATCTATCCACCCCACATGTCGTGAGTGGCGACTAAAAGGTAGATCAGAGGCTCTCAGCTTGGGATCACTGTTGGCAACGCTGGTTTTCATAGCTGACACTGGCATTACTTCCACTTGTGTCAGGCTCCTCACTTTCATTTCCCAGTCCGATCATCATTGAGCAACTCGTTCTCTTCTGACCGCGACGCCTAGGGAGTCGCACATTTTTTCCTTTATTCATGGGGTCTCTTTAAAAGTTCCTTTTCGGCGTTGACCTCGAAGATCTTTTGCCATCATGTGTTTTCGTTCATCCCCACCTACTTATACCTGTTCCCTTCAAAACTTTGCAGGTCCTCCTTATTGGGTCTTCTCGGATGTTTCTTCTCTCTTCACCAGGTAATCCCAGTGTGCAGATTCTAATTCTTCCCAGCGCCTCACATTCAAAGAGTATGTGTTCAGCTGATTCTTCCGCATCGTTACATTTCCTACATACAATGTCTCTTATTACTCCAATTCTATGTAGGTGCTTTTTAAGATGGCAGTGTCCAATCAGCAGTGCTACTACCCATCTTATATTTTCTCTGCTGAGTTCCAGCAGTTGCTTAGTATGCTTCTTGTTTGGGCTCTTTATTAGTTCTTTCGCAAGCCTCCATAACTTTCGTAGATCCTTCACTTCTTTTGACCAATGCCTTCATTCTTTGAAGTGTCGGACCTTTTTCTCTTCGGATTAGTGTTAAGAGAGGATGGTTGTCCAGTTGTCATCTCCATACAGGCCATGAAGGCCCTAGGAAAGGTGGAAAGTAAAGGCGTCCGCTATCCGTAACCTCGGCACTTGGTAGGACAGAGTGGTTAGCTTTTCACTCGGCCACCTTTACCTCCAAGGAATTAACCTGTTACTCATTTCTGGTTTAGGCTGGGAAAACTTCAAGGCCATGTGCACCTCTGGAAGCGGAAATCTCTATTCTTAAAATTTTCGACTTCCTGACGGGGAATCGAACCCACGTCCTTCTGGGTGTACCAAGCACCGCCACAGCCAGGCACTATCTGTAGTCTAGTTACACTTCCTCTTGAAACAATAATAACCACCACCACCACCACCACCACCATCAGCAGCAGCTTGCATTTACATTCTGTTCCTCACACAACTACTGCAAGCTAAACAGAGCAAAGCAAAGCCAGGTCATTTCCTTAGAGATCATGAAGGCCCTAGGAGGAGTGGATGCTGATGTCTTCCACTCTCTGTATAATAATAATAACAATAATAATAATAATAATAATAATAATAATAATAATAATAATAATGGTTTTACTCCCCACGAACTACTTTTACGGATTTCTGGGAGGCCGAGGTGCCGAAAATTTCTCCGCAGGAGATATTTTCCACGCCAGTAAATCTTTCCACACTAGGTTGGTGTATTTGAGCACCTTCAAATACCACCGGACTGAGGCGGGATCGAACTCGCCAACTTCAGGTCAGAAGGCAGCGTTTTACCGTCTGAGCTACTCATCAGACCGGCACTATTTATAAAACCGGCACAAAATGGAGATGGTGGGGCTAGTTCTATGCCCGTTCGCTTTTGCTTCCAGGAATTAACGTGGTACTTATTTTTGATGTCGATGAATAAACCACAGGGCCACGTACCTCTCCATAGCGAAAATATCGTTTAAAAGTTTTCCGACTTTCTCACGGGGAATCCCTAAAATGCGTCTGCAACGATTTTTTTTATAATGGAGAACGTTCCATTTTATCGTTTGTCATTCGCGAGAAAATATAGCAAGGGTACTAAACGCCATATTATTTCTCGTATGTCACCTCGTACGTAAAAATATTTCAGATTATTTCTATTCATTTATTCATTATTTATTTGCTAGCTGAGATATATTTTCGGTGACCATGGGGTGTGAAAAGACTTGGAGGGAAGTGATCGCTAAGATACAGCTGTACAATGTTTCTGGTGTGAAAAATGAGAGACCTCGGAAAATCATATTCAAGACTGTCGATGATTTATTATTAAAATTGAGACTACAAAAGGCAGTAAATATTTATCTAGTAAGTATGTAAGTAGTTCTTAAAAGATGTTCACTTGGAATCTGAGAATAGTAAAATTTATTATAATAATTTTACTGGTTTCCAATCCTTTTTTTACGTTTTATATGACAGCGATGTGTCGAAAGTTTGTCCCACATAAGTTATTTTATTTGATGATAAATCTAAGACACGAGCCTGACCGACTTAGCAGGATTGATCCAGGCATCCGGGGCTTCGAAAGCCAGTGCTCTAGTGTCTAACCTATTCAGGCTGCCTAAAATTATTGACGTATGTTATGTGAATTGGTAATGTCAGTAAAACGCATTAATAGTTCTAGAAACTTAATGTTTAGCTCTAGAAATAGTGAGAAATCTACGTTGACTGATTCAGTCGTCTAGTTTCAAAAAAGACAAGTCCAGTCTTCAACGATATTCAGATACACTTACAGATATTGATTGTGTCTCATGCAGTATGAGAACCAGATTTCATTTCAATTACTCCCAGACAACAGAACTCATTTACATTGCATGCCAAATGGGTCGCTTTGTTCTAGAAACGGGCATGTCCTCCGAAGGTTACTTTCAGAAGTGGACAAACTGTTCTTGGGCACACGACATCGCTAAATGTCATATCTGCTGCGAGTATACCAATTCATTGTTTTTATTAGATTTATCATAATTTTGAATTATGATGCTGCTTACCAAAAACTAAGAAACATGAGTTTCTTTGGCATCAAGTGCGGTTATAAAAGGGTTTGAAGGTAGCAAAGCTCGTAAGAGGTAACGAAATCCTAACAATTGGAAGAATGCACAAGACAAGAGATGAAGGTACGGAAACAGTGTTTAGAAAAATATTATTATACTAGCTGTAGTACCCGGCGTTGCCCGGATAGTTTTTGAATGTTTACATTTAATATTTGTATTACCAGTTAGTTGAGTGTGAAGTGAATGCTTATAGAATTCTTTTTGAGATGTTGATTTTACGACTTATCATGTAGTTTTATAGTTATTTAGATGTATCTGACTTCAAGTTTTAGATTATTTAATTATCGAGTAAACACTAATCTCGGTCATTTTATACTATTTACTTTTAAGCCCTTCTCAGCTCCTGCCTCGATGGAGGCTGAACGTGGACTTAAACGCTATCCACAGCGTCACAGTTCGTATCAGCGACACATAAACAATGGATTTCGACATTAATATTGGTTATTTTCCTAATTTTTGCACGTCAGCCCCTCTCATTCCCCAACACCAGCGGGGGCTAGGTGTATCTGACCTCCACAGTAATGTTTTCTATATAGTAAGTCATGTGTAAACCAACTTTGATTGAGAGATATGCTAAAACATACACACATCCTTAAACTCTGTCCCCTTGGATGTTTTCAATTTTTTGCCAGTTCTCATCCGCCTGCCGAGTAGGACTGAGCTTTATCTTAAACGGCATCCAGAATGTTACAGTTCATCTCAGCGACCCCGAAAACTATGGATTAGACACAAATTTCGGTCATTTTCGGTTAATATTTACATTTCGCCCTTACTTTAGAGGCTAGGAGTCTGTTACCCCTAAGGTATATTTTTCCGGACAGTAGGTCCAGTATGCACACATGCGTCCATTCTCTCGGTCATTTTCGAAATGTTGTTTTTCACTTTTTCTCACCGCTATGCGAAAGGAGGCAGAAATTTGACTTCTAAAAAAATTGGAGCGTTACTATTCATCCCAGCGACCCCGAAAAAAATGGATTCGACACTATTTTCGATTATTTCTACATCTCATTCCGTCGTAGGTGTGCTAGGGTTGTCATACCTCCGCGTACTTTGTCTCCTGATAATAAGTCATAAGTGACCAAGTTTGTTTGAAATTATTCCCGTAGTCCCGAAACGTATGGATTCAACACTAATATCGGTCATTTTCAGTCTTAATTACATTTCGTACCCTTATCTAAGGCTTCAAGGGGTGTCTTTCCCCCTTAGTATTTTTTTCAGGTAGTAGGTAATATTTGTATTAAGTTCTGCTGACAGTTGTACTGGAACGTACAAAAAACATCCTTAATCTCGGTCATTTGGATATTTTCTGTTCTTGACTCCTTCTCACCCGCCTGGCAATTGGGGATCAACTTGGACTTAAACGACAACCGGAGTGTCACTCCTCATTTAAGCGACACCTAAAACCATGGATGTGACATTATTTTCGATTATTTTATATCTAACTCCCTTCCTAACCACTCACCACAAAAGGGGCCTTAATTTGGACTTTAAAAGTCCAGAGTGCCACTATTCACCTCAGCGACCCTAAAAACTGTGGATTCGACACCAATTACGATTATTTTTATATATCACTCCCCCTTGCCCCCCACCTTAAAGGGGGCTGAACTTGAAATTAAGAATTTCCCGGAATGTCACTGTTCATCTAAGCGACCCCGAAAAGTATGGATTCGACACTATTTTTGTTTACTTTTATATATGACCCCCCTTGCCCCCTGGGGTGTCTTATCCCCACGTGGTTTGTCACTACGTATTCGACACAATTTTCGATTACATGTATATATCACTTCCCCCTCGCCCCCACGCCGAAGGGTCTGAACTTGGACTTAAAAAAAATTGGAGTGTCACTATTCATCTCAGCAACCCCAAAAAGTATGTATTCGACACTACTTTGATGATTTTCATATCTCAAGACCCCGCCCCCCCCCTAATATTTCCTGGGGTGTCTTATTCCCACGTGGTTTGTCTCCCGATATTAAAATTCCGGAGTATTACTATTCACCTAACCGACCCCAAAAGTATGCATTCGACACTAAATACTATTATTTTTACATCTCACCCCCCTTGCTCCCCGCCCCAAAGGGGGATGAACTTGGACTTAAAAAAATCCCGGGGTGTCACTATTCATCTAACCGACCCCAAAAGTATGCATTCGACACTACTTTCGATGATTTTTATATCTCACTCCTTCGCCCCCCGCCCCTATGGGTTCCTGGGGTGCCCTACCCCCACGTGGTTTGTCTCCTGATAGTAAAAAACCGGAGTGTCAGTATTCATCTCAGCGACCCCGAAGAGTACTCGACATTCTTTTCGATTATTTCTATACATCACTCGCCCCTTGTCCCCTACCCTAAAGGGGGCTGAACTTGGAATTTAAAAATTCCCGGGATGTCACTATTCACCTAAGCGACCACGAAAAGTATGGACTCGACACTATTTTCGATTATGTGTATATATCACTCCCCCTTCGCCCCCATCCCAAAGGGGGCTGAACTTGGACTTTTAAAAAATTCGGAGCGTAACTATTCATCTCAGTGACCTCGAAAAGTGTGGATTCGACACTATTTTCGTTTATTTTTATTTATGACCCCCTCGCCCCCCACGCCTAAGGGTTCCTGACGTGTCTTACCCCCACGTGGTTTGTCTCCTGATACTGAAAATCCGGATTGTCGCTATTCACTTTGGCGACCCCGAAAACTATATATTCGACATTATTTTCGATTATTTGTATATATCACTCCCCCCCTCGCCCCCACTCCAAAGGGGCTGAACTTGGACTTAAAATAAAATTGAAGTGTCACTATTCATCTCAGCGACCCCGAAAAGTATGGATTCGACACTATTTTCATTTATTTTTTATATGACCCCCCTCGCCCCCCGCCGCTAAGGGTTCCTGGGGTGTCTTACCCCCACGTGGTTTGTCTCCAGATACCAATAATCCGGAGTGTCGCTATTCACTTTGGCGACCCCGAAAACTATGTATTCGACATTATTTTCGATTATTTGTATATATCACTCCCCCCTCGCCCCCACCCCAAAGGAGGGCTGAACTTGGACTTAAAAAAAATTGGAGTGTCACTATTCATCTCAGCGGCCCCGATAGGTATGGATTCGACACTATTTTCATTCATTTTTATATGTGACCCCCCTCGCCCCCCCGCCCCCAGGGGTGTTTGGGATGTCTTACCCCCACGCGGTTTGTTTCCTGATACCAAGTCATAAGTATATCAAATTTGGTTGAAATCGCTCCAATGGTTTGGGAGGAGATGTGGTACAAACCCACCCAACCACCCACCCACATACATACAATGACTTTTATATATATATATAGATATTTGTGAGAGTCTGTTCCGATGAAGCTTCACTCTGAAATAGTAAATTATTTATATAATTGAAATTTAACTTAAAAGGTGACCTAAAGTAAGTTATGCAAACTGAAATAACAAGCAAGTTAAACTTGATTTTACGTATTGCCGATATGACGGACTGACCAAGGTTCAAAAGCTAAGAAGTCCAAATTATTTCCAAATAAATCACCATACACTGTGGCTAACGGATTCTCTAAAGTCCTCAGTTAAACATCAAACTTCACGGCAAATCAAATTACAACAGTGCTGTATGGCTAACACTTTTCTGTGTTCTTTAAAATACTGGTGTAGAAAACTGATGCCTCATTAATATAATAACAGATCCTTAAGTCTTCAGCCAAAACAATGAAGCAGTATTTTAAGTAGAGCATCATAATATTCTACCTATGCCATACAATAAGTTGCACTTCAGCGTATCATGCGCGGCACATATGGTAAGAATGAAAGTTAGTGGATGGACTGAAGACGTGTAGTATACAAAGTTGAAGACACACTCCTGCTATCAATCATGCTGGGAGTGATGCTAATGTCATCTCGGAGAGTGCCTGAAATGCGCCCACTTTATCGCACTTCTAGCCAACAATTACCATTTTCTACTCTATAACAATATCACCATTTTATGTGAAAGGGTGTATCGCTTTCAAGTTAATTAGAGCGCGGGAAACTTCCTCTAAATCCCATAGTTACCTCAGTTTGATGGCAGTACGCGTACAATAATGTACGGTACATGAAAAGTGAGAATTTTGATGTTATCTAGGCATGTATTCAGTAATTAATAGACTGTAAGGTACATTACAGTTATGTTAACTGATGCTTGGGGATTGATAATAAATGTAGAACAAAAATAATCAGTCCCGCAGTGTAGGGGTAGCACATAGTGCGTCTCCCTCTTGTCCTGAAGCCCGAAGTTCGATCCCTGTTGTTGGTTTCGGGTCTAATTAACTACTGTTACGGTTTTTGGAGACGCCTATTGCCGGAAATTTGTACCGTAGGATTCCTTTTACGTACCAGTAAATTCACCGACAGGAGACTGGTGTATCTAACCACTCTATGGCTGAGTGGTCAGTATCTTGGTTTTCAGAGCTCAGAGTTCTATTATCGGATGGGTCGAGATATATTTACAGAATTCCTAAAATTTGTACGGGAAGTATTGGTAATAGCCTTATCTGGCATATCCCATATCAAATAGCCGCCATTATATTGGTGTACTAGCAGGGCACTGCATTTTAATAACACGAGGCATAAAAATGTCCACCATGCGTTGGCATGCACTCGAACACGCCACTTCATTGGTTGTCGGACTTGCTCGAACACTCCAGGCATCTATGGCAGCCTTGTTACACACTCTGGCGAAGTACTGCAATGTCCGTAGTGACATGGCTGACTCAAAATTTAATCCTAAATAACCCTAATAGCTAAAACAGGCGTAGCTCGTCAACGATCGATCGTAGGACATATGTTCATGGGGACTTTTTCGCTGTTTTTTGTGGTGTGTTGTCCACTCTCTGATATACCCCACATTTTTGGGAACCTCTGTATATTGAGCGGTATTGTTTATGCTTGTACTTTTTAAGAAAATCTTTAGATAATTGTTCCTGTCAGAGATTAATAAATATTGTACTTTATTGCCCACAGCCTCACATTTGTAGCATTATTGTGTTTGGGGGATAAAATACGCATAGCTCAATATTACATTTCAGCCACGAGTTCCAGTTTTAAAGCACATTATACGTCATATTACTTTTCAATTGCAGATATTCCACCGTAACATAATTTCAAGATTTTAAAAATCAATTGAAAATAATGCAACATTTTATTTTTTAAAATGTCACATTTTAGAGCCATTATTTAAAATATACGAAATATCTACGATGATTATTAATATGACATCAAGATATAAATTAATTATACCTGATTGTGATGTCAAAGAAGAATACTGGCTGGCTCATGAGGGAGGTACGAGATTCGTAAGGTGGTCGGAAAAACATACAAGATAAAAGATATCTATTATATGTTCCAGTATCTAATGGTAGTGATAACAAGGAAAGAGAACTAACCGTTCAGTAACGATCTAGATAGGGTTTCAGTTTGTCTCTTCTTTTCATTGTCCATTTAGAATAGGAAGTACAGAGCATCATAGAGAAATGAAAAAATATCACAGTTGAAGGAGGTGGAACCAAACCCTAGAATTTTGAGATAACATTATTTTGTTTGAGACTGTAGAGAATTTTGAGAAAATACTAAAATGTTAAGAACATTGTCTTGGAGATGATACAATTATATAAAGTAAAAGTCTTAGAATGCAGACGATGAAGGTGGTGCAGGAAATATCAGTTTAGAAAATGAGGTCTTATATGAAACAGATGAATGTTGACACTTAAATGATAAAGTAATCAGTGATGGTCGATGTAAGAAGGACCTAAAATTTAGACTAGCTCAAAAGAAGGAAGATCTTTCTTTAAAAAAATGCTTGCCTCAAACACAGATATGCATATTAGAAGTTTCTGAAGAATTCTGCGTGGAGCATGATATTATATGAAATAAGCATGGGCAATAACTGGAAGAGAAAGAAAGGAAGTTGCTTTACGTCGCACCGACACAGATAGGTCTTATGGCGACGATGGGACAGGAAAGGGCTAGGAGTGGGAAGGAAGCGGCCGTGGCCTTAATTAAGGTACATTCCCAGCATTTGCCTGGTGTGAAAATGGGAAATCACGGAAAACCATCTTCAGGGCTGCCGACAGTGGGGTTCGAACCCACTATCTCCCGAATACTGGACACTGGCCGCACTTAAGCGACTGCAGCTATCGAGATCGGTGGACAGAAAGAAAGAGAATATAAATTAGTACAGAATAATCTTGAAAAAGAGATGGGTAGATCAGATGGAAAATGAAGAAATTCTGAATTAAATTGGTGAGAGCGAAATTATTTTACGAAACTTAAACAAGATAACAGACAGATTGATAGGACACACCCAGGTCTTACTTAGTTTTTGAAGGAAAATAAGGGGGTAATAGTAGGAGGAGACCAAAGAAAGTAAACGGCCAACAGATTAGAGTAGATATCGGATGCAATAGTTCTGTTGATATGAGGATGTTAGCACCAGATAGGGTGCATGGAATGCTGATCAAACCAAGTTTTTGGACTAAATAATAGTACACGAAGGAGCACTTACCGGCATAGTTTGACTTCCGTGTAGGCTATTAATAGCTGCCTGAGCTTCTTGGTGAGAACTGAATTTGACGAACGCACAGCCTAGAAGAAAGAGAAAATATTCGTTACAATTGCATACTCATACAGTGAAATAAGTCTGTAACAAACAGGATTTCATAGTTAATGGAAATACACTTATAACAGATATATTACGGAGAATATACATAAATAAGAAACAATATCCAGGTATGGATAAATTAAAATTATTGATGTTGATTGTTGTTTTACGGGACCAAACATCAAGGTCATCGGCCTCTGAAAGATACCAAGACCCAGGTCGATTAGTGGATCGTAATCTCCAATCTCCTGATAATTCAGAAAAATTTGGTGGTACACTGAACACTAGTTACTCTGTAGGTTTAGTTTCTAAATTCGTAAGCCGACACGATGTAAAAGTTAGAACAAAGCTTGGAATTTCGATCAAATTTGATCATATTTTGCGAGCTAGTTAGGAAAAGTCCTAGAAACAAGATACCGTACCGTACGTCTTCCGAGAAACTTCGCTCTAATACAGCAGTTATTTTTGTAAAGAATTCGTCAGAGAAGCTGAGAGAGAGAGAGAGAGAGAGAGAGAGAGAGAGAGAGAGAGAGAGAGAGAGAGCTGAAATTTAGACTCAGTTTTTAATTCTGAAGGTACTATCTGCGTCTAACGAGAAGTCGCAGCAGATTGTAGGTAGGGCACGAATAACAGATACTACATTAAGCTACCTCGTACAAACGTTAGTCGTGATAGAGAATGCGAGCTCTCCGAAAGAGATGCGTGTTCATTATTAAAATGTTCATTGTGCAGTACTTACAGCAAATGTCTAACTAAAGCACAACCGCACTACCACTTTGAAACTTGACTACAGCACCTTGGTTCACAAGAGTCACCGTGGACAGAACCGATGTACAGTGGAACTTCGATATCTCGAATCACCTCGGGAGCTAAATTTTATTTCGACTTATCGAAATTTCTACATATAGAGAATACCGTTTTTGAGCATGTATAGCGCATAATTGAATCACATGTATCTACGGGGTTGTACTGAATACATTATTTTTAACAGTATCACTTTAATTATTACACTTATTATAGTAATGTTTTAGAAGACATAATACAGTACATACAGTAGTGAAACAAGTGGTTGTAGTAAGGATGTAAAGGAGAGTGCATATGCGTCTCTGGTAAGACCCCAACTAGAATATGGTTCCAGTGTATGGGACCCTGACCAGGATTACCTGATTCAAGAACTGGAAAAAATCCAAAGAAAAGCAGCTCGATTTGTTCTGGGTGATTTCCGACAAAAGAGTAGCGTTACAAAAATGTTGCAATGTTTGGGTTGGGAAGAATTGAGAGAAAGAAGAAGAACTGCTCGACTAAGTGGTATGTTCCGAGCTGTCAGCGGAGAGATGGCGTGGAATGACATTAGTAGACGAATAAGTTTGAATGGCGTTTATAAAAGTAGGAAAGATCACAATATGAAGATAAAGTTGGAATTCAAGAGGACAAACTGGGGCAAATATTCATTTATAGTAAGGGGAGTTAGGGATTGGAATAACTTACCAAGGGAGATGTTCAATAAATTTCCAATTTCTTTGAAATCATTTAGGAAAAGGCTAGGAAAGCAACAGACAGGGAATGTGCCACCTGGGCGGCTGCCCTAAATGCAGATCAGTATTGATTGATTGACAAGAAACATACCTCGGTTAATACCTTTAGAAAATAATCCGTTGGTCTCTTTCGTTTATTACTGTTAACCTTTCCTCCCATCACGTTGAAACTTCTCGTCAATACCACTCAGCCGAAATTCGTAAATGGAGCTTTTGTCTTCCCTGACTTCGGGGGTTGCTTTCCTACGTGACCGGCAATTAATTCACATCCGAGAAACAGCGAGGCTTCGCCGTTCTTCCGATCATTAGAAGTAGTTTTAGTTTTCGGTTGCCGTCATATTAGCTCCCAGCATAACTGCAAATCTTTCTTTACTTGTTAACTGTTCCTCACACACCACAAATGCCGTATTGCACAGTTAATGTTGCACAAAATTCGAGTTACAGAGTAGTTTTTGTTTCAAGGGAGGAAATGTTTGCTTCGAGAAATCGAGAAATTCGTGTAATCGAATTTCGAGTACTAGAGGAAATAAATACACGTGGAGAATAGAACAAACGGCCGGGAAATTTAAGTTACTTCGAGATACTGAAAATTCGAGTAATGGAGGTTCGAGATATCGAGGTTCGACTGTATAATGCTCGCTCCTCGCACCTCTCACCCCACAACCACGCGACTTGTCCTCAGACGAGCATAGTAAGCGGTGTGAAACTAATCGGGGTCACATAGTTATTTGCAAACAGAGGATTGTGGAAGCGCTTAGTTGATTCTCGGAGAGTTGTGAGACCGAACGTTGGAAGGTATAACAGTCTTTGATGATACATATTATTATTATTATTATTATTATTATTATTATTATTATTATTATTATTATTATTATTATTACATCGTTATGCCCTACTCAGGAGCACGATTGAACTTGCTTAGCTGATGTGTTGGCCTTCTTTTCCTCCCAAAACCTCTTCATCCTCTCGCTGAGCTTCTTCCTTCGTTCTTCTGTCCAAGTTATAGTAGCTCTGGTGTTGGGTTTGGCTTCAAAGTGGTGATTGTCGATTTTGGTTCTGAATTTACATCTGTCCTGTACAATGTCTTCTGAGATGTTGATTTCCTGGAGATCTGTTTCAATTTCACGAAGCCAGCTGTTCTTGGTTTTAGACGAAAGGGCCAGGTTGAAAATTCTTTTAGTTAGCCTGTTAGTGTTCATTCTGATAATGTGTCCATAAAATTTCAATCGTCTTTTCCGAAAAGTGTGAGAAATGTTTTCAGAATGACAATATATCTCCTGGGATGATTTTTTCTCCATATTTCATCTATACAAACTAGGCCAAAAAATTTTCGTAAAATTTTCCTTTCTTGTTTCTCAATGTCTTTGGTTAAAGATCCACCACCTATGATTAAGGTTTCTGAGGCATATAACGCTTCAGGTTTGATTACTGTATTATAGTGTCTAAGTTTTGCATTCCGAGATATTGATTTTTTATTATACCTGTTCCAAGTGATCCTGTATGCTTTCTGTAATTTGGAAATTCTTTCGTTATTTGCTTCGCGGTTTAAAACAGAGGGCTGAATAATTTCTTCCAAATATTTAAATTATTATTATTATTATTATTATTATTTACAGGAAGCCAGTGCTCTACTGTCTGAGCCAATCAGCAAAGTGAACCAGACCTCTCTTATTTTGTATGAAGATGAATGACACGAAAGATTTGCGAAGATCTAACACTCAACGTTGTCTTCAAATTTGAATTTTCACTTAACGCTCATTAGCTGCAAGGTCAGCACGTACCTTTCATAGAGGCCGCCATTATTGTGATGATAATGCTAATGTGCTGTCATCTCCAGTGACGTGGGACGGATATTAATCACCTTCACGACAGTTCCATGCGTGCTACTAGATGCAGCGTTATCCATTGTCACAATTAACTGTCACGTTCTCAGAAAATTACTTCTTACGATTTAATCTTCTTCCCGTCGAACTTCCAGTGTAAGTTAAAACACAAATTTTAGTTCAAAAGTCGTGAAGTTCAAGTTACACTGGTCTCAGAACACGTTTGAGACTATGTTAAAAGAGGACCCGTGTTCGATTCACGACTCTGCCAGAGATTTAAAATCTAGCGTGAGGTTTGGAACGGGCTGCAGTTAAGTGAGTGCAATTAAGTAGAGGTGGGTTGAAATCCCAATCTCTAGCCACCATCGAAGTGCTTTTAGCTTTAATCCGAAACAAATGCTGGGATGACACATGACTTGAGGTTACAGCTACCTACTTGTAAGTCACAGATCTCCTCCTACTTCTTATACTTGGAAAATCATTAAGTTTCACAAGCTTCTGGGAATTAATGAAGCGTCTCCAAAATCCTCTACAGTATTTGGAACTACCTCTGTGGTCTTGTTTAGTTCCAGACCTGTTATCTTCAATCATTAAGGACTGAGGCTATCCATCGACCCCTCGTTCTCTCTCTCTCTCTCTCTCTCTCTCTCTCTCTCTCTCTCTCTCTCTCTCTCTCCTCCATGGTAGAGTTAATTATTCTTATAAACAAGCTATCCTCCTCCATTCGCTTCACATGGAACCAAACTCTATTAGGTGACCTATTTCTGTATTTTAAATAATGTTATCAGGTAAACATCTAATGTAGCGGCAGATATATCTCACATGCCAGAAATAAAACATGGAATGCCGAATTTATACTTTACAAAATTTCGACTATGTCTACTGGCTTGTAACTACCGATCTTGGGATCCAGAGTCCAGAACACTACCACCATCACTAAAGTAAAACAGCAAACACGAATCCTACTCGAAATATTAATTTCACCTCATTTTTGTTCATTAATCTTACAATGTACTGTACAATATGCTTAAAGATGTTCTAAGAAATCGAAGTTCGAGAAGCGGAGATTTTAGAGATACAAGGACAGTTTTTGCAGTTTTAACAGTAGAGATGTAATATTCTAACTCCATTAAAATCAGATTACGGTATGTAGTGATTCAATCTCTCTTCATGGGACGTGAATGATTAACACCTTATCAGCTGCTTAGGTAAGCCATTCTTTGAGTAACACAATAAGTCATTCCCTTTTCCATTTATTAATCTTCCTAAAATTTCGGATAGCCACAAGGATCCATTACAACAAATTTATAAATTAATAGCTTACGCAGTAATGTTGGAGGGAATAAATAAATAAATAAATAAATAAATAAATAAATAAATAAATAAATAAATAAATAAATAAATAAATAAAGAACAAATTCTAGGAAATCATTGGTAGGAAGTCTGTTAGTTAGGTGTGGGGTATGAACAGCAGTGCTAATTAGGAATATGAACTGCTCCACCGTTATTTTGATAATTGAATCAGTCGTTAATTAAAACGTTCGACTTAAAAAAAAAGGTTATAACTACCTCGGGTGCTGTAATTAGCCATCCCGTTTGTTTGAGTTCTTTTTACTTCTTCTACTGATCAGAGCGGTGCTTCTATTAATTTAAGAGTCTGCATAATATTCATGAAAGTCATAGAAGCCCACTGAATTTTACGTAACTGAAATATGTACTGTTATCTACTAGTGGATTTACTGACCTTCATACAGGCGTTAATAAATGTAGTTTTCTTTTGCAAGTAAAAAAATAATAAAACATCTTCCTTGATTCTTAGCATTTTCAGAGAAATACTCCGAAACAATTAGCCACCTGCCATCAGTTCACAAGTTGCACCGAAAATGTTAGGCCTAGAAATCTCAGCCAAGTACTGTCTTGCTCCTATACCAATCATCTGTGAACGTTAAAGAATACAGTTTGAACTTGCACCAACTATAAAATATGCGGTTGACTACACCAATTCGAATCTATTTACTACGCGAGCACGTCCCATATATTGAGTAAGAACGCGAGGAGGAAAGAATTACCGTCGACCTGATAGGCACCAAAGTGAGGAATCACGGGCATATTCAAACAATGAATATTTAAGTAATAGATCATAATTTAAAATATATTCATTCAAAGCTTCATTTGCATGATAAGTTACATATCAAATGATGATGCATAAACAAGGGAAGACTTCATCCAACTCTTTCCTAGGTGACAGTGTTCCGAGAATTGACATTCTCACGATGTAAAGCGACGCTGATGCGCTGAATAAAGAATACTGATCTTGTATCGTCGGAAATAAGACCAATCCGTTAACTCTTCGACAAAGCTGAGGCCATCATTACCCCACGTAACACTGGATTCAATAGCTTCTGTTACGAACAATTTTTTTCTAACAAATGGCAGTATTTTCTTTTTTAAATAATCTCCCTACGCGTGGCTGCATTTCAAGCCCTCGTTGATGAAAGGAAAAGTTTGTGCTGGGCGAAGGTATCTACACACGTGAAATCCCAGAAAGATGATCTACCCCTGTACCATAGCACAAGTATCATTCCGTCTGGTCTCTTACCGTCTGAATGGCTGCAATCAATTGGCTCGCATGGAAGAAACGAGAGCTTCAAGATGCTAAAATTGATATTGGAGTGACACATGTGACTGCCTTTCCTTTTAACACAGGAAAGGGGCATGCAAGCTACGCTGATGAACGTAGGCTCCGCAAACAGAGTATCGGTGGGGCTCGCAGACAGCTGCTTCCAGACGTAAAGTGACAGTGCCACGGAAACACTCCTCAGAAAGGTTGAGACCAAGAAGATTTGAAGGTAATGCTTGGAGCTAAGCACGAGATTCGGGAGAAGAAGCAGAGAGGAACCGGATTTTGTCTTCAAGACTTAGTAGACTGCTGCAGACACGAATGGAAATTACTTACAAGAGGAGAAATACTACTTTTGTCAATATCAGGCGAAACTACATACTAAGTTTGACCACCGAGATGTGCTCTTGAACGGCAGTATCAGAGTCAAAGCATCTACCGGGTAGAAAGAGAGCTTCAACGAGACTAAGAAAACCGTGGAAAGAAACCTAAAATTATAGAAACGCAAATCCAAGGCAGAACGAATGCCGATATCGCCAGAACTAACAGGAAGAGAAGCCTGTAACCAGGTATTGTCACTCAGAGAGCAACTGAGGATGGTTTCGAGGCCAGTTCTTAGAACACAATCGAATTACAGTATTCCAATTGTGGGGTCTCATGCTAAGACGGAGAACAGCGCAGAAAGTAAATCACCCGTGGGGTGGATAACGAGGCACGGAGCAGGACGGAAGCTGAATGTGTCGAAAGCATGGAAAGGCGTGAAATAACTTCAGTTTTGACGTCTTACCAGCCAATACCGTACAAAGAGCTTCATGGGAAAGCTCGGCACCGGGTAGGCCGGAAATGGATGCTATTAAAAGACTAATTCCTGGGGCAGAAGCAAAAATTTTCTTTCTTTCTTAATCTGTTTACCATCCAGGATTGGTTTTTCCCTCAGACTCATCGAGGGATCCCAACTCTACCAACTCAAGGGCAGTATCCTGGAACGTGAGACTTTGGGTCGTGGGATACAACTGGGGTGAAGGGCTAGTACCTCGCCCGGGTGGCCTCACCTGCTTTGCTGAACAGGGGCCTTGTGAGAGATGGGAAGATCGGAAGGGATAGACAAGGAAGTTAGGTACCATCCCAGCATTTGCCTGGAGGAGAAATGGGAAACCACGGGAAACCACTGAGGAGGGAATCGAACCCACCTCTACTCAGTTGACCTCCCGAGTCTGAGTGGACACCATTCCAGCCCTCGTATCACTTTTCAAATTTCGTGGCAGAGCCGGGAATCGAATCCGGGCCGCCGGGGATGGCAGCTATTCACGCGAACCACTACACCACAGAGGCAGGCAGCATTAAACTTACCGTATAGTATCTCAGCTTGTTCCCGATGAATGCCAAGAAACCCCACTTCACATTTAGAAGAACTGAGATGGAGTCCAATTCGCTTGAGTGCGAATGTTTTCCAGAGATGGAAAGGGCGAAGTCAGGTTCGTCAGCTAACAATCGACTGAGGAGTAAATGCAAAAAGACCAGGTCCGAGTGGACCAACTTGTTGATTTTCACATTGAGAAGGTATAGTTTCTTCACCCACGGAAAGGTCACTAGGCTGGGCAGCTAACAACATAGCATACGGCACAACTCATTGGCTGAATGGTCAGAGGGTCCCGGCTGGGTCGGGAATTTTCATCGCGTGTGATTAATTCTTCTGACCTGGGGGACTGTGTGTTTGTGTTTGTTCCAACTCTTTCCTCTTCGTATTCAGACAACACACTACACTACCAACCACCACATAAACAAGCAATAGTGATTACAGCCCTCCATATAGGATTGGCGTCAGCACGGGCGTCCGGACGTAAAACAGGGCCAAATCCACACGTGCGACAGTTCGCACCCGCGACCCCACATATGTTGGAAAGGCGGTAGAATAAGGAGAAGATAACAATTATGGCATCAACCACCAGAATATAATAAGACGCAGATTAGCGACTTGCTCCACCTCAATATAAGGCCTTCCCTTTGCAATAAGAGAATATACCACAGCACTAGATAGAAACGTTATCAATCGTCGGAAACATTAACGATCAGACTTGCCCGCGAACTATCAACCAAAATGATTATTTTCGTTTTTTCTCCTTATTTTCACTCCTTAGGTTTATACATTTTCTAGAATGTTTACTCACTGTTACATATGACCTAATATGAACCTCTATGCCAAATCTCACTTTCATTGGTTTAATGATTCCTAAGATACCGTGATGAACGAGTGGTATTTGTCATATACAGTACAGTATATTGTAAAATGATGGCTGGTAGGAAATTAAAAACAATACTGGTTGCGTTAATATATATATATTGCTATTTGCTTTACGTCGCATCGACACAGATAGGTCTTCTTATGGCGACGATGGGATAGCAAGGGCTAGGAGTGAGAAGGAAGCGTCTGTTGCCTTAATTAAGGTATAGTCACAGCATTTACCTGGTGTGAACATGGGAAATCACGGAAAACCATCTTTAGGGCTGCGGACAATGGGGTTCGAACCGACTGTCTCCCGAAAGCACGCTCATAGATTCGCGAACTTAACCGCATGGCCACTTGCTCTGTATTTCAAGGAAGAAAACATCCGACGGACTCCTATTATAATAATAATAATTTGACACGCATGAAAATTCAGTCCTAAGAAAGTGCGGCGGGTCAGGTCGAACGTGGAAGTATCACTGGCCTTCTTTTGAATTTAGCGATATTGTACACCATGAATTCCTATGTGAGGGCCAAACGGTGAACGGCTGTTATCTACGGGTGTTGGGATATTTGAAAATGCATATCAGGAGAAAAAGGCCAAACTTGTAAAGAACCAACTCAGCTCGTACATTTAGTTGATACGTGAATTTTTGACAAACACGATTACACCTGTTTTCTCCTCCATTCTACTCACCTCACCTAGCCTTAGCAGACTTCTATTCACCAACATGAAATTTCAGTTAATTTAAGAGATCAGACTGGAATCGCACGTGAATTGGGCATAATCCCTCAAATTTCATGCCAGGATTGCTTCCGTAAGTGGGAACTGCGCTGAGAGTGTTTTTATTTATTTATTGGAGGAGTGGAGTAGTTTGAAGGAAAAAGAGGAAACTACCGTCAGTGCCTGGGTTCTACAGCTGCTCTAGAGGTTTCAAGCCATTTCTGGCGGGGAGAGTGAAGCTGTCTACCTGCTTGCGTCAGCTTCACTACACCCAATCGAAAGGCATAGTGTTCGAGTGTGGTCAGGCGTATGGTGTTTTGCTTGTGAATATTCGGGTTAAGTTTTCGGTTTGGGCAGTACCACCTTCACATACAGCCAAAGATCCCAGCAGTAAACACTAGGCTACAGTACGCACTCTAACGAGTCCGGTTATTTCTTAATATGACTCATGCACGAGTAAAATAAATTTTGTTTCACTGATTGGACCCGTTATATTCCCATTTTTAACGAGTCAAAAGGCACAGCTTCTAACAAGTCAGACTAACCTTTGAATATAAGCACTATGTTATGCGAAACTATCTCTAGAAAATCAATCTTCTAATTTACAGTATTCAAGTCAATGTTGAGAGAAATGAAAGCAGCAAAGGAGAAAACTGATAAGGAGGAACGTATGTGAGACAGCTGTTTACTGTCGTACGAAGGACAGAGATATGTGATTGATGGTCTGTATGCGAAGGTTGTAACAACGTTACTGGCATGTCGGAAATGTGCAGGCAAAACGGAAATGAGATAGGAGATATAGATCTGAACTGCATACGAATGATGGATAAGACACACGAACGACCAAAGGGACAGACATATCTGCAGATTTTGAACGATGTTCCTCGCTCCGTACATCTGATGGAGAAAGGGCTTAAATTGTTAGATACGAGTATGAAACGATCAAACACGACTGTTATATGTACATTTTATCTGCAGGATTCAACTCTAGTACTGCTGCGCTATGGCTGAAGTTTTACCATTCTACTGAATACGAATATAAGTTAGAGATTCGTTTATAAACAAAATTTGCAGTCACACGCAATTGCTGTTACCATGATCGCTGCCGCAGAACTTTCAGTTTTACACGGAATCCGAAATACAAGGACACGACTTTTAGTTTCAACACTCCCACATTTATTGGCTTAGACTCAAACCGCAACCCCCTTGGTGAGAAGTCACAGATAGTGTCGCTTGACTATCACATCCCCAGAAATTAGTTCCTTAATAACTGCACAATTAGCAAGTTTCAAATCGAGCTTCGAGTGGCGATGTTATCAAGCTCCTATTACAAATCTAGCGATCTTACTCATATGGTGATGATTTGTTCTAGGGAATTGGTACATGTCTGTCCAGCATCAACGTGAATTTCTACATCTAAAATGAGCCTGATAGCTTGTGTCATTTTCGAGGTTTGTGGACGTATATTTAACTTAATATTTTGATGTACGGTATTCATGTTTGAACAATTTTCAAACTTCTCCCATTCCGGGACATATTTTATACATTCACTGATTCTTAAGTTTCAAATTCTTATTCTTTTCCAAAGCCAACTGATTTTGTCATGTGAAAATTCTTCAACCGGAATGCACTGGAATCCCAAGATCGTGGGTTCAAACGCTGATGAGGTAGTCTGTTTTTAGGAGGGCGGAAAAATCAAAATCATTCGACCCTCCCTATCGATATCTAGCCTATATGTTGAAGATCTCTTATGGCATTTGGCGTTTTCACGACAAAATTTAAACTCTGCCATAATTACCCAGAAGAGATCTGGTTTACTCTGTCATCTTTTGTAGTAAAATGGAACGTTAAAATTGGTGCGGAGGCAGCCTAAATGGCGTCAAAATTCAAATTCCTGCACACTAGTTGATTCATACGATTATTATTATTATTATTATTATTATTATTATTATTATTATTATTATTATTATATAAATTGGATTCGACTAAATGGAAAACTACTTTTATACATTCAAATTGTTGACAAGTTGACTCTGAGGAGCCTAGCTTTCAGATAATCAAATTAATGATTGAACTAATTCAGGATAAAAAAGAAAAGCCTTCGAAGATTTACACACAATATGTCAAAAAAATTTATATCCCTCATCAATTGAGGAAACGCCGTCGTAATATGAGGGCGCGTGAAGCGGGATGCATGGAAGCTTGCATTATAGTGTCATAAACGAAGGCTGTAGAGTGCAATATGGGGTCGTATACTGCGTCCTGGAAATCGCGAGCGGCTTTATGGGAACAAAGACTGGCATGGCATGGCAAGGCAAGGAAAGGCAGCATAGGACAGATGGGATCAGCTGCATCGGAAGTTATTACGGGAAATAAAACTGTTTCCAGAGGACGCGCAATAATTCATCATAACTGTAGTTTGCCAGCCTGCCTTTAAAACAATATTGATTGGCACCCAGTCTGGTCTTAAAGTCCCTTCATAAATTACGGATATAGCATTACTGTTCACATCTGCGGCTACACAGAATTTACTATGTCGTTTATGAGGGTTTTCTTATAGGCATTAGCTTAGTTTAAAGGTTTTATTTATTTATTTGTGGTATTTTAATATGAACCAACCGTAGATTAGCAACAAACGTTTAAACTTTTCTGAAATGTACACAACGGCTGACAGTGCTTTGGGATAATATTTCCGTTATTAATTATTACTAGGCCACAGAACTTTAGGTTAAAAAATAATCATTTTCCACAGTTGTACGGAAAAAGGAGTATGAAATGTTACGGGCATATAACACGAATGTACGACTCTCGACTGAACAAGAAAAAAATCATCATCATTAACGGAACCCGACAAAATAAATTACGCTGGTTGGTAGACACTCAAAGCGACCTTGCAGAAATTAATATTGACCCACTGACAACTACACGAACACTGAGACAGAAAATCAATTCACGTAAGTTCATATACAAGAAACCAATTACCAGGAACTTGAAATTTAAAAGATGCTTGGACACAAGAGAAGACAAGCCCATTGTGAAAGGATGAGGAAGTTTTCGGAAGATAAGAAGAACAAGAAAATCAGTGCTAAATAATGGTTCTACCTGCTCCTTAGAGGGCAACATGCATTAAATATATTACTAATAATAATAATAATAATAATAATAATAATAATAATTCTTTTACGTTCCATTGACTACTATTGTAGTTTTCGGAGACGCCGAGATGCCGGCATTTTGTCCCGCATGAGTTTCTCTACATGCGACACGAGGCTGGCGTTATTTAGCGCCTTCAAATACCACTGGGCTGAGCCAGGATCGAATCTGCCAAGGAGTCAGAAGGCCAGCGCTCTACCGTCTGAGCTAGTTAGACCGGCTGGGTTAAAAGATATAAATAGGTTCTTTCAACCCATGTTTTAGGATATTTCAGGGTTTTAAATATTTTGTTTAGGAATTTATAGCTTTTTATTGGAAACAAGTTAAAATTAGCATCTACAATTAATATAATGCAGTAACTATTAAGACACATAAAACTATCAGTTTTCTAAGGATTTAAACAACAGTTACATCCCGCATTTCACCCCTTTCGGTATATCTCAGGTTATTTAGTATCAAGAATGCGTATGAAAGATGTAGTTAATTAAAGTTGTTCAGTTTGTTTGGTAGACTTAAGGTCTGTTTCACTTCATTCATAAACTTAATAGTTCTACGGTCGGAAATAACTTTGCATAGCTGATACTTGCCTGCCGCAGGTATGTGGGTTTCTTTACGACTATATTTGCATCGGTTAAGGAGATTAACTGTTGTCTGGGTTTCTTCTTCATGTGGCACTGTCGGCATCCCTGAAGATGGTTTTCCGTGGTTTCCCAAATTCACACCAGGCAAATTCTGGGGCCGTACCTTAAATAAGGCCACGGCCACTTCCTTTCTACTCCTAGGCCTTTCCTACTCCATCGTCGCCATAGGACCTATGTGTGTCGGTGCGACGTAAAGCAAATAGAAAAAAAAAACTTTGAATATCACTGTTCTAGAGTGTATAGGACATACCGAGCAAGTTGGCCCCGCGGTTTTGTTCACGTAGCTATGAGAGTGCATTCGAGAGATGGTGGGTTCTAACCGCCTCTGTCGGCAGCTCTGAAGATGGCTTTTCGTGGTTTCCCATTTTAATACCAGGCATATGCTGGGGATGAACTTTAATCAAGGCCACGTCGCTTTCTTTCCGATCCCAGCGCTCTTCTAAACACACCGTCACCATAAGACCTATCTGTGGGCTATCGTTACGCAATGAAAATGCTAGGAACAGTTCCCCGGCCATTGCTGACCGTTCAGTTTTTGGCTTCTTCTCTAAACTTTACGAGTTACGAGGTGTCCTTTCCTCAGATATACTTATAAAAAAATATTGTTGTTATTGGAAAATAGGATGGTGTAGCAGGTTAGCTGCTTGCCTGTTCTCCCGGCGACTGCGGTTTGATTCCTGGTGTCAGGAAGGCCATGCGACCTCGAAACACCGACCATAACTCATTGCGTGCAGGGACCCCGAGCAAGAGGGATGCTGCGGAAGAAGATGATTATTATTATAGTTAATATTATTTGGCATCCAGCAACAACCACTTTTTACTTCTGGTATAATCGCAATTTACTCGGACTTCTGGGGTTCGATGGTAAAACAAATTTTGGGGGAACGCCAACCAAAACGTTCGAAAATACCACAGCCCTATATAGAACACTATTACTTGCTACCGCTGTAAAAGACACCAATAAAACAATTCTAAAGTACTCATTAGTCTCTGTCTCTATATCAACCATCAAATAAACAAAGCTTTTAGTAAAACGGATGACGTATTGTTTATGTCACGATAATATCGGTTCATGTTGCATTTGAATATTTAATCGTTTATCAACTGAGCCATTAAGGTAGCAGCGTGATGTCTCTAGGACGATATTTATGAGCCTTTCCCTGAAGTTTTCGTGAGCTGATAGATGTGCTAGGCGAGATAGGAAACTTGTTTGGGCGTGCCAGGTAGTACAGAAATCTGCCGATGTAATCGTCAATGTGTAATGTAGGACAGGCTGTAGAGTTTCGCGGTAAACACGCGAGAGAGCCTCGGGCTAAGGGAACGGAGCTGGCAGGGTAACAGGTAGTTGCTGCTTCCAACTACTTGTTGGCTTCAAGGGCCGAATGAGAGAGCTCACTAAACCAGGCTATCAACGATGATGCTGAATATAACACAGTGCAGCATGCTATATAATAATTATGCCCTATCTTAGGTTATGTGAAGAGAGAAGTAACTATTTCACGTCACACTGATGTTTCTTTCTTGAAGGTAGTTACAACATCTTAGTGCTTATTAATTAAGAACCCCCGGTCCGTACCTGTGAACAGGTGTGTTAACCAAGTGCAAGAGGAGGGAAAATGTGCGAGAAATAATACTAAGTTACATCCCGATTGTTAAAGTAACGGCGGAATTAAGAGAATATATTGTGTGCTTTTACTTATAAGGCAATTTAAAAATTAGTTATCTCTCTTTGTGTGTATCATTGATTCAGTGGCAGATTTCGATAGCAAGGCACAAATAAAGCTATATTTCTCTCATTTTTGCATGAGTAAAATGTATATTATTAGGAGATAACAGACTGAACTATCATTACATCGTTCTGTTTTCATACCAACTTCCCTGTATGGGGGTGGAAGCTGGATGGGCTCGTGGTATGCTACATAAGCTGAAGGTAACAGACACGAGAGTGGCGAGGATGATCGCTGGTACGATTCAGAATGAAAAGTTCCAGACAGAACTCAACACGTTTGATAAAGGTAGGCATGTGTGTATAAATCAGCTTTGGTGATTAGATCCAGTGTGATTATTATTGCTCTGTTGTCCGGCTCCATGTTTGAGTGGTCAGCGTCTGAGTCTTCGGTCCTCGGGTTCGATTCGCGGCCAGGTCGAAGGATTTTAATCTTGAACAATTCCCTTGGCTCGGGTACGTGTTATCTGCGCTGTCCTCAACAATCCTGAAACTCATACATCACACACAACATTTGCCACACTGACATGCAGTTTATCACAGCCGGCAGACGCAGCTCACTCTCGTTGGGTAGCCTGCCTCACAAGGGCTTCACAAGGTTACCAACAGCCACACGAAATATTATTATTGTTATTATTATTATTAATCCTAACATTTTCTTTCACATAAATCGTCTTCTAAAGTTTTAACGTTGGTCTTGTGTACCTCGTAGACTGTTAGTACTGTATTTGTACTAATAGGGCCTATATGATAAGTGAAATCTATGTTTAGTTCAACCAGGAATTTATCCTTAAAATGATAAAAAATAAGTTACGAGAACTCTGTATATGTTACCTCAACGAAGTAATAATAATAATAATAATAATAATAATAATAATAATAATAATAATAATAATACCGGGCGAGTTGGCCATGCGGTTAGGGGCCCGCAGCTGTGAGCTCGCATCCGGGAGATAGTGGATTCGAATACCACTGTCGGCAGCTCTGAAGGTGGTTTTCCGTGGTTTCCCATTTTCACACCAGGCAAATGCTGGAGATGTATCTTAAGGTCACGGCCGCTTCCTTCCCATTCCTAGTCCTTTCCTATCCCATCGTCGCCATAAGACCTATCTGTGCCGGTGCGACGTAAAGCAAATAATAATAATAATAATAAATAATAATAATAATAATAATAATAATAATAATAATAATAATAATAATAATAATAATAATAATAAACATACCTTACATGTAAAGGGCGTGGCAGGGGTTCTGTCACTATTTAGAACTTATATTTAAAAGATGGTGGCAGTGATGTAGATTAATGGAGAATAGTTAAAATAGGCTGATATTTATCCACTTTTGATCAGTGTGTTGCTACTCAACAACAAAATTATTCGAAGTGAATAAATAATCAAACCAATATTGTGCATTCTCGACCTCAAATGTGGACGAGTTCTTCATAATGCTTTGTTTTAATCCTCAATACAATATTTAAATTTCTTCTTGCCTCGTTTTCAAGTTCCTATTTCTCATCTCTCTTAACACACTCAATTCCTCCTCACCTACAGTTCAACAAAAATTTGCGTTATACAGTATTTTGAATTACTTCACTATTACGTTCTATAAGGATGGATTATTCACGTCAACACCTTTGACGACCTCATCAGATAAAGTAAAGTCGTAGCAGGTAACATGAAATCGGCCGTATCTACCATCGCACCTTTTCACTACACGAAGACTAAACTTCAGCAGCACCTGTTGTTCTCTCACAGTTTAAAAACTTGTAATAACTACATTACGGATTACACACCACTCAGCCGAACGCAATCGATAATGTATTCTCACACCACCTGCTGCTGCTGCAAGCGCAAGGAAAAGAGATTACTTCATAGCGGAAATATGTTATAGCAGTCGTTACCGAACTTGCTGTTTTGTGAACGAACTCTAAATTTATGTACTGACTCAGTAAAAACATAACATAATCCTGTTGACATTTCTGATAATCTACAGATTTAGAAAGGTAAAGTATCGATATGACCAAAGTTGCGTAGGACTCCATATATCGTCAACCACGCAGGAAATGAGGATATCAAGTCTGATTCTCGATAGGTGTGGACCCTTACTAATCTGTTGAGGGATGAATGTCTTTCAAGTACTCTTTAGAACAGCAGTTACCGGGCTCGATAGCTGCAGTCGCTTAAGTGCGGCCAGTATCCAGTATTCGGGAGATAGTAGGTTCGAACCCCACTGTCGGCAGCCCTGAAGATGGTTTTCCGTGGTTTCCCATTTTCACACCAGGTTGTACCTTAAGTAAGGCCACGGCCGCTTCCTTCCCACTCCTAGCCCTTTCCTGTCTCATCGTCGCCATAAGACCTATCTGTGTCGGTGCGACGTAAAGCAACTAGAAAAGAAATAACAGCAGTTGGTTCTAATAGGTCTCTGTTTTAAAATCCTTCCCATTGCTGTGGTTACAGTACAGTCTTTACAGATACTAGACAGGGAAAAACTTTATTACAAAAATTTATCCACACTAGTTTTAGACTTCAGTGTAATTTTTCAAGACGGAATATTTCCGTACCTCGTCTATGTAAATATGTGAAAGAATCTTGGTCGGTACATTGTGTCCATCTGGCAGTGTGACAGGCTTTCAATCTTATTATAATTAATTCACTCATTTATTCCGCCATCGTTATGGCCACATATGGGCCACGTTTACTCAGTCTACCTGCTCTTCCCCCTCTCACGCGCTCTCACATAGACTCACGCCCATTATTTCGAACTTCATTATTATTATTATTATTATTATTATTATTATTATTATTATTATTATTATTATTATTATCGTCATCTAATGCAGTGTATCATTGTCAATATCTACTTACTGCAGTATAGTGACGTATTTTAAACATAACATGATGCAGTACCCTTCCCACAACACGAAGAGTATCTTAAGATATACCGGATAGCTTGAGGAAATAGTGTAACAAAGAAAAAGAATTGGATGGAGAAATACGTAACAAATGATGTCGAAATGATATGCAAACAAAATTCAACAAAAACATAACTAAAGAAAAACGACAAGAAATACATATAAATAAAACGTTGTTTACCAGTGGTGTAGCAATAATTACAACGAATTACAGAAGCATTCACACCAAATTTACTGAATTTAACTCAACATTTCCTAATTTCCGTGATAATAACGTAGAACGCAGTGTTGACTTTAATTAAAATTATGCTCTGCTGTAGAAATAGCTGGGTCACAATATAAGCAGTCTACGTCTATCATTGCTCGTGGAGATACTCTGTAAATATCATAGGGCAGTCTATCTATAGCTCGAACATGTCACAATACGAGTGACAAGTGCTTAAAAACCAAAGCTGTCCAACTCATTTTAAATAGTTGAAAGGTTTGACATGGAGGTACCATACTGTTAAATCCTCCTGCAGTTTCCCGCAGCACTGATGTGAGGTTTCCAACCGAACATGACACGCTTGTTCGGTTGGTCACCTATGTTACAGGCAGTCGCAATATGACGTGAACCACTACAGAAACAACTACGCATAATGGACATGTCAATAATAATTAATCCATTGCACTCTTATTTTCGTTTCGCACAGAAATGGTATTCAGAAATACATATTTCAAGTTTATGTTAAACTATTATTCCCCCTGTTCCGTGTTAAATAAGTATACTCCCTCACCACCTATGAGATGTGGATAATAAAAAACTGCAGATACAAGGAGAATGAAGAGCTTTGAGTAATGTTTTTACCGACGCATCCTCCGCACATTTTGGACTGAACATCGTAACTGTACATCGGTGCTGGAAGAATTAAGCATCCAGAGCATCTCTAGAGGATCAGCCAGGTCTTCCTCTGGTACTTCGGACACATCGCGAGAAAAATTGGCACCCTTGGTGGAGGGACAGGTTAATGGCAAGACACGCTATATTAGATGGGTGGACCAGCTGTAACCCCTGGTGGAAAAATGTTTCTACGAAGCTACCCTTATAGTGATAGACAGGACAGTAAAAAAATGAAAAGCACCATACCCTGTCAAGGGCAAAGGATTCAGGAGTTTTTGAGAAGAAAGTAAATGAAACGATGCAATTACGACTTCTTCTTGCAAATAGTTCAACGTTACATGAACTCAGAAAGAGGATAAAAAAGGGCTATGACTGGGAAGGTAGCCTTAATTACGGTACAATACCAACATAGTTTTGCGACCATAGTATTTGTAAACATTTGACTTCCTATCCTATTTTATTACATTTTTTTACGAATCAACTCTTCTCCTTAATTGTTCTCGTAAGTCCATTCTATTACATGAGACGTAGGAACGAAATCTTCCATGGCATAGTTGGAAATCAATGTAGAATACCTAGAGGATGGAAAAATTCAGGTAGATCAAGGAGTTAAACGTATTTTTATAATATTTTGGTATTCATATAGGTACTGCATTGATCAAAAATAAAACTGCACATATTAAGATACAAATCTGACAATTCAATAGGAGAGGCTGCAAATCATGAGGACAGTATCAATACAGATGGAAACATTCAAAAATTTAGACAAATACCGAAGCAAACAGGTTGGTTGAATAAAAAAAGGTAAGATATAGCTCAAGAAGAGACAGTTTCACATTAAAAATGGAATTACTTAAAAATCTCTTTAGCCGAAAAATTCCTTCTATCCATTCTGCATTTACATAGTCCATGTGCTTTTCAAGAGTTTACCTTCACAAAAACAACCCTGTCTCTAATTAGGAAACTTCAATAAGGAAGGCTAAAGGGAGAGAAGCAGTGATCGTAATGAAGGTGGAATTACAAAGGCAGAGAGCATTGCACTTGAGTTGAAGTCTCGTTAACTGCTCATCTACATACATCATTACTTTCATGTTGGACTAAAATACACGGGCACCTGTAACCTTTACCTCAGTGGCGTTCGAGGGACATGAAAGAGAAATATTAGTATGAACTCGGATCTAGATATATTTTATTGGTGATAGTGATGATACTGTAGTTGATTTAAGGTGTAAAACAACTTTGTTATTAATCCTTCATAGAACTAATAGATGATCCGACTTCTGAAGAACAGGAGTGTTGGATGAACGAAGGAGAGGAAAATACAGGGTAACGTGCCAGTAAATATACCGATACGAGGGTGACGTATTTGAGCACCTTCAAATATCACCGGACTGAGCCGGGATAGAACCCACAAACGCGGGCTCAGAAAGTCACTCTTCAACCGTCTGGGCTATTCATCCTGATGTTAGAAAAGTTGTTCCAGGAAGATCAAACAGAGTAGATGAAATAGCAGATGCATTGTACATCACAGCCCTAACACAGGCACGGCTGGAAGATAGTAAAATTGATTTGAGTAAAGTTACATAGCAAATATGGAAGAAGGAATTGGGACAGAAGTGAGAGCGATGTCAGATCCAGATGTGGCTCCCTGATCACTATATACGTAATCTCAGTACTTGTGAGACACGGAAAGTAATTTTATTTATTTATGTTATTTAATTTATTTATTTATTACCAACAAAACGCGCTCGTTGCTGACGGGCAGATATTTGGCGATGCCACTGACATTTTATACCTATCACTGACATGTATTTTGTCGCGTTTTTAAGCAGCGACTTCCACACTTTGATGTCCAATCTCAATTAGCAGAACCGACAAGGAACCGGCAAAATACCCAGACGGGTACATTGGAACGCGTGCTTTTACATGTAAAAGTGTAATTTCCCGGTGAATTAATTAGTTAAGTCTGTGGAAAGTGCGTCTTTGAGAATTTTAGTATTCACATAATCATGAATTATCCCATGAGTACTGTCAGTTGAAACCCATAAATTGGGTAATAAGATTATGCTGAGGCGAAATTGGCAGTTTTTCTTGAGAGAACTTCAATAGTGTTGATTGCCTGTGTTTAATTTGTGAACTTGTATAGTTTTCCAGAAGTTTGAACGGGGTGTGGTTAGTTTATAATAATTAAATGGGATGAATTTGACATTCATCAATAGGCCCTATACTATTTTTATCCAATATGAACGTCATTAGAAGTTATTTTAATTTCAACAAATTTATACCTGTAGTGACGTCACCGATGCAAATTTTACTTTTTTTAAAGACACATCAAACATCACAACACAACTCATGAGCACATCAACCAATTTTTAATGTTATTGTTTTATGTATAGGCCTATATGCAGAGTCTAATGCTTTGTCAATTCTTAGTTGTTAAGTGGCTGAAGATGATCATTATATGATTGAAACTAGTCCCAGAATGTGATATATATTAGTCACATATAAAGAAATACGTATTGATTAGGTGGAATCCTTAAGTCTATCTATTTTAATACGGAACAATATGAAGATAATTGCATACGATTACGTTGTTACTGTTTGAACATACCAGACATAAAGGAAAAACGTATCGTGAGTGTGGATGAATGTACTAAGTTAAAGTAAGAAAAGTAAACAATCAATGCATCCTAGTAAGGTGTTAAAGAAATAAAAGCTTTAAGGGACTCTGGAAATCCTGATAAAAGTATGAGCCCTGCCTTTGTTCCCAAGAAATTAAGTAACATGAGTATAGTGTTATAACCCATGCGAAAGCATTTGCACCTCTATTTACATTAATAGCTACTGCTAAAATTGTTAATAAGCAGTAACAAGGTTAAAAGAAAATCTGATCACTGATCAAATTTTTTTCAGTGGGTAGTTAAGCTGGACTCAGCACACTCACCGTTGTTAAAATGATGTTTTGGAAATACGTCGCACCGACTCAGACATGTCTTTTGGCGACGAAGGAATAGAAGAGGGCTAGCACTGGGAGGGAAACGACCGTAACATTAATTTTCAGCCCCAGCCTGGTGAGAAAACGGGTTTAATTTGAGAATGCTGGAAAATTTAGATTTTCGTAGCATTCTTTACAATTCGTTTAGCAGTGGACATGGACATACGATGCATTTTTAATTTTAGCTATCTATTGTCCTTTTTATTATTACGATTCGGATCCTTAATTTTTATAAAAGTCCTTTCTCCTCGGACGACATCTGTCCTCGTAAGCTCGATTACCTTCCTTTCCGTACCTATCTTGTAATTGATTTCCCTTTACTTTTATCATTATGAATTGTTAATTTCCCTATTGATTCATCAAAATGATGTTTCTCTTCCGTAGTAATATTATCCTACAAAAGCGGATAGTAATTGAGTAACTTGTCATGCATAAGAGGTGTGTGGTACTCATGTAAAAGTTTAGCTATTTTTTTCTTGTCAATTATTATTATTATTATTATTATTATTATTATTATTTCCCAATTAGTAAGTGATATTGAAGAAGTCCTTAAGATTTTTGTTGTTTATCTTTTCTCTCTATTTTAGACCATTCTTTTTTTTTGCTAGTTTCTTTACGTCGCACCGACACAGATAGGTCTTATGGCGACAATGGGATAGGAAAGGCGTAGGAGTTGGAAGGAAGCGGCCGTGGCCTTGATTAAGATACAGCCCCAGCATTTACCTGGTGTGAAAATGGGGAACCACGGAAAACCATCTTAAGGGCTGCCGACAGTGGGATTCGATCCTACTATCTCCGGATGCAAGCTCGCAGCCGCATGCTCCTGACCGCACGGCCAACTTTCCCGGTTAGACCATTCTACTTTAAGGTAGGTTAGTAAACAATTTTCAATATGCCTTTAAAAAGAAGAGGGTGGGGCGGGGGTGTTGTCTCTCACTTAATCTTGTCTTCTATTGTAAGACTCCTGCACCTGCTTTTCTTTTTTGTACATTCTGTATGAATTGTGCCATTTTCTATTTTGTTAGTACAGAAATAATTTATGATTGGAAAATAATTTCTGATCCGTTTCAATTTTGTACTCAATTATTTTGCTTAATTGTGCCTGTAACATCCACGGAAAATGTTTCATTGCGCAGTGTGTTTCATGGTTGTAACATATCCGCACTCTGGAAATTGATTTATATAAATAGCAAATATCTCATACTCATCACGCTTCCACTTTATTTTAGGATCAATTTTTATTGTGCTTTAGTTGGTACCTACGGTAATGTACAGAAGGTGGCTCTGCAGCCTCATCATTTTTACTTACAAGTGTCCCGCATGCACTAATGATGAACGGGATATCTAATCACTGGTTTAAAAAGCAGCGCTACAACGTGCTGTATTTCGGATGTGAAACAAATAACAGTTATTTTACTACACATGTTCTTTATCAGGGTGCATTTGTAAACACGCCGAAGATGCAGAAAATAGGGTTTAATAAATCATTGATTTATACACATACAGACTTACCAAACAGTTGTTTACATGTGCCTTGAACGATCCATTAGCTCTTAACTGCGAAGGCAGGCGGCTATTTGGAAACTCCTGCGCATACCGTCTACGAGCTTCGGCAGCATTTCGACCAAATTCTCCATAATTTTAATCTATGTCTGTGCATTCGTCGTTGCTAAACATACGAACCATTGTCGATATATTGACAGGACAGCAGCTATAGTGCTACTGTACCCAATGTCAGTCCAGCACTGAGTGTTCGAAAACAAAGGGGGGGGGGGGGGGTGCATCTGACGAGTAGCGCTGAAGAAACATACAGCGAGCGGAGATCCGATTGTTATCTTTCACATTTTGACGTAATAATCTACAGGCAGTAGTACCCCTGTGACAATCAGTTTTAGACATCCCGTTCATCATTGGTGCATCCGGGGCACTGGTGGGTCACTTGGAATATATACAATTTAACATTCCAAAAGAAGTGATCACAGAATACTGGAATATAAGAAAAATAAGGGTTAACACATTGTTCACTTGTAAGGATTAAAATGTTGCTATACTGAAATAAATTTTATTGCGTATTTTAATACCATCACAAGTATAAAGCAAAGCTGGGTGTACAATCATCCTTGTTAAAACAACTGTAATTGATTGTAAAAGTCACTGAAATTATATTTTTCACTCGAACTATTTCAAATATGTGGGTTACAACTTTGTTCAAGAGAGGTATTATTCTCTACAAAGCTAAAATTCACGCCTTACAGAGCACTGAATGCTTCTGAAGAAGTCTTTTCTCCATAGTTACCATCGCCTGAGTTACATGACGCCATTTCAAGGGTGAACAAACCTATTATTCAGTACGGAGCAGGGAGGGGAGCTGTCAATGGAGAACGTGTTAGGAGTTTGAAATTTCTATCGGAAGGAAAGGTGGTGTTGTAGCTAAGGTTGACTTTAGAGCACTACGTTACGAGTGAAATCCCAGTGGTTGCTGACAGTTTAGTTATTGGGAGCGCTCTGTGCAGGCAGCATCCCGATTACAGCAAATTCGATCATAGCAATCAGACATTGGCTCTACTTTTATGGGTGGAATATATAATATTTGCGAATACAAATTAGTTCCCATTTTTGCACTCGAAGGGAGGGAAAGAGCGAATTGATTACATTTCAATTTGCAAATATTTTGACACGTTTAGCTTTTAGTTAAGGTTCAAGTCAGGAACTAATCGATTACAGATCCCAACCATCCATTCGTCTAGATGAATAATAACATGTCCTTAATATTTACCACCGGGCGAGTTGGCTGTGCGGTTAGTGCCGCGCGCTGTGAGCTTGCATCCGGGACATAGTGGGTTCGAATCTTACTGTCGGCAGCCCTGAACATGGTTTTCCGTGGTTTCCCATTTTCACATCGGGAAAATGCTGGGGCTGTACCTTAATTCAGGCCACGGCCGTTTCCTCCCCACTCCTAGGCCTTTTCTATCCCACCGTCGCCATAAGATCTATCTGTGTCGGTGCGGCGTAAAGCAACTTGTAAAAAAATGACCAGGTCAGGGAATTTTACCTGGATCTGAGGGTAGGTTTGAGGTCCACTCAGCGTAGGAACTATCTGACGGTGAGATGGTGGCCCCCGTTTATAAAGCTAAGAATAACGCCCAAGATGACTCGTCGCTTGTCTGTTGCGGGTCTGTTGCGCCATGGTATTTGGTTTGGTTATGCACCTCATGCAGGAAAAATTTGAGCGGGCTCTTGTACAGAAAATATAGTACTATATTTTGAATACCTGATCCTGTGCTGTGTTGTTTAGTAATAAACTTGCAGAGTTCTATTGTAAAGAAAGTGATAAGTGACATTTAGAATGAATTGTAGTGAATGACATAATTTAAACTTTCGTTCTAAAACAAGGAAGTAAGCTTTTCATTGGCGATGTGTCATATAGCTACGAACTATCTGGGGATCGTTACTTTTGGTCCTGCTTGTACTTTCAGTTAAACTACTTTTTTGTCGCCCGGATGAGTGGCCCTTATGGTTGGCTTTCCGAGAAAGTTCGATTCCAACTCAGTGTAGTAGCATTTCCAAATATTTTGAAAAGTTTTCATTAGTTTTTCGTAACTTGAGGTTTCGGGCAGTAAACTTGAGCTCACCACTGATAGCGATATTGCTTCCATTAATCTAATAGTTATGACTGCAAGTACGAGTACTTAAAACCAGAAGTGTGTTTTGTATAATTCGCTCTTCATTGCCACATACAATAAAGGCTTCAAATGCGCCAAGAAGTACATGATAAGCGTTGTATGAGGAGAGAAAAGAACAACATTTAGAACGAATGGAGGAGTACTGAGTAGAAATGTAAGCCCCAGGAAGGAGACTGTAGAAATGCTATGTCCGAAGATAAATTATCTACGATCGCGAAGCTGCCAGGATGTGGTTTCTAACCAAACCGTTAGTAGCTCTGAAGATGTCCGACTCGTTGGCTGAACGGTCAGCGTACTGGCCTTCTGTTCAGAGGGTCCCGGGTTCGATTCCCGGCCGGATCGGGAATTTTAACCTTAATTGGTTAATTCCAATGGCACGGGGGCTGGATGTATGTGTTGTCTTCATCATCATTTCATCCTCATTACGACGCGCAGGTCGCCTACGGGAGTAAAATAGAAAGACCTGCACCTGGCGAGCCGAACCCGTCCTGGGATATCCCGGCACTAAAAGCCATACGATATTTCATTTTCATTTCAGCTCTGAAGATTGTTTTGGTTTCATATTTTTATACAAGATGAATTTAGGAGCTTTCCCATCCCATACTTGCCAAAAACCTGAATGTCCTAAATCAGTAAAAACATTGAAAAATTAAGACAAATATTAAAGGATTTGTTTCGGGCATTAAAGGTATGCTCAATATTGGAAGATATATTTTAATAAAGCATGTAATTTATGGGTTCAAATACTTAAAACCAGAAATTTGGTTAGTATACTTCACCATTCATTGTCATATAAAATAAAGGATGGATATCAGTGAATGCCACATTTAAGAGTTCAGACGGCCAGTAGCGTAGGAAATCTCCACACCATATATTCACCCTTTCAATCCGAAAGAAAACACAGTAAGTTACAGCAAGTTTTTAGGTGCGTATGGTACATAAACATCAAGAGACAAATATACAATGGTAAAAGGGTTAAGTAACTTATTTCATAAACGCAGTTCAAGAACATATACACTACGAAATGTTACCGAGCAAGTGGCTGTGCGATTTGGGTCACGTAGCTATCAGCCAGCATTCGGGAGATACTGGATTCGAACCTCATTGTCGGCAGCACTGAAAATGGTTTCCCATTTTCACACCAATTAAATGCTGGGGATGTACCTTAATTAAAGCCACGATCGCTCCTTTCCCACTCCTAATCCTTTTCTATCCCATTGTAGCCACAAATGCTATCTGTCTCGGTGCGGAGTAAACAAAATAACTAAATAATTCCAAATAAATGGAGACAAGGGCTGAGGTTAGGGAGGATTTGTTTTGTTTAGTTTTGGACTTTGCATCTCATTTATTAAATTTCAGCGTAATATCAGACGTCTCTTCACGTGGAGAATATATTATATATTGAAGAGGGTGGGAAACTTGTCTCTTTTTCAGGATAGTTTAGTTAGGATGGGACGTGTTCCTTCACTAACTAGTGGTCTTCAGCAGAGATGCACGAACCATGTCTCTGGGAGCAAGACCGCGTGTTTCCATTGTTCCTTCACTCATACATTCACTCACTCTGTTCCTCGTTTGTTGCCGTATACTCAGATGAGAAAGTATTCTTTCTGTAATGAAACTTACCAAGCCTGTACTGAGAACAAGTCTTTTTTGATAGAAACTTTAAGGCTTCGGTTCGTATAATGTGCTAAAATTACCTCACATTAGATGTTGAAATATTAGCTAACAGAAAAACGTTACTAATGTAAACATAAGTTTTTTAGTCTGCTATTTTCCCCAGTTAGGGTATCTGCCATTTCTTTTGGCTTTCGTTTCTTCAGAGGTAACTGTATACTACTCTGTATTAAGACGTCATGCAGGCAACGATATTCTGTCAAATGTGCCTTCTTTTCTTTTAAAGCTGAATATTGAAATGTATCTACAGTTGAACAAGTAATATCAAGCAGACATCAACGTACTCGTATCATAGATTTTACATTGTATGGATACACGCGTACTGCCACGGCCCCTCGTAGTACAGTGGTATTGGCAATGCTCTGTCGGCCAGCCAGTTTTGTAGGTAAGGCAGTTCAGTACCCTGCTCCGAACCTTGCGGTGGCTCCGAGCAGTCAGTGGGAGCTGATATTGTGTGGATCCCTACAGTAGTCCTCTCATTAGTACAAGAAGGGAGAGAGAGAGGGGTGACTATAGCTTGCTATGAATTATTAATTTATATCCTCCTTTCTTTGGATATTTTTGAAGGCTGTTTGTAGCTGCGAATGTACTTTTCAGCGGACTGTGCTCGTTACGATCGACTGTAAAACTAAGAGAATGGAATTAATTACATGCAGACCATGAACTATGTGGCCTCTATGTCCTATATGACAAATGTGCTCGTTATCTTTGTATTCTAGATCGTTTAATGTTTCGAGCACAAATTTCTTTCATTATAACAACCTACAAACGTGGAAACTATCGATCTATTTAGATATAATTGCTAATACACAAACAATAACTGGGAAAGCTTAGGTTAGCCGTGTCAACAATAATAAATGGAGGCAGGTTTACGTGTGATTAATATCCCGGCTCGTGTCATTGACCTGAGTAATCCCCGGGTTTTAGAGTTGTGAGCTCATCAGCGCAAATTACGGCCAGGTGTCTTGTAGTGCCCAAACTCATTAAGCCCGAACCATCACCCCACCTCTCTCGGATATGTTCTGTGGTGTGTGGGGCCAAGTCCCACTCCCTCAGAAAAGCCATCCCAAACTCTACGCTTATCCTTCACTTAATATCTTACTTTAAGTTTGACCTTTCTGGTCATTGACGCTGGAGGTTATTTGGTATGTATATCGGGACGATATTCAACCAAAAATATTGTTCGAATAAATACGAATTCTCTGCGAACTTGGACATAAATATCATACTTTCTACCTAATAACATATAGTCCATGTTATCCATTAAACGCACCTGCTATGAAGATAGATCTTAAACGCTACACTCCTAGATTGTCGAATTCTAGGAGACGAAGATGATTCAAAATAGTAAAATTTTATTAATGAACTGACGTACATTCGTTAAATGTGTAATTTTATTTTGAAACTTAAAAGAATGAATTCTCTCTTGTGTCACTTATTGTTTCCTGGGAGTTTCGCGTGACTTGTCACTATATCGATAAGGGCAACGTACGAGAAGTAGCTACAACGGCACCACCTGGACTGATACCATCATCACTAGCATAGAGATATGCTATCAAATTTATTCTGTTAGTTACGACAGTCTTCAACAGTACTTTTCCTGTGACCTGAGCCTATTTGTCAAGTATGCGTCTTCTCCATTTAGCGTTATTCGAAGTGTACTGCGGGTAAATACTCTGTACAAGCGAAGTTACTGTGCACCAAGGTTCAAATCTTCTCTCTAGAATATGTCACAAGTCAAAAATTGTACCATATCTTTACCGTCAATCCCATATTCAACTTTCATAAATACTAGAGTTGAACAGGGTATCGGCGTTCATTTGATTTATTTTCTCCAAATTGGGTGCTGTTGTTTAGGAGAATAAGTAGATGTATTGATTGGTGAGCCCTTTCTGACACTTCACCACTTTCTCATAATTTGACTAAAATTCTACAAAATTATAATAATAATAATAATAATAATAATAATAATAATAATAATAATAATAATAATAATAATAATTGTCAAAATCGTTAACTATGAAACTAACCCTAATACATACCTCTAACTAGAACGAAATCTGAACAATAACATAACTCAAAATAAAGCTAATGCATTATTATAATTTAAATAGAAAAATGTTTCAAAATACTTGATCATTATAATAGCTCCGAAACTAATTCTAATCAAATAATTCACCATTCAGTCGCATATTCATACCTCGATCATTCCACAAGTCAGTTTGATGAATCAAGCAAATATTATCGGCACACTTTATTTGTGTACGGGGGGTGAGGAGTAAGGAGGGAGCTGTTCCTGTTCCGGTAGTGCTGCCAACTGAATGAAAATGAAATCTGAATTGAATCGAGAATATGATCGATCGATATGAAGTTTCTAAACCGTTATTATCTTAAGCCAACAACTGTGTCACATACACATTATATAACATTTCTCCATGCGAATCTTGTTCCTAGCATGAATTCTATAGTTTGGCTTTGCTGTGTAAACAACAACAATACTAGTACGTTGAGTGTACGCCAGATGTCGCACAACGATGCTTAAGAGATTCATAGTTTGTGTTTCAAAGGTTGCCAGTACGAATCTCGAAGATGATGAGGTCGACCGATTCAGCACTAGGGTGTAAATGCATCCAGATAAAGTGTGCCGATAATACATTTGGCAGACCACCTTAAATTTATTAAGGAAAGTCACATCCTTAAGGTTGGGAGGGAGGGAATTCCATGAGCTAGTCAGAGAAATTGCAAAAGAGTGGTTGTAGATAGTAGAGTGGTGTAAAAATACAGTAAGAGAGGAACCAGATCGTGTACTACGGTGATGATTCGATGAGAGGAATTTAAAGTGTGAAGAAAGGTAACTTCGTTTATCTGAATTAAGTATTCTGTGGGGAATTGTTTAAGAGTACAATTTATGACGATTCTATAGACAGACATGGGGATTAACCACCAGGAGAGCACAGTAAGTTTACATGCAGTACACGACACGATATCTTCAAAGAGATATCTTTCTATGCCATTGTCATTTGCGAGAGAACAGCCGTTTCCCATTTCTTGTTCTTCTTCTTCTTGTTCTTCTTGTTTTTTCTTATTCTAGGAATTTTTCCAACTACATAGGGCAGGTACTAATGCGGATTCAGCTCAGGTTTACGGCCGTGTGCCTTCCTTGATACCAACTCTATATGGAGGGGTGTGTTCACTAATGCGTGCTCTTGTGGTGGTTTGAAGTGTAATGTGTTGTATGCAAATGAAGAATTGTATTAAGACGGACACAAATATGCACACCCGGACCTGGAAAAATTAACTAAACACCCGATAGCCCTGCTGGAAATCGAACTTGGGGTCCTCTGAACTGAAGGCCAGTACGCTTACCATTCAGTCAAGCAGCCAGACTCGACGTTATCTCTTAAGTGATGGAAAATTGGGATGATGCCTTGCATAGAAACCATCTTCATTCTAACTCGAAGAGCAAATTTTCTTGTATATGTAATATCAATATATTTATTTTAATGTCAGTGAAAATGTTACTGGGAGTATTTACCATTACATTTGTGACTGTTTCATTCTTACAATTCTTTATTATTGAACGGCCTCTGTCTAATAAAATATCTTCTATATTATCCTTTCAGAGTGTTCCTAATTTTACAATTTTAGAAAAAATACTCCACAAACGATGGGTGCACGAATAATAATGTCTGTAATGGTAATCATGGACTTCGTTTAAATAATTAATATTTTTGTTGGCTGGAACAGATCGTCAAACTATACAGTTTACATCATGGTAGAACATTTGTGGTGTTTCTACCAGCATGCCGAACTTCGTTAGAATTTTCGTCCCAGTTCAAGAAGAAAATAGAAACGTGAGGGCAAAGGTAGTAATGGACATAGCAAAATAAACCAGAATGCTGAGCTATTGCTGTTACCAAAACTGGAAATTGAATAAGTGTGTTGAAAGAAGGGAATCATTTTCATGCTCCGGACCAAGAAAAGCTTCAGGTGGAATATATATTAAATCGTCTGAAGAGAACAACTAATAAGCCTTGAGGTCAGCCATATCAGTTGATTCGTACAGAATTACCAAGGGTAGCGTTGGATTCATCAATTCATTTTCCATAAAGAAAAAAATTTGAGACAGCTCTTAGATAGACGGGAACGTAGAAGAGATCTGTTACATCCGACAACACTTAGGAAATTAATAGAAGAACCCGAATAATATTTAAAAAATTATTTCCAACGGAGATCACTGATAATGTCAGCTATGAAGGCGAAGAGCATAGAGTGACGCCACCTACCTCGGAGAGGCTGTTTTAAGGTACTGGTTTGGTTACAAGTGAAAGTTCATTCCATGACCTTGCATTGCAACCAATTACATCTGTTGTGCTTCCCCCATAGGGAGAGGGTAGAAACCAGTGTCGGCATATAACGTAGTCCTATCTTAAAACACCAAGCTTAACGCCTCCATCCGACAAACGAATCACTATCGACAGAGACGTACGCACTCACTCCGTATGAACACTGCGGATAGGTTTGCAATTGAATCCAGGCTCTTGGCATGCAATCTAGTGATTATGAATACCACCACCTCACCTACTCTGCCGTTCAACATTCCGATGGTGATTTTTTCCATCAACAGGACTCGAACCGGCTAACTGTGGTATTAGACCACTAGTACTTGATGCTTTTTTTTGCTATTTGCTTTACGTCGCACCGACATAGATATGTCTTATGGCGACGATGGGACAGGAAAGGCCTAGGAATTAGAAGGAAGGGGCCTTGGCCGTAATTAAGGTACAGCCCCGGCATTTGCCTGGTGTAAAAATGGGAAAACACGGAAAACCATCTTCAGGGCTGCCGACAGTGGGGATCGAATCCCCGATTACTGGATACTGCCCGCACTTAAGCGACTGCAGCTATCGAGCTCGGTACTTGATGCTTTAACGATCATGGCCACCAGGTGAGCATTAGGTATTAGTATATATTAGAAGTAAATTTTAGTTTCATTTTTGCCAGTGGTAGTCAGGTCTAGAAAGTTAATGTGATCGAAAGAATCATTATAATTAATATTAATTTAATCCATACTTCCAGATTTTTTACAACTTGCTTATACGTGACACCGACTCAGGTCTTGTGGCGAAGATGGGATAGGGCTAGGAGTGGGAAGGAAGCGTCCGTGGCATTAAGGTACAGCCCCAGCATTTGCCTGCTATGGAAATGGGTAAACATCGAAATCCGTCTTCAGGGCTGCCGGCAGTAGAGTTCGAACCCACTAATTCTCGAATACAAGCTCACAGCTGCGAGTCCTTAACCGCACAGCGAACTCGCTCGGTACTTCCAAATAAGTGAACAATAAATGAGGTATTGGAACTCTCTCGTATGCGATTGCATAGGGTAATAATGCTCAATTAGAAGAAATGGAAGAACTACACGAACATCGAAATTAATAAAAAATAGTATGCATATTGATCTTTTGGGATACTTGCAACAAATAGTATCATACAATACTGTTCAATGCAATTGTCGGAATTATTTGTTTTTGAAATCAGTAAAAGGCAGAGAACAGTCATATGTGAGACAAATTACTGTATTTATTTCTAGTGGTTTAACCCTTTTGTGGCCAGTGGGTGATACAATTCCCACTAACTTTTTTCCGCTATTGGGCCATTGGGTAACCCGATTCCCTCATTTGATTTGTGCTGCTACCTGATGTGGACATCTAAAAATCTAGAAAAAAAAAATCTGCTCTGGTATATTTGCAGTTCCTAGGTTGGTGGACGTGTTTGTTTACATGTGTGTAGTGTGATGGCTGTCAGAAGCGCGCATTTTTGGGAAGTGAAGTGATTTTCTGCACCAGAAAAATGGATGTAAGAAATTCTAAGCTGTTTACGTTATCATAAATTATTCTGTAGTGCTTCAGACATAGATTGAGCATATTTGTTGTCTCAGTATGCGTAAATAAATAGGATTTATGTAATGGAGAAACACGGGAACAGTTCTTCATCTTACCATGATTATACATCTCCAGAATTATTATGTTATTTTACTTTATTTCATTTGATTATGTTACTGAGTTCCAGAAATGCATGAAAAGTAAAATATAATGTATTAGTAGCTTGTTTCATGACAAATAAATGAGTTCAGATTACCTTTCCAATATATAATTTGGGATGTATTATTCGTTTGGCTTTCACTTTGTACACCCCTTATTCTACCTGAAATGATGGTTACAGCTGAATTCAGTGTAATTATTTATACTTCTGTGTGGTATAAGATGAATGCACATATTCACATTCTTGTCCCTGATTTGTGTGTGCTAGCGTTTGGTTATTGGGAAGTACAGTTCCCACATTTGTGTTACTTAGGCTCACTGACAGCCATTGGGATATATAGTTCCCCCATTTTTTCACATTTCCAGTGTAAAAAAAAATTAAAAACAGCCTCTCATTCCTTGATATTCCATCACTACAAAAACATGTTTAGTTCCCAAACATTCATTTCTTAAATAATTTGGCCATGAAAGGGTTAACACCACACCAACACATCGAAGGTTATCAGCGACGCAAGGATGGAAAAAGACTAAGACTGGGAAGGTAACGGACGCCGAGACCTTAAGGTAGAGAGAGCATTTGCCTGGTGTGAAAATGAGAAGAAACTGAAAACCATATTCAGGGCTGCCGATGATGGGATTCGAAACCACCATATTTCAAATGTAAATATTATAGTTACGCGACCCTTACCGCGCTGCCAACTCACTCGGTAGCTTTAAAATTTACCATAGCATTCGGATGTCTCATAAGTAACCATTCAAAGTTTAGAATTCTCAATAAACAAACAAGATACCACAAAACCATACGTTTTTAGAAACAAAAAATTACGATTCATATAATGTACATATTACTTTTTCCAAAATTTTGAGTATATTCATCATGTAGTGTATATTTAGCACTTCAAAATGCTTTAATAACTACACGACATTACTACATATAGGAAATCCGTTTTGAACAAGGCTGTACTTTTCTAGAAATTATTCTCATACATCACGTATGAGTTGGTGTAGTACTAACAAATCGTATATGTAAAGTTTAAATCTCCTGAAACAAGAATATTTATGCTTTACACTGTTCGAAGCCAAGCGTAAAAAACGCTTCACCTGTGCGTATTTCACCAACATTTTACAGTAATAATGTCTTGCTGTTGTTAGGGTGTTACTCGTGGAATCGCACCTCTTCATTGAGTGCACTGAATCACAAGTAGTGAGATCAAGCCCCCTGCACGTCCTCCCGACTCATTTACATTTCAGTCGCAGCAGGTATCATTACCTCAGAGCATTGACTACTCTAATCACGTCCATCATACTTTATTGAAGTTACATAGCGCGAAATTGCTTCAATATTATCTTCAGATAGCGTGTTTTCGAAGAATGAAAATTTATTTCAGGAAAGCAACTTAGAACTACAATAACGACGACATGACATTTGCAATGATATTTAAGTGCCGGTCCCACGTATTAATGTCGTTTCTCAGATATAAAATTTGGCCTTATTCATGTCAAGAATTGTAACCTCTCAGAACATTGTCCTGCAGTATCGTGTAAATAACCGAAGGAAATAAGGAAGATCACGAGGGCATATGACGCCATTGGGCTCTAAATGATTAACTCGTAAGGCGGACAGTTCACTGCAGGTTAAGTGCAAATTATTTCATACTTCGTTAAGTAGTTTCACTTTTAGAAGTGCATACAAAAACCAGTTGTAGCAAACCACTCAAATTTTAAGATATTTCTCATCTATAGTTACAATTACACATTTTATTTCAAACGTTGTTAACTCCAAGAAACTACTTTTACAGTTCACCGTTTTCGGATACGCCGAGGAGCCAGTATTTTTCTCGGCAAGAGTTATTTTATGTGCCGTTAAATCTACCGACACGATTTGGTATATTTGAGCACCTTCAAATACCATCTGATCGAGTCGCAATCGAACCCACAAATTGGGCGTTTCTTCTTCCTTTTTTGCTGGTGGCTTTACGTCGCACCGACATAGATACCGTAGGTCTTACGGCGCCGATGAGATAGAAAAGGCCTAGGAGTGGGAATGAAGCGGCCGTGGCCTTAATTAAGGTACAGAACCAGCATTTGCCAGGTGTGAAAACCTCGGAAACCATATTCAGGGCTGCCGACAGTGGGATTCGAACCCACTATCTCCTGGATGCAAGCTCACAGCCGCGTGCCCCTAACCGCACGGCCAGCTCGCCCGGTTTGGGCGTTTCTATCATATGAGTCAATCAGCCCAGCACTTCAAATAAACGTTCAGTTATTAGGTCATGCCATGTGTGTTACTAAAGAGATGCCGAGTACAGAGCAAAAAATGGCCAACTAAACTCTGGTGAGGACGCGAACCTATAACCTTTTGATTCACGCCCGAATTTCGGATGATTAAGCCGCATTTCTTTGGCATGTGGTATAATGAAGTTTGTTAAGAAGGAACCCATATCTTTCAGTGTCTACTTACTGCAGTTAGCATACATACATACATCATTATAGACCGTTATGCCTTTCAGCGTTCTGTCTGCAAGCCCCCGTGAATTTACTAAACGTCACCACAATCCTCTATTTGCAACTAGTGTTGTGGCCACATTTAGTTCTATACCTCTTATCTTTAAATCGTTAGGAACTGGGTTTAACCATCGTTGTCTTCGTCTCCCTCTACTTTTCTAACCCTCCATAACAGAGTCTATTATTCTCCTGGGTAACCTATCTTCCTCCATTCGCCTCACGTGACCCCACCACTGAAGCCGATTTATGCGTACAGCTTCACCCATCGAGTTCATTCCTAACTTAGCCTTTATCTCCTCATTCCGAGTACCCTCCTGCCATTTTCCCACCTCTTTATACCAGCAATCATTCTCGCTACTTTCATGTCTGTTACTTCTAACTTATGAATAAGATATCCTGAGTCCACCCAGGTTTTGCTCCCGTAAAGCAAAGTTGGTCTGAAAACAGACCGATGTAAAAATAGTTTTGTCCGGGAGCTGACTTCCTTCTTACTGTTGATCGCAACTGCGAGTTCACTGAATTAGCTTTACTGCACCTTGATTCAATCTTACTATATTACCATCCTGGGAGAACACACATCCTAAATACTTGAAATTATCTCCCTGTTCCAATTTTGTATCCCCAATCTGACATTCAGTTCTGTTGAATTTCTTACCTACTGATATCAATTTAGTCTTCGAAAGGCTAATTTTCATACCATACTCACTGCACCTATTTTCAAGTTCCAAGATGGACTGCAGGCTTTCGGCACAATCTGCCATTAAGACCAAGTCGTCAGCATAGGCCAGACTGCTTACTACATTTACACCTAACCGAATCCCTCCCTGCCACTTTATACCGTTCGGAAGATGATCCATGTAAACTACAAACAATAAGGGTGAAAGATTACAGCTCGTCTAACCCCTGTAAGTACCCTGAACGAAGAATTCTAGCATCAATTCTCACTGCAGCCCTTTTGTCAACATAAATTCCTTTGATTGATTTTAATAATCTGAACTTAATCCCATATGGCCCCAGTATGGTGAACATCTCTTCTCTCGGTATCCTGTCATATGCTTTCTCTAGATCTACGAAACATAAACACAACTGTATTCCTCTCGTAGAAGTTTTCAATTAGCTGGCGCATACCGAAAATCTGATCCCGACAGCCCCTCTGTGGTCTGAAACCACACTGGTTTTCATCCAACTTCTTCTCAACCACTGATCGCATCCTCCCTTCCAAGATGCCAGTGAATATTTTGCCTGGTATACTAATCAATGAGATACCTCGATAGTTGTTGCAATCCTTCCTGTTCCCTTGCTTATAGATAGGTGTAATTACTGCTTTTGTCCAATCTGAAGGTACCTTACCAACAGTCCATGCTAATGTTACTACTATATGAAGCCATTTCATCCCTGCCTTCCCACTATACTTCACCATTTCGGGTCTAATTTCATCTATTCCTGCTGCTTTATGACCATGGAATTTATTTACCATCTTTTCCACTTGCTCAAGCGTATTTCACCAACAACATTTTCCTCCTCCTCATGAGCTCGGTTGTTTGCGTCACCAACGACTTAGTTCAATGTAACTTAAAAGCTTTCCAGTCTGACAAACACACACTTTCAATATAAATTATGACACTATAACATACCTCTAAAAACTGTTTCGTTTTACAAGAACATACTCAGATTCTATCAAATCACTTAAATCGTGTGTATGTATGTACAGCATTATTTATATTGCGCAAACTTGTCAATGATAGAGAGTTTGGTGATAATATGGACAAATATTAACAGTGTTTGAAAACAACGGACTACGCTTCGGTAGATTAGATAAGTACAGAAGTATTTAAGTTAATACGGTGACGGTTGAATACTAATAAAATAATTATTTGTTAATACTTGTTCATAATATCAACAAACTCACAATCACTGGCAAGTTTACGCAGTGTAAATACTGTTCATATTTACGCATGATTTAATTGATTTGACAGAATATGAGGATGTTTTGTAGAACGAAACATGTCATTCTTTGTTTAGTATTGTGTATTTTTACAGGTATGTTACAATATTATAATTTATGTTGAATTTGTGTATTTGACAGACTGGAAACTTTTATGTTACGTGTAATGAAGTAACATTTCAATGTTTAGGCCTGAAGCAGTAGCGACATATAAATGTTAAATTACTCATATTTTGCTAAAATTTCGTATTTGGATTTATTTTCTCATGGGATTTGGAATCTTGTCGTGAAGTTCCAACACACAACGAAGAGTTTCTCTATTAGCAGTATATCATTTCCAGATAATTTGGATAATGTGTATTTTATTATCGTATCATTTGCGATATCTGCTGCACAACGCTACGTCATTTTAACAGGCTGTCCCTCCAAAAGCAAAGTATTAATGGACTTAAATTTTATTCCTGTTGAATTGAAATAATAATAGAGTGATTTTTCTAAAACTAGTTTTGTTACTTTTGCAGTTGATTCATAATGCTATTTGTACACTTGCCTCATGTCATAGATATTATTCTACCATTCAGTGACTTCTTGTGACATGCGAGATTCAAATTTTCAAACGGTAAGTACTGAGCTGGAATAAGTGGTTCGAACGGTTGAGGCTTTCTGACCCCAACTTGACAGGTTCAATCTTGGTTCAGTCAATTGAAAGTGCTCAAATACGCCACTCTCATGTCAGTAGATTTACCTGGCACGTAAAATAACTTCTGCAGGGCAAAATTCCGGCTTCTCAGCTTGTCCGAAAACCATCAAAAGGTAGTTTAGTGGGACGTAAAACATTATTATTATTATTATTATTATTATTATTATTATTATTATTATTATTATGACGTATTGTAGTGGAAAGTGTACATTCTTCCTTATATTTCGGACAGTAATTTGTCCTAATTTACGAATATTATATGGGTTAGAGAAAGAGGCACAAAAGGAGTATTAAAAAGAAAGTATTATAGCAGCAATGATGTCACTTTTTAGATTAATAAAATGTATTTTATACCCTAGCTTCAAATAAGCAGAGTTCCATTCTTCGTGGTTTGTGTGGACTTCAGTACAAAAATTCGAGGTGACAGACCCAAATAGCGGTAAAAGTAGTTAGTGGGGCGTAAAGCAAGTAACATTATTATTATTATTATTATTATTAGACCCAAATAAGCCTCACCACAGTGATAGTAAAGAGAAACCTCAGATTATCACGAGGCCGAGAAAAATGGTTCAAGTAGTCAATTATCAGCGTAAAAAGAAACTATACTCAAATGTGGAATATCAGTCTAAGCCATACCGTACAACAGATCGAATACTCAACTGAAAACTAGATGAATATTTTCAAATGAGCGATGCTGGAGTCCTTGTTTACAACTTGGAAAGAATCACATGTCACAACCTGGCGACAGAAATGGGACTCAGTGAATGCTATGTGAAATGGACACCGAGTCACTCAACTCTGTCGGCGTGGTTGTTACAAAGCACTTGTTTTCAACTTGTTCTGTCAAATAAACTTTACTGAAGAACTGCTGTCTTGGAATGGTCGAGTTCGGGGTTGCTGAGTATGGAAGATATGGATCTCCAGGCACAAACATTTTAAACTTTGCTCTTTTCTTTGAGAACTGTCTTTCTTATTAAGCACTTATCAAACTCCAATGCACCATTTCTATGGTAAACAATTTTCTTGCACTATAAGTACATTTGAAAGTTCGGCATTCAAATTCTGTCACGGAGGCCTTCACCTCATGTTATCACTCGTATGGGGTTTTAACTCGAAGGAATACTATAGTAATTGCATGCTTTTCTCGGGGCTTTCAACTTGGAAGATATGTATTGTAATCAAGAAAACTTATTCTGCTCCGATGTTCTCAACTTGGAAACGTGGTGAGGTGACCACGTGATCCAAGCTGAGTGTGGTGTTGCTTTCACTTTATTGTACTAAGGTCCTCGTTTCCTCCTTCCGCATCTGACATTTCTTGGTCACCTCTTCTTTCGACCCCGAACATGATCAGACTTGGGAGGCCAGGGAGGCTTTCATCGTTCTTCCTTCCCTTTCACTGATATATACAGTACCTTTGTCCTACCTCTTCTTTTTACCTTTGAATAATGTTGAAGGGTGAGGACTATTCTGATGTTTTTCTTTAAACAATAGTTGCCGTCATAACTAACCTCCCTGAGGCGGGCATTGTTGCGACAGGTTAGTCTCACTTATCCTTATCAGACCTCGCTAGACTTCCCCAGATCAACTCTTGTCCTCTTCCGATATCGATAACACTAGCCATGTACGGCCTGACTTCAACAGACTTCCCTTTCCGTAACCAATATATTTATACTCCTTCAATTAATGTTATGCGACAGCAAATACCACCTAACTAATGCTGTTAGCTAAAAGTCAATAGTAGAGTTCAGTTTTTTTTGTTGATACACGAAAATCAATGGAAACTACAACCACAGTCCTTTATATAATTATACTAAATTTCGTAGGGTTTTCTAAATTTTGTGATACACTTTAATTATAATCAAGGACATTTTTCACGTTTGCTAGTGGTTTAACGTCGCACTAACACATCGAAGGTTTTCGGCGACGCAATGAGGGGAAAGGGAAGGTATCGGCCGTGGCCTCAGGGTGCGATTTTTTTTTTTTACAAGTTGCTTTACGTCGCACCCACACAGGTCTTATGGTGACGATGGGAGAGAAAGAGGCTAGGAGTAGGAAGAAACAGGTTGTGGCCTTAAGGTACAGCCTCAGCACTTGCCTGGTGTGAAAATGGTAAACCACGGAAAAGCATCCTCAGGAATAGCGACGGTGGTATTCAAGGAAACTTAACTTCATTGAACACCTAACGATACAATATGATTTACAGGATATATTACCGTTATTGGATTATTACTTTCACTGTAAATATACAACATTCAGTAACCATGCTTTTACTTCTGCGACTTGCTAGCAGCAGTTCATTTTCCCATTGGTTTGTCTCTTTACATTTCTGTTACTCAATTTATTAGCAACTCGTACTGCCCCTTTGCAAGTCTACCAGCAACATTTTTCACTCCAGTTATCCGGTAATCCACGAACGTGTTTAATGCCCTTTCTTAATACATCAATTGCTTATGATAACGACTTAACCCTATTTTATAAGTTCGGAGCAGATTTGACGATAAGCTTTGAGGATGGGAGAATGAAAGTTGTCTAATACTCTATTTTACTGAAGGTTCTGTTAAGGGTGACTGGAAATAATATTTGATTTTAGGATTGTGGTATGTGGTGTGGATTTTACCTTTAGGTACTTACTATCCCAGCATTTTCCTAGAATGAACTCACTTATGTATGTATGTTGGGTATTCAGCCCGAAGTCTGGTCTGATCCCCTACAGTTCCACCAAAGGCTATCACAGACAGCCTAGGCGTCACTGACGAGGCATACTAGGGAAATGAGGAGTGAGGTAGTTTCCCGTTGCTTTCCTCACCGAGCCAGAAGTTGCAGTTGCATATCATTCTGCCAAGCCCACTGAAATGCATGCACCAACCGACCCTATGGGCGATATTTTTACACCAATCTCTGGCTGCATAAGGAATGGTATTACTAACATCGCTCATACCTCGGTCACTTTCATTTTGTCAAAGCCAAGGATGAGACTGAGACATGTCAATGAAAGTAACAAATTGCTCTAGCCCATACCAGAAGACATAGTGCACTGTAAACACTACATCTCGCCAGCAAGGGCTCTGAACTCACTTATGAGCAGAAAACGCACTCAGGGTAACTGCTCCTAATGACGGCGACATATGAACCAACGACCTCCGAATAAATATTAATTTTATTGACTCTAGGATGTACTAATATAATAGTCACTACTAATCACTTTCGGAAACACCGACATGCCGCAATTAAGCCCTGCAGGTGTTCGTTTATGTGGCTGTATATCAACCAATACAACGTCGGCGTATATGAGCACCTCATTGGACTGAACCGCGATCGAATCCGCTGACTTACGATCAGAGGAAGAGCGCTCTAACGCCTGAACTACTCAGCGCGGGACACATCAGAATGTTTACTCTCGTTCTTTTATTTGAATGGGCGTGCTAACTAACGCGCAAAGTACCTTTCTGAAGCTATGGTCCAATTCAGATTGACATCGTCTCCGCTCATATGAGAATGTAGAGGATGACCCAAACCAAAAGTCCGTTAACATTTGACAAAGCAATACTTCACGAAATATTGGAGTTAGAGAGGTAATAATTAACACGCACGATTGGCCTGACATGGAGTTTTATTGACACCAAAATAAAGTACAGTAAAACTACACTAACAGTGCCTTCTCTGGTAACGTTACAGGCAGGCTCATCTGACGCCCTCTCTCAAGACAGCTCCTTTTTACCGTACGCGGGTTCACTGATGTGTTTCTGTCCAGCGCCATCTGTTTGTCTGTTTGTGCACTCATTGTTGAAGTCAATAAAACCCTATGTCGTGTCGTTGCCTACGAGATATACAAGGTCGGGAACTAGACCGATAGAAATGTGGATCGCAAGTAGATTTAAGAAAGTCCGCTAGAGGTCTCGACATAGTGCTATATTGCTCGCGCGAAATACATTCAATTAATAGTATATGTTGGTTTTTAAAGATGTAAAAATCTACAAAAAATGTAGTTAGGACCACCTAAATGTGATATAGAGTGATTGGATGTAAAGCAAAACACATTTAAGCGATATTTTGAATTATTTTACGCGAAGTCAAGTGCAATAAATAATAAAAGAAACAAATTAAAATGACTTACCATGATCACTGTTCATATCACTCACATTTTTAAGATCTTCCAACCTAAGGGCTTTGTCCTGAAGTTTTTTTTCCAAGTCATGAGCATCTGTAATTTTATGAGCTTCATTGTCAAGTATGGGTTTTAAAAGTTTTGTAATGAGAGTTACAGTCAGTGCTCTCTGATCACACTCACAATAATCACGAATTGATTAGTAAGCTTCCCTTCGAGCGTCTCATCAAGTAATTCCAAAACTCTTGTTGGTCAAGATTATTATTATAGTGTACTCTGGGCTTGATAGCCATTTTATCTATGACAAGGGATCCTAACGTTTCCTCCACGCATGTCAAACTCATGGATTCGTAATGGAGCCTTTCTTTAATGAGAGATGTTATTCCAGACTCTCCATTCGAAAAGCCAACATAATTCTTAAGTGTCTTTTGAAGCGGAAGTCGGAGGCACTGAAGTGATCTAATGAATATGTAGCCCATAAACTGAAGTCTCAGTATTTAAAATGTAAATTACAGACAATGGATGACGTCCCAGACGACCAAGGGGAACCTAATTTGCCCCCCCCCCCCGTCTGGATATAGCAATTCTCCACTTCTCCTTTAAAACCGGATCGGCAGGGAACGATTGCAAACTCCAATGTTCTCCTTTGTTTGATGAATTGGACTTACAGTACGATATACCATATTTTATACTGTATATGAAATTTACTTGGAGTTCATTTGAACGCTAACAGTAAGTAAAATCTATACGTAAACGTATTAAAACCACTTTTCTCCATATGTTAATACACTACATCACATGCAGGCATCTGGCGGTGGTACTGCGAACCTGGTTGGTGACGGTTTTTATGCTCAGAACTAGCGCACACTTCCCGGTCTTGTATATCTCGTAAGCAACGGTGGTGTCAAGCATGTGCAGCCATTTGTACCCTAGTGTTGCTGTCCGTCGCCATCTGTTGGTCATTTTATGTACTTTATATCGGTGTCAATGAAACCCCATGTCATGCCAATCATTTGTGTCAATTATTACCTCTCTGCCTCCAATAGTCCGTGAAGTATTGCCTCGTCAAGTGTTAACGGACGTTTGGGTCACTCTGTACATAAGACTACGGTTTTCATTTGTACATAATTCTTATGGTATAGGTAGAGCCAAGAATGTTCAGTTCAGTAATGCAAAGCAGTGAACGGCAGCTACAGAAGCCGACGACTTCCACGTAAATTACAAACACATTTTCTGCATCAACTTTTAATGTAATGCTACCATCCGACGAAATGAATACGTATAGTACATTAAAGTTTAATTATATCGAATGCAGAAATAATACATTTTAATTATTGCTATAAAGTAAACCATAATTTAATTTTGCATATACTGTATGTCGTGATAGGTTCAAATTATGGAGTATCATTCTATTTGTTTTGTTTCGTGGCAAAGTTTCTGAATTGATACTTCTGGTGAAAACAATTAAATGTTAGTGATTTGTTTATAGAGGGCCTGCCTGGCCGAGGCGGTAAAGGCGTGCTCGGTTTGCCCGGAAGGACGTGGGTTCGAATCCCCGTCAGGAAGTCGTAAAATTTAAGAAACGAGATTTCCACTTCCGGAGGTGCATATGGCGCTGAAGCTCACTCAGCCTACACCAAAAATGAGTACCAGGTTAATTCCTGGGGGCAAAGGCGGCCGGGCGTAGAGCTAACCACTACCCCATCACGTGCCGAGTTTAACAATGGTGGAAGCCTTTACCTTCCAGTCCTCCCAGGACCTTCATTGTCTGCTTTTGATTTGTTTATAGGCACCACCAGCAACATGCTCAGCGATCGCCATTGACGAGCGAACAAGGTAATGTTGATGATGATTATTGTTTAAAGGGGCCCAACATCTAGGTCATCGGCCCATAATGACACGAGGTGGAACGAAATGACATAATGAAAATTTCAGAAGATATCTACTGACTGGGATATTTTTTTACAAGTTGCTTTACGTCGCACCGACACAGATAGGTCTTATGGCGACGATGTGACAGGAAAGAGCCGTATGGCGACTATATGTCAGGAAATAACCGTGGCCGTAATTAAGCATTTGCCTTGTGTGAAAATGGGAAACCACGGGAAACCATATTCAGGGGTGCCGACAGTGGGGTTCGAACCCAGTATCTTCCGAATACTAGATATTGGCCGCACTTAAGAGACTGCAGTTGTGGAACTCTGTAACTAGAATTTAAAACGAATGATGATGAAAAATAAGTATGAATTTAAAATAAACAGTGGATCTAATTCGCAGTGCCTTATTTCCGGATAAAAAAATAGAAAATATAGATTACAACAGGATAAGGCATTGCTTTGAAGTGCAGTCATTTTTATTCAAATAAGTTAAAATAACACAAACACAAAATAAAAGAATGTCAACGTAATTAAAACTAAACGAAAAACTAATAGAAAATGCACTTTATACACGATAGATCAAGCCACTATCCCTCATAAAACGAATGACGAAGTCAAGCAAAGGATTCAAACAAAAATGAACTCTTCGTCGAAGTTCAGAGTACATTCATTAGGATATCCGATTTCCGCTGTATTGATGGTAAATTGATCTCTTGTTTTGATCAAGTTAGTGACACAGTTTAGATTTGTTGGTCTCTTGTGGCAAGTACGTATCCCCTAAAAAGGCCATTCGTCTAGAGAGAAAAGATGTGAAGAGAACATTTTAAGATAATAACAAGCTACTTGACGTGAGAGCGTGTGTGCTGTCCCCAGCCTGGGGGCACCATTAGAGCCCGACATGATGCTCTAACGACGCTAAGTCTTGCCCATCCTCGACGGATAACAAGCCAGGCCCTGGCTGCCGGGAAATGCCAAGGGGTTAACGATACGAACGCATTCAGCGATGCGTATTAGATCATATCTCGGGACACCAAGTTTCCACGACAAAGAGCATACGTGGCGTTATCGAGGCCTCTATGGGGGACTTCCACCGCGTGCTGTATAATCACTACTTTATTTTTTTATTTTCTACCTCTTTTTTGACACAATGTGTTTTTGCATCTGTCCGGAGCATGCGATCTGTACCGTTCACTAATAATGATGAATAACTGGAAAGAATGGATCATAATGCCATTCTCAAGAGGATATAATCAATTTATTTCATTACCACTAATCCAGTAAAACCCTAGCTACAGACTCGTTAGGCAGAAGGGTCCGAACCTCACAAAAAGGTATCTATCAAATAGTTTTCCCAAAGTTTTCCCAATGACAACTGTCGGGGAAAGGCTTTTTCATAAAACAAGGCTGTTGCTTCCGCAGTCACATCCAACATATTCTTATTAACGCATAGTTTGTTACCGACACTACAGTGATATTTGGTATCATGTAATAACTATATTCACCACCACCACCACCACCACCGTCGACCTTCCCCCCCCCCCCATCCCCCCGCGCCCAACCACAACCATTGTCTTCTTCCATGGCTAAAGGTTTGGGGGGTCCATCAGTGGCCCTATTAATTTTGAATTCTCAATTTGCGTCCTAAGAATGGGTGAATCCTGCGGTAGCAAATAGATAAACTGATGTGTGTTTACATTCTTCTATGCGAGATATCCGCCAACACACTTCGATAAGTCGTCACATCAAAGGTGTCAAGCCTTGTAGTCTGTGGCTTTCATTTCCGAACAACGGACGGATGGGGTGAAGGAAACGAGGCTGACGGAGAACGATAGTAATGATTTCGAGTGAGCTTGCATTCGGGAGATAGTGCGTTCGAATCCCACTGTCGGCTGCCCTGAAGGTAGTTTTCCGTGGTTTCCCATTTTCATACCAGGCGAATGCTGGGTCTGTACCTTAATTAAGGCCACGGCCGCTTCCTTCCCACTCCTAGGCCTTCTCTATCCCACCGTCGCCATAAGACCTATCCTTGTCGGTGCGACGTAAAGCAAAAAAAAAAAAAAAAATGATTTCGAAAAGTGCATGAGGCTTCCAAACATGTGTAATAGTTAACATAGACTCTAATGGTTCTAAACTATTTAAAATATATGAGAAAAGACCGTTACTATTCTTCTTTCATTATTCAGAAGAACATCACTTAATGTCATTGGTCCTCCCCTACTTCAGCCAAGAGGTATCCTGAGGAGCTGGGATAGTTTTACACGACTGTTTATAATGTGATCACTAGAGTCCGGATTATTAGGTGCCGATAGGTTAGAATGCAAACTTAGGGGATCGGTACAGTAAACAACATTAAAAAATTTGTTTTTTCAAAGTATTTCTTAATGTTTAACTACACTCTTCTAGTTCATTTTGGTGAAAGAATTATTTTAATATCTGCACTAGTTTAGGAGTTATGATTTAAAATGCTAGACATTGCATAGGCTATTTAGAGAATTCTGAACGTTCTAGAGATAAGGTATGGCGTACGGTACATAACATACATTGGTGAAGGTGACACAAATTCATTCAAAGCTGTGTAAGATATGCAACAGTATGGTCCTAGTGTATCAATAACTAAAGCTGAATGTGTTGAACATGTTCAGAAACGTATGGGCACACGACGGAGAAATCTGAAGAAAGAATTTAAGGGAAAAAACTTTCAGATGGCAAATTACTGTCTGGAAAGAAGATACTGACAGATTCTGCAATAAACACTCTGACGACCTACAATGAAAGTGCCACAAGAAGTAACTCAACATCAGTAAATGATATGAGAACTGCTATCTGGGCTATTTGGTAAAATAAAAACTCATCTGACGAAAATCCACCTTCATTACTTCTGCCCAGAAGGAGATCATTCCTGGTGCCCGTACCAGCGCGCTGTCACTGCAGGCAGAGTTCAAGAATGTAAACACAAAAACACATTACAATCAGCTGTTATGGATGTGATGAAGCCTGTTTTCAAGGATTTAGTTGCTACTAAACTGTTGGAAAGGTGTTTAGGAGGTTATACACAGAATGCTAATGAGTCTCACATTGCTAAGATTTGGAAAATGTACCCAAAAACTGGATTCTGTGGAAAGACAACTGTGAAGATTGCCACAAATGATGCAGTTATGACATTTAGTGATGGAGTTAAGAGTAGGTTGGCAATGCTGCAAAAAATGGGCTTGAATCCTGGTGTCTTGTGAACGTGCATTGCTACAAGAGTACGTGATGCGTATGAAGTTTTCTGAAAAAAGGGTATGAGAAGCCACAAAAGGGGCCAGACAAAGCAGAAGAAAATTAATACTGGAATATGAAGCTGAGAAAACTGTTTTAGAGGGAACATTCTATGCCCCAGCAGCATTTTTGCACACACTAGAAGGCTGCTGTGTCTTTATAGGCGTCATATAACTTTGGAGCTCATTTTCTCAAAACTATATTTTTCAAAACCATTTCCCTTGTAACTCCTAAATTATATGGTGTATTGCAATGCCACTTTTCTCACATGACCTTAGTGACAGTGTCTACAAAACTGACCTAATTCATATGCCTAGGGTTGATAATTGTTTGTAAATTTTTTTATCTACATGCAAAAAAATTGACCAAAATGTGCAATATTTAAGTAACACAAAATTAAAAATACCAATTTGGCAAATATAATTCTGGAAGTGGTCAGTTTTGTAGCTGTCACTTCAATCAGTACACTTAAAAAAAGCAGAACACTAATTTATTGATAAATGGCCCAGCTATGAAGGAAACGGTGAGTACAGACACACAAGGAGCCACCATTTTGAATAATTAATTGGCGAATTCAACAATGCCAAAATCAATTCTGAGATATGTGCTTGCATAGTAAATATGTAGTATGCTTCATTTAGAAAGTTTCATTGCCATACATACAGTAGAAGCTGATATACAAATTATTTAAAATGTCCAAATTTTGAAGGTTGTTTACTTTACCCATCCCCTTTGCCAGTAACAAGTATACACTACACTGTACAGCGGTTGTGCCATGAGATTTGCATAGATGTCAGGGGTACAGCCTATAGAACTCCTTGAATTTATGCTACTCTTCCTACATTATGGTAAAACGGGTTGCATGACACTTCCTACAAACCAAATTACTTTGCATTCTAACGTATTACCACCTACAAATCCGAGGTATAGTGATCGCAAACAGAGGAACACACTAGTTTTACGAGTAATATTGATCATAACTTTCCATCTGAAGAGTTCCAACTCCTCCCTTAGACAGGTTCCTATCGTAGCTCACGGAACCGATCGACGTTATAAAAATCAGACTTCCCTCGCAGAGAATGGGGTATTCTGAGTCTCTCAGCGTATTACTGTAAGCACTAAACCAGAGAGGTGTCACGGCGAAAAGCTTGCAGTATCATTCATGGCACTTGCATGGGGGTCGATATCAGCTAACAAGTGACCGCGACAATTTAATTGATACTTCTCATTCAATTTCATCAACTCTGTTGCTAATGACTGTGACCAGAACATTCTACTACTTCTTGCCCTTCGCCTTCAAGTGATTATTCTCACAGCTGCCAGAAGGGAAGAATTGAAAGGGCGAAGCTGTCAACTACGAACACGCGAGCCACACCCTGACAGGCAGCTGAAAGGGAAGGAACTACATTTTATACGATCCAACTAGGACATGAAACTTAGAGCCTTAATGTGATGACTTGTACCGTTAGAAGAAACGAATCTTATTACTAAATACTCTTCCCGTGAGTGAGATTCTTTCCTTCTCGAATCTGAGTGCTCGAATACAAGAAACATCTGTTAAATATGACATAACCCAATTCTCCCTCTAAATAAAGTTATTGCCACCATTATTTGGGATAGTGGAACCCTTGCGCTGCGCTGTAGAGATTCTGGAGAAATGACATCGTACCTAGAAAATCAGTAAGCTTTGTGTTCGAATTTCTCCTCGTTTAGGAATGGTTGCTTTAATCCTCCTGCCCTTATCTAAGCAAAAATGCTACTTTCATATCCAAAACTTTAAACTAACAATATTTTTTCGATCTTCCTTACGGTGAAAAATGTGTGGTATCTTGGGAGATACAATATTTTACAGAACTTTTTTTTCTGTGAAATGGAAATATAATTAAAATAACATGTTTGGGAAAATCTCGATTGACGTTAAGTATTAATAATACTGGTATTGTTTTTGCGTCCCACTAAGTACTTTTTCTTGCTAGGGGCTTTACGTCGCACCGCCACAGATAGGTCTTATGGCGACGATGGGATAGGAAAGGCCTAGGAGTTGGAAGGAAGCGGCCGTGGCCTTAATTAAGGTACAGCCCCAGCATTTGCCTGGTGTGAAAATGGGAAACTACGGAAAACCATCTTCAGGGCTGTCGATAGTGGGATTCGAACCTACTATCTCCCGGATGCAAGCTCACAGCCGCGAGCCTCTACGCGCACGGCCAACTCGCCCGGTGAACTACGGTTTTTGGAGACTAAGGAGTTCCTTTACGATTCGGTTAATCTAATGCCATGGCTGGCGTATTTGAACACCTTCAAGTACCACATGTCTGAATCATTGAACTACAGCTCAGAAGTCCATCAATCTACCGTCTCACCCACTCATCCCACTGACATGAGGTATTCTCAGCTGTAAAATACACGTAAGGGTGAATAATATACAATTTGCCTAGAGAGTGTAATCAAATAAGAACTTATAAGAGGTCAGGTTGAAACAATTAAAAATAGCAAAACTAGTGTTCTTTTAATGTTAATTAAGTACCGGTATGTCAAAATATCCAAGCATTAATACAATTAAATGAAATGGCGAATGGCTTTTAGTGCCGGAAGTATCCGAGGACATGTTCGGCTCGCCAGGTGCAGGTGTGTTGATTTGACACCCGTAGGCAACATGCGCGTCGTGATTAGGGTGAAATAATGATGAAGACGACACATACACCCAGCCCGCGTGTCAGCGGAATTAAACTAATGATTAAAATTGCGGACCCTCCCAGGAATCGAACCCAAGACCGATGTGACCAAAGGCCAGCAACGCTAATCATTGAGCCATGGAGCAGAACTGCATTGTAAAGCAAAACTAACATACGAGTAGACTATATTGTAACGAAAATTATGGGATAGTATTTGAAGTCTTATTTTCAAAGTGCCTTTCCTTTTGGAAGTGAAATTTTATAGATGGTAGATATTTCTAAATGTATTGTGGTAGTAAATAATTTCACGTATAATTTTTGTTACAGAATTGAAATAATCCAGGTATTGCTGCCATTTTGGAGAAAATCATAGTCAAGGTAGTCGGTAGAAGGGTGAGGTTTCGTTAGAGTATTTTAATCAAATTGATTGTGGACAGTGCTCAGAAATGCAAACAAATAAAAAATCATGGCACTACAGCTAAATAGGGTCTTTATATAACAAGCGATAAACTGCTCAGCGTGAAAGCCTGAATCCTGCGAGGCGACGAATGGTCAGCACGACAAATTCCCTCGGCCGTTATTTTTGACTTTCTAGACGGGGACTGCTACCTCGCCGTCATGTAGCTCCTTGCGTAAGCTGAGTAGATCTTGAACCAACACTAAAATCCAGGTAAAATCCCAGATCTCGTCAGGAATCGTATCTGGAGCCTCGGAGTAAGAGGCAGGCTCGCTACCCCTAGACCGATGGACCTGCCTGCTCAAAAACACGAAGAAATGATATCAATCCGAAAATCAGTATATTTCCAGGAGTGCTAAAATCATGTTATTGAAACTGCAGTGCTGAACTACATAACGGACCAGCCGTCGTGTACCCGTCGTTGAAGGGTTAGTTTTTATAATTGCAGCAGTAGTGCCATGTACAGTAGATATGTGACAGCAGAAGACACGAAGCACACCGCAACTAACGACAATTGCCAATGTTACTTTTGATAATATTTTAGGAGTTTAAGACATAGTAGGTTGTCACATTTTTTCTTCCGGTGCAACTAAGGACATTAATGCTCAATGTTATTTTTTAATATTTTAGCGTCTTAGGACATTGTAGATTATCATATTGTTTCTTCCGGATTGGTATATTTCAACTCCTACCCCTTCTCCTTTATGATCCATTTACCCCTAATTTTTCAATGAAGAAATCTTTTAAGTATATATGTACACTTCTGGGCACGAAAACTATTACCTCTGTGGGTAGCAGTGGTAGAACACAACCACGGTATCTCCTGCCTGTCGTAGGAGGCGACTAAAAGGGGACCCTAAGGCCCCTCCGAACTTCGAAGCGTGGGTCGGAGACTACGGGGCCCCTAGCTCACTATTCTTTTTCCTACCCGACCACTCTTGGGAAACTCTTGTTGTCTTCTGATCCCCACGTAATTAGGTTTGCAAGGCCGGGGGGCCGCCTTCACATCCTCGTGACCCTTCCCTTTTTTTTGCTGATACCTTCATTCGAAATGTCGGATCTCTTCTTGATTAGTGTTGAGAGAGGTTAGGTGTCCAGTTGTACTTCCATGATCACCATCATTAATCCCTCGAATCCGTAGGCCTACTATGCCATTACCTGTCAAACACTTAGCAAACTTGCCTTGTCAGAGGATGAGCGCGTATCGCTCTAGTGCTCAATCCTCGACAGCAGAGTCCGAATACAGTCCAACGACCAGTAAGCTACTTCTGTAAGGTAGCATGGAAGACAAGGGAGAGCATTTCTATTGCACTGCAGGGCAGGGAGATGGCAACAAACGCAGAGGGTAGCACGGATCAGTGGAGAGGCAAAGAGAGCAGAGGGTAAAGCAGGAGAACTCGGCGATACGTCGTCATCCGGTCTCTTTTTAAACTTTAATTAAATATGGAGAGATGCAATTTTCAGCTGGTCCATTGAGTTATTTAATTAGTCCATGGTACACAACTACTCCTATTATTCTGAATCTGGAAAGGCTAAATGCACGTGGAGCCGCCTTTTCTCTCTTCACGTTCACGAGAAGAAGGAACTAATAAAGAGGGGGACACACTGGACACTGGTATTCAAGAGGCATAGAAAACCAGGCTCCGAGTAATTATATCACGAAGAGTACAGCAGACTTAGCTCACATGTGATACAATACATACCAAATAGCAGGGATCTCACAATTCTAGAGTACATTATTCTGCTCACGTGTGATACACTGCATTTAGAAAGTACATTTGGCTTTCATGAAGTGTATGATACGAGCTAGCATCCAAATGTTCAGGGACTTGGCGTGAAGTTTCCTCTCGCCTACCTGCCGCAAGTGGAATTGTTACGTCTTCCATTTTCTGTAGTAGATATTCGAAAGATATGTCCTAATAGCACTGACAGTGTATTTTTGGTGATTTTTCCATCTATTTTTGTGTGCCACCGGAGGAACACGGCGGTAGACAGGAAGGCCAGGCATGTACCACCGATTGTATTATAGATACACTATCATCGTTAGTGACCGGAAGGACTTGAGTAACAGTAAGTGATATGGTAATGTTAGCAGAGTAGTGGAACCAATTTCACCTCGCCATATCAATAGCTCCCTGCGTGGATCAATGGTAAAGTGACAGCCTCCGAATTCTAAGATTGCGGGTTCAAATCTGGAAGAGGTAGTCTAGTTTTTGAAGGGCGGAAAGATCCATTCGACACTCCGTGTCGTACGACATCGTCACGTAAAAACTTCTGGTGACACATTTGGCGTTTACGCGACAAAGTTAACTACAACTAGCCCAACAAAGACCTGGTTTACTCTGGCATCTGGTAGAGTAACTTGGAACACAGGCAGCGTCAAATTATAATGCCTGTACGTGGTAACTCACATCATATTATCTATATATTAAACGAGTTTACTAAAAACAGCTTTTTCAAGTCCGTCCGTTTTGATTCGTTTTTGTTTTAATTTCTCCGGAATTACCTGCTGGTGAATCATGAGACATTGATAGGTCACTAAGTTCATCCAGCTTTCAGTAATCATAAAATCAAATAATTAAATGATCACCCCATTAATTTCAGGCGAAGGCTTATCCTAACCGCAATACATTCTGTACTTAGCAGGTTGCTAAGCGACTAACACTTTCAATTGATGCTTTTCGGGAGTTAGTTATCTTACTTTGCACGTCTCATATTATTGCTACTTGCAAGGCCGATAGTCATGCCATACACTACGACTCCTTCTGCCATAGTATGACAAGATTTGAATTCCCCCCATCCCCACCTTAATTGGCTGAGCAGGCGGAGAGATAGGAATCAGTACGTAAGTACGTACCACCGGTGGTGTATGGCTGTCTAAGAAAGTCGTAACATACCAATATACAACCAATTTATGCCCTGATTTAACGAAAACTCTATAATTTACCTAGAATCAGGAGCTCGAGTTGTATTTGTTTTGAATATTTAGCGAATAACTAAAAAATAACGTAAGTAATGATATAAAAGTGCATAAATATGAAACATATCAAATACATATTAATAACTTATTAGAGGACCCGTGCGCACTGTGATCTCGCATCCGGGAGATAATGGGTTCGAATCCCACTGTCGGCAGCCCTGAAGATGGTTTTCCGTGGTTTCCCATTTTCACACCAGGCAAATGCTGGTGCTGTACCTTAATTAACGCCACGGTAGCTTCCTTCCCGTTTCTAGGCATTTCCCTTCCCATCGTCGCCATAAGACCTATCTGTGTTGGTACTACGTAAAGCAAAACAGCAAAAAAATAAAAATGAAAAAAAAACTATAGGTCAGATACTTGTCTTGATATGCCTGTCGCTATCACATTGTTTTGCCTGCCCTTTTCAGTAGTTCAATGAACATTTGTACCGGTTTAAAGTAACTGATTCATTCGTAAGGTAGTTTATAACACTTCTTTCCATACAATATTCTCTGTACTTCGACCATTTGGACGTATTTGAATTTTAACATTTTCAAAAGATCTTGTCCGAGATAGTACAACCTGGTTCGGGTAAGTAGACACCCACTTTTTGAAGAGTTTGTCCCTGCGCATTATTAATGGTCACACAGAAGGCTAGTCGTGTTGATACCTTCCCGTCTGTACGTACGTAGACCGTTTTCTCTTAGCAGCATGTAAATTATTAACGAACGTTCTGCCATCTGTTGAGTATATTCAGAAGCTGGGGAAGGTCACAGAATCAAAGAGTATCTAGCAGAGACTAGTATTCTTCCATCAGAGGAAGTGTATACTCTCTGGCTTAACATGGCTGCTCGGTATGACATTATGAAGGAGGAAAATCAAATATATCAGAATATTAATGAAAGTGTTAGTCGCTTAGCAACCTGCGAAGTACCGAATGTATTGCGAGTTAGGGTAAGCCTTCGCTTCAATTGTGGGTTCGGACCCCACTGGCGTCCGATTGGCCATTTTTGTTCTGTACTTAACATCTCTTCAACACGTCTAAATGTACGTAACACGACCTAATAGGTTGAAAGTCGATTTAGATTACAATGCGGTCGTGAAAATTCAATATTCATTGACTTGATCCTCAACGGGCGACTTAAACGCATTCTACAGTGTGATGGCAGTAGTGCCAGACCTGTAGCTTAGATCCTTTCCAACAGAACAAAGATGACCTAGACCACCATAGCTCAATTGGTAGAGCAACCGACGCGAAATCGGAAGGTTGTGGGTTAAGATCCCACTAGTGTCCGGTTGGCCATTTTTGTTCTGTACTTAACATCTCTTCAACACGTACTAAATGTACATAACACGACCTAATAGGTTGAATGTCGATTTCAATTATTGGAGTGCTCATTTAATGAATTGATTTTATGATTACTCAAAGTTGGCTGAACTTAGAGACCTGGCAATGTCTCATGATTCACCGGCAGGTAGTTTCGGAGAGAATAAAACAAAAATGAAGCAAATCGGTGCAGTAGAATGGACGGACGCATTTGTCAAAGCTGTTTTTAGTAAACTCTTTTAATATATGGATACAGAAGACAAGATATTCGACATGGAAACATATGTTTTCTCATGGTCGGATGCCTTTTCTGACGCCAGCTTCAGTTTAGGAAGCAATGAATATGTAAGTATCATATAACAGATTACATTGCAGTGGTAATATATAAAAATAAATAAATGAAGTGCAAAATCAATGCCTGAGACGTAGCGAAAATCAATTTCGCAATAGAGCAGGATGACGGACATATGCTCAAAGGTCTCCAACTCTCCGCAGTCACGCAGGGTGGCAGATGTAGAGAAACGTTCTGCCAAGGTGATCTTCGATCTTCCGACTCCAGTTCTCAGACGGTTGAGTGATTTCCAGATTGACCACTTCTCCTCATGTCCAGGGGTAGCTCTTCCGATGGCTCAATCCAATTTGGTATGTTGGGCAATGTGGACTCCATAATTGAATCCTGGTTTTCTTCGGGGGAAAATCCAATGCCTTTCTTTGGGAACTTCATGGCCATGGAGAGGATGAGATTGCAGATGAGCAACCTTGTGTCTCTCCGCATTTGCAGCTACTTCCCTTCTGATGTCATTGTTATGGTTGACATTGCCTGCTAGGAGATTAAGTTTAAGCACTCTGTAATCATCCTATATGTCTTATTAAGGGTCTTGTCCACTTCCCTTACATGGGCAGATTTATACCATACTAGACTAGCGTACTCTGCTGCAGTGGTCTTCACTGTAGGTGGGTGTGCTCCCCAGGTAGAACCTGTTTTCTTGTGAAGAATATTGTTCCTTGCACTTACTTTCAGCGTTGTGTTCAGGCAGTCTTGCTTTTGAGAGAACAATCCAGTGTGACTCCCAAATATTTCGGATTCGCAGTGTTTTCTAAAATTACCTCTTGCTATAACTCCTCTAATTTCCTAGAAGCCTTGTGCTTTAGATGGAAAGCAGTGAGTTGCGTCTTTGCTGGATATGGTTTTAGCCGACCGTTCAAATAGTACATACCAAGATCGTCTAGTGCCGCATTTAGAAGATGTTCAACGGCATCAAACGTTCTACATTGGACAGCCAGTGACAAGTCATCAGCGTATAAAGAACTTATGGTTTGTTCTGGAAGTGATTGGTCACTGGTGTAAATATTGAGCAAGGTTGGAGCTAAGACAATGCCTTGCGGCAAACTATGCTTTAGCAATCTTCAATGGCTCAGTTGTCCTTGCAAATCGACAAAGGATAGTTGATATCGAAGCAATTCGCCTATGATGTTCGATAGCTTAGAGTCCGTTGTAAGGCTGTAAAACTTCCGTAGAAGGGATAGATGATTGCCTGTGTCGTAAGCTGCCGTGAGGTCTATAAAAGCCATCCCCGTGATTTTTTTGGGGCTTCAAATCAATCGTCTATCAATTGGGTCAAGTTGAGAATCTGAGACGTACAGTTTCATCTGGTATGAATCCAGCCGGAAGTTCAATACGAAGAGGTTCTATAATTGTGGATAGTCTGTTCAGAACCATTCTTTCACAAATGTTGAAAATGTGACACAGGAGAGATATATAGGTCTATAATTTTTGGGATCCATGTGGGATTTTTCAGGTTTAAAAATGGCTATTACATGCGCCTTTTTTCGTACATTTTGAAAACAAGTTTCTAGACAGTATTTGAATAAAGTAGCCATTCCAAGCTTTTCACACCAAAATATTTGATCTGCTCCACATAGATGTCATCCAATCCTGCAGCTTTGTGCCCACTTTACATCTGCCAATGGCCGCTTTCAACTCATCATGAGGGAAGTGTTCAGCGAAGTTATTCTTCTCAAGTTCCTTCGTTCTAATTATCCGAAATTTTAATTATCTTACGCATTTTTCAGGCTTACCATATCTTAATAATTGATGAGCTTGCTCGATGAGAACGTTCCACCACTAGCTGCATACCATTTATTTTAGTACACCGTTGATTTGCATCCCTACGAGTTTCTTGAATGCGAAGGAGGTCACTTATATGTTAGGAAAATTTGCCTTAGTGATTCTTCCTTACTTGCTGACAAACCTTCGATATTCACTGATATCAAGGCCAGTGCTGGCCCTGAAAAGAGCTGTTGGTTAGGAAATGTCTTCATAAGTTCGAAGATGCTTCTGTAGTGGAAGGATTAGCCTGTGTATCACAGTTGCACAGGAGACGCTCGAATGCTTTGTTTTATGACTGACATTGGGTAAGGAGGTAGAAAGAATTGGCTGTTGCGTATCAATAGAATTGTTCTGATATTTACCTTGAAATGAAAATGGGTAACAACATAAATCCATTCTCAGGACAGCCATTATTGGGGTTCGAACCCACTCGTCTCCCGAGTACAGAGCTTGGCTCTATAGTTGCAGCGCGTTAACACCCGTTGGCACCCCGCTCGGTGCAAACTTATTTTCCTTTCGAACTCATTGGACTTCAGTCTCCAAATATCTCTGCTTCATCGGAATAAAACATTAACTGAAGAACAAATTAAACATGATACAATAAGAAAGCTATCGAGGAGTATGCTTTGCTGATTAATTTATATGTAGGTGCGACAATACGAAAGTGATAATATTAAAACGATAATACTGTGGTGATAGACAGCTGCTGATTGGATGAAATTTCCGATATACTTGGTTGGTCATAGGAATCATGAGCTAAATCGTCAAATTCGCTACACTTTTGCCAGAGAAAGTGCAGATTTTGGAAGCCATCCTTTACACCCTCTCGCGATGTTGCTCTTATCTCACTCGGTGACGCAAAATATCAACCCGTAAGGTGTTTGTTAATCCTTCCTCTTCTTATTGTTTCTTTTCTTCAGTTCAGCGACCATCATAGGGTAAGTTTTCCTGTTTTGTATTTCTCGTGTCGGGATGCCGTATCGTGAATGTCGAACCACTGCTGGAGTATCCGCACGCAGGACAATCGCCGCCCACTCCATGTTGCTCTTCCATCATGTCTTCTATGATCCATTGTATTAGGCAGCATTTGACATTTCGGAAAATATGACCGAAAGGGCTTGGTTTACTATGGTTTGAAAGAATTAGAAAATTATAAATCAAATAGGCTTTCAGCTGTTAGGGCGTGTCAACTTCATGTAGTGCATGTCAAGAGATATGTAGTATAGAACAACGATAGTCATCCGGTCTTTATGAACATCGTCGATAAATAAATAGAACATCTGGTGTGCAATCCTAAGGCTGTAGGTTTGAATCCCTCAGGTGTCCTGTTGGATACTAGACATACATTTATTGGACACAACGTAATAGCTCAAAGTCTGCTTGAAATAAAATGGAGTTGAGAAAGTTAAATATTAAGTTAGCACATTATCCTTGAAAAGAGATAAAAGTCTCAGGGCTAAGCCAGGTAAATAGGCGGGGTACTGATCGACAAATATTCAATGCCTTGGTGAGAAACGCTGAGACCAGAGCTCACACATGCTATGAATGTCAGGATTCTCTCCCAAAATGCGCCGACAATGTTCACTGATAGACGAGTAGTGTTAGTGACGTCCTCAATAGTTCAACGACAGTTCTTTTTAAGATCTGCTTTACGTCGCACCGACACAGATAGGTCTTATGGCGACGATGGGATAGGAAAGGGTTAGGAGTGGGAGGTAAGCGGCCCAGGCCTTAATTAAGGTACAGCCCCAGCATTGCCTAGTGTGAAAATGGGATATCACGGAAAACGACAATTCTAGTGAACACAATCATCCATCTGATTTCGTCTATACGTCTATACAAGTCCGCAAAAGCATTTATTATCGGTGATGAGAGTAACATTTACATATTTCCGCATGTTGAACTCAAAATACAAATTTATCAAATATTATCACATGTCAAAATTATTAACTTTTTACATTTTTCAGGTAGCCTATGTACTAATGTGTGTGATGAATTTGTATGTGTTTGACTGACAAACAAAAGCATAGCTTCTCTCTGAACAAATTATCGGTGATGGATTCTCGGTCCTCTTCGAGACACAGTTGTCACTCGAATTCTTTCGACGTCGTCATCGTAGAATCACAATTTACTGCGGTTCATATTGTGAAAGCGTGCAAAGTTTCTCCCCCGAAGAACGCTGAAAGAACTTGACGTTCACACACTGTTCCTGAAAAAACTGTGTTTCTTACCTTGCAGCACAGACACGACTAACAATAGAGACCGAGCAGGTGGCTGCGCGGTTCGCTTGACGTAGCTTGTATTCGGAAGATAGTGGGTTCGAACCCCATTGTCGCCAGCTCTGAAGATGGTTTCCCGTGGTTTGCTATGTTTACACCAGGCCACCTTAAGGCCACGGTCACTTCCTTCCCACTCCTAGTCCTTTCCTATCCCATCGTCGCCATAACACCTTTCTGTGTCGGTGCGACGTAAAGTAACTTGTCAAATAACTGACGGCAGAAGAACGCGTCTGTCCGCGCAGTTGTCCCACTATTCTCAAGAAAATATATTCTGATTATCGAGCGGAGGAATAGTACGGCGCATTCCAACATTACTACATACTACTGATTTCCCCGGTACGAAAGTTTAAAAAATCTGTATACACCAGGTTATATTTGTGTGTTAATTAAGAAATCTTATTTTGTAATTCAAGAACCATACGCCTTTGCTGACATTTAGTTTTTTTATTTTTGTTAGAATAGGAAAAGGAACCTCAGTTTCATTTTCTTGATAACTCGTCTCTTTGCCCCCTCCTCTATTGGTGATACATTGTAGAATGATGTCTGTGTGTGTTTGCGAGCAATGCACTCCATATCATTGCGGAAATTTACTTTCATATTTGTTTTAGAAATCACATGCACGCCAGAATGAACTAAATACTAATCATGTTATTAGCGTGCAGGCCAGTGATTCCTGATGAACAAGTGACACAGTTATCAACACTCATCACATCCTCAACTCTGTGTGAAGTGGAATGGAACGAGAGGAGAAGGTTTGTGATAATAAATATTCCAGACAGAGTATCTTGTATCTATCTCCCTCAACAAAATACCTTCAAGGTCTTAAAAAGGAACACATTGTTCGAGATATTTAATGGTAATGTTCTGATAATAAAAACAAGTAAATGGTATACGAATTTTACTAACTATAGTTACCAATATGTCATTTGGTCTATGATGAACTAATAATTTAGTTTCCCATTGTTAGTCTAACCTTGTTGCGAGAAAAGAATGCTCTGTATTCATTTGCAATGAATTATTTTCTCTGCAAGGCATAAATTGTTAAGGAGGGATCCATTTGGGTGAAAATGAGATAATGAGTTTTGCCTATGCCAAGGACTTAGTTTTGGCTTGAAAGGCGGCACTGAAAAGAAGATATACAAATTAACATTTCTCATTCTAAAGTGACATCGGTAGAGAAGACACCTAAGGGGATTGATTACCAGGTAGGGAATACAAAACTGGAGCATGTTGATCACTGTGAGTATTTAGGACGTGTATTCTCGCAGGATGGTAGCATACTAAGGGAGATTGAATCAGCGTAGGTCTGCAACAGAGCTAATGCAGTGAGCTCGTAGTTTCGATCAACTGCATTCTGTGAGAAGGAAGCGAGTTCTCGGACGGAACTATCTTTACACCAGTTTGCTTTCAGACCAATTTTGCTGCACAGGAGTGAAATATGGGTGGACTCAATATATCCTATTGATTAGTTGGAAGTAACAGACATAAGAGAAACAACAATGACTGCTGGTATCTATTTGACCATAATGGTCACAAATGGTCCGTATCGACTTAAATCACTGTAGCAAATATACTAGGCTTTGAATTGTATTGACAAGACGGATCTTTAAATAATGAATAACATTGATTGCTGGTACAAACAGACTGTTCCAATGTCAGAAGGGTACTTGGAATGAGAAGATAAAATGGTGAGAAAATGTTCTTTCATTTTTTATACACCTGTCATTAATGAATATAATTACCTTTATTCACATACGTGCATTATTTAAATATAGAATACAAATTTGTCTGCTACCATTTCTTGATGGATACAGTACTTTTGTAACCATCTCTTGGCACAGGCCAGAGTAAAGTGTAGCTTCCACCGCAGTCCCAGTCAACATCCATGGCTGTGACTATATGGAAGCTGCTGGAGTATGGATGGTGCTGAGTAATGACATTCAGAGCACGACTAGTGCATCTGAGTGTTATGAAAGGTGTTACTCATAGGATCAGTCGTGCTGCAATAGCACTTTCTGACCCAGTGAGGAAAGCAATGGCAAACTACCTCACTCCTCGTCTTGCCTAGTACGCCTCATTTTGGTCCTGCCATTGGTTTTTGCGGTTCCTTATAACCGCATAACTTTTGGTGGTGCTATTTGAGGATCCAACCAGCCTCTGCTGGTGACCTAACAGAACATACAGAATAAAAATAGAGTTCTCCGCGTTTGTAACATTAATCTCTCAGTAACAAATCAGGAACGGCAAAGTCCTACGGAAAAATATATATCGTTGCTTAAAAACTAGTACCAAGTAAAGGAAACTTTAACACCATGGGAAATACATTACATATTGTAAAAAAAAAAGCTCAGAAGTCTTAGGAATTCGTCTGTTATGGCTCAACTAAGATGTAAGTAAGGGGAAAAGCATTCTTTCAATACGCATCTGTCCATGTTAGTCACGCGATATTGAATCGCTACATTTGGCTGTATTCCTTTTGCTACGTGGAGTTGATTCCTAGGCGATGATATACTCTGGAGCAAGACCGGTTTGCCCAGAAAATCCGTCAGATTATGTTCGATGACCGTCCGAATGGAGTCTCAACCAGTTGATCGCTCAGATACACATTAAATGAGAATGAGTACCAGGTCTGTTTCTGGGGTCAAAGACACTGGTAATTAAGTCTGACGGAAATCTCTGAGTTCTGACATTCTGAAGGAAAGCCATGTCACGCAGGCGTCCTCCACTGCATATGAACATGTTATGCGCTCATACGTAGGAAGTAATCACACGTTGTGGTACCGGACTCGCAGTTCCGTGTCAAAACATCAATTTCGTACCCTTGCTATTTTTCTCCATGAAGAAGTATGTGGTTATAAACATAGACTAATTCAACTCTGAAGTCATTGACAAATTCTGCAGCAGAAACCAGCAATGTATGGTCCTCCTTTTTCGTCACTGAATGAGTATATTAGTCTAAATACTTTTGTCGGTTTAGTTATTGTTTGTTCAGTTTATTACCTAAAAATTATAGCACAGAGTTGAATTTTAGTACAAGCCGCCAAAGTTAACAGTTACAATCCACGTACGAGGAAGTCTTCCCACTTCCGAGGTGGGGAAAGCACAATGCTATTGACATCACAGAGCGCCACACAATGTCTCGTTTGCGCCATGTTACTCGTTAGAAGTGAAACTTGTCACAGGATGATGAAAAGAACCTGTGAGTGATGCGAAAAGGATTTTCCTCCGAGATAGGAGATCATCTTTAGAAGGTAAAGGCACATTTCACAAAGTGATCATTGTCAGATATCAAACAATCATCAAAGCTGACTTAACTTGCATCTTGAGCAGCGAATGAAGAACGAGTCACTAAACCGATCACAAAAAGTTATTTTATTTAAATAAAAACTAACTCCGTCATTGTAGTAAATCATCAAGTTGATCATATTTGTATTGTGTAGCGATTTGAGGTATATTCTTCAAGACTGGTTAAATATACGCTTGTCACTTCCCTAACATGTGTAAGTATTTGTTCTGGTCAAGCGTATATTAAAAGGAGTAAATAATAAGGGTTCTACATCCCACTTACTACTTTTACAATTTTGATAGACGCCAAGATGTGGGACTTTTGTCTCGCCACAGTTATTTTACATCTCCGTAAATCTAACGACATGAAGCTGAGGTGATCTTGAATCCGCCAAGTTGGGCTCAGAAGGCCAGCAATCTAACGTCGGACACTCTCAGCCCGGCTTATTGAAGAGTGTTGATCTTTTTCTTCTTGGACTTTTCCCCAGTTTATTGCAGTCTGGTTGATGGAGAATTTGACCTAATTTTACGGCCGAACGCCTTTCCTGGCGCTAACCCTATGTATTCACTACTGCGTGTTTTTATACGGTGGTTGGTACTGTGGTGCATTGTGTGTATATGAAGAGACGTGTAAGACGAAACACTTAAACCCAGTCTCCGAGCAGAGGATTAACCACACGCATTTAAAATTCCCAGAAGCGGGACCCTTTGAACTACAGACTAGTCAATAAGACAAGTTATGGAACATCTTGTGGCTCTTCTTCCGCACAAGAGTTAGCTTGGTTTGTGCCACGGCAAGTGTACTCGTATAACTTTTCAGGGAACATCTACATGAGAAAATAGCTGTATATTTCGAGTTTATTCTGCACGAGTTTCAGGGCGTGTGACTGTGTGAGCAGGTGAGGTGGAGCTGTGGCAGCTTTGCATCGTCTCGTCAATACTGAGGGAGAGCCAATCGCATGGTGTACCGGCTCCAGTGGAGCGGATTATCTACTCGACGCTCCTCAGGGGCAGCAGTCGCTCTCCCATGTAATTAAATACTTCCAGAGATGCAACCTGTGACCTAGGAAATTCAAACCTTATTTAAGGTCTAATATTACTAACACAATGATAGAAAGAATTTCGAAGTGATACAACTTACATGCTGAAATGCAAAAATGCACCTCGTCATACCTCTGTCGCTTTTGTGGAGGTTTTACAATTCTTAGACGTGGGGCCATTTTGGGGCCACACCTGAATCTAGAATCATTTCAACTTTATTTTGGAGTCACCTACGATGTTAAACTCTGTTTCTCTTTCTTTCTGAAGGTCTTTATTAACAATTTGCTTTACGTCGCACCGATATAACGGCAACGATGAGATAGAAAAGGGCTAGCAGTGGGAAGGAAGCGGCCGTGGCCTTAATTAAGGTGAATTGTGTGAAGATAGAAAATAACGGAATACATCTTCAGGGTTGCCCACAGTGGGGTTCGAACCCACTATCTCCCGAATGCAAGCTCACAGCCGTGGGACCCTAAACGCACGGCCAACTTGCTCGGTCTGAAGGTAATATTTCACAGACCAAGCTGTGTAATCTCAATTAGACAGCATCAGTAACACTCAATGCCGAATTAGCTCTTTTCAGTGGAGATTCCTGACAGGCTATATTATTCCTGGAGTAGAATGGAATGAGGTATCCCTTCCATTACAGTTCAAAAGTAATAAAAATGAACCTCTGTGCTGATGTCCAATGAACATCTGATAACGCTGAAGTCGTTAGTGATGAACAAAAAACCCTGATTCTGCTCGTTTGTCGAGAACAGCGAGCTTGTACCGTCCCAGACTCGGCGAAGGTGAGTCCCGCCCACACACAAGTAAACTAGGGGCGCGGAGTATGGTTTAGTCTCACTTGCGTGGTGATGATGATTGTTGTTTAAAGGGGACTTAGCTGCAGTCGCTTAAGTGCGGCCAGTATCCAGTATTCGGGAGATAGTAGGTTCGAACCCCACTGTCGGCAGCCCTGAAAATGGTTTTCCGTGGTTTCCCATTTTTACACCAGGCAAATGCTGAGACTGTACCTTAATTAAGGCCACGGCCGGTTCCTTCCCACTCCTAACCCTTCCCTGTCCCATCGTCGCCATAAGACCTATCCGTTTCGGTGTGACGTAAAGCAACTAGCAAAATAAATAAATAAAGGGGACTAACAGATACGTCATCAGCCCCTAACGGTACAAGGTGCAACGAAGTGAAACGATAGTTAAAACTTCAAAATATATCCACTGCCTAGAATCTGAAACGAGTGATGATGAAACGATGACCATGAATTCAAAACAATCATTGGATCCAATACACAATGCCTAGTTTTCTGAGATGATGCTTCTTGTCCAAAGGGGTCCAAAATCTAGGACACCGGCCCCTCATAATAGTAGCCTACTAATCACTGGTAAAGCAGATCTATGCTGTTCCTCGCATGGTGGTACTATTCACAGGTAATGTAGACCCATGGTATGTCACAGATAACGGCACCGCTCACAGCTAACACAGACCAATGGTGTTCTTCACATAAGGGTACTACTCACAAGCAACGCAGACCCATGGAGTTTCTCACATAGTGGGACTAACTACGGTCGCCAGCTAGATCCGTGGTGTTTCTCACATAATGGTACTAATCATGGGCAACGCAGACCTATGGTATTCCTCGCATAGTGGTGCTACTCATAGGTAACGCACACCCACTCTGAACACAGTGGAACCAACACATTCGAGCGCAGCGCTTGGCACCGTGCTAGACACTAGTCTGTGCAGCCGAGCACCCGCTCCCCCACCCCCGTGGGATGCACACGATGGTACTGCTTGTAGGTAACGTAGGCCCATGGCGTTTCTTACATGGTGGTACAAATTGCAAGTATCGTCGGCCCATGGTGTTCCTCACACAATGGTTCCAATCACAAGTAGTCTGGCGGTTCTATGTCCATCATCCCTTGGTCACCCCTTTCAGTCGCCTCTTACGACAGGCAGGGGATACGGTGGGTGTATTCTTCGTCTGCGTCCCTCACCCGCACGGGGTACTCGCACAGTGGATTATATCCAAGTAACGTAGAAATAAGTAGGACGGTGAGAGTAGAAAATCTCACTAGTATAATCTGAGAGGAATACCCATATATAATGGTTGCCTCACACGCTTTCCCCTTCATAGCGATACAAACTTCATGAACCACCTTTAATCAGTTTGTGTGACGTTCAGAAATCCCTTACGACTAGCATTTACGAACGGCCGTATGTGAGATGCACACATTTTCACGCATGCAATCATAATGTTCTAGTTCCCTTATTAGGATACCTTTATATCACATCTGTTTACTTGTACATTTGTGTCATATAGTGTAGATGTACTTTTTTTCTCAATATTTAAAAATGTATTTCCGCATCTTACATGGAACCCGATCTCCCACTTTTTCTTTTCAGTTCTTACCATCACTTATTTCAATTATACAAATTTTGTTCAGTTGCACCAAACATTGATTTCAGCTCCCTTTCTCATATTATGCCTTAAATGACAACTGAACTCAGTTGACTAGTAGTCGAAGTCTTTGGAGCTGCGTGCATGACGTCTGAGCGGCTTGTATATCGGAGTTACAAAAGTGTTATGCAGGTCTGCTTACTCTCAGGGGTTTCATTGCCGGATGAAGGCGTCGGGGAGTGCTGACTGGCTGATCATCTCTAGAAGTCGTCAGTGTGCAGATGTCGTGAAAATTGATTGTATAGCGGAAATGTAAAATTCAATCTTGCTTTTAAATTATTTTAACCGATCAGGCGCTGACATGTTTTAAGTTTGAAAAGCCTGGTTATAATTGTGTGTGGCATTTGAAGAGGTCTGACGCAGGTCTTTAGAGTTGACGCCCTAACTAAGATTAATTCTAATTATGAAGTTGGCACAAACACTCATCCCCCGAGCCAGAGGAAGCAATGAAAGTTAAATTCCCCGACCCCATCGAAATCGAACCCAGGATCCCTTGACTCAAAAATCAGCATGCTAACCATTTAGCAATAGAGCCGGACAGTTCTACGAACAATCTAGAAAAGACTATGCACTGGATTGGCTGCTGTACCCGTCGTTGACGGGTTAGTTGTTGCAGAATTGAAGCAATAATGCCATCTAGTGGAGGTGAGTAGCAACATAATGATATAATAATTTCGTGTCGCTATTTCTAGCCGAGTACAATCCTTGTAAGACAGACCCTCCGATGAGGATGGGCGCAATCTGCCATGTATAGATAATTGCGAGTTATTGTGGTGGTGGATAGTGTTATGTGTGGTGTGTGAGTTGCAGGAATGTTGGGGTCAGCACACACACCCAACAACCGGGCGATTGGAAATAACCAATGACGGTTAAAATCCCCGACCCGGCCGGGAATCAAACCCGGGACCCTCTGAACCGAACGCCAGTACGCTGACCATTTAGCCAACGAGTCGGACAACATAATGATGATAATAGTGTTATTGGTTTCACATCCCAGGAACTTTTGTCACTGTTTTCGGAAACGTCGATGTGCTGGAATTTCATCCTGCAGGAATTCTATTACTTTCTGATAAATCTAAAAAAATCGAGGCTAACGTACTAAATTACCTTCAAATACCACCGAAATGAAAGGATCGAATCCGTGAACTTGAGTTCGGAAGCCAGGTCTCTATGGTCTGAGCTACTTAGCTCGGTGGTAGCACAGACAGAGCTTACGTCATTTAACAACAGTCATTCAGTGCAATGTTGTTGTTGATTATTTCCAGGAGCTCCTTCTGAGAAATAGTAGCAGTGTTCCTCCGGACCCCAAGATCGTACGTTCAAAATCAGTATCAGATTATTTGAGTTTATGTCAGTCAGGGTTCGCTCTATCAGTGAAAACTGCCATGACATAAAATCAAAATTTAAATCAAGTTTTGTTCGAAGTATTTGTAGATAAAACTAACAGTTTTCAAAATATCAGCAAGAAACCTGTTCAACCCCTCTTAGCCCCATTCCTTTTTTCAATACCATAATACCAACTGACAAAGCATCCAAGTTAACACAATTGTAAAATATATGTCGACTTTTATAATAGTATGTCGGGCCGTTTTCATGTGACGCTCGAACATGCATGCATACATACATACATACATACATACATACATACATACATAAAGGTGCGATCAAAAGTTTCCGTTTGAGGGCGTTTCTGCAGCAGACATGCAAGGTAGCGCGACTCCGATGCGGGTATGTAAGCACGGACAAGTAGGCAAAGGTATTAGTATGGCAGTCGTGTCGTGAACACGCGACGTTACTACCAAATGCGTCCAAACAGGACCAATGTGCAGTTATTCTGTTCTTGGCTGCCAAAGAACAAACACTGGTGGACATCCTTCGGAGAACGAAGACTGTGTATGGGGCAACATGTCCACCGTTGTGGAATGGTGCACCAAGTTCCGCGCGGGTCGTGTTTCGACACAAGACGCCGGTCGATCTGGGAGGCCTGCCTTACCCATTACGAACAACAACAACAAGCAGGCTGTGGATGAGGCCTATAGTCCTGATCTCTCCCCATGCTATTATCATGCCTTAGGTCCTCTCAAAAAAGCCTTGAAGGGTCAACGCTTCCTTTTGGACGAGGATCTGCAGCAGGCGTTACGAACTTCTTCACGCAGCAGGACTGTGTTTTACCAAACGCGGATCTTCAACCTAATGCGTCGGTGGGATGAGTGCCTCAATGTTCAAGGCAATTTTGCCTGATTGGCATCCCGATTCGGGACTGTACGGCCATCGAACGGAGACTTTTTGATCGCCTCTTATACAAGAGCCTCTAAGGTCTTTATTTGATACGGGTAGCTTTTTAATCAAGTATAATGCATAGAGCAAACGTGAATTTTATTTATAAGGATGAATGAGAACCCACAAGGATGAGGTTGGAAATTAGGTCGATTCTGGGTTGGTATTTTTATTTTAAGAATCACGTAGTGTCAGAAACGGCATCCGACCTTAAAATCTTGGCCGAAACCAAAATGAGCCTGCGACCACAGAAATAACTGGGATGAGATGAAGAGAGGGAAAAAGATGACTTCTGATAATTTTGGTATAGTATATGGGAAGAAAACTAATGAATATTTGAAATAATGTACGGAGAGACATTTCATTACTGAAAGGCAAGCGCATGTAAGATAACACACATAATACGATTTTATGAAAATATATACCGACATTTTTCACTTCAGGGCAGAAAGGAAACGAGCCTAATATTTAATATCGCAGTAATATCGAACGTCATATGTTATCGAAGCGAGCTGTGCATTAGTCGAGACTATGATGAGTAAAAACGGTAGGTTATACTTCATCACCAATCAGCTGTGTAGCGTAGTGGTTCTATGCTCCAGGTTGGAAGATCACATCTCAGCGTAGTTGGTTGTAATTAAGTGCACTTAAATGTTTAAGGATTTATGTGGGTAAAATAATCTGAACCCCTTTCCAGAACAACATTCCGGTACTCTGAAGTATTATTTAATGCCAGTAACTACTTTTACAGATTACACAGTCATCGAGGTGCCGGTATTATTATTATCATCATCATCATCATCATCATCATCATCATTGTCACTCTGATTAGTTGCACATTTCATTTGATGAAGCAAATAAGCAGCATACTGCCAACGTATCGTCGATTAGACCAAGGTGTGAGGCTAGGAAACTTATCGGTTAGAGTCTGATCACAGGCAAGGATGTCCCTGTTGTCTTTATTTGTAAATTAATGTCATCATATATCACTACTGTATCTAACCAGCGTTGCGTGTCCTCATGAACATCACTAGTAAAAATATTTCAACACGATTTAGAATATATACTTACAGTGCAAAACATGGAGCTGGCTGAATGTCAAGATTGGAAGAAAAATTTCATTCTAAGCCCTTTGTTTCTAGTGACATAGAAGAGAGTTAAAAATCGTTTAGCGGTCGCAAGCTACAAGGAAAATATTAAAAGAGAGAAAATTTTCAGCGTATGGACTAATTCAAATAAAGATAGTTTGAATCAACTGTGTATAATTTCACTATCACAATATTAATTTTGTTCCAGTTTTAACACATATTGACGAGGCCGGGTGGCGTCTTCCGATAACATACAGTATCTTCGTTTCCCCATAGAGGATGCTCCGCTCAGCATTGGCAAGAGGCACCATTTTGGTATCGCCATGAGCTACTCATTTCAATTTTCGTTTCTGAAATTCAGCTTGGCTGCGATGGGATAGGAAAGGGCTAGGAGTGGGAAGGAAGCAACTTTGGCCTTAATTAAAAGGTACAGCTCCAATATTTGCCTGGTGTGAAAATGAGAAACCATACGGAAAATCATTTTTAGGGCTGCCAACAGGGGGGTTCGAACCCACTTTCCCCCGAATGCAAGCTCACAGCTACATGATTCAAACCGCACATCCACTTGCTCGATTACATTGAAACAAGACATGCTCTAAGAAATACCCAACTTTCTGATTAAGAAATAGATATTTACGTGCTCTCAGCAACACCGGTCGACAGCTGACTCTTGTGAGCCCTTCCGAGAAGTAAGATTTTAAGAGAGAAAATTTTCAGGAAGTAAGACTTCTAAAATGAATGAAATATTAGTCCGTAAAGTAGTTACGTACGGTACGACGATTTTTTGTATTTTTAACGCGAGAGAAAAATGAAGAAGATGGGCGAGCGAATGGAGAGAAACAAGGCTAGACAAAGAAGGAAGTAGATGAAAAAGTAGAAGCTGTAAAAATCGTGGTCCGGACTCTTGTCACGCAGATCGAGCTCAAAGCAGGTTTATCCTAGACCTCCCCCCCCCCCCCCCCTTTCACCCTTCTCCGCAACGCCCCAGCCGTCAAATCCACTCTAACCGTTGAAGCGCAGAGTGTTTTAAAAATCCAATTAAAAAAGGCAGAAGCAAGCGGGGCGTATGCACATAGAGTAGAGCCAGTAGGGACATATCGAGCGTGAAAATAATAGCTTGGGCTCTCGGCGATGGGGAACAAACAGAATGGAGGGGAAATGAAACATTTCCCGGAAAACTGTTGGGCTGATGACATGAGCCGACGTGATACGGAAAAGCTTTTAGTTTCCCGACGTGAGGACGATCTAATTAAACGAAACAATACGATATCTGTGTCACCCAGAATTAGTTTATAACAGGTGCTGTCTTATTTGGTGACTAGTGAAATCCTGTTTATCATCCTGAGTCATTCTACAGCTTACAGTAGCTCTTTGCAGTCACTGCCACTAAGCTGTCTTGTATGATGCGTGAATTATGAACGAGTGAGAGGGTGCGCATATCTCATAAAAATTCCGAATTTATTTGCTACGTATATGTGTATACTCCGTGCGGTTCCTTGGTTGAATGGTTAGTGTAGTGATCTGTTCAGGGTGCCTTGGGTTCGATTCCCGGCCGGGCTGGTAATTTTCAACCATATCTGCTTTTCTTTTTTTTTTACAATTTTGCTTTACGTCGCACTGACACAGATAGGTCTTATGTGGATGATAGGATAGGAAAGGTCTAGTCGTGGGAAGGAAGCGACCGCGGCCTTAATTAAAAGGTACACCCCCAGAATTTGCCTGGTGTGAAATTGGGAAACCACGGGAAACCATTTTCAGGGCTGCTGACAGTGGGGCTCAAACCCACTATCTACCGAATGCAAGATCACAATTGCGCGCCCCTAATCGCACGGCCAACTCGTTCGGTACATCTGGTTAATTCCTCAGGCTCAGGGACTGGGTTGTTGTGTTCTTCGTAATGCACATCTTCATTTAGACACAGCGCATCACATTAGCAGCCATCACAGAAATACGCAATTGTGAATTCATCTTTTCACGCAGGCTTGAGGTCAGGACTGGCATCCGGCCTTAAAACGGGATTTAATCTACACATAGTGCCACCCCAAGTAATTGGGATTAGGCCAGGAAGTAGTAGTTTATATTACAATTTCTTGTTTTTATTGTATCTATATCTATATTTTATATTGACACCTGGTACATTTCATACTAGGCCTGTTCAAACAGCGCTCCGGCCGGGCTCCTGCCTTGTGCGCCGAGCGCAGCGTTGGCATGGAGTGGTGGGGATAGGAGAATGTAAAGGTTAGCAGTCTGACCGCGCGACAGCAGCACAGTCACCTTGCCAGCCTATCAGTCTATCCCAGGGCCTCTCAGGGTGCATGCGCCAGTGCACCGCACGGCGCAAGGTGCAGGAGACGACTTCACTAGGTTGACCAGAGTGCAAATCCCTACTCCTCTTTCCCTACATCTGACGCACCCGTTAGGTGTGTCTCCACTTTCTTCACCTTCTCCACCGATTCTCCCCTCATTGCGAAATGTTTATGTGCGGTGAGCGGAGACACTCTTGTTGTATGAGACAAAGTTACAAGTGTTAACAAACTATCAGTTTGGTTTGAGCAGACAATTTATCTTCTCTAGCTCTTCTCCTCTTTCTTTGCAATTATACCAGTAATGTCTGGAACAAGGGATCGGCTGACAGCAATTCTGGGAGCGTTCTTAAAATCGCAATCGGGAATACTCCCACGCAATCTAGTTTTCGTACAAGTCAAAACAGAAAACAAGCTTTCACATTTGCGTGTGAAACCAATCATACAGATAATCTTAGCTGCTTCTCGATGCAGCTTAGGAAAATCTTCCCTCAACAAATTCTCGTAGAATTTGAGCAAAGCCTTTGTAATTATTGTAATTATTGTCCCACAGGTTAAGCATTTGGCTTTATCGTCACGACTGAGAAAAAAATACGAAAGTTCCTACTTCGATTGAAATGTATTTTCGGAAGTCTCTGGTTTCTTCGAAACAGGTTGCTCCATTATTTTGTTGTCTTGCACGTATGTATTTCACTGATAAACAAGCCGTCTATCACCGAATGCTTCGTTGCTCTCAGCACACTACTACACCATCCGAGTCAGGCCGAGTCGGACTGTTGCACAGTGCACGGATCCTCTGCGCCTCGATTTGCACGCGTGAGATTTTGAGTATTTGAGAGGACCTGGTCTATCCGTATTCAAAGAGATGTCAAAAATTCGAAGCGATCAAGACTGATTTCAATTTATCAGACCTTTCTGGCTTTCGGCTGAGAACGTTAAGCCGATATATCTACAGTATAACGGCACACTCAAGGACATTTCTACAATCTCGAAATGTGCACAATTTTCATAAAATAACTTGCTGAACAGCAATATCCTCTACTGCGCAGCCAAGCAGTTGAAGTTCTTTCAATATTCCGTTCCATCTATGTATGAGTTTTTTTCTTTTCTGTTATGAAATTGACCTAGTCCCGACAACAAACGGGTTTAACAGACTTGAACCTGCAAAACTTCCTGCGGTTAATTATATTACGAACCACTGTTCCAAACATAGAACACAGTGAACAATCCAAATGTAAATATAGCAACACACGTCCCACCTCAGATCACAGTGTTCTTTGTTTTTCTGAAAAGAGTGAATACATACGCCTGTATGCAATATGATGTTATCTTGAAAAATATATTATTTTTATCATCACTTTATGTCCGCTTACGAAAACTGAAAACGCAAATTTTGCTTCATCGGTCACTGGCACACTTACCATTATATATACATTCAACACAAACAAGGGTGGTGTAAAAGACTCTGTTATGTTTATTGAAATGTACAGTGGTAAAAAAGGTTCTTCGAGTATAATTGCTTTCTCACAACAAAAATAATACTTTACAAAACAAAATCAGTTGCTGTACACATAAAAAAACTATTGGCATACCTATACACAAATGAAATTAAAGTGTCTGTAATTCAAGTAACTCAGGTATAGTAGCCTATGTGAACACCGTTGGCATTCATGACAGCTTGTAGACGTCTTGGCATGGAGGGAACCAAGTTGCGAGTAATCTCTCGTGAGATCTTCGACCAGTCCTCCAACAAAACCGTCTGAAACTCCCGCTTTCCTGTAGAACTACATCTTCAAATTTTATCTCAAAGTGAGCCCAGAGATGCTCTATTGGGCTCTGTGTAGAGCGAAAACCCTTCTCGGTGCATTATATAATAACCACTCCCGCATTTGCAGACCCGCATGTTTCGGGTAGTTGTCTTGCTGAAAGTAGAAGATGCCATCGAGACCCAGTTTCTGTGAACTGCTACGTAAGCGGCCTCGCAACACATCCATATATTTACGATGATCCATGAAACCTTCAATAATTGTCAAGTCACCAACACCAGAAGCTGCCATGCATCCCCAAACCATTATGCTTCCTCCCCCTTTTTTTTACTGTAAGTAGGGCATGTTGTGATTGGAGCTCTGTATTTGGTTTAAATCACACTTTTACGTTTCCATCAGATGCAAACAAGTTAAACTTGGATTCATCAGAACATATCACAGAATTCCAAATTTCAATCGATTTATTGACAATCTTTGGCAAATTGCAAGTGTTTTTTTCGGCTAACTTCCAAAATAAATGGTTTATTTCAGGGAGATCAGCTGTGTTAGAAACATTCCTAAAAGATTGAGCACTGACCTGTTTGTTGGACGTTGACTGGATGTCTGATACAATCGACCCTGCACTTTTAAAGAGGCTTTTTTAGTGCAAGACAAACTATGCTTCGACGCTCACTACATGTAAGAACTCTTGGACGTCCAGATATGCGTTCATTGTCTGTTGTACGAGTCTCTTGAATCTTCTTGGTGATTGCCCGTACTGTTGTATAAATAACAGAAAGTTCTTTACCAATTTCACGGTAACTTTCACCCTGCAAATGCAACAAAACCACCTTGTTGCGGAACGACACGGAATGCTCCTTCCCCTTCGGATTCATCGTGACAAGTGAATGATCCATACACCGGCAGTCAGGTAAGCGACTGAACTGCTTGCCAACTCCAATTGCACAAATCTGGTAAGCGCGACGATATCTGTAAAGCCCAATAACGAACGTCGTACTGTGTGCCAATACTTTTTTGAGAAAGAGAAAACCCTAATTTAATAGATTACATGAGTTTCTGTTGTGCTTGGAATATACGAATTGAGTAAGGGTTAATGGTATACCGGCACATATAATGTTCCTAATATTTATACAATTGTATTATATGTGAAAAGGTGTCTGTGCCAATACATTTTGGTGCCAGTGTACGTCTTCATAGGACACTGCAGACTACTCCGACCCATAACGTTCACTTCTTGCAAGGAATAACCAAAAGAGCGCAACTCGACCTGTAACAAAATGAACTGAATAGGCTTTCTTTCCGCTCTTCAAAACTAGGACGAACTCTGCTGGATTTTAATCACGACTTTCGGAATCGGAAGCCGATACACTGCCACTGGTACATATAATTATTCTTCGAGCAATTTACCTTAATGCAATTTTCTCATTTCCATGAATTCGAGTAAACAAGGTTTTTTTAAAACATAATTCCAGCCGGGCTGCCAGTGGCTCAGACGGTTAAGGCGCTGGCCTTCTAACCTCAACTTGGCAGGTTCGATCCTGGCTCAGTCCGGTGGTATTTGAAGGTGCTCAAATACGACAGCCCAGTGTCGGTAGATTTACTGGCACGTAAAAGAACTCCTGCGGGACTAAATTCCGGCACCTCGGCGTCTTCTAAGACCTTACAAAAAGTAGTTAGTGGGACGTAAAACAAATAACATTATTGAACATAATTCCGATTCATTTCTTGCCATTAGTTAGGGAAATCAGATCTATAGTTTCCTTAGTACGAATCAGTTTTTTTCTGAGGTAAAATATATTAGGCTTTTGTCTAAGCAACCAGTGGGAAGCGGTGGGAACACAAATGATAATGAGACTTCAAATGCCACATGTGCGAAGCGGGAGAGATATTCAAACTTCTCAAATGTGTAAACTCTGTGTAGATCAGCGAGTTTGTTTCCAGACAATTTCAACTTTCTACCTCAAGAAGTTTGTCTTGTCTGGTTTTCACTAACTTGGAAAGTGTAGCAGTACCTAAGTAATTTAGGTGGAGTCTCAGAGAACTTCCTGCATTTTTTTTGCTGCATTCACCTGAGTGACACGCGGTCCTCACGGTGGAACCGCAGAATTAAATCCCCTCTTCCACTGCTTTAAGCTTACCGCAAGCCTGGCAGCCTGCCTCAGCGTCATAGTCCACGCATTAAAACATATGAAGTGAATTGATTTCCGCGCGGAACGTGAGTTGGATATTTACGACTAGGGTGGAGGGGAGGAGAAGGAGACCCATAAATAATGACAAGAGGGTGGCCGATGGAGGAGGGGAGGGGGCAGTTTAGCAATACGCGGTCGTGTTTATCATTGTCAGCCCGCGTCCTGACCGTAATCCTTTAGAACCGACCTTAAGTGCGGGGGGGGGGGGGGGGGGGGAGTGGAACGAGGGCGTGCTGGAAAGAGAGGGAAACACTTTTATAGCGATCCATTTCTGTGTCCTGTTGGTTGTTGTACGAGGATAAAGGAAGAAAGAGAGAATTTGAAAGACAGCTTTCCCATAAGGTTTATATTATTGTACAGACCGCTTTACATAATTTGACCCCAACTTCACGATATTTTACAGCGGGGTTTCCCAACCTTTCCCAGTTGTGTACCCCATTTAAACAGGTTTCCATACATTGTATCCATTTTTTAAACCGTAGCGCTCTTTTAAAAATCGATACTTTTGTTCTGAGCCCATCTAGAAGTAAAAAAGTATAAATGAGATAATGAATTAGGAACTGAAAATTACGGCATGGAAAGTACAAACCACACATTTAATTTTAAACTATTCACAATACAGAAACAAGTGTAACTTCATATTAAATATCCATTATTTTAATCACTCTTGATTTAATAATAATCATTATTGTTACACAGATCACTAACCGAAGGAAACATTGTCATTAAGGTCGTAGAGCTTCCTTTGGAAAACTTAGTTTCTTGGAATCAGGCTCAAAATATGTGAAATATTGTGTATTTCTACAATTCACTTCAAAAATCCGACATGCTTTCTCCGGGATTTGAATCGCGGCTACCTTGATAAGAAGCCAGTGATGGTGTCAGTAGACTACCACGTCCCAAAATGCTTTCAGCCTATCATTCTGGTGTCAGGAAGAGCACATATTACAAAAGAACTGGTTTCGATGTCAGTCTCTGAAGTTTCTAAGAAATATTCAGGTCTCGTGATTAACGCAGATGACTGCTGGTACTGAGCTAGATTCCCGATTCAGGTAATAATAATAATTTCGTGTGGCTGTTTGCTATTTTTAACCGAGTGCAGCCCTTGTAAGGCAGACCCTCCGATGAGGATTGGCGGCATCTGCCATGTGTAGGCAACTGCGTATTGTTGTGGTGGAGGATAGTGTTATGTGTTGTATGTGAGTTGCACGGATGTTGGGGACAGCACAAACACCTAGCCCCCGAGACATTGGAATTAACTAATGAAGGGTAAAATCCCCGACCCGGCCGGGAATCGCACCTGGGACCCTCTGACCATTCAGCCAACGAGTCGGACCCCGATTCATTTTAATATTATACTATGAACAGGGTTGGGAAGTGAGTTTGAATCGGCCCTATCAAAGCACAGTCAAACGCCAAGTAGCTCTTTCATTAAGATATAAAAGAACACACAACAGGTATCTGTCTAGAACATGGGAATATGATGTCACTGTTGAGGCATTTACAAGATCGTAGTTACTACTTTTAGAGACTCATAAATTCTGATACAAACTTGGGAGTCAAAATATGGACTAACCTTACAACAGTCATATTATTATTCAAGAAGGAAGCCATATTTTTCGGTGTCGACACAGTTAATATAACTTTCAAATTATTCTGTTTCGAAAACACTACTTGAAACAAATTTAAAACTATAACGTACTTTTCATAACTACCAGGACATCCTCATATTCTATCAAATCACTTTAAATCATGCACATATTATTTACGTTGCGTAAACTTGTCAATGATTGCGAATTGGTGATGTTATGAAGAAGAGAGAGAAATTATGACTGTAGTAGATCCCTACCGTCACATTAGCCACCTTATTAATCAATAAATTACAATCGGGTTCAAGAGTGCATCATCAGCCCTAATAGTTTCAGGATGTGCATTATTCTTATTCGACATTTCGTCTGTCCTGTTCGACATAAACAGGGTGAAATAATTCAAGCAAAATATTAAACTGATAATAGCCGCGACAGTTTCGTAGTAACTGTCAGATTCTAGTATCACCGGATAAAATTAATCTCATATATAATAATGGCGTGTAGCCTCCGGAGAGCCCTGGTGCAGGTCTTTCGATTTGACGCCTGTTAGGCGATCTGCGCGAGAATGAGATCCTACATATGATGAAAATTCTAATGCTGAATATGGAACATACAACTAGGCCCGAACCACCAGAATTAATCCATGAAAGTTAAAATCCCCGATCCGGCCGGGAGTCGAACCCAGGACCCCTAGATCAAAGCCCATCCCGCTAACCATTTAGCAATGGATCTGGACATCTCATATAGGTGGAAAACGAGGATCCTTTCATTTCAAGAGAGACTGAATTAGATATAGTGATAATTGATGCGGTTGGCTGTAATATTAACCATGATTTAAATTGAAACCCTTAACACTTTACGGTTGGTTGCGAGTACATTTTGAACTTTGGCAGGTTAATTAGTTTGTTTATCAAGAGCTAGAGAAACGAACTGCCGAGTTCGCTATGAGCTGCAATATGATAATGAAGGGTTGTTTCCGTAACTCACACTCGTGTACGCTACATACCACCATACCTCATTATGCACAGCCTAGCAACAGCTGTGCCGGAGTTGCCATCACCCCAATTCAGCGGTCCTCCCTAACCTCACACTCCGATACAAAACTCCACAAAACATGCACACAAATTCCTATCACTTTTTATTTCTTAAAGAGTACCGGAAAGACAGAAATGTGGCATATGTATCTATTAATTAGGTATGTTACTTTCGCCGTAAGGAAACCATTGAAACAATAAAAGGATCCAATAAGGAGGTTATGTTTTTCAGGTTTTTCTCCGCAGCTGCTCTTGTATATTTTGATTTTGCATAATACGGGAAAAAGGAGCAGCTGAGAAGAAAGTAAACACAACAACGAACAAGGCTGCTATGTTGTATATTTACATGATTAATGGCTTGTTTTTCCTTGTAGGCAGATATAATGTTGAAATAATATCGAACAGATGTAATGCTACATTTCTTTTCTCCCCTCTCTCTCTCTCTCTCGCTTGCTACATCTCTTTTAATATAAACAAAACAGCATCGGGGGCTACATCTATGTTGTGCGGAATAAATTAACAACAAACCAAACCGAAACTGAATGAAGCTGAGCCTAACGAGTTGAGGGAATACTACACTTCAGTGGCTTGTAAAATGTAATCCGGCTGAGTAATTCACCCCGCACAAGCTAAACATTAGCGTTATTTTAATTTACTTTCGGACTGTGGCAATCTGATGCCTGGAAGGTTCATGTACATGAAACAGTTTTAATGTAGCTCTAGACACAATGGGAGAATGAGCATCGGAGTACTGGGATTTCGGCCTAAGTTATTTGTTTAGAGATTAGTAACAACTCAAGCTTCAGCGACTTCTATTTTTACATTCAAAAAGACAGTTTCTTTCTTTCTTTCTTTCTTTCTTTCTTTCTTTCTTTCTTAACCTTAGAAATGGGAACTGTCGAATATTCGACATATTCGTATTACTTCTCGTATTTTCCTCATTTCTTCAACAGATGTCATGACAGTCTACTTCTCGTTGTTATCGATGTCCACCGCAGCCGTGAGATCAGTGTAATTCATATTTACAACCTATTTGGGAGCAATTTCGCATAAATAAATGAGTACAGTTTTACTACGATTTGTTTGAGCGCCATTTCTGTAGTGTTTGTAAACACACCTTCACGGGCTCTGCTTTGCTAATTTTATTTTATTTTATTTTATTTTATTTTATTTTATTTTATTTTATTTTATTTCGTACTTTGGCGTTTGTTATTTGATTGATTATATACAAATTTAGTACAGTCTGTGTCTAAATATGACATCTTCACTTCATTTCGGAAAATGAATAATGACGTAGTGCGAAATTTGTTGGAAGATGGAAGTGACGGATCCGACTTAGAGGTTATTGAGAATGAACCGACAGATTAAGAACTAGATTTGGAATATTCATCATCTATTTCTTCGCATCAAATAATTTCGTAAAGTGAAAGTGATGACAATCCTCCCATAAGCAACCTATCATAATAACGTGGTCTAAGGTCATACCTCAAAATGATTGCATGCCAACACATTTTTCCTAATATTTTCAAGAATATACCTCCCAGGGTGATGAAACGTTTGATATTGCATTACAGATACATTGAAAATCTGTTTATATCAAGTTTGTCTGTGACATGTACCACTTTTGTGTACATATGATCTAAAATATTATTTTGAATTTAGGTATTACACTTTCTGAACAGACTGTACATTTTTCTAGTCTAAACTTTTATGCAACTTCGTGTCACCACGACAACACTTTGTGTATTAGCTTTACGTAGATATATAAAACTTTACAGATTGACTTCGTATCTTGGTGATATTTCGTATTTTATTTAGACAAGTATAAGCTGCCAAATATGGCAGCCAGTACAAGATTTAACATTGCTAGTTCTACGGTTAATCCGTTTACTCTCCAGGGTTTGGTTTTCCCCTTGGACTTAGCGAGGGATCCCACCTGTACCACCCCAAGGGCAGTTTCCTGAAGCGTGAGACTTTGCGTCGGGGGATACAACTGGAAAGAACCAGTACTTCGCCTAGGCAGCTTCAGCTGCTATGCTGAACAGGGGCCTTGTGGGGGATCGGAAGATTGGAAGGGATAGACAAGGAAGAAGGAAGGAAGCGGCCATGGCCTCAAGTTAGGTACCTACCATCCGGGCATTTGTCTGGAAGAGAAATGGGAAGCAACGGAAAACCACTTCTAGGATGGCTGAGATGGGAATCGACGCCCCTCTACTCAGTTGACCTCCCGAGGTTGAGTGGACCCTGCTCCAGCCCTTGTACCACTTTTTTAATTTCGTGGCAGAGCCGGGTATTGAACCCGGGCCTCCGGAGGTGGCAGCTAATCACACTAACTACACCACAGAGACCAAAAGGACAGTTTACTTACAGTAAATAGCTCCCTCTGTGGGTAAGTGGTAGAGTGCCGGCCTTCGAATCCCAACATCGCGGATTCAAATCCAGATGAGGTAGACGGATTTTGTAAGGGCGCAAAATTTCATCCGGTACGACAACAATCTGTCAATCACCCAATGGATTTCTAGGTGGACTACATGGATCAACCGGTCCAAAATCTCAATCCTTTATGTGAGGTTGCAACAACAACAACAACAACAAAAACAGCAATTTTTTACATAGGGATTTTACAAAAGGAGCACTGCTATTCCCTTATCAGCTGACTCCTCCCCTCCTCACCCCAGCCAACAGGCAAAGTCATGGCTTTGATTACGCAAGAACTTCCCTTCCCCGACCTTGACTCGTCCGAACCCCCTCTAGCTAGAGCAGTTTGCCACTTACCTGAAGAGACACTGAAAACCTACAAACATTTGATTTTAAATTTACAGGTAGCTGACAATTTCTTCGCATAGGCTGCTTAGCCTATTCTAACACCTGTTAGACGGACGTACCCTGTATCAATTACACCCTGCATATAACCATATAGAACCATTCCAAGGTATGAAAGAAGCCCATCGTTCTTTATTCTTTGTGTTATCAGCAGAGTTGAGAGGTAACAGAGTAATAGTACAGTAATTAAATTGCTTGTAACGATTACTTTAAAGTATTTTTACTCGTAATAGTTACTTTTCATAGCCTCCGAGGCTCAGGTGGCAGCGCACCGGCCTCTCACCGCTGGATACCGTGGTTCAAATCCCGGTCACTCCATGTGAGATTTGTGCTGGACAAAGCGGAGGCAGGACAGGTTTTTCTCTGGGTACTCCGGTTTTCCCTGTCATCTTTCATTCCAGCAACTTTCTCCAATATAATTTCATTTCATTAATCACTCATTAATCATTGTCCCAGAGGAGTGCGACAGACTTCGGCAGCGGGCACATTTTCCATCCTCGCTGTTAGATGGGGGCTTCATTCATTCCATTCCTGACCCGGTCGAATGACTGGAAACAGGCTTCTTGAAATAACATTGTAATCGTTACTTTATTAGTAATCGTTGTACATTGCATCGACAGCAACTTTGGAGCCTCAGCATTCGCAAGGCGTCGCGTCAAGGTACGATGCGCGCTGGTTAATTTACTTGCAGGTTGTTGTGGTTAATGGTTGATATTTAGATGATTGGATATTACGTGGTCGAGACGGTGGTGGTGGTAAGTAATTGTTTTAAGAGGAAGTACAACTGGGCAACTATCCTCTATTAATACTAATTATCAAATATGTCAGCCTCGTGTCAGTAAATTTACTGGCACGTTAAATAACTCATAATTGATGCGGGACTAAGTTCCAGAACATCAGCGTCTCCGAAAACCGTAAAAAGAAGTTAGTGGGACGTAAAGTCCTTCTTCTTCTTCTTAACACTAATCAGAAGAAAAATAAAGAAGGTCCGACACTTCGAAAAGTGAAAGTTTTGCCAAAAGAAAGGGAAAGGCCATGAAGGGCGTGAAAATAAAAAACTACCCAAGCCTCGAAAACTTAATGCCGTGGAGGTCTGGAAGAACGAAATTTGACGAAGGGAAGTCAGATAGGAAAGATGAATTCGAGGACAATGACATAAGTAAGTGGAAGCAATGTCAGAAACACCTGGCGGAACCGTGGTCGCCAAACCCACGTTCCCCAGCTGAGAAACGTTGGCCTCCCTTTTAATCTCTCTTTTTTTTCTTTTTTTTTTCTTTACGTTGCACCGACACAGATAGGTCTTATAGCGACGAAGGGATAGGAATGACCTAGGAGTTGGAAGGAAGCGGCCGTGGCCTTAATTAAGGTACAGCCCTAGCAATTGCCTGGTGTGAAAATGGGAAACCCGGAAAACAGTCTTCAGGGCAGCCGACAGTGGGATTCAAAACCACTATCTCCCGGATGCAAGCTCACAGCCGCGTGCCCTTGACCGCACGGCCAACTCGCCCGGTAACCGCTTCTTACGATAGGAAGGGGATATCATGGATGTTATTCTACCACCTCCACCCAGAGGGGGTTACGTGGTCGAGAATGGAGCCGGAATAAACATGTTACGATGGAGTTAAGGCATTTCCATTCACTTATTTGAATAAATGTTTTGAATTAATTATCCTGAAAATAATATAAACACGAAAGTGGCATGCGAATTTTGCTTGAGAACAATGATTTTGAAAGTCTGATTAGTCTCACCTAGTGACGGTAGCCACTTAATGTATCTAGGCTTGCCAGGCTGAGTGGGTCGGACGGTTGAGGCTTTTGTCTTCCGACGACCCCAACTTGGCAATCCGGTGGTATCGAAGCTGCTCAAATACGTCAGCCTCGTGTCGGTAAATTTACTGGCACGTAAAAGAACTCCCGAGAGACTAAATTCTGACACCTCGGTGTCTCCAAAAACCGTAAAACTAGTTAGTGGGACGTAAAAACAAGTTACATTAATTAATTATTGTCTTTAGGCTAAATAACACACGATGGAGTAACGTATTTTTCTTTGCAAGCTTTGGTATCATTCCATCCCCATGTGAAAAAATGTCAGTGATTTTCTTAAGACTCGTGTTCCGTGAAGTAATTGTAATTTTAGTGATTACTTTTTGAAAGGTAATTTAATTGTAATTCAGTACATTTTTCTCAGGTAACTATAATAGAGCCCAGTTACTTTTATTTTGTACTTTTCCCATCACAGGTTATCGGTTATATTACAGTGGCCGGGATGGATGGTTCAAACGGTAGACATTAAAATCAGACAGGTTATCAGTGAGGTAATTTACGTGAACACGGACTAATGACCAAATTTGCCTCCTTTTACCAGTTAGGCCTATCCGCATCAACAACTTGAACCAAAAATGTCATTGACGTTTTCTGACATTCTTCGTTGGCATTCAGAATTGCCTTCCTTTTTCTAAATAAATTTTATTTCCCTTCTTTGTTGATTCTGTATTGGATTCTGTAATAATTTATTGTAAGATGTGGAAATGGAACCGTAGAAGAAAGTAGGCATTATATCACCATTACCTTGATACAAGTACATGGGTTGATCAGCTAGGTAAGTCACATGTCCATCACCACAGGAATTCTATACTCTATCACAGCTTCTCAGATTGTCACTTGCACAATATGGGAGACTGTAGTGTATTAATAATAATAATAATAATAATAATAATAATAATAATAATAATAATAATAATAATGGTTACATGTCCCAATAAGTACATTTTATGGTTTTCGGAGACGCTAATATGCCGGAATGTTGTCCCTCATGATTTTTTTTACGTACCAATAAATCTATAGAAGCCAAAAATAATGGCCGAGAAGATCCGTCGTGCTGACCACACGACATTTCGTCATCTGCAGGCCTTCGGGCTGACCTCCGGTCGCTTGATAGACCAAGGTACCTCAAGGGCTGTAGTGCCATGGGGATAGTTAGTAAATCTATAGACACGAGGCTGACGTATTTGAGCATTCTATCCTCTGACTATCAGCTTCTCAGATTGTCATTTGCGCAGTGTGAGAAACTGCAGTGTATAAATTATATAATAATAATAATAATAATAATAATAATAATAATAATAATAATAATAATAATAATAATAATAATAATCACGGAAATATTGTAGAACAGAGAGGTGTAAGAAGGTGCGGGGGTGAATGGGCGGATAGGGAAATGACCAGAACATAAGTTAAAGCACTAAATTTAGAAATGTTTTCTATTTTTTTGAAAATCGAGATTTGGAACAAACAACAACAAATGAGATCGTCAGCTCTGATAACAACAGCGGACTATAAGTCCAAAAATCAGGTACAAACTAGGAAAAAATATCAACACAATAATCTACAAGGGATAGCTCTAAACAAGTACACTTTTACAAAAGCATGTTTGCTCCACTCATTTACTTTCTACCAGACTGAGCTCCAAAAGGTTACTGTAGTCCAGCCCCGAAGAGACACAAGCTCCTTACAAAATTATGCCTTACACACTTCAAATACTGTGTTTACAGTCACTTCTGCTCAAAAGTCTGTTACATACACACACGTCTGTAAACAATTACCAAATAAACAGGGACAATGAGTGCCCATTCAGAATGGTCTTAATGCAAAAATAAAAGGTTTAACGCGATCGGCCACTAACAATAGGCTAGGAGGTGAAACACTTGCACTCCTTTTAGGAAAATCTCTTAAAACCCTAAATGGGCTTATAGCCCGAAGTTGCAGAGGCTAAGCCTATACTACACAGGGGTGACTAAACGAGAAATATTAAATGCCGAAAGGGCGTGAAGAATGTAGAGGTTTAAAACAATTTAGTCACCCTATACCAAGTTGAAAGGGAATCAACAGAGGGTGAACACTCTTTCTTCCCTTAATTTACATGCTTCCCAGCAGGGATTTGAACAGAACCCTCCGACTTGTCGGAAATTTCAATTTAAAACCTAAAATTAGTATTTTACATAAGATTAAAGAAGTTTGAAACATTCCCCCCGAGCTATCTGCCTGGAGCTATCACATGTTAAGAAATGTCTGCCATTACCTTGAATAGTTAGGCCTTCCGAACGCCGTTCTGCATCCCCGGCCTCCTAATTACGCCGCACTCACTAGATCGGAGCGATGAAGATGACAATACGGCCCTAAAGCGGCCAGCTTTTATAGCATTTCCGAGGGGAAGTTTCCAGAACTCTTTTCAGATAGGCAGGATGCCTGTACATACCCCCAATTTTAATTAGCTAGATAAATATACACGAAATTTCTGATTGGTTACTAACTAAGGAAGAAGTCATAGAAATGTTGCCAACTTTGACACATGAACAAAACAATCTTCACAAACTTAAGGTTTGCCACCTTAAAAAAATTGAAATTCTCTTAAGAATTAATTAATTGTCCTTAATCCCGCCAGGCCGATGGTAGAGAAATCTAATGGCTGAAGATTCAACTATCTTGCATTACATTAGTTCAAGATTCATAGCACAGATGGCATTCTAGAAGGCACGCAGTTCAACCGGACGGAGAAGGTGAACCACGGTACAATAATAATATTGAAAGTCTGATCAGTCCCACCTGTAGTGACGATAGCAACTTAATGTCTCTTTGCTTGTCGGGCTGAGTGGCTCAGACGGTTGAGGCGCTGGCCTTCTGCCCCAACATGTATTTTTACCTTCAAATAACACCGGAATGAAACAAGGTCGAACCTGCCACGTAGGGCTCAGAAGGACAGCGCTCAACCGCTAGAGCTTCTCAGCATCGCTATGTATGTATGCATGTAGTTTTTAACGTCGCACCAATGCATCGAAGGTTTTTGGCGACGCAAGGATGGGAATGTAATAGGATTGGGATGCTAGTGGCCGAAGCCTTAAAGCCCCATCATTTGCCTGGTGTGTAAATGGCAACTACGGGAAACCATATTTAAGGCTGCCGACTGTAGGATTCTTTTTTTTTTTTTGCTAGGGGCTTTACGTCGCACCGACACAGATAGGTCTTATGGCGACGATGGGATAGGAAAGGCCTAGGAGTTGGAAGGAAGCGGCCGTGGCCTTAATTAAGGTACAGCCCCAGCATTTGCCTGGTGTGAAAATGGGAAACCACGGAAAACCATCTTCAGGGCTGCCGATAGTGGGATTCGAACCTACTATCTCCCGGATGCAAGCTCACAGCCGCGCGCCTCTACGCGCACGGCCAACTCGCCCGGTACTGTAGGATTCAAGCCCATCGTCTCCCGAATGCAAGTTCACAGTTACGCGGACCCAAACCGTACGGCCAACTCACTCCGTGTGTATGTATGTATGTATGTATGTATGTATGTATGTATGTATGTATGTATGTATGTATGTATGTATGTATTATGTGAGGACGGAAAGAAAGAATCTCACCTCCCCCACTTCCCCTTTCGTAGAAATGATGGAAACAGAAATTAAAGAAGAGGAAGGGAGAGAAATGGGAGAGAGAGAGAGAGAGAGAGAGAGAGAGAGGGAGAGAGAGAGAGAGAGAGAGAGAGAGAGAGAGAGAGAGAGTGAGTAGAGCCATAATGATATGTAGATCCCTTGGAACTTTTTTGAACTACTTCTTTGACTTCTTGATGATGATGCTTGTTTAAAGGGGCCTAACATCTAGGTCATTGTTTTTGCCTTCTTTTTCATCATCATCCTCCTCCTCCTCCTCCTCCACTTCTTTCTCCCTCTCCTTCCAAGCAAAGCACAGTATGTATCCTGATTAATCATTTTTTTAAAATTTATATATTTATTTACTTCTATACATGTAAATGCCAGCCTCCACTTTCGAGAACTAATATGTATGATATTTATTTATTTATTTATTTATTTATTTATTTATTTATTTATTTATGTACATGTGCATGCAAACCTCCACATCCGGGGAAACCGATATGCATGATGGTGGATGACAAGCTCTGGGAACCTTAACATAGTCATCAAATTTGCGATCAAAAGGGACGTTCTCATTATCTCTTCGACAGCAGCCTGCCAGGTTAATTAAATGATCAATAGAGCTTTTAGCGAAATTTAATAATGGCCGTGCACGTAGCCACTCCATCATGATCGCTCTAGTTGTATGTATGTGGTTCGTAAATTGAATTGAAAGTGCTTCTAAAACAAACGGTACAAGTTTCTTCGAGAGCGAGCTGAAATCAAAACCTATCACATATGCGACATACTTTTACTATATACAAATGAAATTTGCGGACAATTTCGTTCCTCGCTGAAGACTAATACATTGTATTGAGTAATGCAAGGATAAGATACGGACAGATACATGCATACGAGAAGGGGGTGGGGGTTGGGGGAGGGCCACTTTTCAATTAAGAGCAGTGATGCATTTTACGAGTTCAGAACCATAGTGGACGAAATCCATGTGAATATTTGAGGGAATGAAGCCCGACAGATTTTAATACATAAATTCCAGAGAAGTGGTCATGTAAATATAAATATGGCAATATACAGTCGTCTTCTTTCTAGTTTTTTATGCTAATTCAGTTGGGTCGGTATGTGGTTTCAATGTGGCTCAATTTAACGGCCGAATGCCCTTCCTGATGCCAACCTTACGTATTTACAACTGTGAGTTTCTGCGACACTTGGTAGTGTAGTATGTTGGATGTATAAGAAGAGAAGTGTATTAAAACAAACACCCAGTTCCCCAGTGAGAGGTATTAACCATAAGCACTTAAAATTCCCTGTCCGAAATCGAACACGGGGCCTTCTGAAACGAATGCCAGTACGCCGACCATTCAGGCAACGAACCGTATTATGGAAGTACAGTAAATACTATTAATTTATTGCTGTCTATCTGCAATTCATAGAGTAATTATTGTAGTTAAATTCAGCTAATGATAATGTTATATGCTTTACGTTCCTTTAACTATTTTTACTGTTTTTGCAGACGACGAGGTGCCAGAATTTGGCCCCGCAGTAAATCTACCGACACGAGGCTGACGTATTTGAGCACCTTCAAATACCACCAAATTGAGCCAGGATTGAATCTGCCAAGTTGGTGTCAGAAGGTCAGCGCCTCAACCGTCTGAGCTACTCAACCCGGCCTTAAATTCATATGATTCAAATGAAGGAGGCATATATTATTCACCAGGAAATTAAAAGTTGTTACTTATTTTCGTTAGCTATATGCAACTGACTGCAATAATTGCAACGCACTAGTTCTTACGGACTTAGTACAGTATGACTGTTAAGGAAACAACTTCGCTTATTGTTTTACAAAGATGCCGACTCAGAGTAGCAAATGAACTAATGACTTGGTTCACTATGGCAGTGAATAGAACAGAGCCCAGCCTTACTGGACATAACAAAGGTGGACTTTGCTGTGGACCCTTCATTTTGTTAATCGAGGCGTTTCTTTTTAACTCTGTAATGTCCAGACAAGACAAACTCTGTAATGAAAGATAATTCTTTAAGATTATCTTCCACCATCTCATCTACAATAAGTCTACTATATTGCATACAAGTTGCTTTACGTCGCACCAATACAGATTGGTTTTATGGCGACGATGGAACAGGATTGGCTAGGAGTGTGAAGGAAGCGCCCGTGGCCTTAACTTTCAGCCCCAGCATTTGCCTGGTGTAAAAATGTGAAACCAAGCAAAACCATCTTCAGGGCTGCTGACAGTGGGGTTCGAACCCACTATCTCGAATATTGGATACTGGCCGCACTTAAGCGTTACTATATTCCAGCTAAACTTTACAACTGTTTCAACTTTCATATTTGATGTAAAATGTTTGTAACAACGATGAACATGTGGTATAAGAATAATTCATTTATGACTTTCCAATCAGGAACATGTATAATCGTTCAATAAAAGAGTGAATATACAGTACTGTACGTTCCTCGTTTGTAATATTTTATCAGACATAATTTTAATTGCCGGCCCCGTGGTGTAGCGGTAGCGTGCCTGCCTCTTACCCGGAGGCCCCGGCTTCGATTCCCGGACAGGTCAGGGATTTTTACCTGGACCTGAGGGCTGGTTCGAGGTCCACTTAGCCTACGTGATTAGAATTGAGGAGCTAACTGACGGTGAGATAGCGGCCCTGGTCTAGAAAGCCAAGAATAACGGCCAAGAGGATTCGTCATGCTGACCACACGACACCTCGTAATTTGCAGGCCTTCGGGCTGAGCAGCGGTCGCTTGGTAGGCCAAGGCTGTTCAAGGGCTGTAGTACCATGGGGTTTGGTTTCGTTTTTAATTTTAATTAATATCAAACAGAATTCACTTTCCATTATATACAAACGCTGTGGATATCCACAGCAAACAGTATATCTATAGGTTCACTTGTTTCTGAGAAAGGTGTACCCACGATGAAGTTACAGGTACTCATTCTTTTCTCTTTCCCTTTTTTTTTTTTTTGTGTGTGTAACTGTACATTCATCACATTGTTGCAGAAGATATATCCTACTGCCTCGCTGGCATTGCACATCCAAGCATTCATCGAGAATTGCTGCTAACTATGAACCACCTCGTTCTAGGACACTCTTTTCCTAAATTTCTTCCGTACTATAAAGGAGCTTCAGGTAAAGCAAGACTTCTGTGGAAATCAAATCTTAACCACACGGATATTTTCTGGCCGTCTGCGACGACGACTGAGTTGTATGGTGATCATTTAATCGTTTAAGAACTGGTGTAGGCAGACGCAACTCTGCGCTTAAACAGTGAAATTTCATATCAGAGAACACCAAATGCATTTGTGAAGAACAGGCAGTGAAACACGTGTGTCAGCCTTACTGTTTTCAGCAGGACTCGATGCTTGTCAGCGACAGTGCTGTAGAGGTGTGGCTCGAATTTGGACTAAATCCACAGTTGTAATTCTTTCAGGCAAGCAACTCAATGTTGAAAACATCTTAGGGATATCAGGTACGAATTTTAGGTAAATAAAACATAATAAAGTATGAGAATATATACTTTATTTATTCCTAAAAATTACAATCCTTTGATATACTTTATTTATTCCTAAAAATTACAATCCTTTTCTTAACCATCGTTATCCGATCGATCAGATTAGACGTTTGCCTTTTTCTATCACTACGAGCGCTACTGTGAGGACCGGGCGAGTTGGCCGTGCGCGCGGCTGTGAGCTTGCATCCGGGAGATAATAGGTTCGAATCCCACTATCGGCAGCCCTGAAAATGGTTTTCCGTGGTTTCCCCATTTTCACACCAGGCAAATGCTGGGACTGTACCTTAATTAAGGCCACGGCCGCTTCCTTCCAACTCCTAGGCCTTTCCTATCCCATCGTCGCCATAAGACCTATCTGTGTCGGTGCGACGTAAAGCCCCTAGCAAAAGAAAAAAAAAGCTACTGTGAGTCAACGCAGAGTTTCACGTAAACACCACTACGAGCGCTAATGTGAGTCAACGCAGAGTTTCACGTAAACACCACTACGAGCGCTACTGTGAGTCAACGCAGAGTTTCACGTAAACACCACTACGAGCGCTACTGTGAGTCAACACAGAATTTCACGTAAACACCACTACGAGCGCTGATGTGAGTCAACGCAGAGTTTCACTTAAGCCCTTATAATTACATTCGGCGAGAACATTTTTCAAAAAATCAAAAACGCCAGAGTTATTGAACCAAAGAGCACATTACAAAGAGAATTATGTAAGTTAATTTGGCTAGGGTTTGATTTAAAAAAAACTAGTAAAGAAACAAGCGATTTTTAGGCTGTTTTTCCGGACCTGCATTTAGGCCGGAAGTTATTTTCGATTTTTTTCCTTTGATAGAGCTATCCAAGACTCTCAATTTGAAACCTTTCCGAGCCATTTAGCCCTTCAAATTTCGACGTAATTGAGGAAATTGCTTAATTTTACGTTTTTCGTAGTATAGGGACCCTTGCGTTGTCCGCCAAGAAATGTTTACAACATTAAAACCGTCCGATTGATGAATTTGGTCAAATTAATCCATTTTTTATGTTATAACAACTTTTGTTATTCATATTTTTCCTTTTTCCTGATACGAGTAAATAAAACTGTTAAAAGTGAGCTGAAAGCTAATTTAAAAAAAAGACCGTTGGAGGGGTGGAGGGTAAAGGCTTCCACTATCCTTAACCCCGGCACTTGATGGGGGTAGAGTGGTTAGCTCTACGCCTGGCCGCCTTTGCCCCCAGGAATTAACCTGGTACTCATTTTTGGTGTAGGCTGAGTGAACCTCAGGACCATGTGCACCTCGGGAAGTGGAAATCTCGTTTCTTAAATTTTACGACTTCCTGATGGAAATTCAAACCCACGTCCTTCCGGGCGAGCCAAGTACGCCTTTACTGCCTCGGCTAGGCAACCCTTGGAAGATAATTAGTATATGTTTATATAAGAAGCACTGGTATGAAAGTATGAAGTATATAACAATCTAATGTAAACGAATCCTCATGAATATTAACAGTATAGTGCTACAGTTCTACTTCTGTACTCGTGTTAAACATTCTCGATTATCTATAGGTTCGTGCAGCTGGATGTAAAAAGTCTCAGATAGTCTTACCTTTTAATCTTGCACAGAAATGCTCCATACCTGTTACAGCGACCTTTACTGTATGTCGGCTGGCATCAAGAAATTGGCACGAACTGCCTAAGAGTGAATTTAAGAATGTTTTCCACCAGCTTTTCTTTTTGCTCACCGACTCTGACAGGTTTTGCGGTGACGAAGGGATACGACTGGCAAGAAAACGACTAGGTACTGCCCCAGCATTTTCCTGGTGTGAAAATGGGAAATCACGGAAAAACTCTTCAGAGCTAGTGACAATGGGGTTCGAATCCACCGTCTCCCGAATACAACTGCATAGCTGCGTGACTCACAATCGCACAGACTGCTTGCGATCCTGTAACACAAGTATCTCAATGGATATAGAAATGGTTATGGTTTAAGCTGCCAGTAACTTCTAATAACGTGATTGATATGTAAGACGAGGCACTGAATGGGTAAAACAACGTATTCATAAAATGTGTGGTTCCACAGATAATCCGGAGAAGTTTGGTAACATTACATATTTACACATTTTAAATAACACTGCTGCACTTAGGCACGAATCATTCGTAATTGTAAATTATAAATAACCAAATCATTTCCGTATAGTTCACACCCAATAATATCGAAAAAAGAATGAAACGAATAATTAGACTGCTAATTTTCCTAATTCGCAATATTATCAAAAATAACAAAATAGCCTTTGGTCTCCTAAGACGACCGCTGTCCAGCCAGATGGCCAACAGGCGTACTTTATGGAGTTAGCATAACTAAATGCTCAGCCGTATTGCTTGATCTTCCCGATAAGGTTCACATCTCGTAGCAATCCTCAGATGGTCTCAGGGAGGCTGAGTGATCTCCGTTCTAGTCCCTAGTCCAGGATTAAAATCCTTAAACAAGTTTGGAATAGCACGTGGGACTTGTACGTAATAGGCAGACAAACTACGTCTACACTGTTGGTTCAGTTCACAAAGTTTATTCTCTATAAACACAAATTCCTCGTGCGATTAGGCGCTGATTTGTGAGCTGCACATCGTCTGTTTCCCAGCTTTCTTTTTGAGCTTGAACCATCTTAAAAATCTCACGCGCCTAGACAGATTGAAAGCCTAGCCATCTAGGTTAGAAGCTATCTCAGATATCACTGAGCTAATAATATTAGAAAAAACAGATATACGACAGTAGACGCTAGACTATTCATTATGATAACCTGATATAAATGATAATTTTCGTTCTTGGGTATTTCTTTCAGATCTAAAAATGTAACAGAATTAGGCATTTATATCATTATGCAAAGATTTGATCCGAAAAATACCAGATTATTTCAAACAACGCTCACAACTATTTTAGAGATTGGCTTTACGTCGCACAGACTCCGGCAGGTCTTAAGGTGACAATGGGATAAGAAGCCGACCGTAGCTTTAATACAGCCCCAGCATTTGCTTGCTGTGAAAATGGGAAACCATGAAAGAAACTTTCGAGGCTGGTGACAGTGGTGTCTAAACCCAGCATCTCCAGAATGCAAGCTACAAGCTTCACAGCCTATTATTATTATTATTATTATTATTATTATTATTATTATTATTATTATTATTATTATTATTATTATTATTATTAATTACACTATGAAACAACCAGAAATATATAATATTATTTTCAAATCATCAGAAAGATTCAATAAAGCATTTCTTAGTTCGATGTTGAACCACTAACAAATAACATACAGCTATTCGGTACCGCCGGAATAGGATTTGGAAGTGGTTTAAAAGGAAATATCTGCAGAACTGCCGACGTTGGAGTTCGAACCTACAATTTTCCGAGTGTAAATCAATAGCAACATGACTCTTATGGCGTAACCAACTCTCTCAGTCAATAACGTGTTTTACGGAAGGAGGGAGGTATATAATTCCTCACGTTACAAACAGCTGCAGGTTCAGTAGTTGAAGATAATCGGAAATTACCTCAGTGTAAAGTGCGCATTCATTTATCACAAGCTTTTCCAAATCTAATACCACCATAACGTACTTTATATGATAAATGACCGAGCTTGCTTGCCTTAATTATTTTATTACATTTTATGGGGGAGGATATAGGAATAAATAATACAATCCCTCTTCACCCATTCATAAAGAAATCTTGATATAAGACCAACTACACAACCATATATCTCCAACACTAATTGTGTAGCTTTGATAACCCGTAGATTTGTTGTATGTGTATGTGTTTGTGAGCTTCGCAGCATTTCTGTGGAGGGAAAAATGCATTAACCAATCAGCTGTGGAGAAGAATGGGGTATTGCTGTGGTGTTAGTGGTGGTGGGGATGAACAGAACTGCTGAAATAGAGGGATGGGTTACACTGCTTCTTTTAATCCGATGAAAACACATTTTACGGGATTGGGGAAAAATCCTATTGAGTTAATATATTTTTTCGATGCTGTCTCTGACAAATTTATATTGCTGCTATGGTAGGGTAGGTGCGGCGCTTCCCTACAAACCCGCAAAAAATAAAAAATGTTGATTTATGTCTCTTTTTTGAGAGAGACGGGATTGTAATACGTTTTCACACAGAAAACACTTTGGCGAATGTGTGAAACGAATGACAAGTGCGTACGTTGGAATCAGATCACCAAAAAAAAATATGCATGTTTCATCATTAGTATTTCCAGATCCAATATGCTCGTGCTGTATTACTAAACACAACTGTAATATAATATGCCTACCGGTATGGATATTAAATAAATGTCCGTAATATTGATATGGTGAGGCTGTACTTTGATGATTACATCAAATATCCTCGCGGGCGATACATCAGCATACACCAGTTATCATTGTGAATTATTAAAATATTTAAAAAAATATTTTACATAAACGCGTTATCAGGTAGAAAATAGTAGTGGAGGCTTGGATAAATCCGCAATACGATTCATTCAGTAGTGAAATGAAATGGTGTTTGGCTTTTAGTGTCAAGTGCAGGTCTTTTGATTTACTCCCGCAGGCAACCTGCGCGCCGTGATGAAGGTGAGATGATGAAGACGACACATACACCCATCCTCCGTGCCAGCGAAATCAACCAATGATAGTTAAAATTCCCGACCCTGCCGGAACCGAACCTGGGACCTCTGTGACCAAAGGCCAGCGCGCTAACAGTTTAGCCATGGAGCCGGACCATTCAGTAGTAAATGGAATATATAGTAACTTTGCTGGGGCTTCACTCCGGCGTGATCTGCTTGTTACGTCCTTTAAACATTTGGTACTCTGACGGTAAAGGTTTTTTTTTTTTTTTTTTTTGCGTCGCACCGATACAGATAGGTCTTACGGCGACGATGGGACAGGAAAGGGATAGGAGTGGGAAGTAAGCGGCCGTGGCCTTAAGGTACAGCCCCAGCATTTGCCTGGTGTGAAAATGGGAAACCACGGAAAACCATTTTCAGGGCTGCCGACAGTGGGGTTCGAACCTACTATCTCCCGAATACTGGATACTGGCCGCACTTAAACGACTGCAGCTATCGAGCTCGGTGGTAAAAGTTTTAAAGTGTGCAGTACACTGTTATCCTGCTTACTGTGTTTACCACTTAGAAGTAGCATTATTAAGAGAGTTATTGGTAACGAATTCGCGGATCACTGCGGAATTAGTCTGATCATGCTGTGAAATTACCAGACTATTGTGAATTTAGACTATGTATTACAATTAAATGAACTAACAGAAAGAGTAAGTTATAATATCGTAAGTAACACTTGTTCCAGTGTATTAATATTCACCTCATCTGCTACGCACTGAATATCGACCAATCCAATTTATAGTTCATGTCAGTTTCACCCATCACGATCGACTATTACTGATTATCGCACCTGATAGGCAACTGGAACTTACCGAAGATTATACTCAATTGATTCCGATTTGCAACGTAACACGTAGTATTTACAAGGCCGTGAATAAATCAAATACGGTTACAAGTGGCTTGCTTGTTCTTTAAAGGGGCCTAACATCTAGGTCATCGGCCTAGTATTATGACAGTGACAAAGATGAATACAGAAGCGACGTTATCACATTGGTATGCAATACATTCAATTTAATTTTTAATTTCGTGTGACTGCTATTTCTAGCCGAGTGCAGTCCTTGTAAGGCAGACCCTCCGATGAGGGCGGGCGGCATCTGCCATTTGTAGGTAACTGCGTATTATTGTGGTGGAGTATAGTGTTATGTGTGGTATGTGAGTTGCAGGGATGTTGGGGACAGCACAAACACCCAGCCCCTGGGCCACTGGAATTAACCAATTAAGGTTAAAATCGCCGACCCGGCCGGGAATCAAACCCGGGACCCTCTGAACCGAAGACCATTACTCTGACCATTCAGCCAACGAGTCGGACATACATTCAATTAAATGACATTATATAAAACACCTACGTTATTTTCTCTTTACGAATATTGTTTTTTTTTTTCCTTCCAAATCTTCATTCAGTAAATAGTTTTACCAAATACAACTCGTGGTTTCATCTCTTTCAGATAATTTCAGATAAGATAAAATACACTCGTTATATTACCTTTGATAACCATTCTCAATCATAATCATACTTCAATTTTGCCTTAATATTGCGGGATTAGCCGAGTCCCTCGCATGACTAGATTATATCGTCACTGTTCGGGCAAAAGGACATATGTCGCAATGCTCTTCCTATCCACTAGGCCTACTTTCCTTAAGACTGGTCACGCCTCCCAGCCACATACGGATATGTAGTCCATTAGAACAATTTTCGTTGTGTTCATTTTCGTATGCTAACATGTAAAGGAAAATGAACCTTAAGTACATTATATTGTAGTAATGCGTAAATAAGTCATGCAAACATACATTCCTAGAGTGCGGTACGGTCAAGTTCATCTTCCTTTACACGCAAGCATAGAAAAATGAATAACGAATATTGTTCTGATGGAGTAAATATCCAATGTAACTAAGTGGCGCGACCTGTCTTAAGGAAAATAATGGATGGTAAGAACTTTGGGAGAGATGACCTTTTGCCCAAACAGCGACGATATTTTGGCTTTTGTAGCAGTAAGTTGTTGATTACACAGAGAACTGACACAAGGATGAAACCGATTATAAAGCATCTGCGTACTCCTGGGATCATGAATGTATCATATCATGTCATGTTCCTGTGGAGCGAAGTAAAGAAATAACCAAGCACCGACGGACTGACACCATCGAAATGCCAGCGCTGGCTGGTTCGAAGATTGAAGAATTGAATTATTAGTTACTGAATAAATGAAAATGTAAAATAAATATGTGTAATAATACATCGTTAGAGATAATGCCTTTTAGAAACAGTCCTTGTGAAGTCTGAGTGAAAATAAAGGCGAGAATCTGCATTACAAAAAAAAATATTCCATTAAGTTTTATCCACACGACTGAACGGTAGTGTAAAATGAAGGTACATCTTGTTCAGTCACTATAGAGGACGGAGATCTTATTTACCTGTGTGGTGTGCTAATGTTTGTACTATACTGTACATAGATCAGCATCTGATCCCCAGGCGCTGCTGTGAGGGGGAGAATGCAATCAGCCAGGTGGCTGAGTCATGCAATATTGGATACATGACCACCGCGCTCGTGCCAACCAACCCTTCTTGGCTACATTTTGCACGTGTCCGTCTAGCAAATGTATTCATAACTGGCAGCATATGTTGCAGTCCTCACAATGGGAAAGCTTTTGTTTTTGAGACTCATTTCAACATCTGTGTCGAGTGGGTTCGTAATATCCTTTATCATCTGGTAATCAAAAAAATGATTGTATAAGAGACTAGTATTCGTGCTCGTCGCTGACTGCTGAGATGAGCACCAGCTGGAGATGTGCACAGGTACTTCCTCTCTGGAATTCAAAACACCTTCAGTCGCTATGAGAAGAATCGATATTTAACCGTATACATCGGCCTATGCCACGCAAATAAATTGATTTTGATTTTGAGGTATAGTTTATCGTTGCTTTCCTCACCGATCTTCACACGCAGGAGAAAATATGTTTAATGGACATGGGTCTGGAAACATTTTATTTTCATGTTAAAAATCATTTCTACAACTCAAAATAGTCTATTATTCATGGGAAAGGAACAGGAACAGCAGGTACCAGCATAACACAGGAAACTATTTCTTACCGTACACGAAATATTCAAAATGTCCTTCGTTAGCCCTGATACATGAATCCTGGATGCGCTGATGCAGCGGGTTGATGCCCTTGCAATAGTGTGTCACA